>NC_140030.1:30789173-31443439 GCF_963513975.1 Fringilla coelebs
TTTTGGTGGTTTATGTAAAGAAAAGTAAAATTCTGTGCTCTGCCAGCAGTTGTGGCAAAACAACATATGACCAGGTTATCTTTTTCAGTTGGCAGCTCAAGGTCTGACTATAGTGGGGAGAAATGGTGATCCATAATGAAACTGGACATTTAGGGTCTGGGGTAGCACTGTGGCTGTATCTGCCTGAATTTTGTTTCAGTTTTGCAGATGTAGGAAAACCAGTGCCTGTTTGGCTGTCTTGCAGAGGACCATTCAGGGTTGCATGGCAAGGCTGAAATGTACCTTTCACCCCTCTGTAAGTGTAATTTAGTGAGAGAAGCCACATTCCATTTCCAGCTCCTGGTGTACCCAAAACAAGGTTGAAATGATGTTGGGGAACTTAGCTACAATGATTTTTATTAAAGTACCTGCAATATTAGGAACTTCCACAAGTGTTTTAAGAATTCTGAAAGGTTTTTTTGTAATACTGCAGGCTCACATAAAACTTAAGAAGGAAAATGCACCTGTTCTCCTGCTTCCATAGCCCTGTGGTGGTGGATCTGTTCTGGCTCCTGAGCTGCTTCAGTGGCCATGAGCTCGAGAGCCAGTAGCAGCCCTGCTGCTGTCATCTGTCTTCCATTTTAGCACTTGATTGCAACTTAAAGCAATGCCTTAGAATTACCATAAAAGTAAACCTTAAAATACTCTTACAGAAAAACCTTAAAATGACAAGCTTTTAAATAATAACCCTAAAATACATTTTACCCTTAAAATATGCCTTCCTTTCTTTTTATCATACGTTTATTTTACTAAAACTTTTAAAGAAATGATGATGCTTTTCCTTTTGCCATTTGAGAAACCTGAAGTTTTTCTTCCTTTCCATAACTAAAATTGTTTTGAAACCTCTCTCACTTCTCTTCCAGCTTTCTCTTACTTTTAACACAATGTATGTCTTTCCATCTTCATGTATGTCTTTCCATTTTCAGACTGCCATTTCAGTCTGAAAAGTGACTGGAAATTGCTTTTATCTGTAATGTTCTCCCTGTAAGAGTTGAGTTGAACTTAATTTTAGGGACAAAAGCAAGCTCCTCCTGCTAGAGCTGCCAAATTAACATGGCTAAGAAAAAAAAAAAGTAGTCTATTTCTTCATTGGTATCTTGAAAAGAAACCTATTATATGTAAATTCTCTCAATTTTGTTCAACTTATGCAATTCCAGAGCCTGTTCATGTAAATAAGAAACAACACAGGTCCTAGTTTTTAGTTGTCTACAGATCTGAAGGGACAAAATTTTGTCATCTCAGCGCTTATGGGCTTACAGAAGAGAATATTTTTCAGATCACAGATTGAATCTGGAATCAGTTTAATGACTGGAGGAAAGAAAGAGCAAGCTGCTTATTTGTGTGCTGGGCAGGTCCAGTTCCAAATATTGGAATTTCCAGTGTCACTTTTGTAATACTTTTCCATTAAGACGCCATCATTTTTTTCGATCTTGGAAGATAAATTCCATAGCTTTACATTAACTTAGATCAGGCCTTCACTTTTCCAATATGATGCAGAGAAAGAGCCCTGAAGCCTCATATGGCATTACTGAAGGCAGGTGTGCTGCAGGGTGGTGGTGTCATGGAGCTCCTGTGTGCACCAGGTGTCTCCCCTGCTGCCCTCTGGAAAGGAACCCCCTGCTGCCTTGTCAGGTAATGGCAAACCTCATTGAAATGAAAGTGCAAAGGGATGGAAGTGAGCATTGTCTTCCTCTTATACAATTGGCTCTCTAAGTGAGTTTTACAAGTTCTCCTAAAACTGTTATCTTGACCTTTTTTGGCTTTTTTTTTTGTAATGTAAGGGTACATGTCACATTATCATGCAGTGAATGCTATAATTTATTCCATTTAAATTTGCTAAATATAATTTAAAATGTGTTTTAGCTTAATGTTTTAGGTTTTAAATCCTTTTAACAACTAATATACAATATTTTAATATTTAATTAATAAATTAATTAATATAATACAATTAGTATTAAAATGCTTTAATTTCATACTAACATTCACTCCCTATTCAAGTTATTAAGATTTATGGTTGGTGTGACTGTTGATGCTACTGTTTTTACACTTAATTTCCCGTCTCAGTTTTTGCCACAAAGAATGATGTTCCACATTGTGTTTTAAGTGATGATTGAAGAATGTGTGACTGAAGAATGAATCATAGGAAAAGACGCTCAGAAAGACCTTAAAAGATCATTCACCCCTACTCTGAGGAAGGATCAGTTGCATTTCTGACATGATTCACAGATATTTGCCAAAATATCTGTTTTGAAAGTGTCTAGCAGTGGAGCTCCCAGTGCTTGTCTGGTAATGAAACCAGTGCTTCACTATATTTCAGAGTTTCTTATTGGGGTTTTATTCTTGTATCCAGTATGAATTCCCTTTCTACAACCAAGCCCACTTATTCTTGCCTTGTCTGCTCTATTGCACAGAGAAAATAGTTTTTCCTCTTTCTGTGAAACATTTTTTTTTCAACATGCTTAAAAACCATCTTGTTCCCTCAGACTCTTTTCTGTACACTGAATGTTTTAAGACTTTCTCAGAAATCACATTTTCTGGTTCTCTGATCCTTCTTACCACTTCCCTCTGCAATCTCTGTCCTTGCTTACTAGCTTTCCTGAGCAGAGTGCTCTGAGCTATATTTGTAACAGAGTTGAGCTAGCACAGTGCAGTTTTAAATTGTTTTAGAGAGGCAGCAAGAAACCCTAGTTATATATTCTTAAAAAAAAATTTAAAAAAGGAAGGAGTAAGAGAATATATTTGTGGTACAAGCCAAGCTAACAAGAAACCAGACAAATGGTTATGTTTTCCAGTTAATTCAATATTTACTGACCCAGCCCCAAAAAAAATCCCATCTACAATGCAAATGTGGTAGATTAAATTATAAATAATATTTCTAGATTTTGAGACAAATAATATAAACTTGGCTGAAAAAATTATCTGCACTAAATAGTTGTAATGATATGAGGGAAATGAGGTAAGCAATTTCAGAAAAAACGAAATCCTCTAAGAGGTGAATGAAGCCTGTTCTGCATTGGAGGGCAGGGGGCTCTTCTTCAGTGAAAGAGAGGAATTGCATTTCTGTTGTTAAGTACTAATGAAATTGAATTATTTACAGCAAGACAATTGCTATAGCAGTTAAGCTGCCAAAATGACCAAAATTTTCAAGAAAGACCTAGGTCATTCTAAGGGACAGCACAATTAGCAGGAGAAAAGTTCAAAGAATGGTAATTCATAAGCACATATATATATTACACACATATGTGTACATACATACATATACAGCCATGAAGAAAAACAGGGGGCTAGCACCTTTCCTATGAAGACAGACTGAGAGAATTGGTGGTGTTTAGAATGGAGAAGAGAAGGCTCTGGGGAGACCTTGTAGCAGCCTTTCAGTTCCTAGAGAGAGAGAGAGCTGGAGAGGGACTTTCAGAAGGGCATTTATTGATAGGACAAGGGGGAATGGCTTCAAACTCAAAAAGGGTAGGTGTGGATTAGATATTGGGAGGAGATTCTTTGCTGTGGGGATGGTGAGGTACTGGCACAGTTTGTCTGGAGAGGTTGTGGGTGCTCCATCCCTGGGGGTGTTCAGGGCTAGGCTACAAAGGATTTTGGGCAACCTAATGTAGGGGGAGGTGCCCCTGCCCATGGCAGGGAGGTTGGTATTTCATGATCTTTAAGGACACTTCCAAACAAAAGCATTCTATGATTCCTTGGTTCCATGTCATGCTAACTGTCATTTGTACAGAAGGAAAATAGGAATATATTTACATAGGCGGGGATTTTTTTAGATATATTTAGATTAAAAGTGCTTGATTTCTTCAAGATGAAATGTGTATCATCAGGGCCAGGGTGGCTCATCTAGCCTGGACAGCACATGAAATTGCCACTGCTGGGATTTCTTAGTGAGAATTCACGTACCAGAAGTCAGTGGGAAGCCAGACTGGGATGCCAGACTTCTTGCTGCTCTTCTTGGCTCCACCCTGGAGACCCTCATGCAATATATCTTGCCTGTGTTTTTTAATATAAAATAAGAATGTACTTTGAGTCTGTGCTATGCCTTGGATTGTGTGGATGACAAAGCCTTTCTCCATCAGGGTACTTCTTGTTCTAAAACTATTTCTTAGAGGACATACCAGGCGCACCATTGGGGTTTTATGCCTTTCCAAATTGAAGATTACATGTGCTTTTATTCTGAAGCTGCAGTAAAAGTGACCCTTAAGTAATTCATCCCACACCCTACCCCCCAAACACTGAAATGTCCTATGGAGGGACAGTAAAGCCCTCAAAAGTTGCAGTTCAATCTGTGGCTCTGAAGGGATTCCTCTCTTTCCTCACCATTCAGGTTACTGAGGCTCAGGAGGGTGTCTTGGATTTCTTCCCTGTCTTCATCAACTTACTCTTCCCTTTAAATTATCCTACTGTACTCCTAAAAGCCTCCTTTGGCATCTCAAGAGAAATTTAAGCAATTAGTTGCTGTCTCACTAAGCTAAGTGCTGATGTAAACCAGGTGTCACCCATGAAGAAAACACAAGCAGTGCTAAAAAAGAAAAAATACTGAAGCCTGAAACTGATGTAAAATTAACGAGAAAAGGCAGCACTGGACAAGGCTGTCCGGTGTCTTTACTACCCCATTTGTGTTTTACTCCTCCCCATGTTGCTTATGCAACATTCCTTGCTGCCAGCAACAGACTAACCCATCATGCATAACTCACTGTCCAGCATCACATCTGTAACTTGTGTCGCATGACATTATGGAAAAATGAGGTGAAGCAAAAGGGAGTGTTTCTGCAGTCTCATATCAAAACAATGTATGTTTGGAATCTAGTGCAGCAGAGTAGATGTGTTTCAAGAAGCTGCAAAAGAGAAGAGAAATTGGTTTAGGGTGTTAATCAAATACATGAAATACTGACTTTGCCATTCTGAATCTCAGGGTAAAATAAAGTCAGATTTGAGTATTTCTTTCAAAAATCTGTTGCCAGGAAAATGGGATCAGATCCAGTCCAGGATTTTGCTGAGGATGTGGATGCCAGAATTTCTGCTGGCTTAGATAGTTCTAGAGTCTGGCTTCTGGTTAGGATGCAGTAAAGGGAGCTGGTTTGCAGCCCTGGGAGATAGAGTTGCCTTCCTTTGTCCCACTCAGAAGAAGTACATTGAATCTTATATGGGGTGAAGAAATACTTCTTAGTTATTTCAGAGACATTTGGGCTGTGTTTGTTCATGCTTCATTGGGCAGCTAAATTAGTGTTGGGGTTTTGCCAGTGATAGCTGGTCTTTCACCATTAGTGTTTCAGACCAATATATTGGATTTTCATCATTCTGGCCCTCAACCCTTTATTTGTAAAATAAGTTTTCAGATAATGTGTCTCCTCATGTAAATCTATAATCAATGAAGGTAGAGGAAAAGGCAAGCTGGAGCAGGGGACAGGCTGTGAGAGGTTAGTGGCACGGGGATCCTTTGAGAGAAGGAAAAGAACAAAGAGGAGGGAAAGGTGTGGGGCTCACTGGCTGCAGGATGCTTGAAGTAAGTTTCTTGAGACTCAATTGCCTGCAAATCTCAGGTTTTGATTTTTTTTTTACTTAGGCATAGCCTCTGAAGAAATGTTATTGTCAGATGGCAAAAGTTCAGTCCACTTTGAAGACTAGACGCACTGCTGTGATAATGCAAGAGTTAATCAACAGTTGAATAAATCCTCAGCAACTGAAAGGAACAAACAGTCCACTAGATAGGAACTCTCTGTCTCTGCTGAGTCCTGAAATCATTATTTTGGCATAAAAAATGAGAGGGGACAGAAAATGGAATTGCCCATTCTCCAGAGTAAAATCATGCAAATCCTCGCACATTACTTCATACAAAAATCTCTCTTGATTAAATTCTTCGGCTTGTTCCAAATGCTGTTCATCCAGATAAAAGATTGTCTTCTAAATTTCATGTCTTTCACATACATGGACCAGAAATGCTGTTGATACAATTAACATGATTTAACAGCCCTAATGGGCAGTATTGTGATTTTACCTTCTTCTTTTAGGGAAGATGGAGAATAATCACAAAATACTGGTCCGTTTATATTTTCTAGGTCACAATGGAGGAGCCCAATGCAGACCAATGCAAGTTCTATCTCTCATGGTAACTTCTTTTTTTCTTTTTCTTTTTTTTTTTTTTTTTTTTTTTTTTGAGGCTAGATAAGCATTTCTCCTCTTTTCTCCTGTAAGAGAAAGTGTTTCTGCTTTCTCCAGAAAGGTCTCATGCAGACAAGGTACCCTGGAAAGATGCCTTTCATCAAGCAGGTAGCATTCTGTAATACCCCACATCTCAAACATAAGCAAATTCAGAGGATTTTGTTTATTAACAAGGTGTTGGCAGATTATGGGTGGAGGTAGGAAGTAACTTCTCTAGGGGGTGAAATATTTCATTCAGAGGTAGCAGCACAGCCAGGCCATTGGAAAGCCTTCAGCTCATGGCCTACTTTTGTTGACTCCTATATATGGGAAATTCTGACTTTAACTATGAGGGACAGTGTTGCCTGAAACATGACAAAAGTTCATGACTGTAGCAGAGAAGACAAATTGCTTTTAAAAAGTGGGTCAATCAATGCATGAAAGAGCTTTCCTTTGTGGGGATCTGAGCTGTGGGGCAGGCAGTCCTTCTGTCTCTGTTTTCATAACAATGAGCACATTGCCCTCACTCAGCTAGAGAGGAAAAGCTGTTGAAGAGTTCCCCTCTACTCTCTGCAGGAAAGCTGGAGTGTGCCTCTGTCAGCTCAGTCCCAGAGCCTGCCTTTAGGATCAGGCTATTCTCTCCTTAAAAAAGCGTATACCCCAATTCCCTCACAACTAAAGATCCCTGATTTAAAAAAATTGATAAATTTCATACTGCAGTTGTTCTATGTGGATAAATTGAATTCATTGTTTTACCCATAGATTCTCAAAGTATTCCTAATTCATAAGACAAAGACTCAGTTGATATTTCTTAGGGTTTTTGTGCCTATATTGCATTGCTATTTCAGGTGTGCTGGCATGATCTACTCGAATTTCTCTTATCCCCTTATGACTAATCTCTGATGAAGACACTGCTGTATTTGCAAGGAGAGAAGCAGCTCCCTAGTGAAGAAAGCCTTGCCAAGTGAGGCAGGAGGGAAAACAATACCTCAACACTTCTTGTCTGTCATTCACCTGCCCTCCTACAATGCAAGCAATTCAATGAATTTGTATCATTCCTGTTAAAACTTTCCATCTTAAAGAGCTAAGTTCTTTCCCCTACTGAGATTTCTATTTTATGGAAAGTTTGATGTCAAGGTCTAATTCTGTTTCTGCGTCAGGCTCAATCTCGTATCAAAAGCCACTTAAAGCTGCCAGATAACTTCAGATCCAACCACTGAAGTTCCCTTGGACTCTAATGATGTTTTTCCCCTCAGAATACCACTATGAGCTCTAAAAGTTTTGCTGAACAAATAGAGAAATAAAAAATACATAAATAAAAGATACATCAAGTCTAGGCTCTACAATGAAGGACATAATAAAAGTAAAGGTAAGAGGTGGGAAAAACAGATGGTTAAAAGCAAGGAAGCAGTGGAGCTTTGACTCAGAAGCTAAGCTGATGTGGAAATATAAGCAGGATTAGCATTAGGCTAAATCATTATTATTGCAATACTTAGTCTTTATTTTCCATCCCTGTCCAGACTTGTATTTAGTAAAATACTCTTGAGTAATAAAGTAACTCTTGAGTGCTCCCTTGCTTCGTAGGGAGATTAAGCTTTTAAGCCTTTTTTTAGAAAAGCTGCTGCAATGGCTGAGGTTAGAAACCTAAAGTTGACACATCAACTTCTTCACCGTGGAATTGTTCCCATTTTGCAGACATTCTTGGATATCTGCAATTCTTCCTATCACCAGCTGCTTTCATAGCAGGTGGACAGCTGTTGAGCTAGGTGAAGACACCAGAATGGTAACACAGACTTGAGCACGTCCTTTGAGCCTGTGAAAGCCTTGTCCTCTGCTCTCCAGCTGATTCCCAGCCTTACTTGCAGAGCCCAGCTACATCTGCCAGCCAGCCTTGCCTCGCTCCGCCTCGTGCATCACGAGGGGACTGAGTCAAACAGGTGAGGTATACAGGCATTGCTTACAGCAAATAGAGGAGCTGAGCACTGCCCTATCCATCATCCACAAGTGGCACACTGTGAAAGAGTCACTGTCAAGGCCTCAAAATATATATCCCTTGGCAGCTCTTCTCCACCAGACAAGGCTGCTTAATGGCTTCTCTCTGCTCACACTAACACTTTGTGGGTGGCAGGAGCAATGTGCCTGCTTAGCAGCTCCTTCTGGTCCCAACTTTTAGGATACCTCTAATCATTATGGAGCTGTAGCTGGATATCCCAAACCTATCTTGTACTTCCATTTTCATGGCCCAAGTAATAGGGGATGAAAATACAGAGTGGGATCCTCTTTATATATATATTTTTATATATATATATATATATATATTTTTATATATATATATATATAGTGGCTTTTTTGAATACTGCTTGGCAGTCCAAAATGAAATTACTACCTTGGCTTCCACATCAAGGCCATAGTAATTCTTCCCTCACAGTCAGATGCTTGTGTAGCAGCAGTTACTGACAATGCTGCACAGTTGTGTGTTCCCCTGGGCTACCTAAGTAAATATGTTTTGTGGCCTTAAAACACATTTTATGTCTTTTTAGTGCTGCATACGAATGTCAGTCCTTGAATTCAAAGTAGGACATTCAAAGTTGGGTTTTACAGGGAATCAGCTTTTCTTTTGGTACCTGGAAGCTATTTTGGGGAAATAACTATTGCCACTCCAAAAGGACTCTAAAATTTTTTAGATTGGAGGCAGGGTAGTCGTAGAACCTTGGGCTATTTATTGCTATGGGAATTGCTTGTGATTTGATGAATTTTCCTTACATAGAAACATTCATATTAGAAAAATCATAAAAGGAGTTTTTATATACATATAATAAGGACATTCATGTTATGCTTTACCATCTTGGGTTTTAAAAAATGTTATTTTATATTAAATTATTTCACCTTTCTTACTCTCTGGTTCTTTTGTCAACATCTTTGCTCTTGCACCTCACAATCTCTCTTTCTGCTGCATCTGATCTTTTGGACTTGCACTCAGATTCATATGCCTCTTATCCTATCATCTGTGTCTTCCCTGTCTTTTGAAATGGAAAGTCAGTAGCCACCCTTAATTGGTTTCTTCAAGTGCTCCTTGCTAAAATTTTCAAATACCAGTTTGTAGGATCTTCTACCTCTTGGTCCTCATATTTGGAGGAGCTCTCTCACCTGCACTGAAGCAGCGCTGGGTCAGGCTCCTGGGAAAAACTGTCTTTATAGGAAGGCCTACAAAACCTCTGTGAACTGTAAATTATGATCATGGTTCCTCTGCCAGGAATATTTACTCATAAAGTGTTAGTTTTCCCTGTATCTGGCAGTTTCCATCTCTTTCACTTCCAACTATGTGTAGAGTCCCTTGCTCAGTGGGATTTCAGTTCATGGCTAGAGGAGATATGTGGCTGTGTGCTGCACTGCTATGACACTTGTTATCTAGACATCTTGGCAAGCAAAACTGAAAATTTCTTAGGCTAGGATCTGTCTTCTGTGTAGCACTTAAAATCACTTGCTTTCAAAAAATGATCAGAAACCTCTAATAAATAATTTGTCTATCACTAATATTGATGCAGTAGTTCAAATCATCGATATCTGTATTAATTTACTTAAAACAGTCAGGTTCTGCTCTGAATACTTGTTTCATTACTTTTGGGTCTTTTCTTTCTGCCTCCTGCATCCCATTCATGCTTTCTGAGCACCTCCTGTAAAGTTAAAGTGGGAGGGAGATCTCAGAATAGCTGTTACTTGGTTTCACAGTGTTCCTGCAGTTGTTGTTCTGCATTAGAACTTTACTTTCATGAATCCACTGCCATTTTTTTCTTTGTGGGGGAATGTTTTAAATTTATGTTAATCCAAACTGAAGTTATCTGTTGTGTGTATGAGACAGTGTGTATCAAGCAGAAACAAAAGAGGTAGGAAACAAGGGGTGTAAATCTGGTTGTTTGCTTCTGATCTCGAGGGGAGTGGGGCAGTTCTGCTGGGGTGTCTCTCCTTCCTAAGTGCCCACTAGCCCTCAGCAGCCTCACAGTTCAGCAGTGATAATTCACTCTGGCAGCTTCTCACATTGGCAGACATCTGCAGCTGCCAATGGCAGTGGGTCCACAATGGCACACCTTCAGCATCAGCAAAATCAGAATTGGTCCCACTGCATTCCCACAGGTATCCTGAACTCAGATTTCTGTTTTTCTGCTGGGATGTGGCAAGCTTTCCTACTTCAAGCACAGTGTTTCTATCATTGTACTTAATTTTTCTTTATATAACTCTGCATCCAAAGATCAACCCAGTCCTTCAAGGTGCTGGTAAGCACACCCACACCACTATGTACATTTCCTGAGGAAGGGCAAAAGTTCAATTGTTTTCTGAGCAGGGCCCCAGCTCAACAGTGGCTGATGTACCAGAATCTCAAAGCCTGTGGTGCTAAAACTTGAAGCGAATAAGGCCTATTTTTGTCTTTGTCTTGCAAATTTGTTCAAGAGCAATGATTTATGGCATTAATCGGCTGGACTGAGAACCCAACTGGCAGTGAAATTGAGGTACAGGTAGGTTTATTGAAGAAAATCAGATTGCCTTCCTGTCAATGTAGCTGGATTGGCTTAGGTTGTGGGCAATAGCCCCGGGTCTTTTTGGCCCAGGAAATGGCTTTGTTTTGGCATTTGTTTGTGAGCTTTCTGTCTGAATTAAAAAAAAAAAAAAAAAAAGGGCTCCTAAGCATTGGGATGATGAAACTATTTTTGAGCAAGGGAGTTGGAAAAAGATTTTATAAATACTCACACTTACTTTCTCTCCTCCCCTGCTGTTACAATTCCTGATCAGCTTTGGCTGGGAGGTGGCTGACCAGTCAGAGGTAAAACAGGGTTACTTTGAAATTCAGCTTCTCATGGCAGGATGCCACATTTTACAAGCTTGGAATTCACTGCATGGAGGGAAGTCCACACCTTTTTTGGGACATTGAAGCGCAGGGCCATTGCTATGCTAATTTAGACAAGAAATTTTGCCGCAGCAAAGAGGGTTTTCAGCACCTGGTCCTGGAACAGGCACACGTTCTGCTCCCACACTGTTGGATGGTGACTGTACCCACGCAGTGTTACCAGAGTGCTTGGCGTCCTTCAGTATGGACAGAGTGTTGAAGAGAGTGGTACTTCCTAGCTTGAAAAAAGTGTGGGCCGCTCTCCATGGCTGGGAAAGACACAAAATGCAGCCAGTCCACCTGGAGTTTGTATTTGGAGAGTTTTGGAGTATGCTTTTTTCATTTGTGCGTAAATGGCAGAGTGCCCATGTTCCACTGAAAAGCTTTGGAAATCACTCATAATGTTGTCCCTCCAGACACTGGTCAAAGTAGATCCAGTTTAGGGAAATATTGTGTCAACTTCCCAAAGCAGATAAGAAACTGCTTTCTGTTATTTGCTTTCTTCAGACATTAAGTTCTCAAGGCAATCTAAGTGGAGAGAGCTTGATCCTGGTTAGCTCTGCTGGAGCTGCTAAAGCTCCTCTGTATGTGACAGTGCAGCAGTGTGTATGTGGGAGGAATGAGAACAGAGGTAACAGAACAAGCCTTCTGTCCTTGCTTTGATTCAAAGTTAGGAGCTGCTTCCCCAAACTAATAATGCACAGCCACCACACAGCACAAATCTCACAATCCAGACATTTTTCACAGCATTTCCACTGCAGTTTCAGGTCTGCAGGTCAGGGAAGCCTGCAGCACTTTGCACAGCCTACTCCTGCCGGCATCAAGTGTGTCTTTCTGCTGCGAGCTGAACCTTCCCATCTTTACATCAGGGCAATGCTGTAAGGGGTTGTGGCATGGGGCCTGTGGGCTGCACCTTTCCTTTATTCCTCTGAGGAAGAATTCTGCCTTTCCCAGAGCTCTTTCCTGGCATTCCAAACACAGGATGGATAGGATGTCCATCGCCTCACACAGGGCAACTGCATACACACCATCTTTTCATGGCTGTCACTGTTGTTATCATATCCTGTGTTTGTTGATTTCATCCAGATACATCTTGTTCCTGACACAAAAAAGGCTCTGTGGGAAAAAAAAGGTAAGGACATAACTAGCAAGACTTAACATCAAGTTTTTACAGAAGTTTTTGGACTAAAGTTTCAAATAAGATAATTATAGAATGCAATTTTGATTTGTATTTAATGATTTTTCTTTTTTATCTGGTTTCTATACCTGCCACCTGCATTACCTTCTGACGTGTCCTAGCTGCAAAAACTGGGGCTCCAGATATTTCCTAGGGCTTCCAGATGGCTTCCTAAGTTTTATATGACTCTACCTACCCCCTTCTGACATTTCTTTCTTGAGTACAAATGGAAATATTCCAGATGGCTTTAGCTGGAGCCAAGTGCCTTCAGTACTCCAGAGCTCCGTAGACAGCCCATTAACTAATTGTCCCTTCTCAGTCTGCTCTTGTTAAATTCCTTGAATTTCTTTTGGGGCTACACAAACATTCTTCTGTGATACACAATATCAGTAAGTTATACTTTGTTCAGTGGCACCCATATCTCCAGTTTCTTTTAAAAACTACATATAGCACATTTAATAATAACATGACTAGCAGACCCAGCAAGACATCTGCTTTGCACAAACATGTCTGGCACTTTCTTCCTCTTTGCCTCTGAAATCTCATGGTTCTTGTGTAGCATAGTATACCTTGTGCTTTTATAAGAATTCTAGATAATGCTCATGTAAACCAATGTATGTTTCCAAGATTTCCATTCTGGCTTCTCATAGTGAATAACGATGTATTTAGATAGTGGTTAATTATGAGAAAAGCAAATATGGAGACATGAATTTAGAATTATTTACATTGAGGACTGCCTAAGATTATTAGAGCATAATTCTCTTTACTTCTGCTATTAGTTGTAGTAATGTTTCCTATCCCTTTTCATGTGCTTTTCCATAGAATTCTTAAGTATGAACATAAGGGGATGTCACTCAACAGTCTTCAAAAGTCTAAAACTAATATCTTCCTAGCAAAAAATAAGCTAATTCCCAACTAAGGGAAGCACCTGAATGCTTCTCAGATCCTTTTTTCCAAACTGCTACCTAAGGAGTGCAGAGTGGCTTGCCTCATTAGACTTCAAAGCATGACACAGAATATAGAAGATAAAAACATCAGCAAGACAAGTTTTTCTAATGGCATGTTTTTTGTGTTTAAAAAGTTACTTTGTACTCTACAGAAGAATTAATCAGGAGAAAGTACCAAGGTTCATGCAATAGAAAATAGCATTCAACTTGTCGGTTACAAGAATAATACCTCTTTCTAGTCTGTTCTGGGCTATCCAACAGAACAACACAGAGTGGAGAGCAAACTCTTCTTGTTCTTAGACCTGAAAGTGCAGCAGCAATCATGGCTGAAATGTCAGAGAAGACAGAAATCAAAGTCTCCTACAATATTTCAGGTGAAGTTGACATGTGACTTATCTAGCCTATGCAGTAAGAAAACTGTTTTGCATTATTTGAACGCATGCTATTAGGGGTAAATCATTCATCAGCTGCTTTGTTTAAAGATGTTATTAGCATTTTGATAATTAGATGTATTATTCCACAAAGGTGATCATGCCATTTTATGTTCCTAGAGAAAAATACTGAGATGGATGTGAAAAGTTATACACTGGCTGGCAAAAGTGAATGGCCATGGGATGAAGCCAAAGGTGAGAAAAAACAAAGCTGTTGAAAAAGAGTCAGGAAAATCATGTCCACTACTTCATGCTGACTTCCAAATGACTATAATCTGTGATTCCTGAGTCTTCCTATGAAGAGATTTTTATACCAGTAAACCCCTATCCTTATTAGAACTAGTTTTCTAAGTAACAAGTTAATGCTGATGGCTGTTACTTTGTTCCCTTCCTGTGCATTTCAGGTGGCAGATCTCTGTGCGGTGGATTTCCAGTCCTGGTGGTGACTTTCCTCAGCAGCAATACAATTTCACTTGAGAGTTTCTGTTTTGAATTTGCTGTTTCTTCAGTTCATGTCATTATACTGATAAACCACTACCAAAAAGCAGTGTTAAAAATTGTAAATTAAGCTGGCAAAGTACACTACTTAAGAGTTAAGAAATGTTGATAAATTTAGAAGCACAGTGGCACCATCTCACAGCTTATACCACATTACATGGTGGAGCATGGCAGTAGTGGAACTTCACATGAATCCCAGCATAAGATCTAAATTGCCTAAGAAAATTTTGGTAAAGGCTTGCAAAGGTGTCAGGCACCCAAATTCTACTACTGACTTCTGTTTTTGGACTGGTAAACCTTTTCTCAAACTTGTTGTCACTGTGCCTTTTATTGTACCAGGACTTTTATTATAAAGTGGAAGAAAGTTTGTTAAATGAATAAAGGGAATCTACTGTGTTAATTGAAGTGAGAGCATCTACCAGCACAACTCTGTAAAGCTTTATGTAAAAGCCTTGCAAGTGAACTAGAAGTCAGACTGAACTGTGCCTCTGGCAATGGGAGCAGAGAGAAAAGCAACTCTTGACCTGGTTTTCTCTCCCTCTTGAGTTACCTTAGAGCTGTGCAGAAGCCAGGTAGACTGTGAATGTCTGCAGTCCAGATGGGAAAGGAGTACCTATTTTGAACCAAATGTTCTCAAAGCTTGACAACACACTTTGCCAGAAATTTTGCTTTTCTTATACAGGAACCAGGTGTGGCTTATGATACAGTGATAAAATCTTTGATTAGACAAAATGTGACGAAAGTTCTGCACATGCTAGAATAGAGCTAAATATCTGCCTGTGACAGCCTAGTTTGCTGCCTAGGAGATAGGGAAAAGAGGAAAGACTGTTACAGAAGGCAGCAGATGTTTTTCTTATCTATAAATCCTTTAGATGGCCTCATTACAGTAGTGTCTTAGTATATTGTTCTTCTTCCCAACGACTCTCAGGATGTAAGGAAATGATATTTTACGCATTTTTAAGGAAAATTTAGGTGCAAGGTATAAACAACATCTGTGGCATTGTAGAGGGCTGACCCCAGCTGCTCAGTTTCTATTCATCTAGCTATGGACCTTCCCTCAGTTCTGTTTTTGCTTCTTGCATTTGCAGCTTCATGCATAATTTTAAGCATCTGCAGGGAGTTTTCTTCTTTCATATGTGCAACTAAATGTACCTAAGATACAAGATTCTTCTGTAAAAACAATCAAAGAGCAGAAAATAGAAGAATCAAGTATATTTCTCTGGGTTCATTGTGGAAATCCAGTTACATACGTGCAAATTCCACTTCTCCAGACCTAGTATTATTCAAACAACTATGATAGATTGTGATTGCTGTACTGAAATGTGCTGTGTTTCTATTCACACCTAACCAAATTTTCTAACTCATCTTCCAATTTCTCCACTAAGCACAAACTATTAAATTTTTGTGGGCTTTTCTGTGCTTTCATCGCTACAGTGCTCCACCATCAATTAAGAAGATCGATCCAGACTCCCAGGTTTGAGTGCCTGATCATGAATAACTTGTGGTTGATGTCTTATAGGCTTCAACTCCTTCCTAGTAATTCCATGTGATGCTTTTGTGGTCTCAAGCAATCAAGCAGTATATGAGGAATTTGATCCCTGATTGTGAGTGAAACTTTTAGTGTACATTGTATAGAGGACATTTGACTTACGCATAAAGATGCAGTCTTGGAACAAGGGATTTAGGCAGAGTGTTGTTTGAATTTCACATTACAACTCTGAAACCTCCTGGGTTGGTTTCCCTCCAACTTTTCAGTGCCCAAATGTCATAGGGAGTTTATCACACTGGAGGCTGAAGGTCACTGAGGGTTTTACTTCTGTACCTGCCTCAGCTATGATGAAGAGCAGATTGCTACCTGGCTTATTCCTGAGCTGCCTTTGAACTGTGAAATCAGTTTGTGGCAAGTTACTAAATTTTCTCAGTAATTTTTAATTGGTAGACTCTCCTTGTCAACAGCATGTGTCAAGTGTTACCTCAAAACTATGTAACTGTCTGAAAAATTGAAGCTTGGAATTCCTTGTCTGTCCAAGTGGTAGGAACTTAAATATTACTGGTTTTCAGATCTATTGTGGACAGAACAGTTGACTTGGTGTCCCTGGGACGTCGGATGTGTTAGGAATGTCTCTGAGGTCATGGATTAACTTAACCATTTCCAAACTCTTGTGTCATCTGTGCAGTCACCTCCATTTTGAGCTGCTCGTTCTTGCTCCCTTGAGCATATCACCAAATGAGGTCAGATGACAGCAAGTCTCCAGATACTTATGTATTCCCCCACTCCCAAAAAATTGTGGGCGTGCAACAGACAAAAAGCAGAAGCTGAAAGATAATCAGCCTGAAACCCTGACTGTGTTTTGAGAAAAATGTTTGAGTTCTGTCTTGGCCAGCTCTACTTTAATTAGAGGGAGGATGCTGCCCCTGTTGTCTTTGGATGCCTTTTATAGCTGAGGTTGGGGTGAAGGAAGGTTAAAACTGCTGCAGTGTAAATAATGTAACAGGATTTCATCTTGACTTGGAATCTTAAAAAAAAATATTATTAAATGACCATCCTTATATGATAAGAATCTGTTCAAACAGCACTATTTGTTGAAACAATTTTTGTCTATTTTTCACTGGGTGTGCTTTATGAAGTTAAAATTTCAGAAATATTTAATATGAAACACTTAAACAGCAAGGGATCGAGCTATTGTCTTTGGTATAGTCCCAGATTTTATTTGTTTATACATTATCATTAGAAAGAATGCAAAAACAAGTTCCATCCTTAGGAAAACATCCAATTATAATTCTATCCATAAATAATCAAAATATCACTTTATATTAAATATTTAAAGTGTCTGCAGTGTAGCCACTGGAAGGGTTTCAACACTGTTTTTATAAGTCTCACTTCATGATGAGTGTAAGTGTGTAACTAGTGGTAACTTGGACTGAGACCAAGCTACAACACCCAGAGACATTGCATTTCACATCTAGTACTTTTGGGACTGGCCATGTGCTGCTCCAGTGCATGACCTTCCTTGACAGGATCAAAGTTTACAGGACAGCAAATCCTGGATTTCCTTGTTCTGGTCCAATTCTGGTTTTTGTCATTTAACTACAAGTCAAAGTTAAGAGAGAGAGTGTGTGCTAAGATGGCAAGTGCTTGATGGCATGCTTCTCTCTCAGCTAAATTAATATTGAACAGCATAAAACTCATTGAATGAGTCAGCCAATGAGTCAGCAGAGCAGTTAGTGGTGAAAGTGGAAGCCTACGACTGATAGACATGATTGAAAATTGAAAAGCCACAATCTATTTTCTTTTTGAAACTTCAGAGATCTGAGGAAAGCAACTTCACATGATTTCCCAGGCTACAGAGAAACCTTCTCTTTTATCACATAAATGCTTGTCTTAGTGAACTGAACCAGGAAAGTATATCCACAGAGAGCTCATGTTCTACTCTAAGAAGTTTGCACATGCTTCATTTCATTGTTTGGTTTTTGGGTTTTGTTATGAGATGAAAATATCTATGACGGAATGAAATTATTACACTGACACCAGCTACCACAATTCATAATGCTTGGCTTCTATTCAATATGAAATCCCAGTAGGAACAGAGAAGAACTATCACCATTTGTCTTTAAAATTTGCCATTAGCAATGTTCAGTTAAGTAGTGTCAAATGCATCTTAATAAAGTCTAATTTTATACATTGACAAAACCAGGGTAGAGCTGCTAAATATTGAAAACAATAACAATTTAAGATCAGCATTTTAGAAGCTATTTTTAAACAGAGAAGCTCCTGTTCTAGGCTGTCTTATGCTGTTTGGAGTTCTGCAGTTTAAAATTGCAACATAACACACAATGAAAATTTTTTCAGAGAAAAACAGAGTTCAGAAGTAATTGCCTATGTTAGGACAAAATATTCCATAATTAATCATTGTCTGAATGAAAAACCTCATAAATAAAAATAGTTTAGCTAGGGAATGTGTCTTTTCAGGTAAGGATCAAGTAGATAAAAGATCTCTGTTTCTGTTTTTCTTTTCATGAGAAAAAAATCTCTTTTTATACCAAAATTTTGACAAATGTTTCGTGGTATTTGTCAAAGAAATATACTTCTCAATGATGGTAAATATCACCAAACATTTAAAGAAAATCAGCTCTCTTGAATATCCAGGGAAGCTTGTATTACTGCCCAGCTGTTTTATGAAGAGATTTTCTCACTTGGATTGTGAGTGTCTTGATACTTTTGCTGGAACCTCGGGTGTGTGGCATCAGCAATGCCCTGCTTTGTCATTTGTGATAATGCTCTCTTTCAGATTCTTCATAAGCAGCAGATTCTCACACACAACACTGGTGCAGCTGGAGCTTCCGAGGGGGAAATTGATGCACATATGGGACTGTTGGAGAAGTTGTACTGGACCAGTTGAGTAGCATTAAAAGTTTTCATTTTCACGCTCTCTGGAGAAAGTGGGAGAAGTCTTCCCCAGTAGAACTGGTTATGAGCTAAAAATACATCTGGGTTCAGGAGCTGAGTGGTACATTTGCCAAGATCTCTATGATAACCAATTTGAGAGCTGTTCTTATGGTCAGGGTGACTGAACACTGGAGCTGATTGCATAGGGCAGTTGTAGATTCTTCATTCTTGGAAATAATTCAAAAACTGACTGGACCAGTCCCTGAGCAGCCTGCTGTAGCTGACCCTGCTCTGACCATAGTGGGTAGACTAGACACTCCAAAGAGGTCCTGACCAGTCTCAGCTGCTCTGTGTTTCTGTGAAGTACTAACAACCCTGGGTAGCAGCTATTCCTACAGTAGCTCCAAGAACATCTAGTGGTTCCTCCACTTAGCAGGATAGTAGTCTCATTTATGATCTTGCTGTCTTCTATGCACTGTATAAAAAAGAATGTCCCAAGAGACATATTGAAATTAAATAGCAGGTTTCGATCCCTGCTAAAGTTTCATGGTCGTAATTTTAACAGACATTTAATTCACAGGTTTTTTTGTGGTGTTCTCAGGGTACCATTATCAGGACCTAGTCATGACAGGCAGTGTTCAAACACAAAACCAAAAGGACTACATGTCCCTTAAAAGGTGCATCTCAGGCATAAAACAGAGAAATGAAGGAGAAATGCATGGATAACACAGGTAGATACAGTTAGCAGCATCAGGAATATAATCATTATCAAAATAGGCATTATGGAAATTTGGAGAACATTTCCCGAGCACGTGGGAAAGAGAACAATGTGGAAGACAGCACAGTAGTTCCTGTCTGATAATGTAAAAAATGAGTGTTAGTGGAGATAATCCAGTAGTTTAATTTCACAGACATGAATAATTGGATGAGTATGAGAAGAAGGTCAGAATAAGGCAAATACCAAGGCAAAGAAGCAAACAGTGTTGGGTAGGAAATTAATATGAAATATAAGTTCATGTCAAAGGGAAGGAAATCCATAATTGTAGAGGGAAATGGCTGAGAAGGGGTGACAGTGTCCAGAAGTGAGAGAATGAGACAGCTGTGAAAAGAAAGAAAAGAGATGCAAAAAATATTTTTCTTCCTAAGTTTAAAAACTGATGTGGTAGTCAGACTTCCAGAAGTATCCTTCCAGCATCTGGAGATCACTGTCCCAGCTTGCCAGATCTGAGGGCAGAGTCACATCTCTGTAATTTTTGCAGAGCTCCTGTGTCAGGAAAGGAAGAGATGGCTGAGCCAGGAGTTGGTCCCTGCAGGCATGTGTCATGTGGCTTTGGATATTTGTCTTTTCAGACCAAAATAAAGCAAAAATTTTACTAGCTAAGTGTCATAGACTTATGTCCTCATTCGTATTGCTAAGCATTGGCTACAAAATATACAACACCCATGCCACTTAGCCAGTAGATGGACAAGATACCGTGCATGTAGGAAGGAAACTTGAAATGAATGTGAGCATTTCTTGAAGAAAATGGTTTATTCATTTTAATAGGGGGGCTATTAGGAAAGAATAAAGGAGAATGTATATACATATATGTAAAATATACTCTATGACAAAGGTCATTGTTGGCTATATTTGTATTAATATTGTGTATTAATACCATGGTGCTACCTAAAATAAAAGAGCTCCTGAGATATTAGTGCTGATGGTAGGACAAATAAGGTCACTGTGTGAGCTAAACTGTTTGGCTGTCCTTTTCTGTATTTATCACAGAAGTTGCTGCCTATGTCCTGTCCCCATTGTACAGCTGAACTCTGCATTTGCCTGAGGCACACAAGGAATGGGGCAGCTGGGAGAGGCACAACTCCTCTCTGCTTCCCTCATCCAGAGCTTTGATGCGGAGTCCATGCATTGCTTCAGTCACAACAGCGGGTCCCAGAATCCAGCTTTAGAGGCATCTGAAATGTTATCCCATTAATCACAGGCCCATCTCCTCACTGTATTGATTTTTTTTCCAGTAAGAGATGTGGTACTTGCTGGCTTCTTCACAGAGTGAGCTTTACTCAGTTTTGCAGCAATTAGATCTCACCACCATCCTTGTTTTGGCAGGACATTGTGTCATCCAGGGCTCCCCAGGCAGCATGTGTGGTGGCAACGCTGCAGGTTCACGTTTTTACAGCATCTGCGTTGAATTTCCATAAAGTGTGGATGCTGGGTGAAGCTGCTTTGGCCGCTGCTGGGGGCTGAGTGTCAGCACAGGCACTGGGGACTACCTGCAGAAGTCTCTGGTCACTGTGGCCACATGAAGTCACTCACCTCAGGAGAGCCAATTTATGGTGTCCTTACTGATCCAGCTCCAAGCACTTGCAAGGGGCAGAGGTGTGCCTCAGGTGTGCGAGGTGCCTGTGCTGACACCCATGTGCAGGTGCTCACTGGCTGGGGACTTGGCGTGTGGCGCCCCATCCCTGAGGGACCCTTCTTGAGGAGCCCCTGGTGCAGGGATGTCAGGCCCACAGTGCTGCTCCAGTCCTGGGTGGGGACATGGGATCACCCCCACTGCCCTCATCTACAGTGCCCCTGACTGCAGCACCCAGTTCTGGTGGGGCAGGGCTGCGTGGAGCCAAGGTTTCCACCCGCCCTTGGGCTGCAGAGCCCATGCTCAGCAGAGCCTGCAGCACTGCCCCTTTGCCACCTTGGAAATGCCACTGTTCTGTTCTTCTGCTGGAGTGCTAGCTGTTGTCTATAGAGGAAAATCACTGTTTTGATTTAAAAAAAATAAACAAATACATGTTTAAGACTTTTCGTTACAACTTTTAAAAAATTCCCCAAAACTAAACAAAAGCAAAACTAACAAGAACTAATTAAAAGAGTTGGAAATTGCTAGCCCCAGAACAACACTGGGGAAGATGGATAGACTTACTGAAACCAGAGTCAGCACCATGCTCTCCAGGCCTGTGAAATCTAATGAGACTTTTTTTCACCTCTAACACTTAGAGATAAAGATGAGCAAGCAGTGGAATATGTAGATTTCTTTTAGTTTAGGCTTAATTAGAATATCTCCCATTTTTGTTTTTATCTGTTTCCTGATTTGTTATATTTTAAATGTCTTCCAAAAATACTTTCATCTCTGTGCAGGCATTAATGTTCTCTAATGAACAGTCCTGCACATCTTTATAAAATCCTTTAAAGATGTTAATTTACGAATTCTTTCTCTTAAAAGACTAAGGTGTTGTAGTTGACAAAGTCTTAGTGGGGCAATGAAAACTGAATATTTTAGATTCTTACTAGGGTCTGGAATGCAATAGATTTCTACTCAACACCATTTATTCTCCATGACAATGCTTTTGATCCTTCTAGCACCCTATATGCTAGTAAACGCACCCCCATGAGTAGTATCTTTGACTTACAAAGAGTACATGCCCAGAAATGAGTTTGAAGTTCTAGACAATAACTTTCTATGGTGTACTTTGGCTTATGAAACACTATAAGGGTCATCTCAAGAATGACATCTGAAATCTACTGTAAGCAACTTCAGGTGCTAGATTCCTATCGCCACACTCACTTTTGCTCCCACTGCCCCTCATTCCATTAGTTCAATATTTTTAATTGCATGTGGTTTATACTCCTTTGCCACCCATTTTCTCTCATGTCACAGGGAAAGAAAAAGAGAGATGCAGGATTTATGAGTTAGCCCACAAAGAGAACTCAGAAACAATCCCATCACTGCTCGAGAGTACAGCAGAGAAGAATACAGAGCAGGACAGCAAAGTAGGGAAGCAAAAATGGAGCAGAATAACAAACCTCAGGAGGCTCAGAGGGATGTTTTCTCTCCAGTATATGGTGAACTGCATCCCACAGTGCGGAGAAATTTAGGCCAGAGGATTAAAGATGACCAGCTTAATTCACTCTCCAGTAAACTCTCATAGAAAGCTAGGTGTCCAGAAGATATTAAACTCCTTCAGTTTTTATAGAAACCTGATCGGTGGATAGTGAAGAATGGTCCCCATTGTTGTCTGGTTTAAGGTAAGGCTGCTGAGTGAGCTCAACACTCACCCTCTGCCTTTGGCCTCCTGGCTGGCACCAAGGCATGTACTTTCAAGCCAGTCCTTTTTCATTCTGTCCCTTGCCCCTTTAGAAATTATGTGACTTGCAAAAAAATTAGAAAATGCACTAGGGAATATGAGAATAAATATAAGAAGGTAGCATGTGTGGGAGAAACTGGAGGGATAAGGGGATGGATCTGGGATAAAGGACAGAAACCAGGACAGAGACTAAGAGTGCAATGACTCAGAGTCAGCTTCTAAACTTCTACTTATTATTTGGTGTATAGGTATGGTGGGGCGGTGGTGATAAATGTTAATCTTGTAAATTTAATGGCTACAAAAAAAAAAGTTGGAACTTCCAAAAAGAGATTGCTTTTGGAGGACTGAGTAATGAGGCCAAAGTTTTTTTCAAGAATAGGTATCTTTTGCATAGGTCCAGCTGGCTTAGATTTGTCTGATTTTTAACATCGTTCACTGCAGCGCTGGAGGTTTGTGCTCTCAGAAGCTCATGACTGAAAGCACAAATGTTGAGCTAAGATAGATGAAAGAGTTAGAGAAACCAAATTAAATGGAATTTATTAATAGAGAAATAAATATTAATAGAGAAATTAGTAGAGAAAATTCATAGAGAAACCTAATTAAATATCTTTTTTGATTGGTTGTTTTGCCAAGTATTTAAAAATCAAGGTTCTTTGGTTGGTTTTGTACAGCTCTGTTCAACAAAATTCATCTTGCCCTTTTCAATACTCCAGTCAGGTCTGGAAGAACTGTATAACAGTAACAAGATGACACACAAAGTAGCCATTTACTGCCAAGATGGAAATTTCAAAAGAAAATAATGCCTATACTGAATTCAGCTCTCTTACAGTTATTTTCTTGTATTTAGTTACTTATGGCAAAAAATATACTGTAATTTTATGGGATCTGTGAATTTGGTTGCTGAGCATTTCTGAAAGTCAGAGCATATATTTAGTACTTATAGATATTCAAAAGTGTTCAGCCCAAGGACTCCATGTTTAAAAATATTGGCCAATATACATGTGATCACACAGGGATGGAAAGAATGTTTTCTAACAAATCTTTAATCTCTGAAAAAACCAATACTGCCAAAAAGATTTCTATATAATCCAAATTCAGTTTGTTCTTGAAAAGCTGTCTTGAATGAGAGGATGAGACATGGTTCACACTCATAACTCAGGCTTCAATAACCATTCTGATTGAAAGGTCTTATGGTAATGTACTTACAAAGTCTTTGACTTAGAGTACTTTTCAACTGACGATGTGCTTAGAACAAAGCAAAGGGGTAAAGAGCATGGATAAGTTGGTTTGGGAGAGTTTGAAGTGTACATTTCCCATGGGTGTCTGTCTGTGACAAAGGCAATGAACCACATTTACAGCTCTCAAACTAGCTCATTCTGTGAGGAGAAAAAGCAGGCAAATGAGAGCTCTGTCAATGGGTGCTGACAGCACCAAAACAGTTTTGATGGTTTGCCCACTGCCAGAGGAATGGCCTAAGCCTCTTCTTCTAAAGTTTAGTGATAGAAAGCTTGCTGCTACAGTCAGCCCCAGTCAGTAAGATATTTTTGGTTGCATGTGTCTCTTTCAGGTTTTCTCTATGCATCAGAAAAGCAGTCAGAGAGAACAAATTCATTCAGGAGTAAATACAACAGAGAATTTTTACTCTTTCCCTCTCTCCATGGTAAATGGCTTTTATGACCTTATGTTTCAGACCATTAACACTGAAAGATTTTAAACAGTCTAATCACCCAGAAGGTTAACTAAGTCAGCTTCATCCTATGCTTTTTCTAGTCATAATGCTAATATGTGGCAGGTTTTTTCTTTCAGGCTTTAGCATGAGTAAGCTGAAATAATCAGATAAAGTTCAGATTTTCCATACCTTCCAATTTGTTTTAAGGAATTGATTTCCTTAATTGCAGGTATTAGTTTTTCTACCAGATGCTGTGGCAAATCTGAATATGCAAGTGTAAGAGCTGTAAAGACTTGCAAGATAATAGTGTATAATATTAAGATAATCGGTGGTGTGAGATTCTCTCTCCCTTTCCCTCTCAAAAATGTTAAGCAAATCTTTTCCAATCAGGATCTCAGCCCTCACAACAAAACTAGTATTCTGGTTAGGCACAAGTTAAAGGGCTCAACTTTCTTTTTCTCTTTGTTTTATTATGGCTTTCACTGATACTACTCAAATACCAGTCCGTCTGGGAGTGACTCTTCCAAGTGCCCAGGCTGAAGTTGACATGAAGTAGGAAACAGAACAAAGCCATACCAGGTAGTCCCAAGGACATAAATCGGTTCTTTACTCACAAAAGAAAGTTACAGAAAGGAAACCTCTAAGCCAATTCTACATAACTGAATGTATGAAGAAAAGAAGAAGACAAGTAATGCAGAGAAAGGAAAACAGCTAACCAGATCACACCAATTGTCCTTCCTTGGAGGTGTGAACTTGCAGAGCAAAAGTGGATCACAATTGCAAAAATCTCTTTTGAACTATTGAATACAAATTACAGTAAGGTAGGCATGGAAATATTTACAAATGACAAAGCTTGGAAGTTAGATTTAGGACCTCAAAAATATTGGTCCAAACAAGATATTTGTGGCTTATTGTCAGGTAATTTTGCCAGTGGGAATGATAAATATTTTATTTTTTAAATGATCACTTAAAAAATTCTGCAGCTCCAAAACACCCAACTTAATAAATATTATAGGCCCTTCCTGAAAGAAAAATATTTCTAATTAACAAAGAAAAAATAATTGGAGTTACTCCTGCTTAAAAATCACAATTTAACTTGTTTTCTAATTAATGCCTAAAGTTACATCAGAATATGTCCATTTTGTAGCAACTTTATTTCTAAGGGAAAGGATACTTGTTTAGTACTGGGCATTCAGATTAACAAATAACTTTATTTAGCAATGTACCTGGTTACTGTGTACTGTCTGTTAAAAAAACTAGGTAATAAGATCAGCAGAAGTTGATAAAGTAATGGCTATTAAACAAGCAATGACAAAATATAATCCCAAGTGTGACAATATTTGAAAAATCCAGGGCAAAAGGATTTATGTGAACAGTTTAATATAAATGTAACCTTAAGATAAATACTAAATGAAATGCACAGATCAAATTTGCTATGCAGAAAATGTTTTCTTTCATTTTGAAATAAGAAGATATGGTGTAAAGCACATCTACCTTCCCTTCCAGGTAATCTGTGGGTCTCATCTCATTGGATTGGTAAGTTAAATAAGCACAGGCTCTTTTTCAACCAGTTGAGCAGTTTCTGTTTCAGAGGAACTATTCTCTCAAGAGGGTTCAGCAGAAACTGAGTTTCTTACTGATCCGGTTCCTCTGGTCTCGCTGCCCTGCCCATTGGAGTGGCTGGAGATCTAAATCCATGTCTTTCCTTTTTATTTTTTTGGAACTTGAAAAAATATTTAGGCAGCCTTTTGGCCCACAGATTCAAACTCATAGTGTAAGAAATGCAAGTGCAACAGCAGTTCCTTCTGGGGAGTAGCTCATCTCCATGATTTTTCCCATTCCTGCCCTGAGATTTTCAGGTGTGGGTGGTTCCTGCCCAAAAACTAGCCGAGTGCAAAGCCAGGCTAGTGGTAGTCTGTAACTTTGTCTCCCCGAGGGTGTGGTGCTGAAGCAGTGCTCACAACCCCTGGAAAAAAGACAAAAAATATTCTTTTATTTTTCTAGCGTGAAAGTAGTAATCTCCTTTTATCTGGGAGCATAGAACTGAGAAAGAGTAGATCTCCTAGCAACCTGAGAGCAAACAAATCCACACGCATTGCCCTGGCAGGAAGCTCAGTCTCTGGGCTCTACCAGAAGATGGATATAGCTGCTGGGTACAAGAGGAACAGGTTATGTTGAAGAATATTTCTAACCTGGATTTTATATTGAATTTTGCTCAGCTGATTTGTTAGAGACCCACCCACAGTGCCTGTGTTACCCCTGCAGATGGGCAGGAGCTCCTGCTTCACACAGGGTCTTGCTGGGGTCTCACAGAGCTGAGCTCTCAGGCACCGGATTTCACACCCAGATGCCACGATCCTGGAAGTGCAGAGCAAAAATGAAAACACAACCAAGCTTTCTGTTCACAGGGTATTTGTTTATTTAGCTAGTTTGTTATTCCTACAATTATCTGGAATAATTGAGGTGGGGTTTTTTTTGGAGAGGGTATGACAGAGGTATGCTTTATAGTAATAAATCCTGATAGCCAAAACTAACCCCTTCAAGGAAAGGATTATTTCTTCTTTCAAGCATTGCTCCTCCACCTTCCCCACCCCTCTGCCAAAAATAATTTTGAAAGCGGTATCCTAAATGACCATACATGCAGTACAAGCAATTTCAGATCTCAGCTGGCATCAGACCAGAAGGCTGGGTGATGTACAAAGCAGATTTGTAGTCTTGGTGCTTTGTGTATGTCAACACCTTCATGTGGGTTCTGGTGACACTTTGGGTTGGTTTTCTCTCCCTCTGGCTGACTGCAGAGGAGGGGGTGAAGGGTGCTGGTACCAGCAAGGGGAGCAGGGCCAGCTCCTGCCCACAGCCCCAGGGGCTGGCTGCTGAGAAGCACCACATTGAGCAGGACATCCTCTGCTCTGGGGCTGCAAAAAGGGCAGCAGGCAGCAGGCACACAGCCAACATCCATGGAGTGAGAGGGAAGTCCTCCTGGAAGGCCAAAAGGAACAGGCACAGTAGGATTCCGAGAAGAAAGCTTTAGAGCTGGATGAAAACGCTCCAAAAAATGATAGTACAATGTGTGCAAGAGAGTTTTGTTTATAAACCCTTTTACTTTTGGTTCTATCTTGCCCAGTCACCTCAAGTGCTTCTCTATTAATGTAGTGATGGATTTGGCAGCGTTACTTGAACTTGATAGTCTTAAATGAGTTTTTCAACTTAAATGATTCTATGATTCTAATTATTTATATCCTAATGAGACCCACCTTTTTTAGTTTTTAAGCCTTTTGATCTTTCTAGGAAGTTACTACTGGGAAAAATGAATCCATTTGAAAATGTTGACTAGGTCCCATCACCTTCCATTATTCCAAAGTTTTAAATAGTTTATTTGCATGTTAACATTAAAACTTTGAATTTTGAACACATTTCTGTAAGAAATATTTCTATTCCCTTGGTTATGGTTTTGATGTTTCTTTTCATAAGATTCAGATAAAAAATTTATTCTGATTTATTCTTATTTATTTTTAAGAGACTGCAGGCTTGATTTATCCTAGATTTCTGTGGTCTTTAGTAATTTGAAAAGGCTAAAACATCTTAGGACTACAGAAGAGAGAAGATACTGAAGGTGGAAGGTGAAGATACTGAAGGTGGAAGGTGAAGATACTGAAGATGGTTAGATTGCAAACGAAAGATATCAATCAGGACATCCCAGTGATAGTGACTGAAACCAGTTTTAGGGAGAGAAAGAAATGTTCCTGCTGTGTCTTTCAGGTGCAGGCAACTTTGTGCAACTAAGAAACCTGAAAGTTACGCTTGACTGTTAATTTAAGAAAGATTGACATATTTCCTAATATTTCTTGCTAGGCAACTTGTTTTCTTGACAGTTTCCAAGACAGAAATTAAACAACATCTCTGTGCACGCAGTTATAGCAAACCCAGAGACTTGGTGGCATTTAATCTTTACTACTGTTGTTATTACAACATCACTATAAAACTTGTGAGAGCTGGCCCTGGATGGAGGGCCCATCAGCCAGATGCTGTACAGAAGGAGAACAAAGAGATGGTCCCTGAGACCAAGCACATCAATACCTAGAGAAAACACTGTAAAGCTTTGAAAGATCTGGAGTGAATAGTTTGTGGCAGAGAGCATCATGCTGTGCCTGTAGCTAACACGGCTGCTGCTGTTTTGTTACTCAGCTGTGGGAGAGAGTAGAAGGGCGAGGATGCCATTTTCTGTATCCTGGGACAGAAAAAAGACCAGTGCTGATCAGTCACTGAGCATCAAACCAGGGTCAGTGCGTAATGAGAAACATAATGCAGACCCTGAAAGGAGTGTGTTATTCACTTACCATAAACAGAACAAGAGGCTATCAAAGGTAAGGGAAGAGTTAATGAACTATTTTAGGCTGAATAAGTCTTTCTGCTTCAGCAACAGCATTTCAGTTTTAAAAATCAGCAGTTAAGAGCAGAGAGAAACACCTTTGCTGGGACCAGCTTTTTGAAGTAATACCCAGCTGAATATTAGAGACTTCCCAAGGAGAGGCAGCCTGGTAGTGACCTTTTTTTTAATCTCTGTTTCCTACCTCTGTTATATTATCTTTCTAAATTGGTTTAGTGTTTCCTGTCCTGCCTTGGAAATCTTGGGAGAGGCTACTGCAATTAATTAACCTGTCTCTAAATTAGCAGGCTCTTGCAATCCATTGTTAGAAGCTGCAGCACATCAAGTCCTATTTTCTTGAAGAACTGGGACTCCTAAAAGTTTGATTCTTTTTCCTAAGTTACCACAGTGGAACATTTTTCCCAGCAATAAAGCAATATTTTCTCAGATCCATTAATATTAGTTCCTTTATGATCATAATAAGCATTTTTTAAGACACAGGTAAAAGGCTCTGTTGACTCTGGAGAAACGAAACATATTTTCTGCCAGAATTACCAAAAACCAAATTTTAAAAAGTATTTAGCTGTTTAAGTGTAGTTATGATTCTTAGGTGGGATCTGCTTTTTCTGGTAAAAAGTCATCTCTTCAAACTCCTAATCTTCTTCCTGCAGTTCTGCATTACTCTTTGCACAGCCAAGTACAATAACCTAATGAATTCTACAGAATTCTTTCTCATCCTAGCAGGAACACAATAAAATATTTGCAGAGAAGAGGTGCAATACAGTGATGATGATTATCCCAAGCAGATATGGCCAAACTCGCTTCTGGTTTCTGGACAATCAAATATAGAATTACAGCAGGATAGTTCAGGTGCTCAGTTCTGCCAAGAATTTCCTTAAATGGAAGGTTACTTAAGAAAAGCAAATTTACAACAGATGCCACTTAGAGCTAAAGAGAAGGAGATTATGTAGTGAGGAAACCTTAAGCACATTAAGTTGGTGGCACATAACAATGGCATATTAAAACATTTTCTCAATTTTGTTGTATTAAAGCCATCTGTAATCACAACAATTTGCTGCCCAGGGGACTTCTGATACGATTCTGTTAGAGCTGCTGAAAAGTGTGAGAAGCCCGAAGCATTTTGACCCAGGGCCTGAAACAGCTCTCAGGCACCATGTTCTCTTTAACTTTTATTTGGAGTGGCAGGCAATATATTGACAGAAGTCCCAATTGTTCCACCAAGCATGGTTTTTGATCTTCAAAACTGAAACAAAGTCAGTACTGGTCTCATGCCCAGAGCACCCGTACAAGGTATAAGGGAGGAAAAGGGCCAGAAATCAGGATGCAGAGGGCTGCTGAAATAACCCAGCAGTCATGAAGATTGAGGATCAGTGCAAAACTTTTGAAGAAAATAATACTATATCCTGGAGTAGAGGTTCCAACTGGCAAATCCAGCAGGATTTTTGTGATCCCTAGCCCTCATCTCAGTATTTGCATCCTCTCAGCAGAGCTAGATTCATGTATGTACTGGTCCCAGTTCTTCTCACCTCTTTGTGCTGGGGACAAATGCAGGAGCTCTGGGTGGTGCCAAGCCCCTGTCCTTGTTGAGGATGGACCCACTGTGCAATGCAACAGGAACTTGTCACTCAGCTCACCAAAATTATCTCTAAATCACTGGTCAAGGTACTTAGGGGATTTAATCCTTGATATAAGCTCTCTGCAGATCCAAGTGTACACCACTGCATAGACTGTTCTTGAGACTGGTGAGAACTTAGCTTTATTAGGCAATAGGGGTGTAAACTCTGGTACCAGCACACAGTGACGGCAACAAATGGGGCCAGGCATTTACCTGCAATTCCTTTGGGTTTTCATGGTCTGTCACCTACTGTGACTCATTCTGCCAACAAGCTCTGTTAAGGTGCTCTATGATTCCATCCACGTGTGAAATCAGTTCTTACTAGAAATATACTCTGACAGTTCTAGTAGTAGATCTGCTACTGGCTATAGTGCCTTAGTTGGTCATGAGGTCTTCTTTTGCTTACTAGCTTCCTTTTTCTGGGTATATTGAAACAGGTTTAGGTGTGCATCACATTAGATTATCATTGCAAATACCTTTTATAAGCATCTCATAATCACAAACTGAGAACATGAAGTAGTCCAGCCAGATTTTGGAGTCTCCTTCCTTGAAGATATTCAAAAGCCATCTGGACACTGTTCTGGGAAATCAGCTATAGGTGGCCCTGCTTGAGCAAGGGATTCAACCAGATGATATCCAGGGGTCTCTTCCAGCCTTGACCATTTTTTGATTCTGTCCTTAAATTCAGTTTTCATTCAGGCTTTAAAAATATACATAAAAATAAAACATGAAATAAAATACACCAACACACATACACACACACACACATATATACTATGTATATGAAAATATATATCTTTATAAAGAAAAATCTTTAGCATGATATCTCATCTTGACACCTATTAGGTAAGAGCAACAGTGATACAGAAAATTGTTGATTTTCAGCATGGAGAGGGAGTTACACTCTACAGCCACATTAATTTCAGTTTTCTGTGTCTAGTTCTTGTATTAGCTATTGAATGAGTAAAATGTTTTCAGCATGAATTTCAGTAAAGAACTGAATAAATTTATTTTAAAAAATATTTTCCAATGCATTTATTTACATAAAGATCTATTATAGTCTATTATATTATATATAATACATCAGACTCCTCTTTCTTTTTACGTAATGACCATTCTAAAGCATTCCATAGTGTTTCTCAATAGACTTAAATGTGCCAGTCCTGCTTAGACATTGTGCATCAGATGTTCTTTCTGGTTTGGTGGTGTATGGTGGTTCTGGTTTTAAAATTTAAGTTACTGTTTTTGTCAATCTGTTCTTCCAGTGCTAGACATGGAATTTTAGAAGAATAATGTAAACTGGCATAAACTTTTCTTGTTCTAAATACTACCTCCAAACAAAAAAAGAAATGACAGGTCCTTTTTTAACCACAACTTACAATTTTTTTAGTGATTTCATTTTCATACTTCTGTGTGTACAAATGTGTTGTGTGTGTATCATATTGATATATATCAATATGTGTACATATGATGTTTATAGGTGCATATATGATATAATCATTAAATGGCTTAGTCATTTTCTGTCAAGAATTTAGAATTAATTTTGCTGTGTGGAAAAGGAAAGCTGATAATGGATAATGTGAAAGTCTGTGAAATCTAGTGTATGTGGTTTTGTGTTAATGGCATGTCTTTATTTTGATATCTTGTTCCTAAACAGAGGGACATGAACTTAGGACACATCTTTGATTCTCTTCTGCTTTTCAATGTTGTCTATTTCCCATGCAAATCTAAATGGCAAATGGGATGATGCAAGGACATTTGAGGGTTTCAACAGAGAATAAAAAGCAGACTTTGACCTCTTCAAGGATCTGCCTGGAAGAGTCCTATGAGATGAAGAGGAAAAAGAAGTTTAAGAAAGTTGGTTGATATCCAAGGATCACCACCTCCAAGCTTAAGGGCAGTCTATATGAAAGCAGAAAGGCAAATGTGAGACCTTCATGGACAAACAAGAACTTTCTGGCAAAGCTCAAACACAAAGGGAAGCCTACAGAAGTGGAAGCCTGGAGAGGTGTCCCAGAAGGATTATAGAAATACTGTCTGAACATGCAGGGATAGGGATTAGGAGTGCCAAAGCCCAACTGGAGTGGAATCTTGTTTGGGATATCCAAAGACAAAAGAAGGGCTTCTTATAAGTACACAGGTGATCAAAGAGTCGGGAAAATGCGTAGGGAATCTATTGAAAGGGGCAGTGGTCCTGATTACGTGGGACATGGAAAACCTTCTTTGCTTTAGTCTTTCCTGGCAGGTCCAGCCCTCAGAAATGCCAGGCTCTGAAGGCCAGTGAGAAGTTGGGACTCACAACAATGAAGGGTTGGCTTGCAAGATCACTGAATCACTAAATGTTTTTTTCTTCAGTTGTGCTAGTAATTTTCCACATTTCTCAGCCATGCCTGCAACTATCTACTGCTGTACTGTCAAAGACATACATTTAAATCTGATGATTGTCATGTTGAAATCATATAAAAAAAGATCAGTTCTGCAGTTCACTTAATTATTCTTCCCTGTGTGTTCTTTTCTATTTTATTTTAAGCAGCTACTTTTTTGTGCTTTTTGGTTTTTGGGGGTTTTTTTTTGCTTTTACTGGTTTAGTTGTGCATGTGGAAAGCTTCTATTTGGCCTCTCCTCAGCTTATATTCATTATTCTAAACTTAAGTGGGCAGAAAACATCACAGGTTTTTGGTGTTTGAGTAAATCTCTAAGACATTTGCAGTGAAAGTATACATCATCCTTTAGCTTGTATATGAAAAAATAATTGGTTTTATACAAATGATAGGAGGTGGTGATATTTTGTATTACTGGAATGGTATTTTGCAGTAGTGCCTGTCTTGTGCCTGCAATAATTTAGATCAAAGCCTTGAGGCTTTAAATTTGACCTGTACTTTCAGTCTTTATATATTATTTATATTTTAGTTTGGGATTTGGGTCTGTACAGAGAGCAAATGTCTGCCTGGGCATGAAGACCAAGGCACAGGCTGCTGTAGGGGAACCAGCCCACACTCAGTGTCAGCCTTGAAGAAGAGAAGGGTTATCCCTCCTTCAGTCCACTTAGCCTTGAGCTGGAGTCCATAATCCAATGTAGATATTTTAAAAGGGCAGTATGCATCCTGGTACTCGTATTTTCCCCCTTTCAGTGAATAATTTTCCTCTTGAAACCCAGAACACATGCCATTTATTCTCTCTTCCTTTTTGCCTGCTCAGTACTGAGACTGGGCTGAGGATAGTTCTCTTAGTATAAAGAGTAGTTTTGTCTGTTTGCAGGCTGTTTCTCCCATTCCCTGCACACATTCTGCTGTCAAACAGGCAAACATCAATACTGTGTTTTGGTATCTGAAGTGCAGGATCACTAGGAGAACAGTATGAGACTTTCCTTTGTTGAATGCAGGCTAGGGAAAGGAGCTGTCTTCAGGCAGCCAAGTGAATGTAAATTGAACAAGATTTTTTTAGAACAAATAATTTATTAACTGGCCAGAGGGTGTCTCTGAAAAGAAGTTTACTATTGTTCTCCTATTTTACTGATATTGCTGAAAAGAACAAAAGGAAAAAAAATGTCTAGCATAATGGAATTTTGAGAGTCTAAGAGTTGCAGCATATGGTGTCTTTCTGCAACACCAGCTAAGGGCACTAGGAGTGACCAGGATCCATTTCTGCACTTGTTCTTCCAGACTTCATCCTACAACCTGTGAAGAGGGGAGCATATAAAAATCACATATCCATCCCTTCTATTTTGAAGAAATGACAGACATTTAATAGGTACTTCCTGCATTGAGTTTATTACTTGGTTTGGGCTTTTGATGAAGTGGTAAGTAATTTGGCACTGATTTAGTTTGGTGTCTCAGGTGCTGAATCCAGCCAGAACAAGAATTCCTGAATAGCAGTTAGACAAGAGTGTGCATATCATTACTACAAAGCCCAATGGAAGGAAAAGAACAACTTAGGTGAACATAGGAAATTCTTTTAAGTGGGGAGGTCAAAAGAGCTTAGTCCTTTAATCAGCAAAATGCCAAGAAATGTTCTGCAGAAGGCTGGTTCACTCTCTCCTTCCTGCAAGTGTAGCTCGTGTCAACAGAAACCTCTATTTTGCTTTTTCCTCAAAGAGTTATGAAGAAAAGCTCAGAAACAGGCCTCTCTATCCCTCTGATCCAGAGGAATTACAAAAATAATTACTAGTGTCTAACTGACCATAGCTTTTAAAAAGAGGAAAAGTAGTGCTTCCTGCTATGGTGTAGGAGTGTAAGTGTAAATCATTGAAAACACAGAAATGTTAGTAGTGGGTGGCCTGACTTCTAGATCTTGCTTAGCCTTTATGGAGTCAAATCCATCCTTACCACCCTTCAAAATTCACAGGCTGATTTTTGGGTGCAACACTTTATTTTATCAGCAGCTTAGGCAAAAATAAGTCTATGTGAATCCTACCCAAAAAATCATAAGTTTTTTTAGAAGGTGAGATTTTTGATTTTAAGACACTTAGAAACTCCCCAAAAGTTTATGCCAAGCCTAGTGGCTTACAACTTTAATGTCACTGAGCTCTGTGTCAGAAATACTTTTGACCTCTCAGTTTTATAACAAGAAATCTGCAGTCCGGCTGCTGAAAATGTTCTCTAGTGTATGGTGAATTCAGTCAAAATGGATATGACTTTCATGTCTTCTTATTACCTGAATTTTTTGTTAGTATATATTTTAATATTATTATAATCTGCATGGGGGAAATGACGATAATTGAATATTTTGGGATGAGACTAACTGCTTTTGGAGCATTTAATAAGCAGTAGGCTTGTAGAATAGATGTTCTTGATCAGAAAAGTGAATATGTCCAACAGTTTAACTATAAAGATGAAAAGATCTCGGACTCTTTAACTGCCAAATAGTCTCAGAGCTAACACTGAAACCTGAAGATTTCTTTGAGGCTCCTGCTTTGCCCTGGTGACTTGTGTTTCACTCATAATAGTCATTTTCATTTTGGACACCTTTGCTGCCAGAGCCTAAAGCTGCAAGTGAGAATAACTTTTGCTTTTTGCAGGGTCCTGTGTTTTAGTGGGGTTGCCTTTGCAGGCAGACTGGAAGGGAAGGCTGCAGGAACTGTGAGTTCTGGGTGCTCTAGATCACAACTGATGCTGAAGCCCTTGCCAGAGCATGTAGCTTTTGAAGCAGGATTGTGGGGACAGCAGTATCAAGTCCCTTGTTTCTTTAGAGCCATGCTCCCAGGCTGACAGGCGCAGTTGGTGTAGGAATGGCCTAGAAACTTTCTTTGTTGTTTTAAATTCAGAAGTCTTTGTGCAGTGGAATGTTAACCTCAGACTGAAGAAAATTGCGTCACAAGGATGAGATCTCTGTGGTTCTTAGAAAGCACAGATGACAACAGAGGAAGAAAACATTTGCCAAGGCTAATAGAACAGGGAAAGAATATACTTGCTCCTAATATGATTTATCATTTAAAAATACTAGTAGCAAAAATGCTAAAAAAGGTGTACTGAGACATGACATTAGGCATCCTATGAATTAGGCATCCTATGAATGCCCTCTCTAATGATAGTCTCAGTATCCTCAGAGCAAGGAGAGTGCTGAATGCCTTCCTTTTTTCCCTCAGATCTACACAACTGCTATTCTAGTTAATGAGTATCTAAAAAAAGAAATAGGAAATTTTATGGGAGAAGAAGGAAAATACACAGACATGATCTTTAGTGTTTTCCTTTCCTCTCTCTTCATTCTTTGCTCCTTTGCTTCTGTCCTTTCTTTAGAGACAAAGGAACAAAATCATTCAGCTGTAAATATACATGATTGGGGAATATTTTGATTTCTTGGGTATACAAGATGTACAGATAAAGAAAAGCCACTTGCAGGATGCACTGAAGACACCATACAGTGACTATGAGACAGGGGTTACAGGGGAAATCCTTTGGCCTACGTCAGCTCCAGGGTCTCTGAAGCAAGAGAAGAGGGCCAACAACTCATGGCCGAGGTAAGAGGCCAATTCTAGAGGCAGATGGATCCTGCACTAACCTGCCAGAGAGGTAGCATTCTTATGGTCAGTAAAGCACAGAAAAGCAGAGGCAGGAAAAACTCCAAAGAAACGCTGTGGTTGCCTGTTCATGAGTGAAAATCCTAAGCAAGAAAAGCATTTGTAAGTAAAGCAGAAGGTGTCTAGTTACAAGAATAGCTGAGAGACAGACAGGATATGGCTGGTAAAACAACAGGATATGGCTGGTAAAATAAATAGATGAGGAGTCCACAGACATTTCCATGAGTCACCACTGGGCTGCACACGGTGACCAAAATGGCACAGAGAAATGATTCAAGGGGTTGCAGGGCAAGTGAATGCAGAAGAAATAAAAAGGAGGATGAAAGCATTGCAAGGCTGAGGAGACAGGGAAATTGATGAGATGGAATGATGTCACGGAGAGATACCTTTCTTGGCCAGACATGTGGAAAATTGAGGTACATAGATCGTAGTTCTGTTTATGATCTGCTGCCAGCAAATGCTTGTTTACAGCACTGAGGTTTAATATGACAGTTGTACCTTAATATGACAGGAAACTTTATTTCACAGTAAGTCTGATTGGTCTGGCAAGAGATCATGTCTGGTAGCTATGGAGGTCTGAAGAGAGTTTTTAAATCTAGTACAAATTCGAAAACAACTGAAGTGGAAAAAGGATAATATATCTTTCTTTTTTGAATTTATGGTACTGAAAGAGAAAGATAATTTTTTCTGAGAATCTTTGCTAGAAGCTGGTGGAAGCAAAATAATCAAATGCACAACTTGGAAATCAAAGTATATTTTAAAATGAAGGATATGTTTTATCCTTACCAGGAGTAAAAAACTAGAATGAACCTGAGTCTACTGTTACCATGTAAGTGCCTGAAATTAAATAAACAGTTTTCTGACTTAATAGCTATCCCCATGGCAATAAGAGAAGATCTTGCACATTAAAGACTGAAAGGAATGAATAGATCAGAAAGAAGCACAGTAGATCCTGACACAGCCTAAGGTACAGCATGTACCATCTCTGAACTGAGATGTGAAAGATACATGCAGAAGAAAAATTCCTTTTATTTCCAGGGTTTATCAGTAATATGAGATAGAAATACATTGCAAGTCAGACAAGGGGAAAAAGAACCCTTGATACCTCTAGAAACACTGGTTTTATTGTGTCTGGATCATTAAAGGTGCGTTATTTAATGGTTGTCTAAAACTTTTGTTAGCTCCTCTTCAGTCAGATTTATGATTTTATTATCCTGTGATTTTCTATTCCATGGCTTCAATGCAGCCCTGGATAGTTACCAGGATAAACTTTAAAACCAACAGGAGCTGTGCCTGTTTACTCCAGGGTTGAAAAGCACTCTGTAGCTCTGACTCTAAGCTGAATAACTCTTGCAAACTTGCAGCAGAGCTCTATATGAATTACTGTTTGATTTTGTTTGTTTGTTTGTGTTTGTTTCTCTTTTGAAGTAAAACAAGGAATGAGAAATAAAAATATAGTTGAAATCAACCAGGTTCTAAGGTCTTACTTTGGCAATAAAAAACTGATGTTCTGACACAGAATGTTCCAATTTGGCACAAACAAAACCATTAAGGTATTTGAAATAAAACCCAAAGAAATAAAGCATTAGCTTCCTAAAATATGCAGCAAATTTATTCTTTAGCTCCACAGGTTCAGGGATCAGATTTCTCACCCTCATTAGGGCTGGCTGAATTTTTTCCTCTTCTCCATGCTCAATATCCTTCTAGAGCACCCCAGTCTCCAGCCTAGTAGTACAGTTCTTCTTTGAGCTTTCTCTCCAATCCCTGTTGATATTCTTCATTCCATTAGAAATAAAGATAAACGTATATTCTTTATATCACAGTGTGAAAGAGGGCAAATTATTTGGTTACTTTACACCAAGAAAATAAGAGAGCAGGTTTCAGTTCCCTCAGGCAGAACAATGGAATTTAATTTGCATCTCTAGTATCCTGAGTATTCCTGAAAAGTTCTGACAAACTTTGGTTCTTGACCTCTTCTGTGACTGGGAAACATTATTAAAACCTTTCCATACAACTGTACTCAATTTGTTATTTAAATTCAGGCAGATTGAAATCCTAGTTTCACCAATTAATATTCACTAGAAAAAAAAAATCTACCCAGCTAGTGTTGAGAGGGAGTAAATTCTACCCAGATGATCTTTAAAAATCTCTCCAAGTTCAATTTCAGTGGGAACACCCTGGTCTTGATATCTCCTTCATCTCCAAGGTCTCTTTCACTATAAGAATAAGAAAGGGGAGGCGATGGCTTTCCTCTTTCCTAAGCAAAAGTATCCTCTGGAGTTATTTATCTTTCCTGATCCTTTCAGCCCTTTCACTGTTAGTGAAGCTAGAGGGTGCTGCCTTGCCATGGGGCTGAGGCGAGGATTGTGATATCACCTTTTAAGATCACTGGACTATCCTAAATCTATATAGCTTTATAAAACAAAATGCTGAAGCTTAATTGACCCAGTCCTAATTTCCCCCACAGTTAGCACAGTTTGTTGCACATTCAAATTTAGAGGCAGAGGATGCAAAGAAAGTAATCCATTTTGATAGTGCTATATGACATCTTTGAAAACTTCAGTGGAAAAGGCCATTCCCTAGTGATCCACAGTGGCAGGGATCACCATGAATATTTATTTTATATTGCCAGGCAGGATCTGCAAAGAGCACTTAGAAATCAGAGTGGCCAATTTCTTTCAGATGGCCTTTGGTGGGTGAAGATTTTTCCCTGAAAGAAGTTTAGTGGAGGAATCACAAATAGCTACCTTTGCAATCCTCCTGTGCATAAAGAATAATAAGTCTGCAAAGTCAGGCAGTCTGATGGAAGAAAAAAGCAAATTCACAGAGTTATAAGGATGATCCAAGTGGGAAGAAACTCAAGGAGGTTGCTAATCCAACCTCTTGTTCAAAGCAGGGTCAGCTAGGAGGTCACACCAGGTTGCTCATGGCTTTATCCAGTTAGGTCCTGAAAATGTGCAGCCCCCAGAAACCTGCTCCATTGCTTTGCCACTCTCACATTGTTAAAGTTTCTATTTCCATGCTTTGAGCGCTGCCCTGTTGCAATTGATGTTCATTCTCTCTCAGCCTGCCTGTCTCTGTCTTCTTTATGACCTTGTCATAGGTCCTAGAAGGCTGTTTGTAGGATCCCCTTAATATTTTTCTTATTTAACTTTAGGAAGCTTAATTAAATTTCCTTCTCAGCTTTGTTTTAATTTCCTCTTGTATGTGCGTATGGCATGTGCTATCATAGACTGTCTAATTACCTGAACAAATGCCTTCTTCAACAAATGACTTCTTTCTTTAGATTTCATCCTCATTTACCCAAAAGGATGGATGGCATCTTACTTAAAGGGTAGGAACTTTTAAAATTTTTATCCTGGATTGTTCAGCATGCACCCTTATTCTTTGTTTGCAGCACACTCTTAAAATTAGCCTCCTAAGAAGGTTTCTATCATTATCATTAATTCTGGTAGTATTGACTGTAAGGCTTGTGCAAGAATTGGAATTCGTATTACATGAAATTGCATAGAGAAGTCCTGTATTTTTAATTTCTGATTAGGAAAGCAAACAATGAAAACAAAAATAAAAATGTTCCTGCAAAACATTTCCAAATTAGAAATTGACCCATTTACGTTGAGCAGCTCAAACTGAACAAAGCTGTACTACTTAGATTACATGATTTGTTTTCATTATTTTGAACTTCAGATACCAGGTGGGCTGGAAGTTTATTATGCTCATTTTATAAGTAGGAAATTGAAGGACAGAATAAGAAATTTTTAGGACAACTGAGTATTTGGTATTACTACACTTAGACAACTAAAAACATTGTTAAACAGAGAGTCCTGGGCCCTTGTCCTCTTCTGAATAAAGAGGTCAACATTTGTGAACCTTAAGGAGACTTAGGTCTCCTTATGGAAACTAGTGATACTGTAGAAAGAAGGGCCTCGAGTTTTCTCTTTTAATCTTTGAGGATTTTCACAGCATCTTGACTTAATTACATTTCCAGCTGTTTTGGAGAACAGAGTGCAGCTCATACATCTGCTGGGAAGGAGAGCTGCCAAAAGTTGACACTCTGCTTACAAGTCCAGAACAAAACTAAAAATAAGTGATGGTTTACTGATTTGATCAGTCTGCTCCCAGACACAGTAGGTTTTGAAGGAGAACACACAGAGGGGGCCAGTATCTCTGCTCAGAACATCCACATCCTCTGCAGTGGTGGTGACATGTGGCAGGGCATCGACTGCAGCTCCCCAGGAAATGTACGCCTGACACAACAGATTTAGCTTTTAAGGGTGGATGTAATTCTCTTTCTGGGGGCTGTAGAGTCACCAGGGGCCTCTCACCAGGGGCCCAGTTTAGATGTGCTCCTTGCTGGCAGCACATGGGTGCTGTGAAGATGTTCAAAATCCAACTGGACACAATCCCAGGCAATGGGCTGCAGCTGACACTGCTGTAAAGCAGAGACTAGGTGATCTCCAGAGGTGCCATCCAGCCTCAAATGATCAGTGATTCTGGAACTTTGTAACTTTTTATCTCTGAATTGGACATTTCAATAAATTTTCTACAGACAACAAAATGAGTGGTGCTTGATTTCATTACAGCTCTTTCCTTCTGTCCCCCTTTTAAAGTATGCTCAGAAATCTCTGATTTGTGGTCTTTGGACTCTTCATGGGTTTTTGGGGGCTTTCTCCATATATTCAGATGCATAGATCCTGAACTCTACCACTACTGAGTACCTCTGTGGAGTTATGCTCAGGCTAAAGCAAGGTGTCTACACAGTCCATAGTGCCATCAATGTTCTCAGTAAGAGAAGGTGGGAAAAGGGTGTCATAAAGTCATGCTACCCTTGCTGCACCTTCGCTGCACCGCCTTCCTGCACAGTGGCTGCTGTCAGTGCTTTCACTTTATGGTTCTTAATTGTCTTTTTACCCATGCACTTATCAGTCACTTTGAACCAATTTTACCTTTCTGGGTTCCATAACATCCTGTAGCAATAATTCCACAGTACATTTTTGACTGCATATGTTTGCTTTAAAGTTGCTGCTTAAGTTTTCATTTGTTTATTCCTGTATTGTGACTAGTGAATAATCACTCCCTCTTCGTGTCCTGCACGATGCTTATGATTTCATGCACTTTTAAAATATTCACCTAAGGAGTCTTTCTTCTGTGCTAAAGCATGCTAATATATCTTCTTATAAAGCAGCTGTTTCATACTCCCACTCATTTTTGCCATCTCCTGTTTATTCTATTAGACATATCCACGGGCTGGGAAGACAGGACTGTGTGTGATGCATAAGATATGGACAGACAGAAGCATAGCATGTTTTATCTTTTTTTTTTTTTAATTATTCTTTCCTTTTCTAATAGTGTGTTGTTGCTTTGTTTTATCTATTGAGCAGACATCCCCCTAGAAAAATTAAAGTTTCTTCCATGATCCATTTCCTGAGATGTAAGAACTGATCGAGGTAGAGCCTTTTAGTAGATAGAGTTGTTTTTCTCCATGCTTTTACATTCATCTACATTAAAATTTATCTGTAATTTTCAATTTTGCTAGACCTGCAGCTTTCCCACAGCAATACCCCAGTTTTCTAAGGCAGTGCTTCATCTAGTGCTTCATCACAGTTTCTAAGGCAGTGCCTTGCTGTGCTTTGGTTCTGCTACCTTATCATGATGTAATTGTGGCCTGCCTGCAGCTGCCTTTGTCAGAGTAAATAATTTTTGGCCATGCCTTTGGAGTTGAATTAAAATGCTTCATCTGCATCTTTATCATATGTACCTATTCTGAGGAACCATCTCATCAAAATTTTTGTCACTAACTTATTCCAGCAACTTAGGCTACAGAAAATTTGAGCTAATTAATTATATTTTAAAAGTCAAATATCACTGCAAACTCATGTCTATTGAAAAAACATGGTGTAGGCAGACCATGAATAATATATTCCACAAAAATAGATGTATATGATCATCTGTTCAGGCATGGTTACTGTCTAGTATTGTAGTCTCAGAGAAGGCAGAATGGCTACAAAAAAGCCTTCATCATAAACAATTATATTTACCTGTACTTCCTTTATGGCTGTGTATTCTTCTGTTGTAAGCACTGGGTCTTTCAGACACCTTCCTGTATATGTGTTCTTTGTAGTTTTTGTGAGTCAAATAGCCTTAATGAAAGCAACTGTTCTTTTTAGATCAACAATAAAGTTTTGCCCTACTCTTGGGTTTTTTATTCTGTAAATCATCCTTATACCCGTCCTTTGAGGCATTTCTTTTTTCTTTACTAGCTTGGCATTCATTATCTTGGTGCTTTCAAATAAAATCTCAACAGTATGAAAGCCTTGCCTTACAATAAGGTCTAGGAATACACTGTTCTGATCCTCCAGGACTATTTTTTGCAGGATCTTGTTCCTAACAATAGTGCCAGGAATAATAGTCCTCATTTTCACCTGAAAGCAGACCACATTTTTAATCAGATTCACAGGACATAACATACCTCTTGACACAGCTTCATTGCACTGTCAAAATGCTCTGAGTGTGTCTGCAACCACTAATTCTTTCCCCACTTGGCGTTCAATTTGCAAATCATACATTTGTAGCTGAAAAAAGCCAAGCTCTATTCTTAGCGGCAGCAGAATGGTTTGCCAGGCCCCTTTTGGCACTGTCAACATGTGGTTTATGGTCAGTGTCAGCTAATGGTGGCCTCCCAGAAACAAAAACATGAAACGTTTTTCACTCATGGACCGAGACCATAGCCGCTTTCTTTATTTTCATTTATTGGAAGCTTGGTTTTACTTCATTCCTATGATGATTATTCTATGGGGGTTTTTAAGTTTTAACCACACCATTGTGTAATGCTTTCCTCAGAGCCATCAGTTTTGTTTTGCATTTATCATCATAGCAACTCAGGACTGAAATCTCATCAACCCTTTTAATCTCTTCCTTTTTTTAAGGGCCAGAATGAGTGGTTTTTCTCTATCAAGATACCAATTTACTACAGCCTGGTTCACTAAGCACAGGAAAAAAACCCTTTTATCTACCATTTCTTTAAATATTCCCCTTGTTTCTCGATAAGAGAGTTTTAGTGTAAATATATAGCATCTTGGAGTTGTCATCTAAATGAAGGGTTCTTTTTCTGCACTGAATTGCACCTGCCTGGATGGTTGTTGATTCTTCTTTTTGGTGTGTGGTTCTGAATCAAAGATCCTACTTCCCTATCTTCTTGTCTCAGAAGTTTGGTGGGATTGCAGGGATTTTTCAGGTGGAGTACATAGAAGATAGATATGAACTTCCTTCTCCTTTGAACAGAATCTTAGAACCTGTTTGACAAAGCAGGTTCCCCTGCCATCTCCAGTGAAGGCATCTGTTGGATGAAATCAAGGGGTTTGGCCCATTTCTCAGCCGGTCTTTACTATTAAATGAACATGTTTTCTATACTCTGCAAAATGGAGTGTTAACACATCACACAATGAGGAAACTGGGGAGAGATTATGAAAAGATATTTCTGTCATAATATTCCTTTCGCTTTTTCCCACACACAAGTATACAAAGTTGACACCGCAGGAGCAAATTAAAAATCTGCTGCAAAGACATGGTGAAGTGAGCTGCAGACTTGCAGCAGGAGAGTAGCCCCTGGCAAGAGGAGATGGACAGCAAAGCCAAAAAGCCAAAAGCTGGCTGGTGAGTGAGCTCAGAAGAAGCAGAATGGGCCATTCCTGGGGAAGGGCAGTGATGCCTCAAGGCACATGAGGGACCCTGACACAGAGCTCTCTGATGCTACCCTGAACATAAACACTGGATTATGGCTTTCTGTTTTCTCCTGTCTGTAAGGTTGTTGCTGGGTTTTTTTCCTCAGAGCAGATGTTGGCTTTTGGCACCACCTTGGCTTCTGCTCCTCTGCCCGTATTAGAAGTGCTGTGCGCCATTAGCTCTCAGGCTTACTGTCCATTTGTCATCACTGCCCTATGCATCTTGTTTGAGCTATCAGTGTGGTGGTGTTTGCTCTTCCTCCTCTGTGTATGTACCACAGAAATGTGTGTCCAAGGTTTTCTGTCTTCTTCTCCATATGCTTAACGTTGGCAGTGCTGTTTGGAAAAGAGTACACAGCTTTTGGTGTTATTTCCTTGTGGAATTTCATTTTGAGCTCTTGTATGCTTTTCTATCCCAGCTCACTCTCTTTTACATATCTTGCTGGGCTTAGGTGTCCTAAGGAATGTCATTCTGGTCAGGTAGGCTCCTTTCCTTGTGGAAATCTAGTGGCTTTGTTCATAGGTTAATTTTGGGACCCCCACAAGAGTCCTGAGGCATTCTGTCTTGCATGTAAATTCAAATTTATCATTTATTATGTGGTTTTGTTAGTGCCATATACCTTCCAAGCTGCAACCTTCAGCTGTCACCCTTTGTATTTTTACTTCTTTTTACTTCTTATTCTTAGTGTGTTGAAACCTGTTTCTCTGAAGTTTCATCATCATATGGAGATAAAGAGAAGAAACGGCAGAGGAAAATGTCAAAGTGAAATTATGCAAAATCAGGAACTACACTGTCGTTTCTGTAACACATATGAAATGAATGTGCTACTACACTGCACTGACTGTACATAATTTTAGCTTTCCTGAATTTTTTTCAATTACTATTGCTCAGACTTTCCTAAAAATACCACTTTCAGAAATTCGAAATATGACTAATATCAGCCTTCAGACTCTGACATCTATGAAGAAACATGTCTAAAGGAAGAGTTGATTTTTGGTAGAAATTGTTTTAGTCTATGAGCTGTTTGAGCATTGACTGGAACCTGCTGTCTCTTTTTACTGTCCCTTAAAATTATATTTCAATAAACTTCTTTGTCTAAGACTGCAAGATGGAAAGAAAATTAAATTTTGACCTACCAAGTGATGCTGAAAGAATATGTTTCCTGTGTGTGAACATGAAAAGAAAATATTTGTTGCCTGCTTTCTCCTCCAATGCAGACCTAAATGACCCCCTCTCCTACCTCAGCATCTTAGCAGAGAATGTGAATCAGTTTCTACTTCTGAAGGGCAGTCATGTGTTTTCCATCACTCAGCACCACAATTTGCCTCTTCATAAAACTACACATGCTGACTCATAATATGGAATAACAGAACATTTTGGTTAGAAGGAACCTTTAAAATTTATCTAGTCCAACCTCCCCTGCCATGGGCAGGGTCATCTTTCAATACATCAGGTTGATCAAGATCGCATCCAATGTGACCTTGAGCATGTCCAGTGATCATGGAATCATGGAATGGCTTGGGTTGGAAGGGGACTTCGAAGATCATCTAGTTCCAAGCCCCTGCCATGGGCAGGGACACCTTCCACTATACCAGGGTGCTCAGAGATCCATCCAGCCTGGCCTTGAGCATCTCCAGGGGTGAGGCATCCACAACTGCCAAGTGCAGGCAACATATTCCAGCACCTCACCGCTCTCACAGAAAAAAAACTTTTTTCCTAATATCTTAATTTAAAGGTGCTCTCTTGCAATTTGAGCCCATTCTCCCTTGTCCTGTCACTAAATGCTCTTGTAAATAATCTTGCCCCTTCTTTCTTGTAGGTTCCCTCCAGGTACTGGAAGGAAATGATGGGGCATTCAAATCTCCTTTGGGCAAGCTATAGGTTTCCATTCTTACCCTAAAGACATTCAAGTTTAATTTTTATTGGTGCTTTTTCTTGACCTCAGTAGAGCAACTCTTCCTATTCAGGCTGGGAGCTTTGCTTCAGAGGAGCTGACATGTCAGTCAGTTCTCTACCCACAAAGACCACTTCCAGACAGCAGACCTGCCCTGGGACCAAAACCCTCCTTTGGCTTTGCAGAAAAACAGGCATTGAACAACACCAGGAGCAGAAGGTACTCTAACTCCCCACAGCACCATTAGTAGAGAAAAACCTTCCTACCCCGAGTTTAACCGCTAAATAAGAACTCTGCAACCTGACACCCTTTACCACTGGGAATTTCTTGTTCTGCAGACACCCTCCCAGCTTCCTTGGGAGTGATGTTTTCAGCAATTGCAGCACACTCCAAGGTCTCCCAGGCCGGAGCACTGCCTGGAATGTGCGGGTCTGGGGCTGTCCCTGCTCTGCAGGGCTGCACTGCAGATAGTGCCAGCTGGGAGCTCTGGGCACAGATGGCTCCCAGATACCATGTCCTACACACTGGTGTGGCTGCCTGCACTTGGTTTCCTCTATTAGACAGTGTTTGATTTTTCCTGCATTTCTCCCTTGGAAATTAACTCTTTCCATTTCATAGATCAGCCAGTCTTCTAAGCCCCAGGTACAGAGTCAGTGGCTGATTGTGAGCTGCCATGGCCTCCTCTCAATGTGTTATTGTTTGAACATCTGCCTGTTTAAAAAACCCCTGCTTGCTCTAATTGCAACTTTGGGCAGCATCCTGGCACAGGGCACTCTTGAGGTTTGATTGACTATTTTGTCTGTTTTTGTCTTCTGTGGAATGATTTTGCTCCTTTTTGAGGAGCATGGCATGGTCTTTGGAAACATCTCAAATCCCTGCCACACAAATTAATGCAAAGACCAGAGGGTGAGACATTCTTCCATTCCAAAATTTCTGAGTGCTCTTTTTGGTTGGATAAGCTCAAGCTCCTCATATGCAGTGGAGCTGAGCCAGCTGACACCACTTGTGAATCTGGCGCTTTGCATTTAGACCAAAATACTGTTTCATGCAGAATCTATTTTTTACCTCTAAGAAAAGAGTCCAGGAACTGCAATCACAAAGGAGTTTTACAAATGAGTCTATAATTTAGAGCCTCAAAATCACTGTTCAAAACTTTATCCTGGATTAGATATGGCATGTTTCTGGAAGGACTCTGACCCAATGGGCTGAACAGCTGATGCCTTCTTCTCAAACCCACCCCACTAGACCTCTGCATGGGGTGCACTAGGGCTGGGGAAGTCTACTTGAGCAATACTTCACCCATTTGGCTTCCCAAAATATGAGTCAAGATAGCAGATGCAGACCCCTTAGTTGTCATCAGCCTCACTTGTTCAGCACTTCTGTGATTACCCCTGGTACTGGACATGTGTGAGAGAAATATGACTTGTACCTGAGACCATCACACTCAACTGCACGGGGCAGGGTGGAAATATTTATATCTCCTACAGGTGTTGTTCAACTTACCTGGAAGAACTTGACTTGCAGTAGTGCAGAGAAATAATGAGGATGAAATTCTTGTCCCTGGTGAATCAGAGCATCCCAACAGATAAGGGGATACAAGGATGCAGAGTGTGATGAATTTTAAATATAAAATGAAATTACTGCAATATTTAGGCTCTCCCTCAAGTAGATAAGCATGTTGATCACTAGCCTGTGAAATACTCATTGCCAGTCTTGGATTCAGTCACAACTATGTATTCTCTCTCAGCAACCATAAAAGGTCTTTCTCTTTTTAAAAATTTATTTTTATTTTATTTTATTTTATTTTATTTTATTTTATTTTATTTTATTTTATTTTTTTATTTTATTTTTTTTTATTTTATTTTATTTCCGTTTTTGCCATTACTGGAGTTGTATCCTTTGATGAAGAATAGCCTCAAATGATGGGGAGTTAGGAAACTAACTGCAGCACGATTTTAAAGCAGTGAGATATCTTGCATGAATCTATATTTTTAAACAATGTTTGACATGTATAATTTTCAGTTGGGTAACTCACCAATAATTCTTTTTCCCAGAATTCAAGTCCATTTTTCTTTGTTTACACTGAAAATATTCTACATTCCCCAAGTACAGAACGCTACTCTAACTATAAAGCCTTAAAGTTGCAGCTTTTTCTTTTCTGCCACTTCTAGCAGTAAGAGACTCTTATTTATGACTTTAATATAAATTTCTTCCCTAGTGTATTTGTCATTGAGGCCATGTCAAAATTCTTGGCATAAGTCACAAAATTTCTTTATTCCCAAAGACATTATTCTCTATCGGAATTTTGTCTATTTTTCACCCTTAAAAATGAAATTTGGGGGTTCCGTGATACTGTGTTAATTTTCTTCATCTTTAGAATTCTTTTCAGTGACTGTGATCCTTCTTGGATTTTATGTATGTGCTTTATTTTGAACTTAGGATGAACCCAAAGAGACTCCAGTTTGTCTGAAAAACTGGTGGGAAGGACAAGAAAGGATTTCTACCCCTTTTCATTTCTGAAACTTTGGTCTGGAGACAGAGAATGATACCTAAATACAAGCTGCTAATTCAATTTGAGATAGCAGATGGCTCAAATGACTCAAATGTCCTAGGGCATTTAGACTCTATGGCCCTTCAATGCCACTGAATGTCTACGTTCAGGTAGCTGATTCCCACCTCAAGAAGGTGGGTTTAAGACAGCTGAAGTAAGGTAGCTAAACATGGGTGTTTATGTGTGAGCTAGGTGCCAAGCTTACATTATAGCCAGCAGGGCTATAATGCAGTCTGTCTTGAAATGGGGAATAGTTAGGGTCAGAACCATGTTAAAACTACTTCGAGCCTCTATAATATATCCACATCTTAGGTGTTGTAAGCCAATGCCATATCTGACCAGATACATATCAGATTATGTGTTTTAAAGTTATAATTATTACTAAGATTCTGAAGATAATGTCCCAACAACCAACTTGTATTCCCAAAGAACTAACCAATTTATTTTTCCATAGGAATGCCTTAAGAAAAGCGAACAGACTAAATTATTTTAACAGCTTAATTTTTCTCCTATGGGGAATGTTCAAAACCACTTTTAAACATCACTCCCATCTATCAATATGCAGCACATTACAGGAATGTCAAGTTTAAATAATATCTTCCCATAGCTACAAAAGTAGCAATGGGAAGATATTATTCACTAAATATCTATGCAGCAGAATTAATTCTGGAAAGCATTTTTCTTGTGTTTTCTGTGTTGTGGACTTTTTCTCTGGAAAGGTGTGAATGGTCTCCTAACATTGAATCACAGCTAACAAAATAACTTGTAAAGAATTGGACTTGGAGGCTTTTTTCCTTAATGCCTCAAGAGTGTGACTTATTTCATGGAGAGAAAGGGAAGGAGTTGTAGGAAAGGCATTTCTTCACAACATGGCTAAGGTGAGAGCTGTTGGTGCCTGGCACACAAATGTACCTGGGCTGAACAGCAGAAACCACTGGCCTTGACAGAGCTGGAGTCCCTTCCTGTGGCTGCCCATCATGTCTGGCAACCACCATTCATTGCCACCCCTGCAAATGCTGAAGAACACAGGAGGTTCTGACAGTGCAACCTTAAGCACAAGGACAATGACTTATCTTGCATCGTTCCCAAAGATTGTATTGATATGTGACTCTCTTGGGACCTTTATTAGATTTTTTTTCTGTCAGATGGTGGTATTCAAAAGTAGATGAAAGAAGGACAGGATGGTGTGGGTTTGAAGAGCAAGGCAGGAGAAAGGAGAACTACTGTCAAAGATGACAGAGAAATATTAAAATTCTGTTGAAAAACATCTAAAGCAAGTTCCCTCCCAAAATTATAAGAAAAAAAAAAGACTGGTATTAAACTCTTGTTTTAATAAGTAGTTTGGATGGCCCACTCTTACTTGTGGGACAAATCAAGTTCATAAGTTACTGATATTTGGGGATAGTTGAAATTCCTTTCCACTGTGAGGCCAGATTAATGTCAGCTCATGTCTGTACTCTTCTTGTAGGTACAAAATTGTCTTTCAGAGTAATTTTCAGAGTTACTGAAAACAGTGTATCTATATAGAGGTATCTGTATACCAGTATCTGTATATGGGTATGAGGACAAATAGCAAAGCTTGATTATAAATAGCATTTGTGATTATTTGTTGTACTTGATGATCTGGGTGCAACACAAGTATTATGTGTTTAGTAACAACATAACACTTAAGCTCCCAAAGAGGTTTCAGAAATAGGTATCATAACCCTGTTCTTCATCTCAAGAGGGATGATTGCCTACTTCAGGTTTTTGTAGTGGCAGCAAAACTTCTATACATAGATTTCTGTTTCTAAATGTCAGGGTGAGATGGTCAGACAAATTCATCTGCAATTTCAGTCCGTGAAAAGACCTACAGTATCACCTAGGTCAGGAAAAACACTCTAAATTTAATACATTAGTCAGCCACAGTCCTGGGAAAAGAAATGCACATCAGCTTCTACCAATTCAATCTGTGGAGAGTTTCTTAGGGTAAAACATGCAAGCAATTGTGGCAGCACAGCTCTGGCTTTAGATACCTATTTTAACCACCAGCAGTTTATTTTGATGAAAGCCTTTAAATATGCTTTGAAGACTGTGATCTCATCTTCATGACTTCTAAAAGAACTGTCATATCACTTTCTTTTTTTTAGCAGCACTTATTTATATTTTAAAAGGCCTCAATTAACCTCTCTTCTTTGAGTTATACTCAATTAATTTTCACCCAAAACTTATTAAAAATATTTAAGTCTTCCTAATGTAGTTATCAGTCCGAAGCCTGATAACCACGTCAAACATAGAAGAGAGGAAACATCTGACACCCTTACAGAAAATTAGTAAAGACTGTATAGTAATAATATCCAGAGGACACTTTAAAGATTCCCAAACAAATTTCCTTAGGTAAATCTTTTTCCTTCAGAACAGATATTGTAGGGTTATTTTGAAACCACTTGGATTATGTTAGTACTTTCAGTAGAAAAGCTATAAAGACATATTTTGTATAAGCAAAAAACATAAAAAATTCCCAGTACTAAGTTATTTCTAAATACCTTGAAGGTACAGTGGGGAAAGAAAAGGAAAATAAAGCTAAGAAGGGGAAAAAGTCATCTATATCATGCTGTACCAAGTAAATATTGCAAGGTTAGATTCCTCAGTCTACTGTAGTCATCCTGCTACAGAACTCTGTGTTAGGGATCCTGCAGTATTTCCCACTTCTGCTGATGTGGGCACCTTTTGGCGTTTTTGCTGCTATGGGAGCTGGAGGGCAACTCTGGCAAGCACTAGCACTAGTACTTTCTAGTGATTCCTTTGCAGATGGAACACCTCCCCCTCAAAAAATATAATAATCTATCCCTTACTGTAATTCCCTATTTTAAGTAAAATTTTAGTTCTTCTGATGCCTTGAGAGGCTGACCTGAAACAGAGACTAGACAGAGCTAAGAGAAGAAAGTAGGTATTTTTGAAAGGCCTTAAGAGGATACACCTTGGGCAGCACAAGAGCCTGGCCAGGGCCTTACCCAAGATGGACCTAAAATGGTCACAAAGAGGATGACTGGTCACAAGCTTGCACACTTTTATAAGTCTTGGTCCATTTGCATATTGGGGTTAATAGTCCAATTACAGCTTCACTTTGTGAAGTCCCATCCTTCTTGTTTTCTCTGTTCATCCTGCTGTTGTTTATGCTTTTTGGGCCTGAAGCTTGTAACCAAGGTTGTCCTTGGTCTCAAGCTGGAAAAGGATTGTTTTGTCTACCTAGTCTGTGCTGACAGCTTACTAACACTCAATATGAAGTTCAGAGCTACACACCTAGGCAGCACAGAATCTAAAAAATATGAGAGCTAAAACTTAAGGCATCATTCCTCATAAGAAGTCACCAGAATATGATTTAAGTAATCATAAACTTCAAATATTTTATCATGAAATATATTCTTATATCTTAGGACCAGAACACTGCACTCTTTCGCTGCCCTGGATAAAATCTTACCTCTTGAAACAGATTGCTCGTCTGCTATTCAGTTCAAGGGGAAGAAGAATTCCTATACTGAGCACTTCTTTGTTCTAAAAGTACTGAAATAGTCCATGAAGTAAGGGCTTAATCATCATTAACAAAGACAACCACAATCTTCAGTCATTAATAACTGAATCTATACTTTCATGATATAAAAAAATGAAAATTGTCCTTGCACATATAAGCTCTAACAAATAGATATTCAAAATCCAGAAGAAACAGTAAAATGCATTAAGTGATTAAACAGACTGACATCTGAGTATCCATTAAAATAAAGGGTCTAAATAAAAATTGCAGATTGGAACAATGCATCCGAGGTGCTTTCTTGGTCAAAGAGGAAAATACAAATCGAGTACACAATTTTTTTTCATAAGAAATGAAAATGCAGGAGTCCTGTCCCTGCAGCAAGGGCAGGACAATGCCTGAGACAATCACACAGGCTTCTATCTGGTAGAAGATACACGCAGCTGGGGGTGGCTTATCAATAGAAAAGAAAATAATAAAAGAGTTGACTGGAATATGAGAATATGAGGGTGTCCTCTTCTGCCTGGTTTTCCACTTGGAAGTCTCTGCATCCTGATTTGGAGCCAGCCTGGCATCTGGAACTAATTCAAGAGAAGCATGAAAAGCTTAGAGGAAAAGTCAATTCTAACCTGGCTGCTATTTCTGGAGGAGACAGGGCCTGTGTCTGCCACCAGCTCACCAGCTTGACATCCACAGGGGCTGTCTGTAGCCCTCCCTACCTGTTCTAAACAAAAGGTCTGCAATGCAGAATAGGGAGCAAAAGGAACTGGAAAAACAAACTCAGAAATATGGTGCGCTGAAGACCCTGTGCTTCACGTAAGCAATTCAAAATCCAAAGTGAACTCCCCCAAGGAAGAAAACACAATTTGCACAGTCAGTTTTATTCACTGTCATGAGGTTCCTCTGGTAGTCCCTCAAAGCCACCAGCCATAGAACAGGGATGGGGGAGTACTTGGCATTCCCTTGGCATGTGGGTTTTTCAGGGTCTGACATTTGATTACAGTCTCCATTCTTTATAAATAAAAAGGCTGTACATATTTTTAACAAGAATGCTAATGTGTGTGTTCATGTGTTATGTATATAATAATGCGTACGTACACTAAATTATAATATCTAATGTATATGATGCTAATTTATCTAATATATATATATATGTGTGTGTGTGTGTGTGTGTGAGATGTGAAAATATTGCATAATTCTAGAAAACTGTCTTAACCAGCCTTTGAATCACTGCTGATTATTGTTCAATGATTTAAGAAGTTGAGTGATACATCACAAACTGACATTTTTCTTATGCCCTTTGTAGATAGATGCTATCCCCAGGCAAGGCACCTGTTAGATGCCACTGTTATCAGAGGGGTGGCTTATTCCCTAGTGTGCACAGGGACAGGCATCAAACCTCTAAGCAGAAGGTGCAGAGGAGCAGGCTTCCCAAGCTCATTAGCTCATGGAGGCTGCAGAACATCTGCAGGGTGCTGGCAGGTCATGCACAGACAGGCACATTCTCTCTCTGGTGCTCCTCACCCCTTGCCACTATGCTTCCATTTGCACCTCTTCATTAAATCATTGCCATTCTCAGAATAAAGGCCTGGGAGGCTCAGGGTGCTTCACAGCACCCCAGTGACAGCATCAGTTCTGGAAGGAGTAGGAACAGTCCATTAGACAGAGGAATTTAGGCAACTTGGCTCTCAGAGCTATTTCACAGAAGGTCTGATTGAGCAGATGCTGCCAATATATTACCTCTCTGGAAATCTTTATCTCTAGTACTGGTTGGCAGCACACTGGCAGCAGGCAAAGGACACTGTTCCCAGCTGGAGATGACAGAGATGCTCTCTCAGATGACACAACACCTTTTCCCTTTCTCTCTTTCCTTCTGCAGAAAGGGAAAACACAGCTGTCAGCTTGTGATGCAAAGCCAGGTCCCAAGCCAGGTGCTCCCCCACCTCCAGCATGATGTGGCTGGCAGTCAGGATCTCAATGAGGGAGTCCTCACCACTGCATTTCCCTGTCCCAAGCAAAGCAGGGAGTATATCCATGTCTTCTGCCAGTCCTGGGTCACCAGGCTCCTCAGAAATGAGATGCCCTCTTCCTAAATATGGAAATAGGAGAAAATGAGAAGAAGGGAGAAGAAATGAGGAGGAGGGGGAGGAGGATGAAGTTCTGTAAATGCTGTCTTATCTTCTGGACTCGAAAATCAATGGTGTCTACAATTTCCACAAAGTCAGAGGTGGTGAAGGCAGGGAGCTCTGTACACAGCCCCAACCACAGCCTCCCATCCTTTGTCGATGGCAGTAGGGCTTTTCTGATGGAAGGTGAAAGGGCTGGTCACCAGCAAGTCACTTGGTCTGTTTGCAGAAAGACATAGACAATATTTAGGAAGTAGAAGGGGCACCACAGTTAATAAACACATCTTTCACTATTATTTAAATATTTTCAAATTTTACTAGTTGTTTAGGGCAAAAAAGCTGCGGAGAACTGGTGCCAGATTTGACATCAGCAGAGACTTGGATGGGAATTACTGACAGAAAGTTACACTGATTTTTAAGATAAATTCAGTGCCTGACACAACAAAGATTGCCTCATTGCTGCAGAAAAGGTAGTTCAATGAAGTATGAGAAAATACTGGAAATTAATATTTATGTGCAGGAAGATTAACTGGGAAGCCTAAGAAACAAATTACTATGTTTCCTTGATCTTAACTTGCTATTCCATATCCTGTATTTTTACATAGAGAAATGAGATAAAGTTTTTTATGTTTAGGCCTAACTTGGAGATGATCTCAGAACATTTTTAAGGGAGTGTTCTTCTACTTGTAAATTAGTCTTATTTAGATATTACACCTATATGACAGTGAACATGATTTTTTATTCAATAGTCATGAAAGATCACTCATGATGTAGAAAAAATTATGCTGATATTTCTTCTATTCCCTTTAGTACCTATTAAAACCCCACTGGAACTGGCAAGAAAAAGTTTAAATGTCTTTCTGCTTTTTATTAACCTTTCAGTAGATGAATATATTTTCCCCAGAAGTATTTTGTTCAGTGTTGAACCTCTTTTTCATTTGTTTACCTGTATGGGATGAACTAGGGTTCAATGTGAACATTTTTAGTGTGTGGAGAGATTACATTAATATGATATTAATATCATCTGTCTGTCCTTATCAACTATAGTTTCTAGAATTTTAATGTGGAGAGCTGGTGTATTTTATCATTTTGTTTTTCATTGAAAGAAACTTAATACATGTAAAAAAGGCTGCATAAGAAGGCCAATCATTAGATATGTTTTGATGCAATGAAAACTCCCTAATTACAGTATCCTAATTTGCTGTTTACACATTACACTTCTGTAAGTTACATCAGTGACGTGTCATATAGTCAAGGTGTTTCATGGCATGGAAAAACAGACTTATTTTTCAGTTCTTTACTTTCACAATAAACAAGTTTTCCAGAACTGGGCAAGTGGGTCCAATGATCTTCATGTCCTTTATATCTCTAAATCAAATTTGCAAATTGGGCATGATAACAGGGCTAAAAAGATAAAGAAGATTACGTACTTAATAGAGTATCCCACCACATCTGCCAATTAGTTGTCTTTTTAATTCACAGTATAAGGAGGTGGCTATTGCCAGGGACTTGCTCTTCTCTAATTAGAATCCAGTGTTCATGAAGCATAATTACCTGTTAGAGCAACTGCATTGACAGCCTTCATTTAGTAAAATCCCTGCTCTTCAAATATGCAGGCATCTCTCATAGTTCCATCAAATTCTGTGGAATAAGCTACACGTGCTGCTATAAAAAAATGGAAAAATCCAATAAAATCAACTAAAAAAAAAAAAAAAAACAACAACAACAAAAAAAAAAACCACCCCACAGTGAAGTATCTAATCTCAGAAGAAAATTTTCCTTATTAAAAATATTTCTTTCAAAATTCAGATATTTGTTTGCTATCTGCCAGAGCTGGAGTGCCACAAAAATGTATCTTTTGTACGTGGGAAATCAGTGACTGATGGATAACATAAATGACTGTTTGAGAAATAAATTCTGAAGTAGATGCCATTAATGACTCTCTGCCAGTTAACTGAGTGCTGCTGTATATTGTAATTACCTAAGAGTTTAATTTTAAAATTATTTTTTAACAAAAACAAACCCTTCTGTTCTGATTACAGATGATAATCAAGCCACTAGCAGAACATGTTTTTATTAAAATAGTGCAGTTCTCTTCAAATGTTTTGTCTTGTCTTTTTTACTCATATTTCATTATGTGAGGAAAAAAACAGGTTGGAAGGCTCTGGCAATGTGAAAATAACTCATATTTACATCTTTGAATTCAAGTCTTATAGGTTCTTTTATGGCAAGGGCTTTTTACTTTGGTTTTTTTGTTTCATATAGATATATGTGAGATGTATGAAAAATCTAAATTGGAAAGAATTGATCTATCTGAAACAATGTATTTTTCTTTTGGCCGAACACATTAATATTCAAGTTTTTCAGAACTGAGATCAAAAAGTCCCTAGAAAATTCTGTGGTTTAGAAGGATTTTCATTCTCCTTATAGTTCTAGCTTTGTCTTAAGTTATGAGCAAACATGTTACCAGAGTTACTGATGAAATGGCCTCTAATAACTCTCTGATGTCTACCCTGGAAATGTGAACAGACACAAAAGCTTTAAGACAAGCAGCTTTTGAGTGCCAGCTTGAAATTCAGAGACATTTCTCTCTGGTGGCTCCATTTAGCAATTCTTGAAGAGTAGAACTGAAACAAAAGAACTACACATTGTCTGAGTATTTCCTTCAGACAACTCTTATCCACCCTGCCAAAGAGATGGAGATGCTCTTCTGGAGAAAATTAACCCTTTGAACCCTGAGAAAAGTTCAAGTCTTGCTTTTACCTTTCAAAATTTCCTGCAAACCATGCAGTAGTCATTTGCTTATGCAAAATGAATCGTAGCCCTCTCTGAGTGGTTGCCCATTCAGCAGAGAAAGGGAGGCAGAAATAGGTGAAATTTGGGGCTGCTATTCTAAAAATGGAGGCAAAATAAACAAAGATCTTAGGCTTTGGGAAGACGAGATTATGTTTTTCAGAGGTGGCACAGTGGATTTGTCGAGGACTAGACTTCCCAAAGAGATCCAGATGCCCTGACCCCTTGGCCACAGTAATGATAAGTTATGGTCCAGACTGTCACCAAGTCTGATCATGTTTTTTAGTTGGCTCCAACTGACTGCATGCACCTAGTAATGCCCAGAAAAGGTCTGATGCCAGCCAGTAGGAAGGGAGATGAAAAGCTTCCTGCTCAATTGCTGGCATGGCCTGCTACCTTGCCTCTCCTATGTGGCAGCAATAAGAGAGAGTTGATGGCAGAGCAGTTCTAAGCACAGTTTAAAGTTTCTTACCATCATGATTGCTACAGTTGAGGTATGCACTTGATGTCCTCATCCTCAGCCTTTTCAGGGATGCTTCTGTGGAAGCACTTCTGAGTCAGCACAGGTCCACACAGACCATGGCCAACAATATGACACAAAGAGGGTGTCAATATTCTGCTTGATGTGGTGGTTTCACCCTCCTAGATCTACATCTACTGCCAGCAATGGGTAGTCTAGTGTGTAACATTAAAAATGAGAAGCAAACTTGCACATTCTCCAGCTGCTAAAACACGTGGTGTCCCTCTTGCTGTGACAGCTGCTCACATTCACAGAGCGTTGGCAAGGGGAGGGCAGGACATGCCCAGGCAGGAAAACTGGCAGAGCTTCTGGGAGCAACAGATGACAGACAGTGCTACCAGTAGGACATTTCTTACAGGAAAGGGAGTGGCTCAGGTAACTCTACATGCCCAAATGAAGCTCCTGATCAGAAAAAATGGAAGTTGCCAATGTGCTGAGCGCGTCAGAACTTACTGCAGGATTTCCAAAGGCAAACCGTGGCTGTGCAAACCTCTGCGCCCTTCTGTCTTCAGAGATTAATCAGATACACAGGACTTGTTGGAAATCTGTAAGAGCTGGGAGGTGGGATAAATCAGGGCTTGTACAGTGCTAGTTTCTAATGTCCCCAGAGTAGGGGATCCTCAGGCTGAGTATCAGCCTGCCAGTAGGAAAACCAAAATTATTTAAAATGAGTAATATAAAGCCAGCTATATAAACAAATTGAGATAATCTCTATGTTTTTTCTTCATTTCTGCTTATTGTAAAGTATATGGCAAATTTATTTCCCTTTTCTATTTTACCCAACAAACTAGCTAAGTAAACTAAGTTCTGACAGTATTTATATTATACTAATACATGTACATAAGCTCTTTTACCAATAATTTAAGCAACATATATAGAAAATAATAGTAAGCCTACATTTTAGAAAAGAATAGAAATGCCTACATTTTTCCTTGTGTCTTTGTTGGGTATGTTTGGTTTTTTGGGGGGGGAGGTTGTTGGGTTGGTTTGTTTATTTTGTTTTTTAATTTTTAATGGTGGAAATAAATTCTACTTTAGAAGAAGTTTGCAGCACTGTAGTGAAAACTGCCAGGAAAACCCATTAGAAACTTGTACAAAACTGGCTGTTTATAGTAGTCCTGCTATATTATAATAATAGCACTCAGGTATTGGAAAGATTTCCCACACATTGTAACTGTAGTTGTGTAGTTGAATTCTGATACTTGGTAGTTTGACATCTAGTCCTTACTGGAGCAAATGTGGGGAGAGGCTACAAACTATGCCTGTATACAGCTCATTCCATGTTGATTTTTAATACTATGCAGCTCTACCAGAGAAATACAAACAAACTACAGTACAGGCAATTACACAGACCACATTTAGAAGTAGATCTCCAGGGAGTAAAAGATGAAGCACTCCACTGGATCGACAGGTCTGCACTCAGAAAACTCTAAATTCACCTGTCTCTCATAAATGTAACTACAGATTTAATGAAAAATACCAAGACACTGGAAAAATAAACATAGAAAAGAGATATTTTAAGGCATAGGCACTATACGCTTTATGTTACATTATCCATACTGTGTGGTTTGTGGTTTGGAACAAAAGCAATTGCCCAGTAATTTCTCCACAAAACTAATGATAGCAGCCTTGTATGCCAGTAACCTGCCAATGAACCATGGCCAGAAACAAGTCCTCAGGTCCATATTCCCAGCTGGTAAAATGGTCAGAAGTGCTGCACACACAATAGTTCCTACTGACAAGCTGAAAGTTAAAATTCCCTTGTTGTTCACAGGAAAAGGTATTTAAAATATAACTTGAAGTGGCCAAAGCAGAAGGAAGTGTTTGAGCATCTGTGGCACAGTAAAATAAGAGGGTCAGCTGACCAAAATCCATGAGCCTGAAACTGGGCCAGAGGTTCAATCTACTGCATCCCTTCATAGTCCCTTAGAAATGTACTTGGGAATTCTGTCCTACTTTCCCAAACAGTGCATTTGGCAAATTCCTGGGCCTCTTACAGCCAGGCAGCTTAAGCCATTGTGCCATGGGAGTGATAAGAAAAGGGACAAAGAGCAAAGTGGTAGAAGAACCTTGGTTTGTTCAAGTAGTGACAAGGTGCTTGCAATTTTTCAGATATTATAATGAACTAGTCAATAAACCAAACTCAGGGCTGCTTGTTGTTGATTTTTTTTTTAAGTGGTGCTCAATGGATACATAACTAAAATTTTTAAGGCATTTTAAAATTATCTACAGGATGACTGAGTCAGATTTTGATTGGTTGTGTTTAATAACAGATGTTTGTTAGTACTGTAGAGCAATACACCAACATAATACAAAATGTTCTGTTAGAAATGTATATTTGTTATATGAACATTTAATTGATTCACCTTGTGATATTTTTTTACACTCAGTCATGTATTAAAATAGATGTATTTTACACAATGACAAATATAAAAACCACCTCACTAACTAACAGCCCCTTGTGTCAGAATTATCCTGGCTGTGAGAATAGTCCTCTCCATCTGTGGTAGATCACTGAAGAGAGAAGCAAACTCTTGTTCCTGAATAGGGAGGAAGAGTAGATGTGTATAATCATAGGCTGTTAAATCACCTCAAGGATGATAGCAGCAAACTGCCAAAAATTGATGGGGATCTCATTTAGCATCATCTTAAATAACAAATTGTTACTCCATTTTTACAGTTGGGAAAATGAGGGATATAGACCTGCTGTGTCATTTCTCCACATCTGCTCAGGGAGGCTGCTGGCAGTGCTGATAAGAAAACACTGAGCTCCTAGCAAACTAACGGATTGTTGTCCTGTCCTTCATGCACAAGGCATCCAAGATAAATCAGCAGCAGTTAAACCAGAAAACAAGAAATCTTAAAAACAAAACAAAACAAAACAAACAAAAAGAGAAAAAAAAAAAAAAGAAAAAAAAAGAATCTGGCCAAGATCTGAGTTCCTTTTAGGTCCTGTTCCCCACTAGCTTAGAAAAGGGGAGCTGTGCATTTTTGGGTTATCTCCAGCAATGCACTATATTGCCTGCATAACTTCCAATTGACAAATTAACTAGAGTACTTAAAATGCAGAGTTTTCAACAAATAAAATATCCCAAATACTCTACTCCTCAGTATGCTGAATTACTAGCTCAGACAAATGCTCTTCTGATAAAAAAACGCAGAAGGCTCACAGCTCCTCTAGGAAAATTATTTAATATTAGTATGAACTTTCCCCTTGTTTATTTTTTAAACCCTCCATCCTAAATTGTTCTTAAAAATCCTGCAGAGAAAGGTTTCCTTCAGGCAAATCCCTCTAGTTATCCTGCCACAAACCTGATGCTGTCATGTCATAGAAAAAATGCTAAGTCAAGCCCCATTCTGCATGCATCTAAGAGGGAACAAAATGTCTGAAGAAAGTATCAAATCTCAACTTTACTCAGACAAAGCTGTCTGGAACAAGATGGCAAGTGCTGAACCCCTTTAGTAACACACCTGCTGAAGATGAGGGAACATGGTGGGACGCTCTTAATTAAGCTCCTTTCCAGATATTTCCTGTAGGTATCTTTGCCTTTCTGTCTCCTTGGAAAGAGTTTGTGCCCTCTGAATAAGTGAGCAAAATTAGGGGTAGGAAAAGTAGGGTTTGGGGCTTCTTTTCTGCAGAAAAGGACAACTTAGGGATCAATAAATGCTATGAAATTCTATATTTAAATTAGGAAAAAAAACCCCAAACCTGACAATTGCTATTCAATATCATTATAGCACTTGTAAATGAGTCATAGAACTTTTCAGAATTTAAATCACAAATAAAACAAATTTAAAGGTGTAGCAGTGCAGTAGAGCTACAACTTGTAGCAATCACAGGAGTGATATGGGAATATTTATTTAATGTGTAAAAAAAAATATATAGATCTATTATTAAGCATTTTGTCAGAGCTCTGTGACAAGACCCTGAAATAATCACATTAGGAATCACAAAACCCATGATCCTTAGGGAGACAAAGTCTTCCAGACCTTATCTCTTTTTTTAAATATTATTCCCAAAGCAGAAGCAGATTCTGATGATTGGAGGAAGTAATGTAAGTACCCACAGTTAAACAGACAATTGAGAGACCAAATCTTGGAGGAACGTATTTCACATGTGCTAGTGGTAAAAGTTTGTAGGGTAAGGCTGCATTTAAAGTAATAATAAATATAAATGCTTAGTCTTCCTTATATTATTCTGGCAGGAGTGCATGTAAATATTAAATTCATAATTAAGCTTTGTTTACCTGCAGTTTCATGTTTTTCAAGAAATCTTTAAGCTGCAGACTTCATTTAAAGTAATTTCAAACATCTGATCTAGTGCAATGGTTTGTCAGCTGGAAAGTGTAACACAGCAAATGTGTAGGAATTTGCATTTCCACAGGCTAACACCAGTCAGACTTCTGCTACTTTGCTGCATTTGTACCGGCCTCTTTCATCAAATCATGCATTTTAATGAAAAAGCATTGCAATAATCAGTTTGAGAAGTCTTAAAGCCAGGGATGGAGCCTGACCTTAAAAAAAGCAAAAGCCTGGAAATATTCTCCAGTGGGAAGCAATTAGAATACACAGAAGTTGGGTGTTATTGAATGCTGCAGGAGACAAACAGAGCAGCGCAGCCATGGAAACCACCAGCAGGTCCTCTCTGATGGAATGCACAGAACCTCGGAGGGATACACAGAACTCCCAAAACTGCACCTCCTTCCTCTCTCTGCTTCCTGCTCACTTCCTCTTCTGTCTTGAAATGACTCATTGTCAGTGAACAGGTGAAGAGGAACTGTCAATCAATATAGCTCTGTGGGTTCCAGAGATAGGCTCCTGAAGTGCTTGTCAATAAAGAAAACTTGTTCTTTCCCCCATAAAATATGTATGATTTCCTAGTTGCCTGAGGCCCCAAGTCACAAGACTACCATTTTTTAAAAAAATTGTGTCCCACTTGAAATAATTTACCAGCCAGCAGATGAGTGCCCAAAAATGCCACAGTTTCAGTAGAGGATACACAGCTTCTGAAAATAAGCAGAAAACCGTCAGACAGTGTATGCAAATGAGCCAAATAGACAAAAATAGGTATTTTCATAATTCATAAACAGGTGCAAGCAAATAAATATAACCTACAAAAATCAACACTCCATTACTCTTGCCTTATTCTCCCTTAACTAGAAAACCATATGTGCTTTAAAAACCCCTAAAATACCAAAAAAATAATGAATGGTATTCATTACTGATGTCATTCCACTGAAGCTAGCACAGACACCGTGGGGAACAGAATCTGGATAAGCATCTCAACTCCCCTTATTTAGATGAGTACTACTTAAATAAACTCCATTCAGCAATTGTTCCTGCAAACCCTAATCCTTTTAATATGTAATCATTAGTGGTAGTCATGAAGAAAAAATAAAGGGGGAAAAGGGGAAAGGGGAAAGGGGAAAGGGGAAAGGGGAAAGGGGAATGGAAAGGGGAATGGAAAGGGAAAGGGAAAGGGAAAGGGAAAGGGAAAGGGAAAGGGAAAGGGAAAGGGAAAGGGAAAGGGAAAGGGAAAGGGAAAGGGAAAGGGAAAGGGAAAGGGAAAGGGAAAGGGAAAGGGAAAGGAAAGGAAAGGAAAGGAAAGGAAAGGAAAGGAAAGGAAAGGAAAGGAAAGGAAAGGAAAGGAAAGGAAAGGAAAGGAAAGGAAAGGAAAGGAAAGGAAAGGAAAGGAAAGGAAAGGAAAGGAAAGGAAAGGAAAGGAAAGGAAAGGAGCTTAAACTTAAGACTACCTTAAAACACATAAGATACCATACAAAATGGTATTGCAGAACCATATGAAATATTTCAAAAAGAAATAGAAATAAAACCACAGACAGCTTTCATTGTGCTTTTATAAACTCAACACATTCATATGATTAATATTTTGGAACTTTAAATAAAGAAGGAAGTTCCTGTCTGAAATGTAATTGAATGTAATTGTTTCAGCATACTTTTACATGGACACTTCTTTACATATCCTCTCCCTTCAGGTAGTAGCTGAAGACTAGCAGTGTTGGTAAATCATTGTGTAAGCAGCCACAGAAGCACTTAACCATAGCAGTTAAATTCATGTTGACCCAATTTAACAAAAACCCCTGCCTTTTCCAATTATGTTTTAACCATCATTTATACATAAATCCAGTCACAGACATGATGGTGAAAGGACTGAATGAAGAGGGAGCCATATTTTTGATTTGTTTTGTGGGGGTTGTGGAGTTTTTCATGATAAGTTCTTGGGGGGGGGGGGGGGGGGCGGGTTTTTTTTTTTTTAGTTTGGGTTGGGCTGTTTTGGTTTTTTTTCCTGATGGACTGCCCCAATTTTTCTTTGAAATTCCTGTGAGGAATTAGTTCACATTTCGATCCCCACGCCGCCTGCGGGGATGAGAGGGGGCTCAGGACGCGTCCCGCTCTCCGCGGCCCCGCTGCAGCCGCTCCGCGCCGCGGAGCCCCGCGGGCGGGAGCCGAGGGGTCCGCGCAGCCGGCCCGCCGCGGTTCGCCACTGCCACCTGCTGAGGGCACCGAGCTACTGACGGCCCCGGCCCCCGGCAGCCCCCCGGGGCCCCGAGGCCGCCCCCGGAACGAGGTCCGACGGATCGGGGCACCACCGGGGCCGGGCGGTGCGGAGGATGCGGAGGATGCGGAGGATGCGGAGGATGCGGAGGATGCTTTCAGCCCCGCACTCGGTTGCAAGTGTTCACCCAGCAGCATGGCAGCGCTAAAGGTGTCAAATACAGATAGATTTAGGGCCACTGGTTTTCTTTCCTTTCCTTCCCCACAGCTTCTCAGTTTACCAGCTCCAGCTTTCTAAAGCAGACGGTTGGGATGTCTTAAGTGAAATGAAATATTTAGTGTCTTCATGGTTGTGGAGCATCTCCACAATGTGTGCTTTACTGTAATTTTTTTGCCTTCTGAAAAGCACATTGTTTGCTTTCAAAGATGTGCTTTAGGAAGAGAATGTGTCGCTTCAGTGGGCAGCAAATAATTATGCAAGAGAAGGTAAGGTTACACAGTGGAAATTATTACTACTAACTAACGTGGTGCATGAACCCAAAATGCCTTTAATAAGGCTCCTCAACCAAAAGCAATGGGCAATAAATATTGTCACATACCATATTAATGAAAGAAAACCTGTTTGTTTTGTAAGAGGGAATAAGATACTGATCAAGATTACTTGGGGTCTAAAGCAACATTGGTCTTCCAAAATTGTCCTCAGCATTGCAAATGCCCGTCTCCTTAGAAAATAAAGTTGGTAATTCCTTGTCAGTTGAGCAGAAATAAGCAATAAAATGTTTATTACCTTCCGAAGCCCATTTGTTTCAGCAGGAAACTGCCTCCACTGTTACGCTACTCAAGTGTACAGATTCACTCTGGAAATTGAGAGGTATCCTTATCTGTATGGATTTAAATATGGAAAGAGAGAGTGAATGGAAAGAACAACTTCAATAAGATATTTTAGGTTACAACTGAATCGTGTGTTTATGGCCCCAGACAGTGTGCTCTGCAAAATGTTCCAAAACACTCATCTCTAAGCTCTCAGCTATTTCTCCATTCTGCTCCAAATGCTCTGTGAAACATTTTGAAGAAGAAGAAAAAAAAAAAAAAAGAAAACAAGGTTTTCTATCAGTATCAAACATAAAGAAGATAGAATAATTATGATAACCATTTATGACTGAGTTATAAAGGCAGCTTGTTGGTTTTACTTACCACCCATGTTTATCACTTAGGCCATCGTTTCTTTTTGAAATATGTGAGAGTTTTGCTTCTAGTACATGATCTTTACACTATAAAAGCAATTTTAGAGCCATAGTTTTATAGTGAACCTTTTAGAAGATAATGGCTTAAATCTCTAGTTTCCCTCTTTATGACAGTGATAGGATAGCTGCTTCTATAAACCAATCTAGATAATATGTCATATCTCTCTTCAGCAGCTACTGCACACACGATATAGGAAACTCTCCTGCTACTGGTTACTCATTAAAGTTAAGTGGTAGGGATCCACATGACAAGGTTAAGTTTCAACACTTTAAACCCTGCTGAAAGTTGCTAATAATAATGTTTAATTTTCATCCCAAGCATTTATGGTATCATCAACTTGAGCAAGTAGTTTTCTTCTTCTCATTAGCTGGAACCAATGAACCTCCCTGCAGAATAAAATCTTAAGGCATAATAACAAAATAGAGGCAGGATTTGACCCCTATTTAAATTAAACAACATAAACGGGTTTAATGGGAATGTCCTATTAACCAGAGGTAGAGTTTGATCAGGATTTTCAAAAAGGGCTAGAGATTTCAACACCCTAGCAGGGAAATATTAACAAAAACATGACATTCAAATTGGGAGCACTCAACACTTTCTTTAAATGGTCCACTGTGTAGGGCAATTAAAATAACCAGTTCCTTATTAAAAAAAAAAAATTCTTCTTTGTTATTTGTGGATAATAAGGTTTTCAACAAACCATCACCCACAATATCTTGATACTGAAAAGTCATGCTGCAAAATTCCAGCCAAATTCAAAGCATCTCACAAGGAAGAGAAGGAGATGAGAAAAGGAAGGATGTTTGCTATGGCAGGGAGGGCTGGAGAAAGGAATGGGAAGTCAGTGGGCTGCAGGGAGTTGGGACCCATGGTAGAGACAGGGTAGGCATCCAGCCTTGTGCTGTTCTTCAGGGCTGTGCTCACATGGGACTGTGCTATGATGCCTCTCCCTGCTCATTCTCCTGTCATTCTCTCTGCTCCTCTCTCATTTTTAGAGAGGCAATTGGAGGAGCTATTACATCGAAGGCAGATACCACTGCTATCAACCCTCTGCCCCCTGCACCCAAGGTTTGTGATTTTGCAGCAGGGGCAGGGTATCAGCAGTGATAGATGCTTACGTGTCCTTAGAGTATTGACCAGGTCAAACTTATCAATGGGTTTTTATTTCACAGGGAAGGTCATAAAGTATTCATTACCCAAGGTCATCTAGACTCATGGAATATTTTAGATTGGAAAGAACTTCTAGAGGTCATCTACTTCAACCTGCCCAATGCAAGTTTATGTCAGGTTCCTTGAGGCCTGCTAAGCTTTGAAAAACTCCAAGGACAGAGATTTCACAACCTATTTGGGCACCTGTGCCAGTGTCTGATCACCTCATGGTAAAATATTGTGGGTTTTTCCTTATGCCTTTATTTGTACATCTTGTTTTTCATGCAAATACTTGCCTAGTAAGTCTGGTCTATAGCATTTAATCATCCTCTCCCCAGCCCTAGAAGGATATTAAAACCCAGTTTTGGCTCCTATGTTTCCTTGTAGACAATTATATATGTGGATACATAAAACAAGATAGCTTTAGATATATCACAGCTTTAATTTTGTTCCACTTTGAAGTGAAATAATTACTTCCAACCTTTCTCTAGTGATACTGTTAGATCATCCCTTTGAGCATTGTGGGGAAAAACCCTGTTCTGAACTATCATCTCATTCCCCATGTTTATGATTCCTGCTTATCTGTTGTAAATTCTCCCACTGTTGCTCCTGTCTTACAGCCTTGCTAGATCACCTAGATTCCTCCTAACATTTCCTTTCTTGTTTTTCACCTTTCTCCTGATTAAGACTTCTGAAGTGCATGCTTGAGGATTCGATTTAAGAACATGTTTAAGTGCCTAGCCATGCCTGTAGAAGCAGAAGAAGGTATTCTTTTCTGAAGTGCTGGGGTTCCAATGGCTCCAGCTGAGTGTCTTTACTCATCCAACAGGAGCTCTTGAGGGCCCTATCGACCTTAGACACTCTTGACTCCATCTCTTTGTGGTTTACCTCATGACAGGAATGAATCTCACTGAATTCAACAGGAACACACTGGTAGAAAGGAGTCTCACACATGCTGTTCTTACTGGAGGTTTCCAACCTGTCCTCTGATACACTGGTGGAAGCACACACTGCCAGAGTTCTCATCTATTGCTGCTTTCTGTGGTGCCTCTAGCTTATGAGCAAGTTCTTGTTTTGTCACCTGAGTGACTCAGAGGGCACATCTTATTTGAATTCTTTGAGGGTCATAGGTGCTGTCAAATTATCTGAACCAGCACATCAAAAAGGCCAAATATCTTTACAAGTTTTTGAAAGGGGAGTAAACTATTTTTTTTTAATTTCAAAATGCACCTTCAGAAAATATTAGGTTAGTGATTAAATGTCATTTAGAACATTCTTCAGTTACAATGAATTAAAATAATTTGGTTTGAGTCCTATATTTATGCTATAAATAAAACTTCAGGTGCAAGAGAATTTGTATGCAAACGAACAACTGATGATCTTTAGACAACATAAAATCCCTCTTAGAACTTCAGAAAGACTTTAGATGACAGTAGACTGTGCTTTAGCCCCTAAAATTTTAAGTCCTATTTCAAGAGGAGAAACCAGACTCCTATGATAGGACTCGGCCATCTCAATAATACATGAAGTGTATCAGCATCTTCACAGGAGGGTCAGAGAAGCCAGGGCACCAAACATGGAACCTTTTAAGCTCTCCAGAAGCACACAGACAGCATCTCCTCTTGTGTCCCATACGCGAAATTAGTGATGCTGCCAACCTGTCCCAGTGGTCAGAGCGCTCCCTCCAGCCTCAACATGGCTCTGCTGCCCAGGAGCAGCACCTGGAGATCTTCAGCAGTTCTAAAGTATAAGAACTCTGAGGCAAGAGCACCTGAAGCAGTTGGGTCTCTCCATGCTACTCTGCACAGACTTTCATTAAAATTATTTGGACCATGGAGAGTCAAGGTGAGCACATCTCCACTATCTACTAGCTAGTATATAGAAACAAACAACATAAATGCCAGTTAGGTTCCAGTTGAATCAAGTGAAGACTGAGGTGCTCCTATGTATCTTCAGAAGAGGAAAAAAATAAGGTGATTCTAAAATATTAATGTCCAAAAATGTCAATGCTTCAAAGATTAGGCCACGGTTGGATAGGAATTTTCAAAATCAGAGCTGCCACAGTACAAGTGGAAGAGATGTGCAGAGAGGGAGAGAGAGGAGATGGCCAGAAGTCCATGTTTGGTAAATAATAAAGGTCACTGTGGTTTAAAGGAAAAGCTCATAATGAGATACACCTCATATATTTTTATATTTCATCTGCCACCAGCTTTTTTCAGGTACATCTCTGGATGCCTAAGATGAGATATCACTGTGTTTTGAAGGAATTTTGCTAACTCTAGGGATCAAACTAAGCTTTCACGAAATATTTTCTCCATGCCAAAAGAAACCAGAGCTAAGTCCAAACAACAAGATCTTTACTTTCCTGCACTAGAAATCTGGAAAAAAAAAAATCCTCTTGATGAATTTCTCAGTATCTGTATTCTGACCTTGCAGGATTTTTTCAAGTCTGTTGTGGGTTGTTACTGTGCCTGCTGGAAGGAACTGCTGACATGCAAGCTAAACCAGATTATACTCTTCTGCTTGAAAACAACCAATTTTGAAGACAATATCCCAAGGATCTACTTTCTTATGCAGAAATTGTGTTAGGTTATAAAATCTGCAATAAACATTGACATTTTTGACTGGCATGTTTTTTTCAGAGCTTCTAGGTATTTTGGGGAATATTATTTTGAAAATCCATGTATTCCAAGAAAACAAACCATTCTATCTGAAAAAAAACCCCCATTCATATTCTATTCTATTTGTATTATATTCCCAGTTTGGGACTGTAAACTGTTCTGCAGTTCTCGGTATACACTCTGACTTTGCATTTTCTCTCTTTTCTTTTCTTTTCTTTTCTTTTCTTTTCTTTTCTTTTCTTTTCTTTTCTTTTCTTTTCTTTTCTTTTCTTTTCTTTTCTTTTCTTTTCTTTTCTTTTCTTTTCTTTTCTTTTCTTTTCTTTTCTTTTTTTGTCACATGACTTATTTTGCTAGATTAAAGAGTGGTAGTGGTCTGTGGCAGGGTTTGCACCTTTCAAGACTTATGGTTTTGTTTTGTCACCAGACACTGCTTGTTTGGGAGCCCACAGAGTTGCATCAGAGGGAGAAGGAAGGAAGGAAGGAAGGAAGGAAGGAAGGAAGGAAGGAAGGAAGGAAGGAAGGAAGGAAGGAAGGAAGGAAGGAAGGAAGGAAGGAAGGAAGGAAGGAAGGAAGGAAGGAAGGAAGGAAGGAAGGAAGGAAGGAAGGAAGGAAGGAAGGAAGGAAGGAAGGAAGGAAGGAAGGAAGGAAGGGGCACAAAATAGTAAACAAACAAACAAATAAACAAACAACCCATCAAAATAAACCCAGAAGGCAACAGAGGAAATAAAGGAGATGAACAGTAGAGCTATTTAGGAGAGCAGGTCCTGGGGTCAGATAATGGCTTTACAGTGATGTATGCCTTCTAAATGGAGATCATTAGCTATTTATTTAAGTAGGAATCAATTGAATAAATTAATTCCCTTATCAGGGCTTAATATCTGATGAGTAACAGGAAATACTAGAGGTCAGGGAGGAAAATGAACATTTTTCCAGACAGGCCAGTCAGCACAGAAGTAAGGGCCATTGATTACTACCAGGTGAGGAGAGGAGGCCAAATTGCTCCTCTAGCTGGGAAGGAGCAAAGAGGTCCTGGCAGAGGAAGGGTCCATTAATAACAGTTTGGGAACTGGCCTTGGTTTTTATAGGTGCAGTTACCAGGCAGAAGTGTTTCTAGCTTACCTGCAGGCATGGGTACTGTAAGTGAGCCACCCATGTCTTGTCTTCTGATGAATTTAGCTTGTGCTGGTAGTAACACAGACATGGACTGCTTGGAATGAAAGCCTGGTGACAGGACAGGTCGTTGTGGAGGCAGGTCTTCCTCAAACTTAGCACCTCATAGCAGTTTAACATGAAAATCAACACATAAATGAGACACCAAACTAAATTTCTTTTGAAGGTATTCCCTTGAGTTCAGGGTTAAGGGACCTCATGAAGAAGGGAAAGTTGAGAAAGAAAGCCATCCTTTCTGCTAGTTCAGTATGAATGCCTCATGTTATTGACAGTCTTGCTTCTTTAATTTATGTGAAAAAGCTTGCAGGAGAATATTCCAACATCTTGGAATATTAGTGCAATGTATTCCAACACTTTTAATATTAATACCACAGCCCCACTACAGCTGCGAGCATGTTCCATGTGCTGACTGGACAGCATAAAATGTGCATCCTAACATGCTGTTCACCTCATCTGACATTTTGCTCATGGTTTATTATACAATAGTAATGCTTGATTTGGGTATTCCTGGAGGTGCATACCATGTATGATAGGCTATACAACAAACAGGTCAACATAATAAATGAATTATTCCTAACACCTATGTGCTTTGAAAACTTATTCCTGACTCTTGTACGCTTGTCACCAAGAACAGCTATGAGTATCCCCTCCTCCATACAATTAGGCAGAAAGCTAAAAATCTTACAAAGAGATGCAAAACTAGAGCATACATGATACCTTGCACTATTATATAACGTGAAAAAGGTTATTAACAAGGAACTCAAATGAACTCAAAACATGATACCACAGTAAACCGACCTTTGCAAGGTGTTGCTACAGAGGCCCTCCAGCTTGCACTCTGGCTGCTTTTCTGCTTCAAACAGCCACAGTGTGTACGTGATTTCTACTGTTCCCTCTTTTGCTGCTTTTGAGCATCTTACACCGCTTCATAAATTTATGTTAACAATCCCTCTTTCTGTGAAAAAGTTGCTACCACCCCCTGTGACAGGTATGTAATTCAGGCACAGAGAGATTCTTCAAATCCATATAAATATTAAAAGCTGCATATAGGTGCTCAGCTGGTTTTCATCAGCTCAGTAAGCATCTGTCAGTGAATTGAGGCAACTACATGCTCAGGTACTTTGGATTTGATATGGATAGGCTCCAGATCCTATCTCTCCTGGCAACATGGAGCAAAGCACTGAACTGGGCTTCCTGAACTCTGGTAGTGTCCTCCAACATGGCTGGTCTTCCTTTCCCTCTTTGTTTTTACCCTGTAACAAAGTTCTTCTATTAGTATCTACGCTGTGTCATAATTAAACCAAGTGTACTTCAGTATTCCTGTTACCTCTTTGCAAATTTAGTCATTGTGAAGGCTTGCTTAAAATTCTAGTGTAGCTAACCCCAAAACTGCCCTAGTAGATGCCTTAGAAGTGTACATGCTCCAGCAAAAAAAAAATGCTATAAATAAGGGAATAAGAGACTACCACTGCTGTTTAAATTGCTTCCTCTTTTTAATTAAAATAAAACCAGAAACACTGATGTAAGACTATATATCAAAAGTAACTCATTGGAAAGAAAACCCTGAAAATACTAAACATATGTGACATTTGGTTCCTGATCAAAAAAGATTATGTGTATCAGCTGATCCTTCCAAAAGTCAGGATATGTAGCATTTGATGTACACATTTGGAAAATGCAATGCAATCTTGAAACCTGTCTTTTAAATCCAGAAGAATGTGTTGTTGATATTTGCCATAAAGCTCAGTAATAGTGACTCTGAAGCTGCACTTTGGCATGCCATTTTCCTTGTCCCTCTGCAGGTGTGATATACTGTACCTGCAGCCTTGAGAAGCCAAGATTCCTTGGGATGTTCTTGCCTTGGAGATTTCGTCAAGTAGATCCTCTTACTGACATCTGAACCCAGGATGACCTTGGACCATGCGGACATGCTAGAATTTCACACGACTCATCTCTGGAGGTATTATATAGTCTGAAGGCAAAATATCAGGGGAATTTGTTGTCCTATAAATGCAGACCTGTATTCTGCAATAAATACTTAGGCAAGGACTAGCTTTGTTACACAGCACAGCCCCTCTGCCTGCCAGAGGGCTGGCAGCTGCCTGGTCTCCATATTCAACCAGCAGATCATGCCGTGGTTATCTGACATATGAACAAGTAGGGATTAGATTAATTACCATAAATGTCTTCTCATAATACATACTTTTAAAAGGATTTATTTAATAACAGATAGCAGATGGGAAAATACACTTGTTCCCACACTGTAAAAAATAAAATAATTAATCACTGAGTGTATTACTTTTGTTAGCTTCTAGTTCTTCTGGAATCTATGGCTACATTTCAATACTGGCTCAACTTGTGCTCACAGACTGTTTTCCTTATGATTATTTAAATTAATTGATGATTTTAAGCACCACTAGAGGGCACAGAATTATAACAATATTTCTTAATGGATCACAAAAAGTACATCAGGAACTGGAGTTCAGTAATGTTCATAGTTTATTGGCCCGGTCCTCAGTTTAAAGCCTCAGTCCTATCACCAGTGATGCACATGTGCTGCCGTGAGCTGTGCCTTTGCCCACCCCAGCTCAGTTAAACAAAGCTCAAGGGTGAGTGCCCCTGGGACAGAGGCCTGGCTCAGTGGGTTGGACTACATGCTCTCAGTTGAAGTTTGGCTTTCCAGAATTTGAGTGTCAGCCCTCAAATCAAGTGACTAAGGCCACTAGAGTTTAAATCTAAGCATGGTTCTGGAGGAGTGGCTGATGGCAAAGGCATGCTGTACATCTTCAGCTGTAAATGAGTACATAGGGATGAGAAAAATGAAGAGTATAAACACTTGTGTATATCAAACCAGGGAAATGCAAACAAGTAGTAAATGAAGGATTAACTAACCCAATTTACAATTCAAAGAAAGAAGAGTAGATATGTGCCACTGGAAAGCTTAAATATTAATGGGATTTCTGTGGATAGTTGTATCAACTACTTAACATCTGTTTTGACATGTGTGCTGTTTCTGCCATCCCTTATCATGAGTCTGAGTGGCCACTGTGGTTCACATGTTAGAAAGTTCCTGTCTGAATTGGCCTGCAGCGGAGGACAAAGTGTAGTGAAGACGGGAGGAAGTTTAAACTCGTCATTTAAAGATCTGATTGAATGGCATTGGACACATTGTAGCAATGAATTAGTACTGGTGATGCGTCCATGCTGCATTAGTAGGGGCGCAAGCTAATGTTCACTACCAGAACATGAAATGAGTTTCTTCTTTTCTGGGAGTCGAAGACCGTGCATTAATCAAAGCTCAACAGCCCGGCCTCTAACTAGCCAGCACAAAGGAAAAAAACCCTGAAAATTAATTTCTGAATGTTTCTATTGAATTTTGTTTAACATTAGCATACACCTTACTGTTTTTCATTAACACTTCAGGAATTAGTGTCACATTTTCACATCGTGGCGCTCAGGCTGCAAAACCAGTGACATGCAGCTATTTCTCGTGAAGTGGGTGCTGAAGTGCCGGGGGTACCTGTCCTGTCCCCGGGGCAGCCTGGGGCTCCCAGGCATCGCCGGGGGACGGCCGGCGCTGCCGAGCTGCGGCCCCAGGAGCGGCACGGGAGGCGACTGCCCGCAGCAGGCGGCCGCGGGGTGCGGGGGGAGTGTTGGGGGATGGCCGGGGGTCGCCCGCCGAGCACGGGCGATAACCCAGGGGCAAAGCGGGCGCGGTGCGGCGGCCGGGCGGGCAGCGCGGTGCGGCCGCGCCTGCGGGTGCCGGGGTGGGTGGTGTTTTTTTCCGCAAGCTCACCTTGATGCGGCGGGGCGTAAAAGGGCCGCGCTCGGCAGGGGGAGCATCGCTGTCTCGGCGCAGCGCGGGCACCGAGCGGCGGCACCGTTGCGCTCCGGCCGCACCGCGCCAGAGCCGGAGCTGACGGGAGCCTTGGGGGAGCCCGCAGGAAGGGCAGGCCCGCCGCTGCCCCTAGGATCTGCCGTCTCGCCGCCGCACGAGGCCGGGACACGGCGGAAGCGCCGGAGCGGCGTGCCGGGCCGCGCCGCCCCCTCGGGGGGACACCCGGCGGCTCGTCTGCGCTGCCCCGCCCGGGCCGGCCGCGCTCCCTGCCCGCAGTGGGGTACCGCCGCCGGCCGATCCTCCCCCGCGCCGCCGCCGGGACTTACGGCAGTTTTGTTACTTTCTCGGACTTACATGGACATTTCCCGGGAGCGCGCGTAGAACGCGGGCGCCGCGTCCCGCCAGCCGCTCGCCGCCCTCCTCACCGCGGGCACCGCCGCTGCCTCTGCCGCTCGCGCCCCGGGACGCGAAGGCTCCCGGCGCCGCGGCCCCCGCCTGCCCCCACCGGCCCGCCCGCCTCGCCGACTTTCTCCGCCGCTCGGAGCGAGAGCAACAGCTTGTCCGGCCCGGCCGAGCCAAACGACGCGGGAGGCAGCGAGGGAGCGGGCGGCGACGGGCACCGCCGAGCCGCGGCCTCTCCGCCGGAGTCGCGAGGAGCTGCCCTCCCTCCCTCCTCCCCGTCCCGGGCCGCGGAGCCACGCCGGGCGGCGCTGCGGGGACCGGCGGCGGGGCCCCGCCGCCCGGGAGGAGAGCGCGCCCCGGGGGGCGCCCGCTCCCTCGCCGGGGCCCCCGCGAAGCTGCCGCAGGCCGGCCCGCCGCGCCGGGCGCCCAAAGTGGCCCGCGCCCCCGCGCCCCGCGGGCGCCGCCCGGAGACCCTCGGCCCCCGCTGCCTCTTGCGGGCTGCTGCCGCGGGGTGCCTGGCCGCCGCCGCCCGCGCCCTGCTCCGCCGCGGCCCCGGCGCCCGCTCCGGCGCCCGGGGTGATGCCATGCCCCGCAACCACGGCGGCGGGGAGGAGGGCGGCTCCGCGGGGCTCTGGGTGAAGAGTGGCGCGGCAGCTGGCATGAAGGATGTGGAGTCGGGCCGGGGCAGGGCGCTGACGAGCTCAGCGGCCCGCGGCGACGGCCTGCTGCTCCTGGGCACCGGCGGCGCGGCCGCCCCCGCCGGGCTGCGGGAGGGCCGCCGCGGGAAGCACGGCGCCCGCATGAGCCTGCTGGGGAAGCCGCTGTCTTACAGCAGCGGACCGAGCTGCCGCAGGAACGCCAAGTACCGCCGCCTGCAGAACTACCTGTACAACGTGCTGGAGCGGCCCCGCGGATGGGCCTTCGTCTATCACGCCTTCGTGTGAGTACCGACCCGCTCCCCTCTCCTCCCGTCCCGTCGCGTCCTGTCCTGTCCCGACCCCTCCCCTTCGTTCCGCGGGCTACTGCCCACACCTGTCCTGAGCAGCGTCGCGCCGCACGGCGCGGCTCGTACCTCCCCGCCTGCCCCTCCGGTCCCCGGGCATCACTCCTGCCGGGACGCGGGGAGGACGGGTACCCCGCGAGTCGCGCCGAAAGTGCCCCGAAGAGTCAGCGGAGGCGCGGGAGCCGCCGCCACCTGCGGCGTGGCTCTCCGCGGGCAGCGGGAAATCCCGCGCAGCCCTAGGTGGGAGGTGATGAGGGAAAAGCTCGGTTCACCGGCAGAGAACCGGTGGGGAGCACGGCGGGGAGCACATGCTCTCTGGTCTCCCGGGCGCCCGAGGCAGCCAGTTTGCGCCGGGGGACACTGCGCGGCGTTCCCGCTGATGCCGCACGCCGGCCTCGAGATTAGACGGAGCGAGGGGTGCCGGCGGCTGCCGGGTGCTCCCCGCGATGGCGGAGCGCCGTGAGCATGCCGGCGGTACCCGCGGCTCCTATCCTGCCGAGCGGACACCGGGCGCTGCGCGGTTTGAAAAGTTACCGCCGCGGAGCCGCAGCGCTCGGTTCTGCCTCCAGAGTGTTTTCCGGGCGCGCCTGGTCCCCGCCTCGCAGGGAGTGCGGGTGACGGCGCCTTCCCACGGGTGCGGGTGCTCGCCGCGGGTGCGCGGCGCCGCGGGATGCTGCGCCTCAGGTGCGGCCACCTGCCGCGGGCAGGGCGCAGCGAGCGGCCGCCGCGCCGGCGGCTTTTCCGCCGGTGCCTGCCGCTGCTTAGCTTTGATCTTAGCAAGTGACGGTTCCTGTCGCACTCATCCTGAAAAAGCCCGTGACGGAAATTTACGTTCCGTCCCATCGCTCAGTGGAGAGCGATACCGTCACCGCGCTGCGAAACTTGTGCTGCTTTAACTTCAAAAGGCTTGCTCGGGACACCTGTGCGAGGGGACCCGTGGCTGTCGCTGCTTGCAGTATCCTTGGGGTCAGCCATGCTCCTCAGTTCTTTAGAAAACATCTGTTTTTATGGGTTTTGGTAGTATTCGGGGGAAAGGCCCTACTCAAAATCCTTTTCGATGGCTGAGCAAAACATGCGGCAAAGTCTGTCAAGGAGTCGTGACAGTGGATCATATTTAGGGGTGAAAACGTGATCAATTACAGAGGAAGGAAGTTAAGCATTACTGTATTGGGGATATAATACAATTTATTGTTATGTCTGACTATTGGAAACACATCATAAACGAATCAGAATATTTAACTGATATGCTGTAAGTAACTGTATTTGTTGCATGATAGTCATGGAAATCAAGCTAGGGGCTGCAGCATCTTGGCTAAAAAAGCAACTGTTCCCTAAAAGCTGTTTGACAGCATAAATAGTGCTCTTCTCCCAGAAGTAGGGGAACCCTCAAATCTTACTTTAATAGCAGCTGTTGTGAGTAAAAAGGTGCCAAAAACATGGCAGTCTGATTAATAAGATATTTCGTGGATAGATTCATTTAGTAGATGACAATTACTATAGAAAGCAGGTAGTAGAAATATATATGTCATATATTATTCAGTAAAAAGATTTTTGTCCACTTAGAGGATCCCACTATTTCTGTTTTTCTCTGAAAATCAACTCTTACACCCAAAATGTTCTTCTTGGAGGGCATTTATTTGGTACATTTTGCTGTCTGGGTCCTTACAGGTGTTTTCCTGTGGCCTAGATGGATGTAAATTAGTGTTGCAGCAACCACCAAAATACGTACTAGGAATCATTTTATGTCAGTGCCTGAAGTTGCCATACAAAATATGCAAATTATAGTTTTGGACCTTTTTGTTTGAGTTCGTGATAGAAATCTTTAAAGCCAGAAAAGTTTGAGTTGGAAATACAGCTGAGAAGTTTAAACCTTAAAAAAATAAAAAAGAAAAAAAAAAAGAAAAAAAAAGGTGGTAAATTTCCAAACGGAGTGTAGTCATGACACAGCAGCGCTGTAAACAAGGAAGATTGCCAGCTGCGTTTAGATAATTGCCTGCAAAGAAAGAGTGCCAGTTTTAATTTTTAATTGCAAATGGCAATTTTGGCAAATGTAATGCCAGCATTACATCTTTTATCTGAACAGATCTGTGTGAAAGAGCTTGAAACATTACTGTAGTATAAGACACCTAGAAATATTATTACCTTGAAGTATCTGTCACTGATACAGTGTTTAAGGTGCATTTGAAGTTCCATTGGGTTTCAGCTTGACAGCCATCCTTATTGCCAGCAATGCCACAGTCTACAAATTATTTTAATGTATTTGTATAATTCTGATTTAATCACAGTCAGATAATAGGATAATATTTATAGTATTCCAGGCTCATTTTTTTCCAACCACTTGATGGAATATAGTTGCATCTCTGAAAACAGACTTTCTTACAGAATTAAAAACCAAAACATAACAAAAGAGCCACAGCTATTTGAAAAAAGAAGTCTTGAGACGAGTAGCTTAGAGTTGCAAAGACATTACAAAGTACATGGAGGAGATGTCTGCTTCTAGCCCTGCTAAGCTATTCTTGACTGCAGCGGAGCCCGTTATAGCTCTGTACTATTTCTGTTACAGAAATGGGCTATCTGGGGTGAGACCTTTTCAGTAGATCATTGGTCTCCTGAAACCTCACTCTGATATGCAAGGGTGGTTATAGAGTTTTGGTTCTAAAGGCTTTGATCTGGCAGTTTAGATTTGCGTGCTTGTTTTTTAAATAAGAACTGGGGAATTGAAGATTTGTTACAAATAAGAAATCATTCCTGCGGTGATATCGGTGATATTTTAATGTATCACTCCCATAGGGCAAAACACTTCAGAGCTGAGAAGTATGCCCAGTTAGCTCTTCCTTTTTGTTCTTGCCCTTTCAAATAAGATAAAAATAGGCCAGCCACCTAAGGAATGAGTGTTGTGACCTACATTCAGAAGTCAATTGGTTAGTTTATTTGTAAATACAAACCTGCCAGCTTCTAGAAAAGACAACTATTTTGCAAACTTCTGCAGCTAGGGGAAGAAGTTACTCTTGAGCAAAGGCCTTTGATATCAGTAAAGTTGTGCTGGGGAGCAGAGCCATAAATGACATGTTTCTTGAATCCTTTCTTGTGCACCTCAGTAGTTCTTTACATTGAAACTCCTATTAAAATTTAAGATCTTTCCTGCAAATTTTTGAAAACCTTCTTTTCAGATACCACTTTATGCCACACCACATCACCTACACGTGGAGCCATGTGCATATTTAACACATATGCTTACATTAAAAGACTGTGATATTGTAACTTTTCAAAAGCATTGTCTTGGAATGTCACAGGGTTTCTTTCTGTTATTGCTGCTGCAGTTTATTATGGCTTGTTTGGTGTGATAAAAATGTACAGCCATTGCCTTAGAATGATCAAAGGGGAATTCCAGATTTGTTGCAAATTTAACTCTGGGTTTCATCTTCAGTTATCATAAGGGCTTTGCATTATTTTTGTTCTTAACTGACATTCTGAAAATGAGATGGCATGAGATGTTCAGAAAAAAAATACTGCTCTTTGATACTGTTTATACTGGTAGGATATAATTAGTTGCATAAGTTTCCTAATTTAACATGTTGGATTTATTTCAGGAATAATAAAGTTTCTGTTTCTTACAGACTTCTTTGTAATGTATTCCATGCAGAAGTCTTTGACATCTGTTGTGGGGATGTCCTTCTCTTTACAAAACTACCAACTTTTGCTCTGGAAGCTTCTGAATTCCAAATTACATATCTGTATGTGTGCACAAGGATGGTAGCACATTGCATGGCCTGTATTGATAGGTTTTCATGGACATCCCTCATTGGCCAGTGCAGAAGAAAAGATGCAGAGTTAGGTGAATTGCAAGAGCCTGAATGGTATTATTCTTGTCTTTTGTGTTATTGATGGAAAAAAAGAGTGAAAAATTATTTCTGGAAAAATGTAATTATGTCATCAAAGATTTAACTAGCTATTTTAGCCTCCCAGATCTGCTGGAAAGGATATAGCCCAGTAATGATCAGGATGGCTATTGACCAGCAGGTCTTTGCCTGTGATCTAACAGAGCTGCATCACACCGTACCCTTGGTATAATAATGGAGCTCCATATTCTGATTAGAAAACCAGTCATGTGCAACACCCAAAGGACTTGCTTGTTCTCATGCTATTGGAAGTAGGAGAAATGATTTTATCTTTTTCTTTTTTCCATCTTCTGGCAACTAATGAACTAGTTCCAGGTGCTTTATGGGTAACTCTACAGCCTTCATCTTTTCAGAGACCATTTCAGAATCAGGATCTGGTGCTGTTAGGGTAACAATATATTTCTATATGTTTGTAAACACAAATATCAATGTGATATTTACAATTAACAAATAACAGTGTTGACGACATAAATATGTAGCAAATCAAATCTTATTAGCTACTGAGGAGATACAAATTTAAAACTCTTTAACTGTAGCACACAAACCTTAGTAGGCACTTTCTTTCAGATACAATGAGTTAAAGTGGATATTTAGATGCCCTTCAGTATAAATCAGCAGTGATTTACTGCATTTGAAGCACTCTGTGATTCTATACATGTGCATATTTCTCACCTACACATTGTTTTGAAGGAACCTTAGGAAGTTACCCAGTCCAGCTGGGAGATACACTCTTCCCAGTTGTGTGGGATGGCTTTGTCTAGACAAGTCCTAAACTTCCCTGGATGAAAATCCCACCACTTTGCTGAGTAACCTGCAGATCTGCAACACCTGCCTGTTGAAAAAAGAGGGGTTTGACATGGAGTTGGAAGAATGGAAGCGCCACCCTGAACCTCCCAAGTGGCAATTTATGTCATTATCCCTTTATATTTGTTCTGTCACTGCTGAGAAGATTTTGTCTTCTTTATCATTTTGATTTACCTTCAAGCAGGTGTAGGCTGCTACTGGCTCGCCTGTTAGATCCCCCTTCTCTCAGACCAAACATGCTCAGCTGCTCCATCAACTGCTCCAAGACAAAAGCTCAAGGCTCCTGGGTATCCTGGCTGCTCTCCTGCATCTCCCCTGTCTTCTTCACATCCCTGTTCAGCTGGGAAGGATCACAACTGACTGCCCTAGTGTGTGAGGCCATGCTGAGTAGAGAGGAAAACTTCTTCAGCCTGCCAGTCCCAGTCTTCTAATGCAGTTGCTTGCTGCTTGCCTTATTTCTGATAAAAGCATGCTGTTGCCTTGCTCAACCTGCTGTGTCCACAGGAATGCCCTTTTTGCTGGGCCTGCCCCCAAACAGTGGGTTCCCAGCCTGAAAGGATACCTGGGATTGTTCTACACCAGGGGCAGATACCTGCTTTTCCCTTAGCTGTGCTCACAGGTGTTTATGGTTGCATCCACTATTTTCTTGTTCTGCCTCAGTCGTTGTGTATTGACCAGAGCAGTGGAGATGGCACAATCTTTAAAACCTTTGTTCTCTTCTTTGTGATTGGTAGAGAAGATTAAATGCTCAGCCATGCTTCATTCCTCTTCTTTCCTGGTGTTGTTCATGGACAGCAGACCTCTCCTGGATCCCTGTCATGGGCACTAAATAACATCCAGCTTCTATTTTTGCTTGTTTTATGTTGATTATTTTTTGTTGTTGTTCTTTTTTTGGGGGGGAGTGGGTTGTTTATTTTTTTTTGTAGTTGTGGGTTGTTGTTGTTGTTTGTTGTTGTTGTTGTTGGAGAGTTATTTTCCACCTCGGGATTTTCCATAGATAAGTACCAGGAATGTTTATGCTTACCTTAGTAAAATCCTGTTTCACATTTATTTTTTGAGGCTTGATCTATTAAATTTTCTCATTTGTACTGGTCTTACTATCTGACTCAAGAATGGTGATCCAGGGGAAGTGACTAATTTTCTATAAAAATCAAAATAGATCCACAGCTTTCTGTAAAGAAGACTGCAAAACACTTGCTTTGAGAAAAAGTCACCAAGACTTGGATCAGGGAAAGTTCACACATGTGGACTTTCTTCTATTTGTCATAAGGTTTATTTCTTAAATGAGATAAGGAATTGTGTTAAGGAAGGTGGATAGTAGGTTAGTATTGGAGTTTCAAATTAATCTAAAACCTTTGCAAGCAGAATCTTCCTCCTGTTAAAGCAAAATATGAGTTAAGAGGTTTTTTTATAATTATCTTTTTGCTGTAATTTTTTTCTCCTTTCACAAAACCCATGCAATGAGCATTATATGTAGGGATGAGACTCCTATCTCAGATCTATTTTTCTTGGTGTGCCAGTCTTTGAAGAGGCATTTCTTGTCTTTTTATTGAGTGTCTTGTAGGATGTGGGGACTCTTGGGAAACTTTCCATGGTCTCATGTGATGAAAGAACCTGCACAAAATTACAGATTTATTCTAAGAGATGGTATATGAATTTCTAGTATGGCATTAAATATGTGTTCTCAAAGGAGAAGTGGTTTTAGTGAATTAAAGGAAGAATTTATAAAGATTTTAATTGCCTGTGAGAGAGTATTTATGTGACAGATTTTCAAAGTAGGCCCTGTACAATATCTTAATGATCTAGACACCTTTCTTCACTGGATACTTTTTAAAGTTTCTCTGTTGATCAGCTTTTTAAATCAAAAAAAGTCATGACATCTATTCAGAGTTGGTGCTCTTTGCATGCTCCAAGTTTGACTATATATTTGGAATAGCTATTCACCCTGTTTTACTGTTGATTGTAACTTAATTAGTCACCTGAATTGGATGAAAGTACAATTGAACTAATATTTCCCAATAATTTCAAATAATTGTAGCATCAAATGGAATACCTATGATTATTCAATTAATGATAGTGATTTTCCTATTCATAAGAATAAGCATGAATAATTAATATACTTAAAAATACTCATAAAAATGCAGTTAAATTTTTCATAATTGTTTCAGTGGGAAAGAAAAGCACATGATTTGTTACTTTATTAATCTTCTTTTTATGGAGAAGATCTATAGAAGGAAAACCTTTTATTCCTAGACAATGTAAACTGCTGACAATGCAAATAAATCTCACTATGGTAAGGTAGTTATTTCTTAAAAATTCAAAGGTAAAACTTAGTTGCCAAGTGTTTAGTATTCTTATATGGCTCATATTTTCATTAATACAAGAGGTGAAAATTAATGAAGTTTGCAACTGATTTTAACTGAAGCAAAATAGAGTCTTCTGCTCTCAGGTAGAAAAGATGGAGTAGAAAGCATGAATAATACTATCTAAAAAAAAGTCTTTAACATGTATACATAGCAGACATAATTTACTATGTTATTCCTACTGAGGCAGATGTTTTTATTTCACAATAAATGTTGCTTTTTCTCATTAACATTAGCACTCATACCATTTCTCAAACCATTAATACAGCATGCATTTTTGGTTTTTAAGTTAATGCTGGTGCATTAAGAGTCACTTGTAAACCTGTGATATATAAAATGTGCTGAGTTTGGGGGAACTTGCAATTCTTTTTTATCCTTGTTTTCTCTGCAAGATTTTTTATTTCTTGTTGTAAATTGTAGATTTCCTGTAAGAGAGCAGATGTAGATTACCCAAGGGATTGCCACCACAGGTCAGTTAAGGTAGAAAATTCTTGAACTGTTCAGTTTATCAATTGCAAAATAATTTTAAGGAGTTGCCCTTTCGTGTGCAAAACCCCCCTTCCTTTAAAGATATTAATTAAAAGTTCAAAGGCTGTCCTATAGGGCAGCTGCACCTAATCAAGAAATATTTTCAATTTTCTGTTGAGCATTAGATTTATCTTGTGATAGCTATCTGAGTTGCAGTGTAATTGCGTTACAGGAAGCTCAGCAAAACGTTCATCATTTGGGGCACTGAAGTGTAGTCTCAGACAGTGTCTTCTGCTTGAAAGACTGTGTGATTATTTCTTAATATGTATAGTCTGGTCCAGTGATGCAGAGGTGGACACAGTCCTCCAGCCAGGCATATCTGAAATTTTCTGTTTGGACTTCATCCAAGAAAATCTTCAAACATAAATGTGTGTGTTTTCCTTAACAGAGATGGACATAAATATGTCTCTAAGCATTTTCTTGAAGAGTGAATAATTTTCAAAAGCATGAAGTACCTGCAGCTTCCTTTCATTATTCTATTGTGCATTCAATGGATAATTCACTTTTTTCTTCCCACTTGTACAGAATGAAGTTTAACAAATGAATCATGCTCTTAAACTGATTAGAAATAATGAAGAAAGGAAGTTCAGTACCTGCCCACATCTTGATTTAAGCAATATATTCCTGTTTGTCTTGGCTTCCTTCTTGCTTTGAGACTCCATAGTTTGACCAAGCAAACACATTAATGCCTTTTGCGATTTCTGTAGAATTTTAATTCTTTTATTGCAGTCATACCTGATACCATATAGAAGGAACAGGCTGGTGCCAGGAGTCAAATGAGATCGAACCAAGAGAATAACTTTATGCTTTGAGAAAAAAAATGCTACTGAACACATTCAAATCCTATTTCACTTGTGTCATAGATTAGAACACTTGCATACACTCTTGAGGTCATTCAGTCAGAAACAGGATCTAACTTCTCCTAGGACATTAAGTTAAATTGCTTTATGTGGCCTAAGCTCATCCATACCCATGGTATTTAGAAGTAAACCAAATCTTTCCCTTTGAAACTCTCGTGAGAGGAGTGCACTTAAAAGTTAATGTTGGGCCTTTGGATGAGAGTCTTGACATACTTGAGAGGTATTTTGTGTGAAAATTAAGATGAAATAGTGCTTTGGATGCATTTCCGTAGGTGGTGGAGATGGAGGGCCACTGATCCTTGGCAGTGAGTTACAAAACATAGGCCACTCTCTCTGTGAGAAAAGTCTCTGTAAGTGCATCTTTTTAACAGTGAAACTGCCCTGTCACAGGAGAGATGACCGGTGATGGCTAGTTGAAGCTGGCTTGATGAGGCTGGCATGATATCCACACTACTGCCAGGCTGGTGAGCAGGTGATGTCCTCTTCCCATCAGGTAGCCCAGCACTGAAGAAAATGAAATTTCCATGTTTCCAGAAAAATCACACAGCGAATTCATCAGCTTGAAAAACTCTTTTGCATCCAAGGAAGTTATGCTGGCTCTGACGTCAGGAGAAGTCTCTAAATTCATTAGGAGGAAAGAAGTCTCTTTTTCTGTTTACATCTCTCTACAGTTGATATCTATCTGTAGAGTCAGGTTTGTTCACATGTACCAGAAGAATCATTGCCACAGGAAGGAGCAGTCTTGCTCTTTGCAGCTCTGTGCAGAGGGATCTGCACAGAAGGCAGGAAACGCAAACCCGTGTGTGAACGAGCTGCTTGCAGGTGTCTGTGCAACAGGGAGGGAAGAAGGAAGAGCTTATGCTGGCAGTGGGAGGGTTTTTCTTAGACCTGTCCCTCTGAATGTAGTTCTGAGAATTTAGAAGCATCAAATCACAGAATCATTCAGGTTGGGAAAGGTCTTTGAGATGATGGAGTCCAACCATAAATCTGACACTGCTAAATCCACCACTTATCTACCACAGGTCTTTGAAATGCCTCTGGGGATGGGAAGTGAATTACTTCCCTGAGCAGCCTGTTCCAATGCTTGACAATCCTTTCTGTGAAGAAATTTTTCCTAACATCCAATCTAAACCTCCCCTGGTACATCTTGAGGCCTCTTCCTCTTGCCCTATTGCTTGTTACTAGGAAGAAGAGACCAACCCCCACCTCGCTTCAAGAGGCCTTTCTTGTGCCTTTGGCCACACTTAGTAGAAATGTTAATATAATGTTTCTTCTTCAGGGAGGTTCCATTACACTTCAGGCAGAATTCAGAATAAAAGACAACCAGCTTTGCTAACGTCTGGGGGTGTTGTGAATTTTTAAATAATTTTATACAATTTGCTCAAGCAGACGTATTTCTTTCCCCTTAAGCTTGGAAAATAGAGATTGTCTGGGAGGGAGTTATCCTTCCTGAAAACTGCTGACTAAACTTGTGATTTGTCTTTGCAAATAATTTGTTTGCTGAGTGGGGTGTTGGAGCTGAGAGGTTATTGTTGGCAATGATGAGACAGATGATGGTCCTGAGTTACAAATACTCTTGGAAGGAATTTTGACTTTCATCCTGAAAATTCTTATAGGCATACTTTTTAGTGGTGTTATTAATAGATTTAGGTATTTACAGAGTAATTACTAGAAACCATCAAACTGAACAGTGATATATGCTCCATCTTTCCTTCATGAATGATGGCAGAAAGTCATCTGAATTACAGAGATTTTTAAAGCTTCTTTAGTTTCACTTGAGAAATTCTTCTCAAGTGGAGAGAGGTAGGACTAATCTGAAATCTTCAATGCTCCCATCCTATATGTGGGCACTCTGCATGAGATTTTGCTCTTTGGAGATATTACATGGGTAGAGTTTTGGTGAGAGCATTTGTGGCACTGCAGAGGCAGAAGAAGTTATCTAGGTGGGAACACAGTCATTGAGGGAAGGGAGAATTTATGAATGTCTACTTGACTGTAACAGTACTTGACTGATATTATGTATTACTTTCAGTTTAGAAATATGCTTGTCTTTTATTAATAATATGTTTTTAATATTTCTTCCCTCCTTTTAGCTGTTTTCTGTAGAAAGAAAGCTGAAGTGATAGTATGAGTCACTTTACTGGATTTATATGCAAATGAAACATGGTATTCACCTTTACATTTTTCTTCCATTGAGGTCCTGACCCTGTATGCAGATCTGAGGAAATATCACGACATGAAAGTTTTGTTCACTACCTGATTGTGTTCCTTATTGCTTTTCTTTTGGTAAATATTCATGTAAATCTTGCTGAAGCTGAGCCTCAGCTGGTTTATTCCCATTTGGGTCCACTCTGCTGGAGCTGAGGTCACTTTTTAGCTGCTCTTACAGGTCATTTCATGGGAAGGGCTGCAGCTGGACAACAAGATGCAGTCCAATGTATAACCTCCAGCATGGCTACATCTACACTTGGAGGAAAATCTGGGGAGATGCATCTGAAATACCCTCTGGAATTCAGGAACCTGGTGAGAAATGCAGTCCTCAGGGACTTTTTCTGCAGAAAGGGATTCTGTCAGTCTTACTCTTGTCAAGGGAATTTTTCCTTGCAACCATAACTGAGTTAATAATACACGTGAAATATAAAAGACATCTAAAAGTATATTAATATTAGATTAAATGTTGTTATTGCTGATGTTCATGAATGGGAAAGATGAAGCTGAAGTAACTGTACTGAACTGAGCACAATACCACACCAGTAAGTGTCAGGAGGAAAGTATTTACTTGGAAAAGTCCTTTGTATGATTTTGCTCTCCAGGATTTTTGATATGCCCCTATCTGTAAATTATCTCACCACAATGAAAGGTCATGGCATTTTTTTGGCTTGCCTTTATCACAAACTTTAGGAGTTAAATACTATAATGGATAGTGACTGAAAACTCAGATAAGATAAAACAGTGACATTTCAGATATGATCTCTACCTGAAAGATGAAGTTTACTAGCAGAGCGCTCATTTATTTAAGAAATATGATTTTATGAAATCATATGATGGTATTTTTATGATAGTGTTTTTCAAGGTTATTAATCCATGACAAAATTGTGTTCTTCTCTGTCTGAAGTATAAAATCTCTATGAAGTAAGACTTAAATTACAATGATCCAGGCTGAAAATGTGAACAGTTGTAAAGATTTGGAAGCAATTTGCAGAAGAGAGATCTCTTGACTGATCGAGAGATCTGAAGTGTATTTTGGATTTGGAAATGGGCTCAGTATATTAGAGAGGCCCATTCATCTCCCAGTCTATATTTGGCATCCTGCAGTAAACCAGTGACTGCCTTCATCCCAGTCCAGCGTGTATCCCAGTCATGCCTTACGACCCCACTGTGGTCAGTATTTTGAGAAGGTTCAGTAATAAAGTTTTGTCTTTCGGCCTTGTCTTTAAACGTGAGGCATACTGTAATGGATATGTGACCTTGGCAGGTTATGCTGTTCCAAGTATGGATCTGTGGATTAATTTCCAGCTGAGGGCTGCCTTCCCTACCTCTAGAGGGTGTGCAGGTGGTGGCAACAAATCACTGCGCATACAGTTCGTACTGTTTTCTGGCAAGAGAATAGAATTGTTGTCTTGCAGTCTAGCCCTGGGAATTGCTGGTTAGATGCTCCAAAAATTAGCATGTTAATTTGATTAAAAACAGTAATTAATGAAGAACACTGGAAAATTGTTAGGACACCTTGTGAAAATGGTGGCACATAGAGGTACAGTTCTGGAGGATGTCATTTACTGATCTGCAAATTTCTTTCATGTAACAAATGCAGAATATACAAGTTCATGATTAAATAATCCAAGCATTTAAATAATCCTTCATTTTTCTAAATTACTGCAGACAGCAGTTGTCACTGTCTTTTATGCAGCATGATAACCCAGTCATCATTGTTGAGATGGACCTTTATAATTAATAACATAATCTCTGTTGAGCTAATATCTCAGAGGTATGACCTGTCTGTCACCACAGCTCAAATTATTAAAACTCTTAATATTTCAGTTCTTGCAATCTTCTTCTGTCTGGACTCAGCAGTGTGTTCTGTGTACTCATCCCTGTGGCTGTACAACCCTTGCTCCTCTTACTGCTCCCTGCTTGCCTGAGGAGAAAGTTACTTGTCTTCACTTTCAATAGCTGTAGAAAGTATCTGGCTAGTTAATTTCTAAAAATATATTTATAAGTGAATAGCAAACCAGAAAGTCAGCTTTGCATGATTCATTAAGTGGAAGGAAACAACAAATGGAACTGTTCCTTTTTGCTGGGTCTGACACCCTCAGCAGCACATGATACAGGTGCTTTTCATATGCCAATAAACTACTTGACAGTAAACTAGAGTGCACTTCTAACTTACTGCAACTAAACCCAACCTCAGTAAAACTGTAACTAAGCCTATAATGTGTTATTTTCCCATCACTTTTTGAAAGTGACACTTATTTTGGCAGATGCTGAACTGTTGCATGAGCTAGGAATTTCATTGTTTAACAATTTAGGAAGATTAATTATCACATGGTTGATGAGAGTCTCATTCCTGTATTATTTGTCTTTGTCTGAAGGTACTGAGTTAGAGAAATGGATGACTGGTGGAAGAGCAAGCAGAATGGCAACACAGCTTCTCAGCATGTAGCAGGGAAACTAGGATGCAGATGAATTAACAGTGCTAAAGATACACCTTGCTTTACAATTTTCTGTGAGGCTGGGAGCTAAAACAACTGCCAAATTAAGTTGCTGGTAGAGACTGGTAAGAATACAGGGAAAACAGTCAATGGGATAACATGGAAAAACATACTGAAATCAATCTCATGGGTTTTTTGAAACAAGTTGCTGTCAAAATCCTAGGGCTTGACAATCTTTGAGAAAGACACACGTGAACTGGAGTAGTTTGTTCATTTCCAGGTGTGTTTTTAGGAAGCTGCTTGTCCCAAAACGTACTTCTACATATATATACTTTTGCAGTCTCTAGTATGGAATAAGGATGGACTTAATGCTCTTCAGATAGTTTAATTAATTTCAAGTGGTCATACTGCTGTGATATCATCACTGTGTCTTCTGGGACATTCTACCAAACCTCTAAAACTGTGTATAAATTATGTGCAAATTCTTCAAAAACAGGAGTGAAAAAGAGTATTTTTGCTCATGACCTTGGATGAAGCAGCAATCCAGATCTTTGCAGCTAAGTGTCTTAAATAGTTTTTCTCTCTTACAAACTAACCTTTGGATGACAGGTGTTTAAAATTGATATATATATATATATATATATCAAGGCAGGTAGGTGTCTAGATAGGCTGAGTCCATTGTGCTTGCTGTTTCAGGTCTGCATTGAATCATTCAATACATGTTTATTAAAACAAACCTTTGTCTTCCCCACAGACACAGCAAGTAAGACTGCCAGGTCTTGTATCCTGAGGGGAAAAAAGAAAACTGAAATCACAAAAAAACCAACAAAACAAAACAAAAAAAAACCCCAACAAAACCCACTGGATTTTTTTTCTTTTCATATGGAGAGTCATATCAAGCTTTTGAGTCTGAAGTGTTTCTAAATTCTTTTTCCAATGGAAAGGTGAAAAAAAGATTATTTTTCTTTTTTGAGTAATATAATAGGTATTTTCTAATATACCACTCAAAATTAAGACATAAGACTTCAATTTGAGTGGCTTTTTAGCTACTCTGCCAGTTCATTTTTTTCTTCTTTTACTTGTGCCCAGTAGATTTCCTAAGGGACTTATGATCTTTTCTTACCTCTGTGCTCTCTGATTAACTCTAGTTGTCCCTCAGAGGACGAAGGAACTGGAACCTAAAGGCTTACTAATAGTCATGTTTGTAACAGGACCCTGTAGATGTTGCTGAGGGTGAAAAGAGCGCGGCTTTTAGCACCATGGTTTATTTCCTTTGGAATTTCAGCACCATCCTGGCACTTACCTCACACTCCTTTAGCTTTCTGAAAACTCTCTGATGCATTCAAGCATGTAGTTATTTATAAATAGATATATGTATATATAAAAGCGCTGACGTAGAGTGCTGTCTACATTAATGAAAGCAGAGAACATGATTTATATTTTGTTGAGTCAAGCTCTAGTAGTTTTGGATAAAGAAGACTTAAGCAGGTACAAACGGCAGGCCAAATCCTAAAGCTGTTTACTAGCCGTTAATTCCAGGCTCAATCCAGAAGCTCTTACTCAAGCAAAATGCCTGTAAAGTAATAGGATGCTTTATCTTCTTATTCTTGAATTTTGTAAGAGTGCTGTGTAATTTTTTTAAAAATTGTGCAGGTTTCTATCAACCCTATGTCATCTCATTCCTCAGGAGTGACTGCTTGTGCAGTGGTGTATTATATGGTAAATCACTGCAGCTGCAATGTATCACAGTTTGCTGAAGACAGTGTTTTTACATTTTTACTTTAATCATTTGCAATGAGTAACAGAGGCTGTAAGTGGCAAAATACTTTGTCTTGAAAAGTAGCCATTGAAATACTGCTGCAAAAAGTAACCAGAGTTTGGAAAATGATATGGTACAAAATAACCTATTTTGTTACATACAGTTTTATTCATTTCTGAAAATGATTGTTCTTTTGCAGGCATGGAGATCTGGATATCTTTCTAATGTAAAATGAATAGGAAATGCTTCAATTGTTCAAATAGCTCTTAAATGTATTTTAGTTTGATAGCTGATTGTATGTTATGTTTGCAGCCTTTGTGCAAAGCAGTGTTTAATAGCAGAGTTTGCTCCATAATGAACATAGATGAAAACTGTTCTTTATAGTATCAATCTAAAACCCCACGTGTATCAATATAATCCTGTTGATGTTAAGTTGTCCCGTTGCTTGGAATTTATTGCCACATTGCTTGGCACATAGCTGTCAACTAAGAGAACTCCTTGCAACTCCAACTTAAGACTTATCACTTCCCATTTAGAAAATGACCTTACAAGTTAGTCAAATGACTGGACTGCTATGGAACAGCAGCTGTTGGTGGAAAGTTCTCAAAATTGGCATGGATCACCTACTGGTCTATCCTTTAATTGCTGATATTGTTGCCTGTGAATGCAGTGGTTATCAATTACTGAAATTGCTTTATAGTTCTCAGACCATTCTCTAATAGTTAGCATTGATTTTTAGCTTTTAAGTTGAAAATATCTGAGGATTAATCTATTGGGTTTTTTTGTGCATTTTCTAGCAACTTTGTGTAAATTGCTAATTATTAATAACACCCTTGAGGCATGAAAATAAGTACTGTAACATTCTCATGATGAAATATATTTTCTTTTGAAATCTCTGGGACTGTATTTGGTCCAGTTGATTTACTTAACTTGCCTGCATAGTATTGTGAAAGAGTAAAATGAAACAGCTCAGCTGCACCTGCTGTCTTTGAGATGTTTCTGAGTGCAGTCCCGGACAAGCATGAGGTGTTTGTGGTCATTTCTTTGGCCCATTGCCCACCTGCCCTGGACCACTGCAAAATGCAGTGTCTGATCTCATCATTTTACCATAAGGTAAAATGACAAATTGTCAGCATGATCTGCTGCTTGAGTCTGGTTTTGTACCAGTTCTATGTTTGTCACTAAAGAAATTATATCTATCTGGAAGATTGTCTACAAAGAGGTATGATCATCAAATGAAAAACCCTTGCATTTATAAAGGTTTAAAAAGGTAATTAAAGGTATCACTGCTTTAGAGCACTTACCCTCATTTGATGTTTAGTCCTGTTCTGTAATATTCAGTGTGGAACAGTTGGCTGTGTGACTCAAGTTGTGTAAAGTCACAGTTGTGGAGATACTCTCAGCAGGACTGTGTACAAATATACTTTGAATCTCTTTCCTGTTGTGGAGTTCTTCCTTGCAGTGTGGTGTATGCTAATATGTTACAACTTGCAACTTGCAGTGTTTTATTGCTTAATTTAAGCATAGTTTGCATTTCCTATGGTTTGATTGGTTGGCAAGGCATGCAGAAATTCTGAGTCAGATGCACCTATTTCTGGATGCCCAATATAATTAGGTGCAGCCCTGAAGCAACATGTTTTGTGCAACTTTCCAGGCACACAAAATGCAGAAATACAAGGGAGGGTTTAAAAATTGTTTGGAAAAAAAAATTAGTGCCATTTAACTTTGAATTATGATTGTATTTGCTCTGATGAGCTTCATAATTATGAGATTCTGCTGCTTCTTTTTTCTTCTTGTCTTCTTTTTAATTTTTTTTTTATTTAAGTAATTATGAATTTGAAATATGAAATATGCTGGATGGACATTCCTGGAAATGTCAGTGTCCTGTATAACCTTGGAGCAATTATGTAGAACCAGCATGGTCATTAAATTCCACAAATTTCTGTTTTCTGTAGCCTTGTCTTGGGACATTGCTGTTGAAAATGAGTTTTGTTTCTGTAGTTTATGTAGTCTGGTTTGCATGACCAGCCTGCTAAAAATCTTGTTAATTACTGGTACTGCAGTTGGGTGCCCATTGAAAACAGGACTGAAACCAGCAGCTTCTACCAGGCATTATTCACTGCTGCTAATTTTTGGGTTTGAACTCGTCAATAGGAGAGGAAAGCAGTTTGACTGTAATTGTCTTACTAAAACAGAAAAGTATCCAGAAATGTTTCTGTACTTTTGAAGACTAAGGTTCTATTGAAGAAATAAGTTTGAACTGCATCAAATCAAGTGCTTAATTGCTTGTGTGTAAATAACGGAGTAAAATCCAGAGGGGTAATAAATTAGGGAGAAATTAAATGCTGCAGTGTATAGTATTGGTTTCTTTGAAATACAAGAAATCTATCAATTCCCAGAGCACAAAATCACATTCATCCATTTTTGGACAATATTGCCTCCTAAGAGAAGTGTGTAGAATTTAAATATCTAAGGGGAAAAAAAATCCATTTTTTACACATTTTTAAAAGAAACACAGAATCTAAATTTTGTCTTCTCTAGATTTTTTTTTTTTTTTTGAGGTCTTCCCCAATTTTATTGGCTTTGCTTGAGGGGTGATGTCCCATATCAGCTACCCTTGGCTGAGTGCAGGCATGTTTTTTTCTGGGTGGTACCAGCAAATGTCTGTCAAGGTGTGGCTGTGTGAAACCAGGCTTGCTTTTTGGTGCTGGTAAGCTGCTGGTGTTATGGTAATCACTTCAAATCTGGGCAGGCAGTCTAGTCTGTAGTGATGTCAATGCCAGGTTTGGGTCACTATGTTTCACAGTTGTGGTTAGTTAGGCCTTTTCCTTGTTGTTCATCTTAATTTATTTATTTATTTTTAATAGAGTGTCTTTTGAGTCTTGTTTGTTTCCCCTACTAAAAATCCTTTGCATGTGATCTCTTTTTTCTGTAAAAAACTAACCTTAAAATTAAAAAGACTCCATTTAATATATGCATATTACAAACTTATACAAATTTATGTTAAATACTTGACTAGATGATTCACTTTATTTTATTTAAAATACATTTTATAATCCAGTTAGGTAGATAATAACAGTAAATGCATTCCCTAAAATTGCAGGAAATAACATAGACAACATCTTAAGTTTCTAATAGAAGAAAAATGAAGTGACATTGGAGACTCAGAGAGTAGAAAAATGAAGCCAAAACTGAAATTTGGGGAAATTTCTGGGGCATTTTTTGGTTTATTTTTAAAAATTCAGGAGATAAATTTTTTTAAAATATCATTGTAAAACCCCTGCATCGTAGTTTGAAAACTAACATTGATGTGAATGAACATTTAGCCCTTGCTCAGTAGCTTTCAAAACTTTGACATTTCTCCCATGCTCTAAGTTTTCCCTTCCTTTCTGTGAGGTTTTCCTTTTGACCCAGCAGCCGTACACTGGGTAGGTGCACCAGCTGAATGTGAGAATTTAGCTGTTATTTCATGTGTGTGCTGGGTTATTCCTCATGCTGAATGCACACAGAAGCACCATCAAGTGAATGAGTTCCAACAAATTGCAGACCCGCCTTTAGGTGGACTCTTCTGTACATAAGTATTTGTGTATTTGTGTATAAACATGTTGCTATAGTAGCAGCTCCTGATCTGGAGGTGAAATGATGTGGGCTTTCCTGTTTCCACATCACTGAGGTCACACCAGGAGCGGCTGGCTGCATCTGTCCTGTCTTGTACTTGGCATCTTGTGCTCTTCTGGGCATCAGGTGACAGTCCTTACACATATTCCTTGGGGGCTTTGTCCAAACTATCCAAAAGAATGGGAAAGCTATGTTGCAGCCCATCAGAATGGTGTTTTTAATAGCACTAAACTTAAACCACATGTTTTATAAACTACTGTTAAGTGCCACTTGAACCAGTTCTGTGGCCACTTCATCCACCTGGTGTCCTTTTCCCCAAAAATGAGGGGTTGTGGGAGCAAACTGTTCCTGCAGACAAAGTGCAAACCACAGGAGGCTTGAAGAGCTGAAGTGTCCAGGAGTGTGGTGCTCAAGACCTCTTCCTGGCCACCGTGCCTTTAGCAGTGTAGGCATACCCAAAACTCCACAGACCATGGTGTAGAGGGGGTGATTGGCAGTCAGAGCTGGCAGAGAATATTCTTTATCTTGTGAAAATGTGGGATATAAAAAATTCCATCCCAAATTGCAGCAAAGACTTGGTGTTTCCTCTTTTCTAAATCAAATGTAAAAATATCTCTTAGATAAATGCTCTGCTTCAGTTTAGCCCCAACATGTTGTTGGGTTTTTTTTTAAATATACTGAGTATAGCTTCACTAAGAAGACTTCCTCACCTGAAATCAAAGGTTTTTCAGACTTCTCAATATTCCTGTGAAGCAGAATTAAAATCAATCATTTCCTTTGATGAAAGTTTAGATACTTGTGAATCGGTCTGTTTTTTCAGGAGAAATACTTGCTAAAAATTCCCAGCAGCCATTCTCTCTCTTCCACTCTCCCCCTTTTCTCTGCAGATGACCAAAATGTGGAAAAGAGGTGAGACTCCTGCTTGAGATTTTTTGTTGCATTTTTCATGAGGAATTCACAGAGGGGAGGCTGATACTCTTGAAATGAGCTTCTTGCCTCTGCTTGGTGCTCTAAGCAGCACGATTCAGTATTACAAGTACAAAGTAGAGTTGGGAAGCTGAAGGAAAGGGTGGAGAGTAAAGTACTGCTGAATACTGATTAAAAGTATTAGAAGCTGTTAAGAGTTTGGCAAGCTGACCTCCAGCTTTAACTTTTAACCACCCACTTCTACCCCTTCAGAAAAGACAAGATATTGTGAAAAAATTGGTGACTCTTTCTGGGCTGGCTTCTGAAACTTGGTGAGCAAGAGTGCTCTGTCCTAAAACCGCTGAAGTTGCATGTGTAAATATGTTTTTCACCCTTTTTTACTCAGAGCCTGTGTCTTTGGTGACACTTTCAGTTTTAATCTTGGTGTTTTCCAGGGCTTCTGCTGTAAGGGAGCTGAGGGCCCTGTTGCAGAGCTAATAACCACAGCCTGCTGGCTGCAGCGTGTAGCTGGGCTTGCACAGCACACACTGATGAGACTCACTTCAGCCTTTGCAGCTGCAGAGGGCCCAGGTCTTATCCCTTGGGACTGCAGACATGGCTCTGAACTGGAGAATGGCTGCTTGAAAACCTTTAATGAACCAGCTGCAGTGTCATTGTTTTAGCTGTTCCAGGCTTCTCCTTTTGTGCCACTAGAGATGCAGGCACCGCAGAAGAATCCAACTAAAAGGAGATGTTTGTCCTTCAGAATGGGACAACATAGATAGAACCCATAGGTAGAATGTCCAAATAGAATCACAGCATCCTACAATAGTTCAGATTGGAAGGGGCCTTAAAGATCATCTAGTCCAATGCCCCTGCAATGAGCAGAGGCGTCTGCACCTAGATCAGGTTGCTCAGAGAACCTGGCCTTGAATGTGTCCAGGGATGGGACATCTGCCACCTCTTTCAGCAAAGCTTATATTTTTTGCTTCCTTTTACCTCAGGTCTTGTATATGTAAGTAATATTTTGAAGTGTATTTTATCCCCCAAATAAAAGAAGGAAAGGTTTAAGAAAGATTAAACAAATTGAAGAAAGGTGAGTCCCTTCATATGTATTTCTTCATCTTTACTTATGGATTTTCGACCTTGATATGTTTTTTTTAAGACCTATAAGCAAAGTGAGCAGTTCAGGTATCAAATGCAACATTTGTGGACTTTATATGAACGTACAAAACATTTGAACTAATAAATAATGTGTGTAGTAGTACTTTTGTGTTTGGTAGTAAGATGTAATGTATTAAGCTTTTTATTTTTATCTGTGCCTGAAATATTTTCAGATAAAGAAACCCTGTTGTTATGCTACTAATCAGAGAATAATTCAAAGCAAAGTTTCTGTAAGTTAGAAATATTCTTCAGGTTGTTTAACATTTCACAACTCCTGTTTGAGAGAACACAAATGAAACAAGCCAGTAATTGAAGACCAGTTGATGTTACACACTGGTGTTTCTTTTAAATTTGGCTTGAGGCATAGAATAACAGCTTGAGAAGCCAGCACAACAACCGCTAGCTTTTATGATTTATTTAAAGCAGTCACAGTTTTAAGCACCAAGGAGCTTGTTAAAGCTATGCTCTTAATAGAAAAAAAAATACTCATAGAAAAAAATATGCCCTTAAATGTGATGATGTTTTCCTGTCTGGTGCTGCTGCAAGGACTGAGGATTTCTTAGATCAGGAAAGTAACCTAGAAACTGTAGCATTTTTTTAATGTTATGCTATGAAATACCAATCAAGTGCCATTCAGCATTGAGTTCTGGGAAAATAGTATGTGTGTTTGTTTCTGTTTTTCCTAACCTTACTGGTCTCAGTAAATAGTTGTTTCTAGAGGAAAGGCAACAGGAACCTGTTGATCATCCTGCAGTTCTAGTTGCAAGGAAAACAGATGGGTGATAACTCCATATCGCTTTGTTTCACACTCTTGCTCACCAGTCTGTCCTGCTGTCTGTCTGTCTCCTCAGGTCCCTGTGCTTTCCATTTGCCATTTGCCATTTCTATTTCCTTAGTGGACTCTTTGGAGGCAAGCTGAAGAGAAGCTCACTAAGCAAAAACATCCATGAATTTGGTAGCTGGAGCCTTGGACATTCTACCACATTTCTTCTTCAAAATCACATCATTTAGAAAAGATTCTGCACTTACTATTTCTCTTGATTAAATTAAGAATCGAAAAACTGTATGGATTTTTTTTTTAATTTCTGTGGGAATTTTTATGTCTACTCCAGGTTTTGAATATCTTGTAGTTTAAATAAGCATCTAAATGTTTTGTTTGAAATAAAAATATGCAGCATGCTGGAAACCAATTGACCCAGACCATTTCCATAGTTTCTATGTTTGGTCTGTGAGGAATGTTTGCTGGGATCTCCTCGATACCCTACTACCCAAAATTTTGGAGTAAGAAAAAAACAGATAGCTGATACTCTGCAATATGACTCTTCCCTTTTTCCTCCTGTAACTTCATGATGGTCCAAAGTCTTGACATATGTTGGGAAATTGGGGAGCAATGACAGTGAACAGCTCAAGGTCTCACGTTTTTTAAAGATCAGGTTAGTAGCTAGTCCTGCGTATCAGCATTTATTGTTCTGGGCTAGCATGTGGACTGCACAGGTTAATTAATGTAACAAGCAAGGCACAAATAATATATTGAAATTCTGTGGAAGAGACTTGTAAAGGCCACTGAAGTTCCTGGAAGTCCCAGGCAAATGCAGAGCAAGCCTTGCTGGGCTTGGCTGGACATAGGCGTGGTGGTGAACCTGCTCTTTGGCAAACAATTATTTCTGCTGTGACATCTGTGTTAAGTGAAAAGGAGTTATTGCCTCATGCACTGCAAAGGTATTTGGCAGCCATAACTTTACTTCATGTTTATTGACTGATTTCCAGACAATATTGCTTGCTCTTTTCTCCAGGTCTGGTTCTTTGTCAGTTAAAGTTGGCAGTTAAAAAATGGAAAAGATGCTGGATGAGTGGAGAATTGCAGAACCACAGAAAATGCTGAGGTGGAGGGGACCCCAAGGATCATCAAAGTCAAACTCCTGGCCCTGTAGAGGACCCTCAAGAGTCACACCCTGTGCCCAAGAGCATTGTCCAAATGCTTCTTGAACCCTGTCAGGCTTGGTGCTGTGACCACTTCCTGGGGAGCCTGTTCAGTGCCCAGCCACCCTCTGGGGGAAGAAACTTCTGACATCCAACCTAAATCTCTCCTGACACAACTTCAGGCCATTCCCTTGGGTCCTGTCACTGTCACCACAGAAGAGATCAGTGCTTGCCCCTCCTCTTCCCCTCTCAAGGAAGCTGTAGCTGCAGTGAGGTCTCCCCTCAGTCTCCTCCAGGCTGAACAGACCCAGTGCCCTCAGCCGCTCCTCACACGCTTCCCCTCAGTGTGATTTTAATGAACAGGTTGCCCCCTAAGCAGCAAAATTACTAGAGCATGGCATGATGTTTGTTTTCTGCTTTGGTGCCTTAAGATGATCAGAGCCCAGTGTGGTGCTATTTCTTCTGCTGTAGCATCATATTGCAGGTTCCTCTTCCATGGATTTCTGATGCACAGCAGGAGCTGTGTCACATGTGGCACCTTTCTTTGGCACAAAATTTGCACATAATTTCTTTCCTCTGCCAAGTCATTTATTTGCATTAAATATGAAAGAAGGCAAAATTTTTAGTCAGTTTTCTTCTCTCCCAAGTTAGTATAGAATCATCTACTCAGCTGAAAAGCCAAATTGCTTTTGGGGGGAGTCTGGAGTGGATGAGTGGGCACACAAACCACCTGGCTGCAGAAGTGTTGTGTCCAGAAGAATCTGACTCCATTCTGACTATCTCATCTGTTACTTGAAGAGGACTAAACTAACCAGAAACAAGCAGTATCAGTATGAGACTATATGATGTGGGTTTTTAAAATACACTAAGAGTTGATCTAGGGATAAGTGATTTCAATGAATGGCAGTAGTAACACAGATTTTCTTGTGCCATAAACACGCATTCTGCTCCTCCAAAAGAGGAGTCCTCTGTCTCAAAAGTCAACCTAAACAAAATGCAAATCACAACATGTTAAAGTTGGTTTGACATTTTGGTTTCACCCAGGGTCTTTCAGCCATGAACAAGAATAGCATTTCCTTTGAGTGAGAGTTCTCCCAGGAAGGTAAATATTGAGTACCCCCACACCTGTTGTTTAATCCTTAGATACTAAAAAGGTGATTATATTAAGATCAAAATCAGAACCTCTTTCTTTTATTAGCCCAGAGAGATGTTGATGTTAAGCAATTATAGCGCTCTCTAAGTAGTAGCCAGCATTTGGAACTTTTATCTAAGGAAAGCTCTAAATGAACTGGGTAGCCATTGGGCTGCAAGGACTGAATAATCAGAGAGGGGCTGCCAAGGAAGCAGAGTGCAGGACAGCACTCGGATAAAGCCAGGTGTGTGGGGTGGGTGGAGGAGCCATACAGGAGAGGAACTTTGCACCTTCAGAAGCATGCAGAAATGCCCTAACTCCTTAGCTAGCTGATGTAACCATGCTCTGAGAAGTATATTAAATTAGACTTTAAAAATACTTGAGACTGTGTGGGGAAAAAACTTATTAAATATATTCACTGTTTTGTATAATATAAGAATACTTACAGGTTTTTCTTTTCTGCACCTTTTTCTTTCCAGCAAAAGACAAAATATCTTATTTTGTTGCCTTGAAAAATTAGGTATTTTTAGTCTTAGAGATTTTCTCTTGGATAATTGTTCAGTAGAAAAACAGTTTAGTTGGTAGTTGGTTTGAACTCTGCTAAATAAATGTGGTTTGATTGTAAATTATTTCAGTTTTAAATCAGCATGTTTTAATGTCCGGTGTTTTAGAGTAACTTTGCTATCTGCACTACTCAGAAAATTCAATATACTGCTTCAGGAGAATAACATATTATCATGTCTCTCAGTAAAATTTTCTTCAAGGCTCTACATGTTAATTAACACAGTTTCATCAGAATGTTGGAGGCAAAGAAAAATCAAATATTGGTGACAAAAGTGGTTCCAACAAAAGCGGCTTTAATTTTGCAGCTTTCATGAGACTGATGCTTTTAAAGTCTCTCTATTTTTTACTGCTGATTTGTAGGTAACTACAAATAACTGAGAAACACTCTCTCTCTTGCATTTTTTTTCTCTCCCAAATTTAGCTCCAGTCGATTTAAAGTCTTTGTTAACTAATGAGAGCTTTACAGAAATACATATAAAAGTAATGGGTGGGATTAAAATTAATGGTGTGAAACAAGAGACACACATCAGTAACCCAGAGCGACCAAACGCTTTAGAAACAACACGCACAAGGTTAGGTTCACAGACTAGCTGATTAGCAGGAATGGAGAGATTGAGTGTGTCTGAGCACAAACTGGGTATGTATAAATTAATTCTTTTCTAAACTTGGGAAGTAATTTAAATGCAAGACTTGGTCGGCATAATTCATTTACCTGAAATTCAAAGAGCAGCAAGAGTTTTGCTGCATTTCCCCCTGTGCCTTTGAATGCCATTACATCTACAGGTGAATGCTGTGGAAATTGGTGACAGAGTAAGGCACTGCCCCTTTCAGGTTCCTTCTTTGAATGTCACCAATGGCTAAAGTTTGCTGTGTCAAATGAATTAGACCATACCTAATTCTGGGTGTGTATCCAGCCCAAAAAGCCACCCAAAACACCAAAATGAGCGTTTCATGTGCCACTATTTGGCAGCATGGCTAAAGGTTCTAGGGAGATATGTTAAAAAATAAGTTATATGAAAGCTGAAATGCCCTTTTTGTTTCAAAGAAAAGGTCACTGAAAGGCTTGGATGGAAAATATACTCTTGGAAAGAGGATGCTTGAACTGGTTTTGGTTGTTTTTTGTGTTTGGGGGTTTTTTTTCCCCTGCTAAAGAAAGAACATAATTGCATGTCTAAAATAAAGAAGAAAAACAAACAACCAAGAACAAATGCTTAGAATTCCTTTTTATTCTGCATATTCTTGTCAATTTCATAACAGAATATTGTCATTTTAACAAGCTGGTTCATAGCATTTTAAATGTAGTAAAGAAAATCAATTGACAGAGCATCTATTTTTAATCAAATTTTTTCACTTAGATACTGATGATCTTTGAAGGACAAGAATAGTTTCCGAAAGACTTAAGGAACTGCTGTGTCTTTTATGAGCAGTAAATGTGCAAGAAGTTAAAGCCTGTGTCCCTTTTAGGTTTCTAAGATTTGTGGAGTTGTAAACATTCTAGCAAAATTTCAGATGCCAACAGAATTCTATTAAAAATATTATTATAAAGTTCTTTATAAAAACTTTTTTCCTATTTATGTTTTTATTGGCTCTCTGTAGGATATGGGTTCATAACCCAGTCATAATCAGTTCCACTCTGAAATTAGAAATGGGAATGAAGCCACTTTTCCACAAGTTAGAGAGTAAGAGCTGTTTTGTGCCAGCAAAAACGTGACTAATAATGATTCTTCCTAAAGATATGAAGTACAAGAGGCAAGGTATAAAAATGGTTATCTGGATGAAATTTGATAAGTCAGTAAAAGATATACTGTGAATGAATGTAACTCATTTCCATCTATATCTGTAAAGTAAAAAACCTTGAAATTTTGCTGATTTGCTTTATAATATTTTAAATCCTGGAAACATATACCAATATAATTTATATTGCAGTTAACAATTTAAATGTTTTTATCTCTAGAAATTTTTAGGGTTTGTTTGTTTTTCATAATGTGGACTTCTAAAAGCAATTTAAGGTGAAAACAAATACGAAGAATTGTGGAGCAGCTGTCAATTATTTCTTAGAATTATTTTTTTTTTTCTTCCTGGAATAAAAACCTGAGACTGAAGGAAGCTAAGAGATGAGAATCTGGCTGTCGTAACACACCAAAATATGATCTTATGGCTAATTTTGTTAGAATAAGTTTTATTTGTAAGTTCAGTTTCCCTGTCAAGGCAATATTTCCCTGTCAAAACAATGGACAGAAATGCTCCAGTCTGGTTGTGTTGTAGAGAGGGAAGTGGTGACAAATTTGAAACAAGGTATTTTATTTTAATTGCAGTGCATGCTGACAATGAAAGGTGAGGGGGTAGTGAGTGTATGAATTTCTGTGCATTGCTGAGGCATGCTGGGTGGGGGACTTTTCTTGGAGGTTTTTTGTTGGTGAACTTGTCTTGCCAACATGGAGATTATTGAGGAAGGGATTTGGTAGTTTTCTCTGTTAGTTCCCCTGGAACCTCTGTCACAGTAAGACACCTTTGAAGTAATCAAGGGCTAAAGATTGTAAACCATAAAAGATGGAAGAAGTCATTCCCATTTGTCTACAGCTGAGGTTCATGGGTGTCTCAACAGGGCGGAGTGCTGAGGGACCTGAACCCAAGTTCTAGTGTGAGGACCAAAAATGAACTTCCTCAAGGTGAAACTCTTTCAATTATTACTCATTTGTAGAAGGATAATTGCTGTGGAACATTGGAGAAGTGATGTCCAGATTTTAATCTACAAGAATAATGATATACATGAAAACATTTGCCATCAAACATCTCAAGGTAAATCAATTGTTAGGGCTGTGTATGTTTGAACTCAATTTTTAACTGAATTCTGTATGCTGAAGTATTTGCAATCCTTATCTGAAAAGTGTATACCAGAGCCACTGTTTTGATAATCTAGTTTATTATATGTTCATCGTGGGGATTATGGAGATTTTGATTTTAAAATTGTAAATAGAAGAAAATTGATAGACTGTTGCATAGTGTTTGGGTATAATTAGTGTATCTTTGGGGCATGGTCTCAGATGCAAAAAGATCCATTAAAAAAAGCCAGATAGTAATATATTTATATTTATATATATGTATATATATATATACAAAATGTAATGTTAGTCAATGTCAGAAAAAAAATTATGCTTTGTGACACAGTGTATTTTGCAATAATCAAGGTATGCTCACGCTGAATATATGACAGACTTTCAGTTTTATTTTTCTTGGCTATTCTGGTTCTTTGGCAAACTTGATCAAAGAATTTATTTCAGAATAATCAGCAGAATTCCAGGAGTTGAGAGGGGACTGTGAGTCTCTATTAGGTAATAGCTAAAACCATTTAAAGGTTTGAACTGACATTGCAGATTTAACTCAAAGTTCCAAGCATGCCTAATATGGAAAAGCAGTAAAGTAAAGAAGGTCAGTTTAATTAAAAACATGATGTTTGTTCCAATTACAGCAGTTGAAGATCAAGTATAAGAACAGTGGATATCTGAGAGAGCAGATGTGTGCTATTGGTAGACATACTGGCTTCAAAAAATGTGTGAATTGACAGCTAGCAAATAGCTGTGCTGAGGCAGAGTGTAGTGTGGTGTGCATTGGCTTGGTTTTATTTCACTACTTTATCAACAGGAAGTCCTGATCTGTGCTGCCTGGTGCAGCACAATGCACCTCACCTTTCTTGCTTGCTGGTGGGATCTCTTCCTGCTACTTCTCCTAAGTGGCTGCTTTTCCTGAAGAGACTAAAGTCAATTCATCTCCATTACATTTCAGACCTTTTTTAGTGTGGTCTACAATTTTTCTAATGGAAATCTTTATATATTCTAAGCATGTTTTTGCTTTTGAAGCATTTGGTTTAAGTCTTGTACCAAACCCACTGTAGCACTTTCATGCCCAGAAAGTACAATGTTGAATTTTAAGTTAATTCAACAGGGACCACAATGACTATATCCATTTTTTTCAACACTCACTGATATTTCCAACCTTGTTTTTTAATATTCAACACATTTTTTCTATAGGCATATCTCAATTCCTTCACTTCTCCCCCAGTTACTGCTGTTTCTACCTCCTTGGGGTTTTTTTTCTTTCTTATATTAACCAAGGCCATCTCTTTCTCCTCCTAATGACTGTCATCATTTTCTATCTGCCCTATTTACAGGGTGCCTTAGCATCAGGAAGCAGTACTTGGGTTTTTTGCATGCCATTTAGTGCCATCTGTGGCAGCGGTGCTGACTTTTCTAAGCTTTACACAGCTTATGATATGAGAAGATACCTGCTGTGTGGGTTTTATGGGTGTCCATTGAATCCCAGGCATCTGCTGCAGGATTATTTAAATACTACAGAGAAATTGGAAGTGGTCAATTGCCATAGGTAGACACGGAGGTAGTTATCCTGGAGTCAGAGAACTCCACACAATTATCATCATTTTGATGAGTGACAGCAAGTGTTTCTTTCAAGCACTGTGAAAGAGCCCTTGCCAAGGAAAAGCTGATGTGAGCCCCAGTCTGAGGTCTGGATCAGACAGTCCTCATTGCACAAAGTGGGCTTAGAGCCTCGCATTAAAATGGGTATCTACAAGAGGTGCAGATGATTCACAGTCCCTTCATACTCCTTGGAGAGACAGCAGCATAACTACTGCCTTGATGATGAGCAGACAAAGTGTGCAGAATGCGTTGCTGGAGAACGGCGTAAAGGTCAGGCAAACTCAGCCTGTGCCTCACCAAGAAAACAAGAGAGCTCGTCAGCTCTTGGTTGGGTGAGCCCTTCTCTGCAGCTCGTTAAGTGTAGTGGTGTTTATCAACAACTGGGAGCAGTGATTGTTGATGTAGGTTGGATGTTAGTGGTACTGTGAGTGTGTCTCCTTGTCCCGTAACTCTGGAAGCGCGTTTGTTCAGCAGTGGTGAACTCTTGTCTCAAAAAATAAAACAAGGGCTTTGAAGTACCTCCTTCTAATTTATTTAGTATCTGCTAAATTTGAGCTTGATACTGTATTCTGAATCATAGAACGGCGCAGATTGGCAATGTATTTAAAAACAGACTTTCTTGTGTTTTGTGTTCCTTTTCTATTACTGAAACAATTACTTTTCAATATAAGAAAGCTGTAATTGATTAAATATGACATGCTAAGGCGTTGAAAAATATTTGGAGCCACAGGTGTCATCCAGGCAGACAGTAGTCATTTGCCACAGTGGCCCAGCTGTGCCAGGTGTGCCTGTCCTAAGCTTCATCTTCCTGCACCTTGAAACTCTTGGCTTTAGCCTTTTGGTTGTGCATAGCCCACTCATTATACCTTGTCAGCAACTTCTCAAGGTGACACCCAATGGCTGGCTTTAATTCCAGTTCTGTTCTCCTCTCTGAGACAAGGTATTTATTCCCCTTTTGTCTTAGCAGATCCCACCACACAAATCTCACCAGGAAAAGCGAGTCAAGGCCATGCTAAATAAAACCAGAAATTTCCAGTATTTGCATTGTAGTTAGGAGTAGCATCTAGCAAATTGATGTGTTTGCATCATCTAAGTTAGGCTTGAGCCATTGGCTTTTACCTTATGGAAAAACGTGGTTCCATACAAAGGCTGTACATAATAAAAGTAAACCAATGACAGTGGGACACACATTTCATGTTCTGGAAAGAAATAGCAGGGCTGAATTATATAAATCTTTATCATGTCATTTGCCCCACGCTGAAAGGGTTTTGGGTGCTGGGATGCTAAAGACTATGAAAAAACACATTCAGATTACAGTAGAATTTAAAAACTGACATTAATCAAAAATAAGTTTTACCTACCACTTGTCATACTAAATGCAGATTGTAAGGTTAGAAAAATATCTTGTTTTAGAAAATGGTTTTCAATAATAAACACAATGGGCTAAATGTACCAAAAGATAAATATTTTTATTTGCCCTTTTTTTTCTATACCACCAAAGTAATGGTGAGAAAATATTGTTTTCCTCATCTTTATACTTTTTCCAGCTGATTGCATTTACACAAAGAAATTATCATAGTCAGATTATTAAAATTTTCTTTCAGAGATGAAAGGTTGTTACACACTGAGAAAATATTAATTCACATTTTGATCAGGATTCTTGAAATGGTTGATGTAGAATGTTCCCTGAATTTTTTAAGAAATTCTTGTAGAGTGTGAAGCAAACTCCATGTTGCTTTGAAAACTAGGATTGTATTATGTTTGGTTTTTTTTTTTTTACAGAAAATTGGGTGCTTTTTAAAACACTTTTAGTTTATCTAGTTTACCTGTCCAGTAACAGCCAATGCCACCAATGCCACCAGTGCCATTTCCTATAGGGAGACTGGTTTTCTAGTCATCTTGGGTCTGGATCAATGTAAACCAGAGCAAATTCATTTAAGTAGGTGCAAGTCAGAGCAAAGAGTTTCTGCACCCATAGATAATCTTCCAGATTTTGTAGAGGTGAGTTTGTGCTGCTGTATGGGGTTTTCCTTCTTCATTGTTAGTGACTTTTTAACACATTTGTCATCAATCTTAAAAAAAATGTGTTCAGCATAATCTCCTTTTTTGTTTTCTTTCCCCTTGGAGTGGAGCTGTACCATTAAATTGAATACTTCTCTGCCTTAACAAGCCATATTGGAAAGGTTTTGCCATCAAAGACTGAACCAAGAGTCGTATCATGACAAGTTGTATCATGATAATGTGTAAGGGGTACAGAAGTACCATTGATATCTGATAATTATGAGTTTTAAACACCAGTAGATTATGGCTTTGAGTATGGATGAAGCTAGACATTTTCAAACTGAGTTCTGATACCTTACTAAGAGCTTTAGACGTGATCTCTGCTCAAAAGCTCTATGTACTTCACAGAACTAATAAAATTAAAGGACTATTACCTACATGTTGTGGTGATAAACTGTTTCCTCTCTGGTGTGTTGTACAGCATGGAAACCAAATTGGGATAAATCTCTCATTGAGGAATGCAGACAGTCTAATTTTCTTTTGTTTCTCGTGTTTATGTCATCACTCAAGTCTTACTCTGTGTTTGTGGGTGGGGTGTACAGGCACATGCGTCAGCTGCTCCTTCTGTATTTTCCTGGTGGAATTGGAGCATTTGTCATAGTGCCTTTGTGAAGCCTTTGTGAAGGCTTTCTTTAATTGTATCTAAACCCACACAAAAGTGTGTTCTCTGGTTTACAAGCTATGATTTAGGAAATATTAACTCTTTTTAAATGGTGAGCTCTTTTGAAAGGTTAGGAAAAAGAGGAAAGGATGTAAAATCCTAGTTCGTATTACCAGCTTGCCATGCTGAAGGAGTCCTCTTGTGAGACTGGTGACTGGATGAGAAGAGAAAGCAGAATGGATTCTCACCACAGATGGTCATAGGAGTATTCTAGTTTAGCAGATAATTTCAGAATTTGAAGGAAAATTCTGAAGAACGGAAATGTCTCTGAACTTACAGAAATATACCCAATAATTTTGCATGCTAAAGCAAATTTTAATTGAGGTTTCTTCTGTGTTTTGTGCAAGATTCATTTGTTCAGCTAATAGACTATTTTTTTATCTAAAAAATAGATTTTTAAAATAACATTTACATCTCTGTTATAGTTCTGATTCTCCTATGCATTACCTAATGTTTCTGCTAAAACAAAGTGTACAGTGACTTTTTTCTTGGGTTATTAGAAAAACAAGGTATTTAGTATTGTGAAATCTGAAACATTTGATTAGTAAAATATTTTACAGCTTCTAAATGAGCAATGAAATATAACATTTTGCAACTATGCAAATAATATGTTGGGGATAATGTTTTACAAGACCTGTCTCGCAGTTCACTTCCTCTAAACAGAATTTTCTTGCTTTGTTTCTGCTTGCTGACATACATGAAATTTGGTTGAAACGGTCCTATAGAGAGATCTCTTCCTTCTGACCAGGGGCATTTCATAGTCCTGATATGTGATGTGTGGATACACATTTTTAATTGCTTGAATGCACTCTGAACACCGTGGCAGCCTCAGAACAGATGTGAATTTCCCCTGTAGGCAGCAGCCCCTGAGTCATCACAGCAGTAATTCAGTCTTGGTGTCAATAGCAAGCCATCCCCTCAACTTCAGCAAACAGGTAACTTGCAGTTCATGTCCCAAGGACAAGGGTGCTAGGTCCATCCTGTGACCCTTGGCTCCCTCCCTTGCAGCTTCCAGTGCTGTATTCCCTGTCCTGCAGTTACACCTCTTTCCTGCTCCTGTGTCTGGTGGTCCCTGCTTTCACCTGGTGAGCCTGGGGAACTTGCCAAACTAACTGTTCTTCATGGGCACCCACAGGAGAGCTCCTGAAACAGCTGAGGAAATGGCTGGAGTGTGTATTTGGGTTCTTTTGGTCTTTTGGGGAGGTCATTCTTCTGCACTTGTTCTATGTACATTGATTTAGGACCTAATGAAACTTTGTTTGCAAGTAAAACTTCCAAGGGCTGTAGAAACAGGACTCACAGCATGTTCACTGTACTAAATCTCCCTAAATGACAAACAGCAAGGGGTAGGTAGCCTGAAAATACGTAGAGACCTCTGGCACTTTGAGGACGACATTTCAAAAAAAGAAAAAAATTTAAACTTGATACTGAGGACAAGGAGATGTGGCACTTTTCTGGCATTTTCATTTGAGATTGATGAGTTAAAGTCAGCACTTTACTGCCTGCAACTCGGAGAGTGATTTAACCACCTGTATTGTCATGTTTTAATTGATTGCATTTGCAGCCTGGGAGAACCGGTGAGAATTCAGGGTGTTGTTTAACATTTTTATTTGCAAAGCAAATGTTGGCCATCACATGAAGAAGGTTTAATTTCAGTATGAATCCACACCTGGTTTCAGAAATTGCAGGTAATTCTAATAACAGGGACTGAAATGCTATTTAAAGTATAGTGTAATTGTCAGAGTTGAAATAGGTTTGATGGTGTAGGAAAAAAGCATGAATGAAGCTTCATGCTAAGTTGTGTCAGTTTAGTAATTGAGTTACTGCATGGTTTTTTCGTTGTGCCATCTGCATTAAATATGTCCTTAGAAAAGACTTTTTAATGTTAATGACTCAAACCTTGTTGTTCCCAGTTCAAATTATGAGATTTTTCAAATTAGAGGAAAGTGTGAGAGAAAGGATGCCTCTGTGAGTCCGACTTTGCAGGACTCAGCTTTAATCATTTGCAGTCTGTAGTTTTGAGTTTTTCAGCTTACTCAAGTTTGCTTGAAGAACTGTGTTTTCCTTGTCTTTGTCGTCTTTATGGATAAATATATTTACTTTGCTTCAGATTTCTAAGACTTTATGGGAATTATTTTTAGGAAGAAGATTAATATTTGATAATTCAGTAAACAGTCTGGAGTTCTTATAAGTGTAGTTATATTGAAAATTAAACAAATGCTATAGCTAAAGGAAGCATAAATCTTGGATGTCATGATCTCAGGGAACATCTACAGCTGGAGTACCACTTGGGAAACTGTGCTGAGAGATGGGTAATGAAGTGAGAGCTTCAGAAGAGGGGATTGAAAACTTGGGCTTTCTGTGTGGTGAAGAGTAAAAACCTGAGAAAAGCTTAGTGGGCTGAGATTTTTATTTTTTGGAGGGAAATGCTTCTCAAAAATATGATATGGCAAACCTATGAGAAAAATGCTCACATTATATTTTATGCACTTCCCTTTAGAGTTGTTTATTTCCATTCTCTCATTTTAGAAAAGATATTTCAAGTAGGGGGAGACAAATTTTTTCAGGACTGGAGATGCCTGTGAATTGTGATAATGTGTGAACAGTCCTGAACATTTCACTGTTTCTATATTCAGAGAATATGAACAATGTGTGTTGTTTTACATATGGCTTGGTTATAAGACAGCATAAACTTAAGGACAGTGAATGCTGTTTCTCTTTTCTAATTATAGCTTGAGCCACTGTCATTCCCTGATCTCAAATTTGCCTGATGTTCCTCATCCATGTCTCAATAATGAGTTTTCAGTCATATTTTTTAGTTTTGGGCCATACTGGCTGAGATTTTTTTTTAGCTATGTGTTTCCTTTCACCTGAATTATTTAGAAAAACATAACTTAAAACATTTTGTCATACTTAGAGAAAAACAACCAATCAACAAAAAAAAAAGAAAGAGGAAACACAGATGATTTTGTTTACATTTAGCTACCAGAATAAAGTAAGGAACTGGAAAAGAAACTGTCAGAATTGCTTTAGACCAGAGGTTTGCAGTCATAGATGTGTCTGGCCTTTGGAAAAGGATCCAAAAAGGATGTGCAAGCAAGGTGTCTCTTCCCTCTCCCCTTCTTTGAAGATCATTCTGCATTTCCATAGCCTAGAGCTCCTACACAGATTGCCTTTAGGTATTTGCTTCTCAGCAAGGACATAGCTGTGAAATGTTGTTCACACCTGGAGTTCCCCCTCTAAAATTAATTGCTAAAGGTAATTTTGTTTTGGTCCATCATGTGGTAACCAGTGACAAAGGAATCTATCACCTGTCCAAAGATCTTCATGTCTGAGGATGGTAAAGGGGATGCCAATGACATTTGCACATGTCTACTTTGGCTCCGTTTCTTGATTAATTAATAGTGCAGTGATGTTACGAGGTTGGCTTGATTTCTTTCCCTTTCCCTTTTGTGCACTTCCTGTGCCATGACAGCTTTTTCCTTCATGTTTCTTAGGGTGATATGTTGCATTTCCTTCAAATCTCAAGTCTGCATCAGGGTCCAGGCAGATTTATTTAACTGGATTCTGAGTCCCTGCCTTTCCTCCCCCGGGCATGTGTGACGCATGATACTGTCCCTCTAGAAACCAATTAACAAAATTAATTCAAACACTGAGTGACTGAAATAATTTAAAAACAATGAGCATACATTGTGCGTGCGTAGTCCCCGCCTAAATGAGACTGTGCCCTCATTAAGATAAAGTTGCTTTGTTCTTCATTTACAGGAATTAGACTGAGCAAGGGTTTTCACCCCCAGCAAAAGCTGGATGCTCCCAGGGCTCATGGCTGTTTCTGTCCGGTCTGACTGACCCTGCTTCAGCTGATTGACTTCTGACTGCCACTGTGGCAAGGTAGTGGCAATCAGAAGCAATCAGAAGGCTGCTTCTGTCCTGACATGACTTGACCAGAGGCTAGAATTAAACATTTCAGTGCTGGCAGAAGGGGCCTTGCTGCCTTTTTTGCTGGGAGAGGGAGCTGTGGCTCTGTGGGGATATATGGGTTTGGTGAGTGATCCAGTGGAAGGTGTCAGTGAGTGCTAAGGAGAATCCACTAGTTCATGTCATGAAAGCTTATGGAGCGCTGGCCAAGGCACATGTTAAGTTTTATTACTAATGCTATTACATTTTACCTAAGGTGATTCTCTGGGTCTGCTTGATTACAGCAGATATGAGGAAAGCCATTTGCTTCTGGATGAGGGGACGCAGATTTTTTCCCTGCAACCTTCTTGCTTGCATGCATAAATTAAACATAGGTGTGGGGAATTGTACTTGTCCTCATCCTTACAATGCTGAGGGAGAAGGAAGCCTGCTTATTTGCTTTAATACCCTGCTTTTATCCCTTCCCTCATTTTGCCATTTATCCTTGCCAAGAGAGTATAAGACTGCAGATTTGGGAGCAATTTGGGTCACTGTGACAGTGTTTGCAGCATCTCAGGTAGTTAATGGACAATAATTAATTTGAATTACCTCCCTTCCATCTGTCTGCTGACTTGAATCTCATTTTCCCTTGCCTTCTACCTCAGTCCTTCTTTTGGTTTTCTTGTTTTCCTTCCTTTGATCTTCAGAAGGATACTTTGTAAATGTACATTTAAACAGACTGGTTGTGGATACGTGAGTGAACTTGAACATCATCAAGAGAAAGCAGCTGGGTTGAACTGGTACCCAGAGATACACTCAGAGAGATTTCCTCCTCCAAAGGCACCAAAGGTTTCTCTCAGTTGTTGCTGCTGCTCACACAGAAACATAACTCCTGTGTAACAGGTGGTAACATCATTGCCTGCCTTTCTGGCTAGTTTTGTACAAGAATAGTTCCCTAAAACATTGATTCCCTATCAAGACATGCACACCATGAATTTTAATCCTGCCAGAATGAAGATCCTGTATTAAAATTAGCCAAGAAAATGTTGAGCAAAGCCACCCAAAGCAATGCAATGCTTGAAGTCAGCTCAGATTTTCAGTAACATACTTGAACTGCCAGAACATTAGCATGCTTGTAAAATTTGAGGTTAACTGTGTTTGTAAAAATTTGTATTGCTTTGCATCAGTTGCTGAGCTGGAGTACACAAACATTATTTTAAATAAACAGTTTTGCCCGCTGCTGAGAATTTTGTGAAAATCTTTTACCAACTCCTGTGTTTACAAATGTAAATTCTAGTTCTTCCACAGGCACACATGAAATATGACCTGGGCATTCCATCCTCCATTGCAGATCTTCAAACTCTTAAATATGTTTAAAGGGTAGATGTTTTCAGAAAGGAAACATCTTTTTAAAACAATACAAATCAAGATTCCAGTGTAAAATATTGCTGTTTCTCAGTTTTTACCACCAAAGTGCATAGTCTAAAAATAAAATTGCTGGCAAGTGTTAACTGCAATAGCGTGAGGAAATGTCTCCAGAATAAATAAATAAACCAGCCTCTAGCTAAAGCATTGGAGTAAAATGAACATATAATTCATCTGTGAAGCCACATATTTGGAAGGAGGTATGCTATGGCTGGTTTGTCCAATTTATCAAGACAAAACACTTCGCTGTATCTTGCTTGGAATTGCTCTGGAAACCCTTATGATACCACATTTTCCACTGCGCAGAGGCCATTAAAACTAAATTACTTGGAAAAACAGTAGCCACTAAATTATGGATGCATTGGCACCTAAGCATTCAGTAGGAAAGAATTTTAACTTTGTAAACAACTGAATAATTTTTAAAACAAAAATGAAAATTACCTGTAAGATACTTTCTATACTAGGATGTCTCAGAGTAACCATGACAACAGCCTGGGCTTGAAGTTTATTTGCTGTATCTCAGCAAGTACATTTTTTCTTAACTGAGAAAAGAGGCATCAGGGTCTACTGCACAAGAACTAGGAAAAATAGCTATACACTTGTAAACTTACAGGTGAGAATGGAGATATGTCACTCTAGGTATATTCCTGTGGTTAAGAAACAAATTTTGGGTATTTTATCTTTCCCCATCAATGTCAGATCTGCTTCTTGCTCATGGTGCTTTATCCCACTGACAAACTGAAAAAGTGTGTGTTCCTGATAACATTAGATGGTATATTAAATAATTTTAGGATTGGGATTTTTTTCCACACCAGAAATATTTTGACCAACAAATTAGACATAAACTACATATATATAGAGGTTGGTGTTAAAAAAAACTCAACAAAGTATTTTGTTCTGTTTATAATTGCAAGGAGAAATTTGAAAACAAAATAAGGACAACTGTCTTATTCTATGACAAATGCATACATTTTGCTGCAGATATCTGAAATTTAAGAATAGATTTTGTATAAAAGTAAACATAGGTATATCACCTGTACTATATCCAAAGACAGGGAAAATAATCTACCTTTAAGGAGAAATATTTTTTGGTTTTCCTCATAAGTAACAAAACAGCGACAGCAAAAGTGCATGTTGAACCACTGGCCATCTGGCTTACAAAAGTGTTGGGACATGTGTTGAACTAAAAGGTGATTTGGTGGCCTGAGAGAACCAAATGAAATGTCCCAGCTGGTTTCTTAACCTGTTGAGATGCAATGCAAGACCTGAAGCAGATTTAATGGTTCTTTGTGTGGCAGTATAGGGCCATAAAGCATAAGAACCAGTAAATTCAGTCCCATAAAACAATTGTTTTGTGGCCCTACAGCGTGAGAAGCCTTTTGCCATTTTGGCATACTCTGCATTATAAATCTTCCACTCTGCTTGGCAAATTATCAAAAACAATGTCCTACAAGTTGAGAAATTCACCAGATTATTCTTCACTATGATGTGAAGTTTTTTCCATTACTAATGAATTAAGTATTAAAATCAAAACAACTCTGAGTTCACTGTCCAATCTGGAGTACACATTTCTCTGCAAGCAAGCAGCAAGAATAGGTTTTTTTTCTTTTTTTCTTCCTCTCTTTCCCCTCCTTTATCCAAAGGAGGGGCAAAAACACCACACACAATATCCAGTGCAGTAATAAAGACTGTGTGCTGATGATAATGTTTTATTTTAAGGACCTGCTACCACATAGACAAAGAAAAATTTTATTTAGGGGACAAGCTCTGGCTACATACAGCATGGTGACATACCAAAAGTGATGATTTTTATACTTCTAGCTTAATGCTTCAACTTTTGCTTTTCAAAGCAGTATCTCTGCTTATAACTGCAGATTTTTTCTCCATATTTTCAGCAAGAACCTTATCTTTGATAAAAATTATAATTATCATTGGTTAAATGTTTATTTTCCCATTAATTTTTTTAAACTCTCTGAAGTAACCATTTTAATGTATTAGTTTGCTTTTACATTTTTTTCAGGTTTTACCTATAATATTGTCCTTGTGTATGTACATATAATAAACACACTGTCTGTGATGTTTCTAAAAGTTTAAAATTTGGGAAGTCTTTTTTGGGTTCCCTAACCAGAGGAAGTTATACGTATATAAATATTGGCTTGTAATGACTAGACTTGGTAATTTTTAATCATGTAATGTCATTGACTTTAGCTTGAGAAAGTTACTAAAGATAAGTGGTGGTGTCTTTTCTTAGTCACATTTCTATCCTTTTATTTTCCTTGAGTGGACTTCAAGATACAAATTTACAAAGCATTTTGCGGGAGGATCTCAATCTCTTCTGTGTACCTTAACATTTCATAGATGTGATTATGTTTCATGGGAACTGTCATGTCCTTTTTCTCAGGGAGATCTGTTTATGTCTTTATCAGTAATTTTTAGGCATTTTGTGGAATATTTAGCTGCTCCAGATGATTTTTAGTAGGGACTTGTGTGATAGGACAACAGATAATGGTTTTAAACTAAAAGATTGTAGATTCACACTAGATATAAGGAATAATTATTTTGTGATGCAAGTGGTGAAACACTGGAACGGGTTGCACAGAGAAATGGTAGGTGCCCCATCCTTGGAGAGATTCAAGGTCAGGTTGGAGGGGCACTGGGAACCCAGGTCTAATTGCAGGCACCTTTAAAGGTCCCTTCCAACCAAACTGTTCTATGATTCTGTGATGCTATTGCCTCTGTTGGCAGCTTGGGAATTCACTCTGGCAGAGCTCAGGCATAGTATGCAGTATCCTCCCTGAGTGGTCTCAGTACAGAGCTATTGCACAGGCTGAACACTATTACCATCTTTCCTCATTTTAGAAATCGAGTCCTTTATTTAAAAATTGAGTCCCAGGTATTTTTACTTTCTAAGTGACTGCAAACAGAAAGTTTTGGAGTGTTTATCTTGTTCATCTTGGAAATAACTCTCTTTGAACAAAGAGCCAAAAATACTTTTTCCCTACTTTTGACCCTACACAAGACAGTCACTGACTGAAGTCAGAGAGTGAAACTGTTGCTGTGTATGAAATATGCCTCACCAATTCCAGCTCATTTAAAATTGTGAAGTATTTGCTTTTGTACCCTTTATTCTTGGCCATTTTCATAGTGAGCATCCTGGTTTTGTGGCCTGATTGCTTGAGACATATCATTTCAATTAACTGCCACAGCCCAGAACAAAATGTATTATATGTGCCTTTTTAATGTTTGCAATGACAAAAGCACTTTGCTTTGCTTCTGGAAGGTATCCTGAAAACTGGGAATTAATGAATGGATCAAATCTTGTCAAGAGGTCCAATTTTGTCCAAACAAATTGCCATTAATAATCATTAATGTTGTACTAATGTAATAGTAACGCTAATTGGGCCCTGCTGTGCTATGTGATATGTGCCTGTAATAATAGAAAATATGATAGTATTTCAGTCCCCCCATTTCCCAGCAGCACAGAGTGCTATGTTTATTTGAAATCAATCTTACTGAACACGAGGTCTCTGATAACCAAGGCAGTTTCTTTGTGCGTCCGCAGCAGACTCACATAACCAGTGTTTTATCACCAGTGTGGGGTTGGAGGTGAGCCTGACTGTCACAGTTAAATACTTTGAAATGTTTACAAGCGCTTTTGCTCTGAAGTGGAGCCCAGAAGGGTGGGGATTTGTTGCCCTTTCCGCAGGTGCTGGCGGGGTTACCGCTGCCAGCATTTGGCTGCTGTGGGGTTATTTGCCATTTGATCCATCTGTTCACTGTGGCTTCCTGCCTCTGAGAGGCATTAAATAATCAGCATAACCCCCAAATCCTTGCTTCTTAGCATAATGTGTTGTGGGAGGGTTTGTCCTGCATCCATATGGTATTCCTGGTTATGTCTAATTAGACAGATTAGCTAAATGTAATTGTTATAACTGTATTAGAACAGACCTCTTATGGATTTATAAAACAGTTGAGAATTGAGCAAGCAGTGCAGTTCCACTTAGCTGAATTTTTCTCACCCTGGTAAGGACTATATGTCCTTCTAGGTTACATATTTGGGGAGAGTGATTATTACATCCATATCTGTCAGCAGTGGTGCAGTGCTTTGATAAAAGGCTATTCTGTTCACAATCAAATGACTAAGTAGTTATTTTTGGCTTTGTTTATGGAAAAAAAGACATTTTGTGAGATTACAGTTAGAGTCTGTGGAGCAAAAAAGACTAATATTTTCTTACTATTGTAGCTTAGCGAGAAGCAGACAGAAGGAGGACCTCTGAGATCCTCAGTCAGTATGGGGAGCTGGTGCTCTGGTTTGAAGATGTGAGTGTGCATAGTTAAAAATTAACTTCTTTACATTCTGGCCCATTTGAGGATGAAGCATCGTGTTGGAAGCAGAGTGCTTCAACCATCTTTATTATTTGACAACAGTGAAGGATTGTTCCTCCGTTATTAATTTCCAACTGAATTGAGATTGTGTCAGGAATGAGGACTCCTTGTTCCAGACAGAAAATTCAGTGGGATAACAGTTCTGATAATATAATTATTTTTTTTAAGTCTGTCTTTGGCTGCAGAAGTGAGTTGTTTTTGTGCAAAAATGGTCTTAGACAAAATTATGCAGGAGAAAACGCAATGTCAAACAGAGAGCTGGAGTTGATGGTGTACAAGAGGAATATAGTTTGCACAAATTCTATTTCAGGAATAGCTGATGGGGTCAGAATCATACACGCAAAAGGGGCTAATCCTCATTTTCTGGTAGCCTCTTAACGTAATACCTGGAAATACCCACTACATTAATGCCCAATACATTAATGGAAATACCTAGCAGCAAAAAGACAATTTGTGGCAAGAGAGTGTCTTCAGCTTTTTCCATTTCTCAGTAAACTTAAATTTATTCTGAAGTTGGAATTTTTTAGCATTTAAACAAACCTCAGGAAAAAAAAAGGCTTGTATTTTCATGGCAAATCAAGTTCAATTTATAATCTGGTTATTACATTTTTCTCTATACATAGTGAAGTTCCTTGTGCATAGACTTGGAAGAATGTTGTGCTTATTTTCATAACCTTTTTTGACATCACCCTGGTTCTACGAGGAATCATACTTTTTTTTTCTGCGGTTGATACTGAATGTGTACTTGGCTCTGACTGAAATAAAAGATGGTCAGAAACAAGGGAGGTCTTTTTCCAGAAAACAACTCTGTTTCTGGGGACAAAAGGTGATGAAATGCTAAGTGAGACAAATTTAGAATGGCCAGGTCTTGTGTGGCTCAGAATCTGCTGTCTCACACGAAGCTTGGCTGTTGTGACCAAGTTTGTCTACTTTTGTTTTAGGGCTGTTTCAAAGAGTAGGTGATTCCTGACACCAGTGACTACAGAGGAACTACTGTATGCCTGCTTTTCATGTTGAAAAGAAAATGCCATGTTGATCAGTGCAATGCTGGAAAGCTGGGAAGGAGCAGTATTCATATCACACCCCCATCTTTTGCAGGAGGTGAATATGATATGTCTGTGTGTGTTCTGGTGTTTAACAATTTGAGCCAGCTTGGTCTACTTTACTCAAGTAAGATTGGTTTTAGGGTTTTTTCTTCAAAGCTGTGCTTTCCATTTAAAACTGTGAGATATAAGTCAATATTTACTATTATATACTATTTGTATTTTATTTCAAAAATTTTTAAGTGCTATGAATTGTAGAGCCAGAATGTTTGACGTACTTCCAAACATGAACTTCTGGCTTAACCTCTCTGTAGTAGTCTCTAGTATGTTCTAAAGGTAAAGAAGTAGAGTTTTTAGCTTGCTCAGTTGAAGAGCTACAGAGATTCATGTGGAATTGAAATGCAGTTGCATTCTGTCCAGTTTTGCATAAATAACAAGTCTTTTAGTAGTAAATTCCTTTATTATGTGAGCATTAGGACTTTTAGCTCATTTAGCTGAAAATATGACTCCTTTTTAATGTATAAATAATTTCCCTGAGCTGGGGATAACTGTGAGGAGGGAGGAGACTCTGTGTGTGTATGAATCCAGAAGTCTGACAAATGTACATGACTATTTTTACATTATCTTCTACATTTGGTGATTCTAGTTTTCATCTGAATGCAGCTTGACACAATTTAGCTTCAGTGTTTTATAAATTAAAATTCAAAGTTTCAGATTCGCTGATATAAAATTCTGCAGATATATTGTCATTTATATTTAGTATCTGTGTGTGTGTAAACACGTATAATATGTGTAGTCTTCTGGTTAGCAACAAGTACTGCCAAACAGTTGTGGCTAATTGGAAACCAACAGGTTTTATTAGGTAACAATTAAGACAATAGATCTTTCATTAAGAAACAGAATTAAAGAGCAAATTTTGAAGAAAGCATTTTAATAAATTTAAATAAAATTTCTTATTAATTCAAAATAATCCTTTCAGTTATTAAATTTGGTTATTAAATTGATCCACAAGTGTTTTATAACCTTTAAAACTTCCTTTGTAACATCTAACAAGAACATTTAGATTAAAAATGAGAGCATTTAATGGGATACTGGAACTCTTCCATAACTGGCTTTCCTGAAAAGTAATTGTTTCAAAAGCATCACAAACAATATCCATTTTGCTTTTGGATAAGCTCAAATCTCTCTAGCATTTTTATCATTGACTGAGCATGAGACTGTTGTGATAAAAGGAGTTGCAACAAGAGGACAGAAGCATTTTCTTCACTTCCTGTGCAGCTTGGCTGAGACCTCTGGGGAGAGAGAAAGAACAAAATAGTTCCTCTTTTTTACACAGGTTGATTTGTGCCCATGGGTATGAGTTAGTATCATGAGAAAGGGAGACTGCGCTGAATCCGGTCTGGGGTATCTTCCAATAAACTGCTTTCTTAGCAGGGGTGACACTGACAGAGGCCTGAGTTTAAAGGAAGAAGGAAGCTGTTCAGTAGTCTGAAACAAAATTTTCAAAGAAGCAGGTCAAAACAGGAAATGTTTGTATAAAAAAGAAACATATCCCCAATGGAAGCTCAGTATGCCTTCAATCCATCAGCTCAGACTGGCAAAAGTTTGCCTTAGGGTTCATATTAATAAGAATGTAGAACTTGTATGCAGAAACATGTCTTCTGTGCATCTCTGGTGTGTTTCTAAGGTATTTTATAATCAGTTTCTTTCTCCTCCTAGACACAAACATACTGAATTGATTTCCATCCACCCAGGTTTTAATAATACTGCACCAGAGTGCAGTGTTACTACCAGAGATGTAGTGTAAAGAAATTGGTCCTTGCACCACTGCTTTTATAGCTACCCTGGAATTTTCTTAAGGTTTATAAGGTATGTAACACTGTAAGTGTTAAGTTTGAGGTCTTGTTGGGGGCTTGCAATCAAATTTACAGATATATGTTTATCTATTATATAGATTTGTCTGTCAGACAAATCAGTTGTTCCAATCAAGAACAAGATAAATGGGTATTCACCAAAAATCAGTTGGAAGGTCAATCAGAACCTTAGAAGAATAGTATTTTAGAAGCAGACTCAGTAGAAAATAGAAATTTACAATATTAAGTAAAAAAACCCACTGGTCATTCTTTTCATGAAATAACCTTATGGAATCAGCCTAGGGTCTTAGCTACTCTAACTCATAATCTTCCAGGACAAGCCAGTAGTGGCTTCTTAGTAGAAGAATGTGGGAGCCAGCATCCTCCCGGATTTATCCCCTACTAACCCCCTTGACTTATGATCAGGAATGGGTCAGGGCTTTCTAAACTGGAAGCTGAATCCTTTCTGCTGTGCTCAGTAGAACCAAAGCATTTTTTACTGTATAGTTTCCCTCTACATCCATAATTCCCAAACCAGGAAAAATATTAAACGTTTTCTTTTCACTTCATGATTGTGTAGATATCCCTTCATTAGTATTTTTCCCCCACCCTAAGGATCCATAGCTGTTATCATACAGTGTTGTATCATCTCTCCTTGTTCTTTTTCTACACAAGAAGAAATATATATCTCCATATCTGAATTTTTAGAACTGGCTGTTGATTAGATTTCACAGGTGAAAAATGCACCAGGCTACAGGAGTGAGTATTTATTTCTAATCACAAGTGGGTAGAAATATAGCTCACTAATTTTATCCTAATGCACTTCAGAGAGAAGAAATCCAAGCAGTTAAAATAAAAGCATCACATGTCTTCCATTATTTGCTTGTGGAAGCAGCAATGCAGAGTAGATGGTATTGCAAACAGGAGCTGGTCCTTTTTTTCCATTGAAATCAGTGTCACTTGATTAATTTCAGCAGAAGAAGGTTATGCCAAAATGGTAAATATTGTGTGTGTGTGTTATTCCAAGACTTGTGAAACAAATAACTGCATATGCTGATTCTATTTTTATAAATGTAAATTAAAATAAAAAATAGCAGTTAATATTTCTGCTGAGCGATGTTGACCTATGCATGCTTGATCAGTAATTGCAGTGCTGCTTGCTGACTAAATCTATTTCCTCGAAACAAACCAATTTTTAAATTATGTTTTATTTTTCCAGGTACTTTTCATAACTATTAATAAGAAGTTCTTGTCTTTCAAACTAACTTCTCTCAATAAAAACCCAAAGCCAAGACAAAATTATTGGTCTGGCAGTTATATTCAACTGTTTGCTGTGATTATCTGAAGTATCCAGAATGAGAATGAATGTAAATGGCATTTCTGGAGTTGTGGCTTGTTTTGAAATTACCGTGCCCCATATATATGCAGTCAGGAATGTATTTATATCATCCTTGTAAGCCAGTTAAAAGAATAATATCCATTTGGGCTTTGAGTTTATATTTCAAGAGGATTTCAGAAGAGATACCAGGCTTGCTGTTTCCTGAGGTTAGCCCATGCTGACTCTGGCTTTGGAGTGGGCATTATGTCCCCTGGCATTAGAGACTGTGCTGTGCTATGGATATCTCATGGAAGGCTGTCATCTTGTGCTCCCTTCAATAGCCAATGGGGAGAAATAGGTATTTGGTGCAGTTCACCTGGCCTGACTTAGATCTTTAGTTTCTATTGACATGAACTGTCTGAAAGTATCAGGTTTTCTGTAGTTTTTACAGGACAGGTGGCATGGTAAAGCATGGTATCTCTCTTTTGTCAGATGGCTTCTGTGCTCTCTGCTGCTGTCATGTGGAGTTCATTCTACCACTGCATTGCCATGCTATCCGTTCATTCTGCCTTATACAAAACATAATTGCAGCAAATCCATTGTCATCAGAGGAGTGTGGGGGTTTATTTCTTCATTCTCAGGGATTTTGCTTCAGGTGATCCAAATCAAGCAAAGGTCTCATTCCCAGCCTTGGCAGAAGAGAGTCAAAATCTGTTATTCTTTTGTGTATTTATGGAGACTCACATGTTGCTTCTGCAGAAAGCACCACTGCTCTGCAAGTCGGCAGGAAGAGTCTTAGATAACTCTTACATCAATTTTTTTACCTTTTTCCTTTGCCATAGGACCCATTTTTAGTTCAGTGTTTATATTGCTTGGTCACAGGACTGCTTTGTCTAAACTCAGCAAATATAGCACACATAGGTCCCAGATGCAGGGCAAGGTGAGATACACCATTCGTGCCTGTATGCACACAGATGTGTGTCAGACACACAGACTTTAAACTTATGTCATTGTTTCTAGTGTTTGCAATTAGACTGTGTGGTTTCTTCTTATTTAAATTTGGTCAGGATTGTATCATCTACATTCCTGAGGCTTCTCCCAAGTGCTTCTTGAAATGCAACACTCTTGCATCTATTTTTTAAGTGAACAGGCCACTTTTTAGGTGTTTTTCTCCCAGTCATGTGACATAGTAAATAAAAAGAAATTATTATCTCTCTTAGATGTTTGAACTCTGCAAATGAAAGCAGTCCATTTGTTGAACACTTTTCAGGCTTATGAGCTGCCTTTTTGCATCTGCTTTCCAGTTGACCCTTTAGTCCTATTTTGAGTTACCAGATGAAAACAAGGTTTCCCTTCAAAGGTTTGTTGCCGAGGTAACTGGCACTGACACCAAAAGATGAATACTTTAACTGCTTAGGATAACTACTTTGTGAGCTAAATAAAGAGCTAAATTTCAGAGAAGGATGGTGGATAAATGTGAATTATCGGGGAGAAAAATGAAGATTATTGGAGTCACAGAATTCAAACAGGATTATTGCCTTTTGCACCAGTAATGGTGCAAATCATTATGCTGCTAATCATGTGTTGCCTCTTAGCTCTCTCAGTCCTGCTGATCCATTAAATGGTGCTGGTATTTTAACCTCTGCCTTAATAATATAAAGGGCTGTGGAAGTGAGAGGCAGGAAGCTGGAATTTTACAGAGGACTGATGGCTACTGTGTTTGCAAGAAGTTTAGTATTTTGAGGTTGAGGTTGACAGGCTTAGGTGCTGCTGGGGGAGTTACTGCTGGAATCCAGAATTTCTTGGGAAAATTTGGGAAAACTCATGCACAGTTTGTATAAATGAAGGAGACAAACCTCTCTGTTTCTAATACTGTATAATGGAAGGAATTGTTTATTTTGATATTTGATTCAAATGCAGAAACAATCTTAGTTCCCGTCCTCCTAAAAAGCTGATCATGCTTTTGAGAAGTATGGCAGAAAGAAGCTTTAAAAATTGTTCAGTGATAATACTGAACAATAGCATCAGAATTTGATGTCTACTGATGCTGCTGTATATCAGAGAAATTATGAAAACAAATAATTTATTATCAAAAGTTGTAAGCTTTGTGTTTCTTACAGTTAGTTATTACATTGAATAATTTCTCTGTCACCAGTAGTTACACTGTATCTAACTACATACAGATGCAATTTTTTTCATGTGATTTAACTCTTAGACATACTGGAAAAGTTGGAATATGGACCTCTGTAAGTGGCTCAGTGGGCTGAGCAGTCACGACTGTTCCTTATAAATGAGCTTTCTGCTGTGATCCAGTAGCTCGTTCATCAGATTTCTTCTGAAGATACAAACAAACCAGTTCTTCTCCAAGCCAGTGCACTGTTACTTTTACCAAAGAAAACAAATATAGTTTTTGGGTTTACCATGGACCAAAAACACTGAAATGGCTCAGACTGCGTTTGTGCTGGAGCTTACATTTACATTGGAGATCTCTTTGCTGCTCTCTGCAAAGGCTGTCAACACCTGTCACGGTTCTGTAAGGAAAAAGATTTCTGCATGTTGGCAGCAAGAAAGCCAGCAAACTGCTGCTTTCAGTTTCCATGAGCTTTTATTGGTATAAACCCTTTCCACTCTGGAGGTAATAAAGAAGAGTCACAGCAAACCCTGTGGAAGCATTACCCAAAGGTGACTCTGCCCGTGGTAAATCAGTGAAATGTGCCTGAGTTCCCCCACCAGAAGTCAAAAATAAGGAGCAGGAAGAAGTGTTTTCAAATATGCTGTTACTGGCTTTTGTAGGCCCTGCAGCATTCTGCTTTGTTTTGAGTATTTATTCAGTACTTACTGTGAAGTAAGGGCCCAGCCTGCAGCGTGTTCACTATTTCAGTGGTGCCACAAGACACAGGATGTAAGGCACTTGAGCCCAGGTAGGTTCCATTTTTAGCAACTGTGAGATTTAATGAAATAATTTGTTGTATTTTAGATAAGAAAAACAGCTTTGAATAACTAAAAAGTGTACTAAGAATTAACTTAGGGATATACTTGATGCTGTTAAATATCCATTGCTCCAGTAGGTTTCTGTGGTTACTCTGGAGGCACCATCAGTGCTTCTCATGGACAACAGAACACATAGTTTTCATCTGTGAACTTCACTTGAAAATTGTGCTCACCAGAACAGAGCTAAAATTCTCCACCTACAAAACCATCTGATAGATTGGAAATGTCTACCTTTAAGAAACTCAAAACACACCATTCTATGCCATTACCACACAGAACGGTAGGAGATACTCCTGGCTTGTTTCCTGTGAAAACCATCTCGGAATCAGAGCCCCCGCTGTGGAAGTTAATGCCAGAAGAGACCAGGCAAAGCCTGTGACTGTTTCTCCTTTCTAACTGCTACATGATTTTGCACAGCAGGCTTTCCAGGGAAGTTCCAGGATTTACAGCTAAATGGATATACTTACACATAAAAAATACACTAAACACTAAGTAAGAATTTGTAATTCACACAGGACTTCACACCTTATTCTTCCAAGTAATGACACTATTTGGGATGATGAAATAAAATTTAGAAAATGAGTGATTACTGTAGAAAGTAAGCTTTCTGGACTTCACATGGACTGGTGTGAAATTGTAGCCATCATCCAGAATCCTCTACCAGTTTTTGCAGTACAGACAAAGCTTTAGTCATTGCTGTTTAAAGCCTTTATACTTGTGCACACTGAAAAGTTTACTTCGTTTGTGTCTTGATTAAAACCAACTGTCATTATAGAATGCTTTCAATATGAAAGGGTCTCTTCAAGTTTCACATGTCAAAAAAGGTTAAACTTTTTTCTGATATTTTCATTTTGATCTTCTCTTTGCAAATTAGGTTCCACAGATAATTTCCTCAACTGTAAAGTTACATGAAATGTCTGTGGATTTCATACAGGGACGTTGATTTCTTTTTCTTACAGTTGTCAGCATGTTTATAATGAACTGAAATACTGGATAATTATTGTAGTTCAATGCACTGTCAATGTCTAGTGAAAACAATTCCATGCAGCTTGCTATTTTCTTGATATTGTCAATGCTATTTGCCTCTGCAGGCTTTCTTATGCACTGTATATTTAAAAACCCCATAGTTAATTGTAATTCTAATTTTGTATTCTTCTCACTTTTTTTTTTTTTTTGCTTCAATAAACACTATCTTTCATTTCAATCATACAGCTCTTTAAGCTTTCTTAACAGCTTTTTAGAAAGGAACATTCCTAAAATAGTAAAAAAAAAAACTGATATGCATGAACCATGAGCTGTGAAACTATTTTATTTCTATGTTTTACACTCTTTTACTACAGAGATTTCAAGGTTCTAAAATAACAGTCAAGATTATCTATAACTGTACAATTAGCAATGACCGTGCATGATGAATACCCAAGTGAAGGCATCTTCTGGGTGAACTTGCTGAACCTTGCACAAGAATGTTCTGTAGTTAGAAACAGACATCCAGCTTGTAGCTTCAGTTTGTTCATTGCTGGTTTAGATGCATTTGCTTTTGTGCCACCCAGGTCTCTCATCTCTCTTCCCTCACTGCCCCCATGTGTCCATACAATTGGATTAAACCCTCTTGGGCATGCTTTTTGCTGTGCCAAAACAGCTATTTGCTCTTATCCTCCTTATAGATCAGGTTCTTGGGTGTTTTTTGAAAACAACTGACTGAATTTACTCTATTGTATGCTGGATAAACCTTTCACTTATGCCTCTTGCAGTTTTACTTCTCTGTCTCAACAGGGGATGCTGCTGGGGCTGTTATTTCTCCATCTCTAAGGACATACACAAGGCCATATTGGTCAGACCAAAGATGCATTACCTGAGATTGCCAGAGTGCACAGGAACAGAAAGGTGATGTCCTGCTATACTCCATTGAATTGTGGCAGTGCTCAGCAGGGAGCTGCATTGACAAATGCTCTAATTGTACTTCAAAGCTTTTTGTATGTTCACATTCAAGTCTCTTCCAGCATTCAGTTCTTCAGCTTGATGGTGCTTTTTGTCAGCACTTACCTCTTTGAAAGTGCTGGACATGGTTAGTTTCTTTCAGTGAATGTTTCTTCTAGATTAGTCCGTAGGAGTTTTAGTCCATAGAAATATCAATTTATTTCTGTGTAAAAGTGTATGCTTCTGATTAGTTAAAGATTCATACAAGAAAGTTGAACTTAGGGATTCAGTCCAGTGGATGTTAGTGGCAAATTCTGTAGCCTGGTGCTGATATGTATTTCTGTAAGTCCAAAAGAATTTTGTATGCAGTAAATAAAGTTCAGTGTGGGTTTACACTGATATTAGTGACAAAAGTGGGTGTTAATGGGCACGTGTTAAGTCATCATCAGTGTGCTGGTAGAGCATAAGCAAAATAAATTATTTTAAGACAATCACTATTAATGCAGCCTTTGAAATTAGATTCTTTTTTAATCTATTTTATGTGATCATTAAGGTGGGCTCACTTCACCAGAAGTGAAAAGTCAGAAGTAGGGTATCTGTATTTAAGACATTACCTTAGTGTCAGAAAGACTCGGGAACCGAAGGTTGTGCGAACACCTATGGAGAGGACAGGAGGCACCTTGAGAGGCAAGAATGTCATAACTATCATCTTTGATATTCATTTTAACACAGGATAAAATGCTCTTTTCAGGCACCCAACTGCTTCACCTAGGTATGAGACAAACCAATTTGACCGTCCTATTTCCTGATATATGTGTCTGCATGTAGCAGGAGATGGGTAATGAACTTGGATTGATGCAAGGCCAAAACGAGAAACAACATTTTTGTTAAAGACCAGATGAAGCCTCCTTGAAGTAGAAAATCTGTTGTGATTTTTATAAGATGCAATTCCATGTAAGGTGATTATGGCAGCTTCCTTTAAGGAATTGTTGAGGAGCTTTTATACCAGAGTATAAGTGAGGGCAGTAAATTGATTCCAATTAGCTTTCCTAGAGATGCTAAACTAATCAGTGATTCATACTTATTTATGCAGGCATCTTAGACAGCTGGAAACAGCACAGGACAGCCACATGAACTTTTCCTTCTCTAACAATTTAGTCATGCTTTCTGCTGGATGTTACATGAAGATTTTTTTATATGTACTGAAGATTACTTTTTGAATCTAAATATTTAAGACAGGACAGCTAACGTGTGTGAGCTAGACAAACCAGAAAAATGTGATTTTGCAACAATGAACATTGAAATTTTGTATTTTGATAATGTAGTTTTTAAAAATGGTTTAGAATTTAATGTTCAGCAATGGACTGCCTTTTTCTGTATATTAGTAGAAATTTTTTCATATCCACAGTCAAAAAACACTTCTAGAAATCAGTGGAGGAGTTTTAGGGAGTTTTTCCATATTGCTTGACTTTAATGCTTGGAATCCTTGCATCCAAGCACTAATATGGCATAATTTTCATAGAAATAAAAGTTCAGTAAAATTATATGGTAGGTAAATAGCATCCTCTTATAGCAAGTAATTTGCAAATTACAATGCAAACAGTATACTATGTATATTAATATGGGAGATGATTCACTGGAATCATGTGTTATTGCCCATATTTCTGTTTCCTCGTAATTTTGTGAGTTATTAGAATCTCACTTTCCCTTTGAGAAAATTGCATTTTGCAAAAATCTGAAATGCTCCTTAAGCAGCATTAAGAAGCCTTATTTAGATGAAAAGTTGCTGGTACTTTCATAATAATTGTCTGAATATGGTCATTCTCTGTGTGTGCTAATAGTCCTACTTGGGAATCAGTAACCTTTCCCAGTTTGTGCTGTACATACAGCAGAGCAAAAAATCATGCAAAGTTATCATATGAAGGTGTTGACTCTAGGTGTTTGTAATTGTAATGGAGATTAGATTCTGAATCTGATCTAATTTTTATTTGGTTTTAATATAATATAATAAAATAGAATGGCAAGAGCATTTTAGATGCTTAGAAAGAATACCAATCTGATTTTTTTTAAAATTATCCATCAATTCCTGAAAAACAATTGAGAACAAGAGTCTGTTACACTTTATTTGTGGCAGCCATGATTCAGCATGCCAAAAGTAGAGCCGTGAAAGTATTTCCTTGATTCTGTATTCTTTGGCAGGAGCTTAATGAGCAATAAAATACAATCTCTTTAGAAAAACATATGCTATCTTTTTTTGTATAATAGTAATGAGAAGATTACTTGGTGCTTTTCATTGTCACATCAAGTTGCTAACTGTTGAAATGCCAGGCTGTTGCTGCAAATTACTGCTAGGATCTATAGCATGTGTGTGTGTGGCCTCATGTCTAACATTGCAGCTTGCCACCTTTTGTCATTACCACTACAAATAATTAGCTGTAACATTTCCGTAATTTCTTTAATGTATGAATTCAAATTTATTCAAGTGTTGATAAAAAAATAAACCTAATTTGCTTTACAATGAGAAAATCTGTTGGTCTCATTTCTATGAGTATTTGTAAAGAAATATTTCTTCATGGAGCGTAATAGGTACCCATATATAGGCAGTAGGTAATTTCTTTTTGTCTGACACAGAAGTTGAAAATAATTCTCATCTTGTCAGCTGTGAACCCAAAATAAAGATTCTAATAGGTCTGAATAGCACTGGGAGGGGGAAATGAGGAGAGGGGATGGTAATACCTGTAACACATCAGATCAACTGTAAGGCCATTATTAGCTTCATGTGAAGTTGCTTTTTTTGTATAATTTTTTCTGTGGACCTTTTGAGTTATTGTAGTGATGAAAGGAACCTTTGATAGCTGCTTCTCCAGGTCCTCTATTACTGGATCATTGTGTTTGTTGTCAGAAGGCTTAGACATTTGACACAATAATTTAAAGATATGTCTCCGTTTAATCATCCAAATGGTTTTAATTTATTGATTTTTGTATTTAAAGTTGGCAACGCCCTTTCTCAATTTGTAGTTCTCCTCCAACATTGTTTCACAGAAGTGCAAGTTCTGTAGAAAGTTCCAGTCTGAGTAATTTAAGTTAAGCTTTATCTAGTGCCACAGTGCTGTGTAGGACAAGGGAGGTGGGGGTAGCACCTTCTTGACTCATTTCTGTTTATTAACAGCATGGAAAAAGAATTCACAATGCAGCTGTGGTTAACAGTGTTGGGTGCATTGGTTCCTAAGCCTCCCATATTTTAAAGCAGGAAGATCTCTGAATTTTTTATTTCTTATCTGATAGAGTTAATTCTTTTTACACTTAAAATATGCCTAGAGTATTCCACAGAGCATCCTAAGCAGCATACTATCCAAAGCTGTCAGAAGAGTTATTACTTCAGATCTTCTGGAGTCCTGTCTTTTAAATGCTTCTCGGCTCCTACTCTTCCAAAGCATGCCAATGGAACACTCTTTATTCTTCAAAGGACATGAGTCAGTGGGCACAAACTGAAGCACACATTTCTTTATTCATCCAGGCATCTAAAATTACTTTTAGTGTTGATTTTAACAACTTATGTGATAGGGATCTTTCAGCATTTAAATTTTGGCAGGAAACGTGCCTTTTTTTCTAAGCCTTGTTGCAAGTGTTGTAATTCCTGTCTCCCTGTTCAGAGTTTTTCTTCTTACAATAATCGCTTAAAAGTATAGCTTCTAGTACCAGAAGGTTGACCCATTATGAAGATGCCCTCTGGAAAACACAAAATAGCAATTTTGTGTTCTGAAAACCAGGTATTGAAAGGATGTTTGGAAAATTTGAGCTATTTGATAGAGTTAACCACGACATCCAACTTGCTGTCAGTAGGTTGGGTGGAAAGCTGTGCAGAGAGTGTATATTTTGCCAACTGTAAATGTAAAGGGTAAAAACTACATGGGAAATGAAAAGAGGTTTAGAACAGCAAAAACCATTGTCATTGAACGTGGATGCATCAGAAACAGACCACAGCTGAAAGGGCTGGTCAATAAACCAGAAAAAATGTTCAGCTGAGTGCTGGGACAACTTGCTGGGTCCAGGCCCCTGGGTCAGGGAATAGGGCTGGCAGGGTAGAGCTGTGGAGTGACTCAAGAGGCTTTGGTGCCACCTGGTTTTACCAGCTGTACAGCCCTGTACTTCTGGTACCTTCCGGGCCTGTAGTGACAGCAGAAAATGCATATACCTTACCTGGCGACTTGATAAAATTGAACTGAAAATTACCATGGTAACTATCACATGAATCAGCTGCCAATCTATGAGGGCATCACTGCATTTTTCTAGACTCTCTGTGCTACAAATATTTTGTAAGAGACCTGGGTTGCTTCTTGTTTCTGTTCTAGGATTTGCTCTCTTCAGAAGTTCTAGTGCAGGGTTGAAAAAAAGGCTATGCAGTTAAAGTATGGTGCTGCTCCACAGCAAATTAAATTCCCTCTGGCAAATAATCTCCCCTTCCCTAGTAGCTGTGTAAGTAATGCCATTAAGACGTTCTTCCTAATCCTCATATTTAGTGATTGAACTTCTACTAGAGTACTGTGCAATTCTCCATGTGTTATTTTTTTGTCCCTGACTAAGACTTTGGTAGTGTAACAAGATTATCTGTGAGAAAGAGCAGTATTGCATAGCTTGCAGCTACTTTGTCCTCCACTGAGTCCCCACAAATTAATTAGGTTTTACTCTCTTGAATGCTCTGGGAAACCAAGACATCTACAAATGCTTCAGGAAATTATAATGATGAACTCTTGGGTGATTCAGTTAATTAGCAAAATCTCTTGAGTACAGGACATTAATAATGACTTGCAGCTGCAGACACGATATATGTATGCACATATGTATGTATGTATGTACATGTGTATGTGTGTTTGTATGCAGAGATACCCATGGTAATTCTGGCCGTGTTAGCTCAAAAAGAGAAGCAGCATAAACATTTTAGTTTAACCTTTATAGGGTTTGTAAAATATTGCACCTCTTACCACTCCATCACCCCGCTCTAAAAGAAAAACCTACATATTCAACTGATTTGTTGCTATCTCAAATAGCAACAAATCAGTTGAATATGTAGGTATCTGTAGTAAAAAATATAAAGGGGGTGAAAAATACTAACTCCCCCATTATCTATTTCTAAAGTAAAACTTAAGTTGTTTGCAATTAGTGTTTTCTTCATATTTACATATTAAGGATATATTCTGGATATGTGATAAATAGCTCTCATGGTGAAAAATAATTTTCTTGAGAGATACCCACTATGAAATTACTGGTGCAGTTCACCTGTTGAAAGTTTTACTGAAGTTCAAAAATTACTTCTAAACTAATAACCACAACATTTCCAAGCTATTACCTGCCACAGTAAATTGCAAAATTCCAGAGTTAAAGAAAATTTGGTATCAAAGTATCTGTTTCACATTCATTTACCATCCCTTGGCTATTTGTTCTACAATGTTGGATTTAATATAGATTAAGAATGTGTCTTTTTTGCAATGGTTTGCAATAGGAATGTGTGGGAGACCCACTGAGCAATCGGGGGTGGACCACACCCCCCTTGGGCATCACGGCACTTCTGCTCTACCAAAAACTTTGCATTTAGGAACCCAGACCGAAATGCTTGGTGTTTGTCATGCCCATATCATGCCTGCCCAGAGGGGCCAGCAGCTCCCATGTTGTGTGGCGGTGCTCCCCTGTTGATGAAATGGTGTCTGTGGGAGCAGTGGCTTTCCCGTGGTGATGGCCAGGGGCTCTTGCAGGGCTGAAGTAACTTTGCAGAATCCAGCGGTCTTGTGGCTCTTTCTTTGATCTTTCCCACAGTTTCCTAAATATCCAGCAATGTAAATAGAGATATTAATATCACTGTTAGTAATAAAACTATTAAAGATGACAGAGTACGGCTGCAACAGAGGATGCTGAGGTGAGCATATGAAAGGCAATAATATTCTGTAGGGTGCACTCAAATGCTGGTTAGTGCTGATTGTCTTACATGGGATGGAAAAGTGAGACCAAACAGGATATGCAAAAATAACTTTCAAGCACAAATAATTTCTGCCATTTACTACCCATAGGCGTCTTCTGATTTTTAAAATTATATGAGATGGAACAATTGATGCATATCTCCTCTCCAAATTCCAACATTTTTTCAGGGCCTGTAGGTCCTTTGGAGTCTTGAAAGCATTTCTGTTTCCTAAAATATAAGTTCAAAATCAGCTCTCAGTAGCGATTATTGCTGGGACCTGATAATTACTAGGCAGGAACTTTGTAAAGTACAGAAGAAAACTAGTCTCTGTTGAGCTGTTTGTAGGAGCAGAGAAGAAGAAGCTTTAAAAATTCAAGTTGCTGGATAAAAATATTACTGGAAAAAAATAATCTTAAAGACTGCTGTATTCAATTTCAGGCATTCTCTCAGATCCTTGCTGTAGATATCCTGCTAATTAGTTTGTGCACAATGCTTATTGCATGTCCTTCCAGCATCCCATGAGTACTTATCCTAGGTAACAATACTGGAGGAAAGACACTGGTTCATTAACAATCAGGCCTTTCCAGGAAAATACATGCAGTGAATGGTGTTCTGGAATTCCTTAATGTGAAGTTGCTGTACTTCCTATTGTTATAAATGCTCAGAGGTATCAGAATTTCTCTTACCAGAACTGACCACTTTTTTTTTTTAATGCACAGTATGTTAAATAAAATTAAATTACATATTATGAGGCAAAACCATTCCCTGGGGTAGCATTCTTCCAACATGAACTTAGTGCTAGAATATGTATTTTTAATGACAGAGAAATTACAGGCTGTCACATAGTCATTTAGCAAGGCTAGAGTATTCTGAGTTTCTGCTGCCATTCCTACTGCTTTAATAAAAATACATGTATCTGAAAAGAAACTTTTTTTTAATATAGTTTGATAAAGAGAAGGTGCTTCAAAATCTAAGCATATGAACTGTAGAAACTGAAAACAGGGTAATGTGAAATACAGTTTGGGATAGCAAAGCAATTTAAAATGGTGTAAAAATGCTATCAAAAAAAATACATAAGGGGAGATTCTGAAGTCTATCCCTACCCTGGGAAATAAAACTGAAGCTAAATTTCATGTTATGGTAGCAGTTTAGTGGCAGGGTGAGGCAGATTTCTATGAGAATCTAATGCTGAACTTGGTAAGGCATTTGTACACAACAAGGAGAGTGAAGAGAGACCATGGGTGGCTCCAGTCTGCCCAAAATGCAGCTGCAGCCTTCAGAGGGAGAAGCAGTGTGGTCTTCTCTGCCTTGAGAAGATTGTTTGCCATCACAGAGAGCTTGTAGGGAATGAGTTGTGAGAGAAGCTGTGGAGTTTCTAGGCATGATAAGTAATAGTTTTCATTTTCCAGTGTTGTTCTATAGACACTGGCAGCTGGCTGCCCCTGCTCCACTCACTGCATGTCATTATTAATGCACTGGGCTGTCACACCATTCAGTACTGACACTGTAGTGTGTAAGACTGAGATTTGTGGAGAAAACATTGAGACTATGTGACATTGAGTCTGTATCATCCAGTTTTCTACAGAAATGGAGTTCTTACACTTTGACACTACTTGTTGGCAGTTCTGTGAAGGTGTGGCCTGTGTGGGCAGCCCTGTGTTTGACCATGATGAGGTGAAGAGCAAGGAGAAGAGCAATGGCATATATCAGGGAAGAAAGCTGTGTAGGAAAGGGCTGGGGGCTGTGTTACTCCTGATATGCTGTGATGAAAAAAAAGGTTTTTTTTTTTTTCTTTTCAGCATATGTGAACTCCCATCACAGTGAAAAGTCTCTAGACTCGATCATTATCATGACAGTGAAATTTAAATGTTCAAGAATATTAGGGATTGTTTTTGAAGTGATTGGAGTATTGGTAGAAGTTCTCTAGGTAAATGTTTAATGTATTTGAAATTAAGTTACTATTTCTCCTCACAGAACTTTTAACTCAGGGACAAAATTTTAAAACAGAGGGAGAAGTTATTACTGTGGGGGACTGTGCATGAGTTTTTCATTGTGTAGAGGAGCAGTCCACAAAGGGTATGGTTAGACACCAGTGGGATCCTCAACTAGGTCTTACAGGGTATTCATACTATTTGGGGGGCTGTTAACGAGGTGGCCATGGGAGATAGTAAAAATCTTAAATAATGTGAAGGGATGTGGAAAATACCTATCTTTTGGATAAAATTTCTGCAAATATTCCCAGGGGGCTGAACTTGTGTTCTCTTCTTAGATTGCTTTCAATCTCTACAAAATTATTTTAAATTATGTATAATGTTAAAGGAATTAGCAATGGAAAAATTTATTTCTTAAGAAATTGATTAGAATGACTTTTAGATAATTTTAGATTCATTTTGAAAGGGATAGATGGAGCTCTTGCTGTTTTTCTACAGACTTAGTTCTTTATCCTATTGAGTAATTGAAATTCATAATTCACACATATTTGATTCTTTGATATATATTTTCATTAAAAGCTTGCCAGTAGTGTGAGCCATGTATGTTTTTGAGATATTCATTAAATGAGATTTGTAACAGTTTACATGGTATTCTGACAGTTTACCAAACCTATCAGTCAAAACCAGATGGCCTGCGTTGGTAGGATTTTTTGGTTAAAATGAATATATTTTCAACATATGTATTTCATTTATAATATATTTGCTAGCAAGATTTTGTTCTTCAAAAACAGTTAATCAACCTGCAATACCCTCCTACACTTTAGCTTGGTGCTTGAACCTAAGATATTATCTGTCTGCAGTTCATTTCAGTAATATATGTGATTATACAGCAAATTAAATTGTGTCCTATATCAGACCTAGGACACTGAAAATGCAGCTGTATTCATTTGTCCCTTCTTTATACCTACTTACCAAGCTACCCTTTCATGAACATATTGTGCTCTTAGACATCTGGGTCTCCCTGGTTTCAATGCCTGCTGTCTTGGTCTATTATTTAATGTGGATGTGTTGGCCATCTCATATGGAGGAGAGGACAATGTTGCCAGGTGTCTGTCTGGATCATGGTGCTGTCCAGCCAAGCCAGGAAGGAGGGGAGGAAGTGTGTGGAGAGATGAGGGGGCTGAATCTGCAGTGGCTTCAGGACTGGTCACCTGGTGGTCACCAGAGTTTTCCTGTGAGTGGCTGCACTTGGGAGCGTTCTCAATGTGCTGCCTACATCCCAGTTTCCACAGCTGCAAAAGCAGTGAAACAAAGTGCATGACTGTGGCCAGGGCACAGACCTGTGAGGAGCCAGCAGCTCTGATTTAAAATGGATCTCTGCCTTGTATGCAAGATGGTAAAGCGGGAGACCCCAGTCTGTGCCATGACCAAGGGAAGCTTGAATACTGGGGTAGAGACACAGATGCAGACAAGGGTAGAGTCAACATGACCAGCATCCTAGGACATTTCAAAATAAAAACAGGTGCTCCTATCTGCAAAGGCAATGTTGGCACACAGTTCTCAAATTTATGTACATATGTATATATTATATTTATGTACATATTATAATATATGTATTTATTCTAGCTCAGGCAACGTCAGTTGTATAGCTACAGTTTCTAACAGTTCAAGGGTTTACTTATTTTCACTAAAACTTTAATGCAAGCTTTTGTATTAGCACTAGAAATAACATAGATAACTCATCTTAGGTTTTAAACAATCTCTACTTAGTTTTTGACCAGGAATATTTGTCTTGTTTTGTGGTCCATATCACTGACAGACAATAATAGGAACAATCAGGACAACTTACTAGAACTTAATGATATGTGCTGATAACATAGCAATTTAGCAGATTAAAAAGTAGAAACTATGCTGAGGGAATATTTTAAGTAAAGGTTTGTATGCATAAATACATAGTGAAAACCTGCACTTTTTCTGATGTGTGTTGTTGCTTTTATTAGCATATTTTCTTACATATTTAGGTATGTCCAACAGACCAGTTGATTTAAACTGAAAACAGTTTAGAGAATTTTATCTATGTATTTTTATAATTGGAACTATTAAAAATATACATGTGTGGTAAGTGCACTTTTTTTCCAGTAGCCAGGTAATGCAATGTTTTTCCTCTTTATTTTAATTAGAAAGAGAAGTGAGTAAGAAGGAAAGGTTTATCTGGGTTTGTGATGGCTTAGGTTTTCCTGAAGGAAATTTTAGCCGGACAGTTCTGCAACAGTAATGCCATCATTGCCCTGACATTTAAATTCAAATTTTGGGGAAAAAAATCAAAGCAAAAAGTTTTGAAAGGACAGAATTAAAGAATTCTTGGATTTTGAATTTGCTTTTTTTATGAATGCAGGTACCAACTGTCTTAGATCAATGTAATAAATTACCTAATGGAGCTTACTCTATTCCTTGTAGGTTTCTTTCAATATAAATACAGAGGGAAAGTTGAGTGAAAATTCTAAATCTTTAATAAATATTTTAATTTCTGTCGTTTTTTTCCATGTACCATCCTGAGCCATTAGATTTTTTGCAGCAGAATGGCTTGTTCTAAAAATAATTTTATTCTCATTCATGTAAAAAGACAATTCATTATTCTGTTAAATTGTTTAAATCACTCTCTCAAATTTTCTGTCTCATGGTCTGTTTTTTTAAACTGGGATACTGATATGGATGAATGCTTTTAATAAGTGTGAAAAAATGTTTATGATTTTTTTCCTAAAAGCATCTCCCCAAGAAGAAAAATCAAGAGGATCTTTTAAAACCTACAAATTCTACACTGCTGTTGCAAGCTTTGTCCTAAAATCCTTTGAGTTTTGGAGTAAAGCTAATCATACGTAGACAATCACATCAAATCTAATTTAGCAACTCTAACAGTTAACAGTTTTGATGGTATATTTAGATAGCTTGATTTCAAACAATAAAATTAGTACTACTCAATACAACATAAAATACATCATCCTAAATTCACAAGCAATAATTTTTCACTGAAAAAATTATTATATAGTGTAACTACTGTGAACATTCAGAATTAGGACAGAAAATACATCAAATTTGGGTAGACGTATTAAAATGTAAAGTGGAGTAGGCTTATATATATAGCTATATATATATATGTAACACATAGTCAGATCCTTTTCCAATGGTAAGCAATTTTAAATTTATTACTATTTTAATGGCAATTACGTATAATAAGGGCAATTTATGCTCATTTCTGCTGCTCCCTGGTCTTTGAAAAGCCATTACTTTTAAACCAATAAGATTGGAGAAATCCACTATTAAGTACAATTTTTCTTACCTTCTACCTTACTTAATATTACAGCTGAAACAGATGTCATGCAAACCATCTGTGGGTTTCTTGTACCTGAATACGATCACCTTTTCAATTTTACAGCAGTTTTCATCCATGCTTTGTGTATCAGCTTCTCTGAGGTTAATATCCCCCTCCCGTGCTGGCCTCTGGTAGGAGACTTCTCTTCCCCATTAGTTCTCATTATTATTGTCTTTACCTGATGTTCTTCTCTTCTGTCTTCCCTTTCCTTTCCCTTGCAAAAGGAAGAGCAATGATTCTTCTCCAGCTTAGTATCTTAACTGGGTGATCAAGTCAGGATCAGAGTATTTTTTTTTTTATATCAGGGTGTGACAGCCAGAGGTGACTCTGCTGGCTGAGCAAAGATCCCCTGTCCCAGCCCCTCCAGCTGGCCAGAGAGAGTGGCAGCTTTGTCAGGACCCAAGGAGTTGCAGGGTCTGCAGCAGAAATGGCGATACACCAGCGAGCACGGCATCAGTGAAGTTACAGTGCTGTAAATCCAGGGAAAGAAACAGGAGGGCCAGGCCTGAGCTGTGTAAAACCATCTTGGTTTTCCAGGAGGCTGTCCAGGAGTGCTGCCCCAGAGACTGGAGACACCTCTTCGCTCTCACTCAGCTGCATCTCAGCGATGCTACTGGCACGCGTGGTTTGGCTGGGCTCCCAACACTCATTTTTTTCCTTGGTGTCTCCTTGCTTCCTCCTTCCTTGCAAAACCCCGAGCGTGCTGCTTATAGTCACTGCACTGATAAAAAGCAGGACCTTGGAAAGCAGCAGATCAGCAGCTGCTTTGTGGCATTCCAGCTAAACTTAACCCTCAGATGCACACTTCCACTTCTGCTCTTTCAAAATTTGCTTTGTCTTAGGACATTTTCTGTGTCTTGGTGAACATGTGTTTGAGGCAAAGGTGCTTAAAAGAAAACAGTGCGTGTCAGATAAGAATATCCATGTTCAAAAAATTCAATGGTTTAAACTCAGCATTGAGGTGGTTTTCCAGAATCAAAAATAAATGGAATTGGAAAAGTAAATTGCATTTCAACTAGTGCAATTTAAGGAAATTTTGAAAACAGATGTAAAAAATAAGCCATCAGATAACCTGTGTTTGAGGAAGCAACCGATGCAAACACTTTTCTAAGATTTTGCCACAGCTAATACTAAATTGTGTAAATTAAGACTTTCTTTCAGTACTGAAAATGTCTGCTTTGAACTGCTATTAGCTTTTGCTAATTTCCTGTGCTAATAATATAATTGCATATGATTAAAATAAATGCTTTAACAGAACATATGAAGTTTTTAGAAATGCAATACATCTAATTTCAGAGTTCCATTAAAAATCTGCAAACAGACTATGAGCAACTGCTTTTACTTTAGTTTGAATGCCCTGGCTGTTGTTCATTTTCTGGTCACTAATGTGGAGTTGTGCTTTCTGCGTCTAAATGCAAAATCTTTTTTTCTGTCCAACCAAACTCTTCTCAATCATCTGAATTAAGGACAGAGAAGTCCTGGTTCATCTCTATTTGTCCAGCTGTAATAGTGCCCAAGAGAAAGTAGCTGAATTTATGCAATTTATTCTGTGAATGGCACTGAGCTACAGCATTTGCACCCCCATCTCTTTACAGATGCTGTGCTGGAAACATTTCAGCCAAGTACCTGTTTGGTTTCATGCTTCACGTATATGCTTAACTCACAGCATAGGGAGAAAGCCTCATCATGTCTCTAAAGGTGTCCCCAAGCTGCATGGGGACCTGAGGAGGTCTCTGCTCTGACCCTGGCAGTCCTGTGACTCTGCTGAAAGGTTCCCAGCTTTCTCCTGTGGACTGAGGTTGCTGCAACCCCTTGGTGTGTCTCTCCTCTTCCCACTCTGCCTTTTCTATTGATGGACTTCTGAGGGCTTCTGTGTGGGTCCTTGGAACACAACTTCATCTCCTTTTTTATATATATATTAAGATGTTCTGTTAGAGGTGAGGTGCCCAGTGACCTCAGAGAGTAGCAGTAATGCTTTGGGGAGCAAATGACAGGAGAAAAGAAGCCCTGACAGGATCACAGGAGTGGTCTGTCTTTGCTTCTGGGTCTCCAGAGGCATGAGCAGAACAGGTACCTGTGGGAGGTATTGCCACCCAACAGATGCCTTTCTTTTTAAGATTGAGAAAGAACAAAGGTAATTGTAAATAGATAGGTGTGCTGGGCTTAATTCTTTAACCTCCTACATGCCTCACATAAATGAATTTTGACTTTCAGTAATGTATTTTACAGGGAACACTTGCTGTTCTTACTGCTTCTACAATGTATAAATGGTCTTAGGAGGGTTAGTAATTACATTGGTCTGCCTTTTGAGAGGATATATTCAGCAGACAAAATTGTATCTTCTGGAGGCAACTGTTAATTTCTGGTTTTGTAGTGTTTTATTGTCCCCTGAATAATTAATCTTTGTGCTTAAAGGCTGGTATCATTCTTTTGGTCTACTCTCTTCCTTGCTTTAACTGAGTTTAAATCATCAGTTGCTGCATTAAAGCAATGAATCTATTGCTTTGTGCAGCAAGATATTTTACAACGTTTTCACAAATTTGGGTATTTTGAATGGCAGTTCTACAATTTCAAATACCTCCCAGTTAATAAGCAAAATAAATATGCAATAAAGAAGTAAACAGACCATGAATCTGAATCGCTTCTTGTTTTTCAAGCTAAATTTTTCAAGGAAATTAGTTTACAAACTGCATTTTGATGTCTGGAGTCCATCAGTCTCTAGGAGAGAGAGTTGTAATTACATTCTGCCTCAATTTATGCTGTGTGTCTGCACTCCTTTTTAGAATTTTTCTTTTTAATTCTATTACATTGAACTTAATTTTACATGACAAGTAGCAGAATCATGCAGATAAGTAACAGAAGAAATCCAGTTGTTCTGTAAAGACTGCCAGAGTTTTCTGTAAGGAAGTTCTTCCAAAATTTTGTCAGCACTATCTCAGATTTGTTTACTATACTTTTTTTGAAATTAGAATTATTGAACTTTTTTTTCTTGATGAAAAAAATTAATTATAGCTACATATTAATCTTAAGTTAATTTTTTTCCTGATTTGAAATCATGAGGCCCTTAATTGCATTGATAAAGTTATACTTTGTAATTTTCAAAATCTGGAAAATCTCAAGAATTAAATGCTTTACAGTATCCATGTTTTCTGTTTGACATTAAGAACAGGTAAAGAAAATGCTGAGTGAATGAATTCCATCCTCAGTTGCTGTGAAACAATTAGCCAAGCTGCTTATTCAGAATAGAGATTGTTTATTTGTAAAATTCAGAGTTATTTAGAGCAAACTCAGACTAGAGACCTAGGATTTTATGCACTAACAATGCTTTTCCTGACATTGAGAGCACTGGAACTAGAATTCTTAATTTAGCATTACATTGATATTTTATTTTTTAACCAAATTTTTCAAAATAAAAACTGTGAGAGTTCTTTTCTTAAATTTTTTTTTTCAGATGCAATTGATCTTTTCTGAAAGTGGCTCCATCTGCTTTGTAGTAGCCCATTTTCTGGTATTCATGCTGAGCTTTCATCTTCTCATGATAACTTTCCAAGAACTCTGATTTTTAGATAGTGTTTTGAGAGATAAGATGCATTTCATATCCAGGTTGTTTTGTTAGATGTTTAAAAATCATTTCCTTATGATAAAAAGGCAAGGAGGATAAGCTCTGCAATGGCATAGCTGTTTAACTAGATGAGTTTTCATGTACAGTAATCTCCCCTTTAATGAATAGCATTTAGTACAATTAAATTGTGTTAAAGTATGCTTTTCTGCTGTTCCTTATTAATGGCCAGTGGACTTGTGATGCCATGCTTATCCGTAGCCAGTATTTGTTAGCAATCTGCTTTTCTTCCATTGTCACAGAGGGCAAGAGTAAAACAGGGGTAAGGCTTTTAAACCGAAAGTTGTTAAATTTAGATTAGATATGAGGAATAAATTCTTAACTGTGAGAGTGGTGAGGCTGGGGTTACTTGCCCAGAGAAGTTGTGGTTGCCTCATCCCCAGAGAAGTTCAAGGCCAGATTGGATGGGGTTCTGAGCAACCTGGTCAAGTGGAAGGTGTTCCTGCCCACGGCAAAAGGGATTGGAACAAGAGAGTCTTGACAGTCCCTTCCACCCCAAACCGTTCTATGATTCTATGACTGATATGTAAAAGGAAGCAGACATTCAAAACTGCAATTTCAGATTGCATTTACAGTAGTAAATGCTAATGTAAACTCTCGAGAGCTGGGCAGCCACGTCAGTGCTTGAATCCGTGTCCTTGGTTACTGAGCATGGGATTAACTGTGCTGGGGCCAGTTGTCAGTGGTGTCCCAAGCGTGGATCAGGGACATCCCAAGGCATTCCCCTCCTTATTCTCTGCTGATTGGCTCCACATCCAGAGAATAAACCCAGGTCTGTTCTTTAGCACAGACTGTATCCCACTGAGTACTCTTCAGACAATATCCACAAGCTCCAGCATTGTAGGCACAGCCTACTAAGTTCAAATATTTTTTTCATTTTGATACCTCTTATCCCCTCCTAGAAGATTGCTCTTTTGAGTCATCTATAGGTCAGTGCTCCCAAGGATATTGTAACACACAGGAGCACTGGTGGACACTTGGAAAAAGGGATTAATGCACAGCATCTTCGTCATCTCACAAAAAAATTAAGGCATACAAGAATAACTTGCAGCTGGTCTGCCTGCAGGGAAAGGGGGCTTCGTTAATATAAGCTCACGCTATTTCTGACACCATCAAAGAAACTGCACAAAATGTGAGTTTAATTATAGTGAACCTGTCAGTTCTGTAAGAGAACTGCACTTTTTGAGAAGAGGAGATGCAATGAGAAAGTAAATAGAAAGTGCAGATAGTATTCCACTTTTAACAAGTGCCAATCACTGATCTTGCCATCATTTTGTTAGTAACCAATAAGATATGTAGCCAAAATAACAATACGTCTTTTATTCATTGCTAATTAAAAGGTAATAACTAAGACCTAAACTTTGTATTTAGCATGAGATAATTTGGAAAGAAAAGATCTGGTGTTCAGTAAGAAAGAAATATTACCCTTTCCCTGCACAATGGTTTTCCTAAAAACAAATCACAAACTGAAGACTTTAAGTTGCTAATATGTCATCCAAGATATATCAGACTTGAAGTAGGATGAATAGTTTTAATTATGTGTAAATAGATTCATTAAGAGGAATGCAAAGGTCCAGCAATTATTCATTCTCTGAAATTAGATTAAGAGTATTGTGTTTAGAGTCTCGTATCTTAATGGGCCACTTTAATTTCTGTTTATAGCTATTATTCTATCTCAAATGCACATTAATCTCCTTCTTAGTGAAATGTATCCATTTATCTAACAAAAGGAAATGTTATATGTTCCTAGCTATTCATGCAATTATTTGAAGACAGCAGTGATTTAAATTTTGGGTTGGCAGTAAATAAAGTTTTTACTTTGTACTTGTCGTTGTTTCCTTGAGTATCTCTAGACAGTGTTGGGCATGATAAATTCTCTTCTGTAGAGGGGAAAAGTTACTTTGTAAAACAGGGGAATGTTAAAGATTTTTATTTACACCTTTTCAGTGTCATGTGTTCAAATATAATACCTTGATGTTTGCTTTCCTGTGTGAACTTACTTAGATGTGCTTTTGATGATGAGATGATTTACACACATCTACAAGGCTCCTCTTCTGTGTGATGCTAGTATCTATTCTTATACACAAGATCATTTTCATGCACATACAAGTAATACCTATGGCTGCAAGTTTAGAAACAAGCCCGACTGCTCCCACTTTGGAGTATTGCACTTGAGAATAGACATATTGACATGTGGTAGTAGAGGTGTGAAGACTTTCTCTTAAGTACCATACTCTTGATTATGTAGGTGTAAATATGATGTAAAACCAAACCTGTTACGTGCAGGTTTGTTAATCTAGGATAACACTGCAGTCTCACTGGCAAGTTAGTTTCAATTATAGTTCTTATCATATTCCCACGCAGTTGCCTTGTATGTTGGGTTTCTCAGGGGCACTTGAATATCATGGTTACTAAAATACAGGAAACACAACATGGTAACAGATACAGCCTCTGTAGAAGGGAAATTGTTTTAAGACCACTCATGCTATTTTTTTGCATCAATCAACAATGTGTGTCTGGTTTTCTTGAACATAGACTATGTCATCATCTTTGTGCTGTTGACTGACAGATCTGCTCTGGACCTACTTTCTCCTATCTAAGCCTTATTTGCTGTCATTTCTTCTCATTGAGTTGTCTCTAACTGAAATGTGAGTTGAATTTTTTTTTCCCATTCTGATGTTGTCTGAATGTCTCCTGCCCTGACCTATGTGGAGAGCATTATCAGTATAAATCAGCATGTTGGGTAATGGCCCAAGTGGCATCTTTGATCCAGTCCTTGCCATAGCAATACATTGCCAGACCATGTCAAGACTTACAGATCATCTCTATATGTGCTCTCCAAGAGAACTCTTCCTTTCATCCCCAGACATAAGTCTCTAATTTGCACCATCGCTGTATTGCGTTGTGATTATTGCAAGATCACTTTCTCCTGGTTTGACAGGTGCAGTTCTGCCCTTACAACATCCATGTGAAATAGGGATGACACAATGATTTGTTCAGCCAGTGTCTTTGGCATTCTCACACCATGTCCATGAATCCTTACACTGGCTCCTGTGTTTCTGTTGCATTAAATTTAAATGCTTGTCTTCACTTTTAAAGCTTTTTTTTTTAAACAGTCTGAACATAATTTGTCAAGCTTGGGGCTCAGATGCAGTAGATGAGTTCCTTGGATAATATATTTTAATACATATTAGATGAAAAATATATAATTGTCCCATCAGTTCAAAGATTTGAATTAAAGTCACAAGTTACTTCTTTGCATCAAAGCCTCACTGATAACAAAATAGGTGGAAAACACTGAAGGAAACAACCTTTAATTTCAAGGACAAAAAAACCAATCCAAATCCACCAAAAAAAAATAAAGGTTTGGTAAAGTGGGTGTGAAAATGTAGCATCACACAAATGTTTCCTGAAAGTTCTGGAGGTCATCCAGTCCAAGATCCCCCTCAAAGCACAGGTATGTCCAGCACTGGAGTATGGCAGTGATGAATTCATCTATCCAGATCACAGAAATATTCAGGGGGAATGTTCCACCACCTTTCTGAGCACCTTTCTCTAGAGCCTAGTTGTAGTGTTGAGATCTGTTTCGCTCACTAATATTTATATATGTGCTATTGCTGTTGGCATAGCTCAGTACATGTGTAGCGAGGTAATGCCCAACAGTAATTTCTTTTGACCACTTAACCAGCTGTGTGGCAATGGCTTTGGCCCTCCTGGGTTGAAAGGCAGCTAATGTGTTTTCACTGTGGTAAGCCTTGGTAGGTGTGCTAAGAATTTCAGAGTATTCTTGTCCCCTGCTTTGTCTTGGACATCCAGTAGTTTGAAGTTTATACCAGTAAGGGATCGGGAAATTAGTGATACACCTGAGCTCTGATCATATAAATACAAAGACAGTGATGTTAATGGAGTGAAACCACATTTTTATAAATACTTTCTATTTATTTGCTAGCTGTCAAGTCAATGCAGAGCTAAAACATAATTTCATATATTTCTGTGGCAGAGCATGTGTCCAAAACAATTTAGAAACTATTTACTCTGTTCAGCAGAGTAAATTAAAGGAAGGGCAAGAAGAGAAGATCATTGGGTGTCTGTGTTTCTCCTGCAGGTGGATCAGCAAGAAAGTTTAAAAGAACATCCAAAATTAATCTAAAGTACAAGGGGATTAGAAATAAAGTAGAACAAGTAGAACTTGCATTTCAAAATGCATGTGCTTAATTATATTAACCTTTTTCATACCTGTGGATACCATTAATAACTTATTTTATCACACTCATTCAAATTAGTTTGTATTTTTGCAACTAACTATTAATTGCTTGGCTCTATTCAAAGCATTTTGGGAAAGCATGTGTACTGATCTATGCTGTGTGATGACCAGATGGAAGAGGTGTGATGCTGCACATCTAAATTAAAGGTGGCAACAAACAAGCCTTTCTGCCATTCATATTTCACTCACATACATAAAAGCTGATTTAGATGCTTCTCAGCCAATCATTGGCACAAAATATTTACATGTTGGTAGTGAACATCAGCACAAACTCAACTGAAGTTAATACTTCTAAAAATCTTACTGCTACTTTCTAGTATGTACCATTTTATTTTTGTTCTTTGAATGTAAGCCATATCTAGGGATCATAGCTAGATCTAAATTACTGTTTTGGCTTTAAAATTACTTCCAATTATATGGGCTGGAACACCTCCTTAAAAGTCTCCAAACAGTGTTGTAATCACTACTTTATACTTTAATGTAATTTGAACTTGCTTGGATTTTAAAATGGGAGTTCTTAAGGGCAATTCTAATCACCCTTAGTCACAACACAGAAGGTGTTTCTGTGAATCTGAAGAGATCTGCTTGCTATGAACATCTTTCTGTTGGCATTTCCACATATTTGTGAGCTGAAGCACTAGAAAAATTATTTTTCTACTTTTGCTTTGCATATTCTGGCAGCCAATTCGACAGTTCATTAGGTCATATTTTCTTTTTGCGGGGGGAAAGGTTGTTGATTGCTTTTTTTTAATTGATAATTTTCCTGCTTTATGATAGTCTTGAATTTTTACCATTTCCTCCAATTTTTGGTAGTGTGCCTTCTTTCTTGTAGACCCACATTTTTAAATTTCATTCTGGAGTCTTTCAGTCTTACTGAAGTTATTTCTGCAAACTGTTGGCTAGTTTTAGGCAGGAACAGGAATTTCCTCTGTTTTGATTTGGGGTTTACAAGGCAAACTAATGAGATTAGTAACGTGGCAGCACTATCAAAGAATACTTCCTACTTATATATTAATTTGGAAACTTGTAGGAAATTTGACATTTTTTAATAAAACTATTTGCAGTAGATGTTGCCAAAGAGAAAAAGATCTTATATTGTTTATCATAACATTTTCTGACTGATTATTTTTTTCATGTGTATCTAATTCTTGTTCACTCGTACCATTTCCATAAAAAAAAGCCAATGAATATTGGCTATCCTAAATCTAAAACATTACATTCTGCATGGTGACAAAGCCTGCACTGTGGTGTTTGGAGATCTGCCTGTGTGGTGGATGTTAGTTTTTCAGGGTAGGAATGCTTTTGAAGAAACAGGGAGAGTAATATAGGCTCTCGTGTGGAGGAGAGCTCGTGTCATTTCTTGAATAGATGTTGTTGATGGCTCAGCAAAGGTTGGGGAGAAGAGCAAGCCTTCAGCTTCACCAAAGGTGAACCCACACTGCTTGTGGCTCTTAGAAAGCAGAGGGGACAGAGCCTTGTCCTCACATCTTCCCGAGGTGGCAGTGGCCATTCCTGCCAGTCCTTGGGTGATGTGAGCAGCAGAGGAGTGCATGGGCAGGGATTCTGGAGAAGGTCCTGGGCTAGGCTGTGCCTCCCTGTGATGGCTCTGCTCATCATCTGTCAGTCATGCATATGCCATGAGTGGAACCAGCCTACAACAGATCTTTGTTAAAACTGAGTAGGGAAGGAGCATCCTGCAGAGGTTTTTGTTTTTAAAAATAGGAAGGAAGGGGGCAAAGACTTAAGCAGTGTCTGAAAAACATTTGTGGTGAAATCCCTGTTCAGTGCTTTACTTGATTTGTTGATTTGCAAAGTAGGAGTTGCATTGTACATGTTTCTGCATCCAGGGACAGTGATGTTGGATTTTAGCATGCCTCCTAAGCAATTCTTGGTCTGTAAGGTTCCATTGAGGTTTCCCATTTGCTATTTAATGGATGGACCTACTAAGGGTGCCAGAAGGTACTTGAGATGCCCGAGATGGTGATGTCTTGTAACATTTTACCTGCAGGCAAAAAACCCAGCCATTTCTCATCAGACATTTAAAGCTATTTGGATGTTGCTTCCTTGATGAGCATCACCCAGAAAATACAGGGTTTATGCAGCTTTTTAAAGAAAAAAAAAAAAGGTCTTGATGTTTCTTTTTTTTTCTTTTTTTTTTCTTTTTTTTTTTTTTTTTTTTCTTTTCTCTGAGGAGTCTGTTGGTTGTTTCCTGTTTCCTGTTTCTGGCTTTTGAGGTGTAACTACATCGGTTACAGTTGGTGAGAGGATGTAAATGCATTTAACTATACACAGACCATACATTTCTCCAGCACTGCAGTAGAAGCATAGTGGAAAATGGAAAATACTATAAAATAAGGCTCCAGTGTGACTTGTCTCTTTGGATAATGGTAGTATTCCTTCATACATCTTCTCCTTTGGTGCGATTTCTTCTTTTTCTGACACAGAACTTAGTACATTTTTCAAACACATGTTACCTCCCCAACTGGTGAAGATTTGGGAGATAGATTCAGCTGTTCATCTTGTGATATGTCAAAGAGTGTCTGACTTTTTCTGGATGTATGTTAACTTCCAGGTTATTGGGTTATACTCCCTCCCTGTCTCATTGTGTGCCACACCTTGTGTGGAATGAACTGTCCATTTTTATTTGAGTATCAGCAGGCAGGAGCCTCTTCTGAAGATGCTGGTTTTTGTGGCTGGAAAGGAAGGCCAAAGCTACATCCTAAGTTCTTGGAAGCATGATTTCCTTCCAGGTCCATCTGGTTTCAGACAAATCCTACCGATGCCTGTGTTGTTTGTGAGCAATGTGTAACTAGGGGACTTAATTTCTCAGACCCAATAATGGGCACTCAGTTCATATTAATGTGATTTTCTGGAGGTTTGTTTCTATGCTTTTGGTTAGTTTATTTTCTCACAAAATTAATGGACTTTGTCAGCAGTCAACAAGGACAATCTTTGAAGTTTTACAACATTCGTATTTATTTTTAAATCAGCATAAAATTACTATACACATACAGTCTTCCTACTTTTTATTTCCTCTGCATTTCATTTTGTTCTCTGCAACTCTCACAACCTTTTGTGAACTGGACAGATATCTGAGGAAAGCAAATATGGAAGAAAAACCCTTCTACTTTCTCTCACAGCTTTTAATTTAGAATGGTTAATTGAGCACTTTATGGATGCTTCTCTTTTAGCTGCCAGTGAAAAATTAGCAAGTGATTATGGCAAAGATTTGCCTTGTTTCAGAGACTGAAAAAGATAATCATAGCTCTCAGAGAAAATTAAGGCAGTGCTGCAAAAATCTTCTTCCTTCAGAGGTTGCCCAATTTAACTGCTTTGGTGTTGGAGTAAAAAGGTGAATAAAAGGTACCTTGAAGGAATCAGACAGAAGCAACTGTCCTTGTAGTAAATTGGTATCATCCTTATATGTTTAGAAGCTCTAGACTTGGGTCTATGTGAAAGATAACCGTCTTACATATACAAAGAAACAGAACAAAAACTTGGATGCCAGACATTATTTTTGAATGCTTTGTTTCTTGTGATCCAGGCCCCCAGTAAATGCTTCCCTTTAAGAGAAAATCAAGTGAATTGTCAGGGTTGTCTTTGTATGCCACATGTGTTTGCTTCTAGTTGGGTATATAAATCTGCTTCTGTGGTTTATAACCATTTTGGGAGAGAAGGTTGTAAGGTCTCCTGAGAAAACAATTCCATGTTTGAGAAAATCAAAAGCAAAAACATTTACAGTTGCCATCGAGCTAATCAGCCATGAAATACTACATATTATGGGAACTTGCATATACCATACAATGGCATTTAATGTCTGTGCAGCCACCCTTTTGCTTCTCAAACTTGTTATATCTGTGTACTGACATGAAAGATGGGCATCAGGAAGAAATCAGTCCCAGCAAACTTGAGGCCAGTTCTAATTCTGTTCATCTGCAATCAGTCCTTTTCCTAGCTGCACATACAATTACTCAGTGTAATCCCTGGCATCTCACTTCTTGTCAAAAATCAGCTTTGCAACTAGAAAAGTATAAAAAATTCAGAAAAAGAGAAATTATTTGTCTAAACTATAGGTTACCAATCCTGTCCATTCCTGCTAGAATTATATCTACAAGCAACATGAGGATTTTAACTGTAAATCTGCAGGTATTAAAGCTCAAGTGGTTTTGCTTCATTTAGGTGTATCTCTAAAAAGTCCTGCTATCTTAAATCATTTTATATCTTCAAGAAATTGGTTTAATTTTCTACAGAAAAGACTAATGCAGTTGTTATTCTCAATTTTTTAAATGTAGGCTTACCTTTTTTTTTGCTTCTGATTTCCAAATTTTCCTATTTTTCATGCCATTTACCACTGCTACTTAGTTTCTGACTCCCTAGTTTCTCTGAAATAGACAATATTGTTACTGAAATGTCATTAATGTTTTAACTTCTTTACTCCACCTTTGAAGAAGATGAAGCAAAAAGCATTCTAGCAAGCTTGAACATTATTATTTAACTGCTCACCCATTATATTTTAGGTAGGTTATTTGTTCTAGTAGGCATTCTTGTTTTCTGTATTCTGTAAACTTTTCATTAGGATTGTTTTTTCTTTATAAGCAGCTCCTCCCCATAGCATCATTAAAAATTACTACCTAGACATAACATGTTTTCCTGAAGTTATGTTAGATGTACCTGTGCTGCTAATATTTGGATGGAGTAAAATAGCAGGGGTGGACCTTCCATGCTCTAGTACATCTTGTACCCAGATTTGCCCCACATAATCCTTACAAGGACTGCGTTCCTCAAATGGAAAGAGACAGAATGTCCCAGGTCACTTCAGCCTGTGAAATTGTCTCCAATAAGCTGATTTCTAGTGTGTAGAGAAGCACTTGAAGGTGAGAGGTAAGAAGCTGTAACAGAAGAAGTTGCCACACAAAAATGTCACCTATAAACTAATCACAGATGAGATAAAGACTAACAATTGATTACCAGTACAAAGACTCTGACACAGAAGCAGTAGAACTGTAGTCAGCTACAAAGGGCATCCAAATCCAGAAAGATAAATCTCTTCAGATAGAGTAACAAAAGGAATCCTGAACTCCTGGCTTTTCCAATTACACCATAATATATCACAGCCTTTTCAGTTCTCTGTTTTCAAGTCACATTGTGTGTTCATGATAATCCATATGATTTTGCCATAGTTGCCAATGTGCTTTTACCATTATTGATGTTAGCCTTTGCTACCTATACCATTATATATGTTAGCCACTTATGGCATTATATATGTTAGCCACTTAGCCACTTATAGCATTATATATGTTAGCCACTTATACCATTATATGTGTTAGCCACTTCTATCATTATATATGTTAGCCACTGCTACCTCTTCATGCTATGGTTCAGACTTTGGTCTCATGAAGCCTTTATTAGATGAAGTAATGTTTAGGTGGTGTCAAAGCTCTGTTTGAAATTACTTCTGTTTGAAGTAATGTTTAGATGTTCTCAAAGTTCTGTTTGAAATTTTTTTCTTGTACAAAACTTGTACAAGTGCAAAGTTTTTTGAGGTGTTTTTTCTTAATTCCGTCCACATAGTACTCTTCTCCACTTTTTTGCAATAGAAGATTTCTATGAACTGTTCATTTACAGGCATTCAGAAGTTTTATAGTGTCTGTGTATGAGAATGCTCTCTATCTGACACTGACTTCTTCTGTTATATATTTAAAAATTCCTTCAGGGTGGAGCCAAACTAAATGGTTGTTTGTGTTGCTTGCTTACAGCATGAATTACTGGATTTGAGAGGCGGAGGAAAAGTTAGGAAATTGCAATAGAAATAAATGAAGATACACTAAAATAAAATAGTAGGTTCATAAAAGAATGGGGATTTTTAGACAAATTTCAATTTGTCAAGTGACAAATCTCCCTGCTTCTTAATAGAGGAAATAGATTGATGCAAAGCCTTCACTAGTATTACAAAGAAATTTTAAATCTTACATCAGAGTTTTACACTTTTTTTAAAATTTGGACAAGATCTCTAAGGATTCCTTCACTCCCCAATGATTTTTAGATATTACTGGAGAAGAAGAAAAGAGGACTTGGGTTCTAATTTTGTATTCCTACTAATTCTATTCTTATCTACTAAAATATTCCCAAATAAAACAGCGAAATCCACCACAGTAGCATTTGTTATGCCATGGTGTTTACTTCTCTGTCTTTTTTATACGAAGTCTCAAAGCTGATGTATCCATTCCAGCAGATTATATTTTGCCCCATGTTACGAAACATCTGATATAAACTGATGTTTAGGTCCCATATTGCTCAGATGGAATATTGAGAAATACTCCAAAGTGCATATTTTAAATTTTTTTCCATTCTTTACATAATCAAATCTGACAGTCATATGCCTGGGAAGTATTCCTTCAGATAAGTGACAAGGCAAGATTTGTGAATGAAATACTGGCCCATTCTGAATAAGTTAATTTTAAGGGAACATTTTTGTTAGATAGGGACATGTGAAAGAACTCCTTATTCTAATTCATGGAGCCTGAGGAAAATTTGCTTCTTTCTTTAGTCATAGCAATTGACTTGTTGAATAATAATTTAGCATTCTAAGTTTTAAAATGAACATGGTTGTCACTGTTATTTGATGGGTCTTATAAAAGTGTTATTGGTGTCATATTCATTGTACTTTGTTTCCTGTATTCTGATTTTTTTCCAATTAAAAAGGAGGTGAATTTCATAGCATTCCAGGTTTTTCTTCTCTTTTCCTTACATGTATTGATGGGCATCTTGTAGTTAGTCTTTTACTGCTGAGGTAGGTCACAGTGTTAGCTTTGAACATGTGGGCTTGGTGAAGGATTTTGTTTTTTTATATATGGAAAGAAAACTGGCAGACCAGTTAAAATCTCAAAGGAGTACTCACAGTTTGACAAGGAAAGATTGAAGAGAGCAGGAAATACAACATCTAATTAAATAGTGGTCATGCTATTTTGGGGCTTCAGCAAATTAAATATGAGATGTAAGGCTTAAAGGTTGGAGCTTATCCTTGAGGTGTTCTGTCAGAAATCACTCTTTATGCTATTGATGAAACCAGATCTCATTGGAAATAAGATTAATTTTGATTGATGCTGTGTATAATCCACTTTCTATCCTGAATTCATAGATTCATGCATTTGGTAATGTGCTTTAGTGTTACCAGCTTTTAAGTAGCTCTGCTATACCTAAAGCTATATGTTTTACTAGTTGTTACAACAGCAAGAATTACTCGAGGCTGAAGCCTTACTTAGTCTATTTATCTAATTACAAATACATTAAAAAATTAACATCCTGAAGATATCAGAAACAAATTTGAAAAAACATCCTCTAAAAACCTCCTGTACCAAATAATTACAGTTTTTAAATATTTGAATTAATTTGAAGAAAAAAAGCAAAATGCTAGAAAGGGGGGACTACTGTCCTTTGTAGGATCTGTGAAAAGCCCAGCTCCAGTTTTGATTTATGTGGAGTATAGAATGTCAATGGCTACTGCTGTTTGAATGCTAAATGGCAGCGTGCTGAATAGCTCAGAATTGCCTTAATAAAATACAGAATATTTTTAAGTCAGTCAATACATATCTGCAAAAAATGTGAGAAAGATCATTGTGCTTGGAGGGTAAAATGAATAATGCCATGTTAGATCCAAGAATGTGTGAGAAAGAAAGTCTTGAAAGGCAGAATGATTTCTTTTCATCTTGCTGGAAGTAATTCCATTAGGATTATAAAACAGCAAGTAAACTGTTCAGATTCTATTGTATTGCAGGTTTTTGTACATATTCATTAGTCTTTATATAAGCATGTACAAAGAGGTGGAACTAAAGCAGACTTTCTTGCATTCTTGTTGCTGTGTATCACAGCTGCACAGTCATTTAGGAGTATTACCTGGTAATGATTATTTTAATGAAATCACAGTCTAAATTGGTGGTATCAGGGAGCAATCCAGGAACAGCCAAGTGATTTAGTACCAAATTAGCAGAGAGGGAAGAACTGAGAAGTATACTTGCAAGGTTCTTCAGATTTGTATGTTCTGCACAAATAATCAGACTGAAGTGTAAACAATACATTATCTTTCTCATCTGTCTTCTCTAGTACTTTCTTCAACAGGAGAATACTGAGTCCTAAAACTCTGTATTGTGTTGAGTGTGGGGGAAAATGTAACTTCAGGCTGCCAGCATCAAATTGGCCTGAAAACTAGCTAGACAGAGCAGGCAACCTTTTCAAAGTGTTGCAAATGGCAAGAAGGAGAATATGTAGTACCACTTTCAGCTGAAAAATTTTCACTAGCTCAGTTGCTTTAGAATGTCTCTTCTAAAATAATTAGGTTGAGACTTTGACTGAGTTCGGTCAACATTCACATTTTCTATCATAAAAGTTAATTTGGGAGCTTTCAGCATAAAGTAAGAAGTAAAGAATTAAAATGGTTCACCTACATCATTGTCCAGAGACAGTTGTCCATGAATTTTAATAATCAGCCAGACTGTTTCTGATATATGTTACATGGCAATGATATTCAGCTAGATGTCAACTAATTTTACATAACTCAGAGAGCTAATTTAGGATTATGGACCATCTGCCAATACTCTGTACATAATTTACCAAGACAATTTGGAAGCTCCAGCAGACAATTCAGATCTTAGCAGACCTGAATTTCTTTGGGAAGTTTCGCTTTGACACTAACAATTGTAGTGGAACATGCAGGGCAACCATGCCCCCTAACTTGGGCACCCTGGTACCTAAAATTAGTTTAGGTTAATTTATACTGATATGGACTGGAATTTGTTCTTATATTGACAAAGTCAAACTAGACTTGTTTAATGTGCCACTGTACACTTGCCATGGAGTTTGTAATTTGTGATAACACTATTATCCTAGTATGTCTTTTTTTGAGGGAATGATTCAATCTTTGCCACTTGCAAAAATATTTCAAAGAAGGTGGACTATAATAGACTAATTTTGATCCAATTGGAATCTTAGTTTTCCAGTATTGCATGTGTTGGACAACAGACTTTGATGACTAGTCTCTCTTTTGGAACTTGAAGTCAAGAGTGATAGAAGTGATAGAAGGCTGTTTATATAGAAGGATGGTCAGTCATATTTCTACTGCTTATTCAGCAAGAGATAGCCTTGAGTAGAATTACACTGCAACATTTACTTGAAGCTACATCTATATTAATCTAACACCAAGAGAGCTGCCCAACTTTCATTCCTTCATAGGAATGGCAGAAAACTCTCTTAGTGTGTTATGGCATCAGTGGGCCAATCAGCACCATGCCAAAGCAGAATTGAGAGCTACTCAGAATTACTGCTGTGTTGAATATGTATTGATTTTTGCTTTATATGTCCTGCTGCTGGAGTGAACTTAGAAAAGCAATAGGAAACTTTAGTAAGAGATGTTCAATAAATGTATTGCTCTGACAGTTGATCAACAATAACAGAAAGCAGATTCTTCACTTCTTTCGCCATCTCAAGCTGATAATGATTTCAGCAGGATGGGCACACTGCTTTCTGGTTTGATGTAGTTTGATGCTTGTTTAGGTGTAAGTGGGGCAGAAGAGTCTGTATTTATACTGGAGAACACATATTGGAACAGGTGTTCTATTTTACTGTCTATACAAATGGTGGAAGAAGTATGAATTGCATTTGAGTCCATTTTTGCTTGCACTTCTTTAGGTGCCTTTTGCATTTCTTTCCCCAAGAGTTTATCTGTAAAGAATAAAGGAACTGGTTTGTTATCCTGATGTTAATTCTGTGAGTTCCATACACATTTTGTATTTAGGATTTTGAGGTTCTCAGTACCTGAAACATGTATGCCTATCAGTATGTGACTGCTAGAGCACTTGAGTCAACAAAAACCTCACCAACATTTTGGTATTAGGGCTAGATAGGGCTACCTATGATAAGGATAATCTTGAACAATTTACAGATGTTACCTTGGAGCCTGGCTGAACTTAGGGTGGATGTTTTTTTCTGGTTTCATGATCACGATATTCTGATAACTGCCCACAAAGGTCAGGGAGGAAGCAAAATTTTCTGGTGTTTCTTTACTTGAGCTTAATTTACAATTATTATTTTAAAAGTTCTGAGATGAAAAATTGGAAACCTGGACTGTAATTCATCTGTGTGGAGTCTTTAAATATAAATACAGATAAATATATGGCTCTTGAGAGTTATTAAGTAATTACAGTATTTTTTGCAAATGAAGGTTCTGCCGTTCAGTCAATGTATTATAAAACTGTTTGAATTTAATCAGTGCAATACAAACATTGCAATGTGCCAGATATTCTACTTCTGCCTAACTGATTAGTGCTGGTGTGCTTGGCTGTTTGTAGGAAACAAAGATTTCCTTTTACCATAAATTCTTGTGGTTATGAGTGATGCCTTTCTTATATTTGGTGATTGATGAGTTCATTGAAAGTTTGAAATAATGAGCTTCAAAATATTAAGTAATGAGCTTCTGATAAGGTTCAGGAGCAGTCTGGGGCTGGGTAAAAGCCTTGCTGTGAAAAAGAAACCACCACCTTCTCCCTTACTACAGAATTCTATGTGTGATATTCCAGTTGTTAAACTAATTTTAAGTACAACTCAGTGCTGAATATTTTAGAGTGGTCCTATATTGGAATAACATTCCAATATTACTGGATGGAACGTGTCTGGGCTCGCCTGGCCCTCGCTGCTCGGCCAGAGGCAGCTACTGTGGTTTTTTGCCACAGAGATCCCTCTGGCTAGCTAGGAGTTGCAGCTAGACACTGAGAACAAGTCCAGGCTGGTAGGAACTCAGGTTTACCTCTGGTGAAAGTCCTTAGGCTAGGTGAAGAAGAAAGGAGAGGATTCTACCGCAGGGTTCGGTCCAGAGCTTTATTCCAGATCTCTGAATATGGTAACAGCTACAGTAGAATCCCGGCCGCATGGTCCCAGGTCCTTTTAAGCCCAGGGGGAGGGGGAAGGAAGAGGATAGGTGAGCTACCAACCAGGTGGGAGGGGGCGAGTCTCAGGGGACAATGACACTTAGACAGGCCAATGGCCCAGGGCTGAGAAGCATCTTTTGGACTTCTGCCAATCACACGACGCCCTTGCTGGAATGTTCAGCTTGATGGACATCACTTAGGAAGAGGCAGGGGGAGGGGAACAGAGAAGCTATTGCTACCTGGGAAGGGACTAGGAAGTCTAAAACAGGAAATTGCAACACACTACAACGGTCCTAAATGTACACAAAGGTACAAGAGCTTTGAGAGGTGATCTGATAATCGGAAGTGGTTTTAAATGGTGTTTGGATAGGATGGCAGTTTCGATGGTAAAGGCTACACCAGTTGAAAGAGCTTTTATCTTTCAGATTGCTGTGTCTTACTAAGGGGTTATAAGCAAGGGCTGCAAATCTCAGCAAGCACTGTAATTTTTTTCCCCCAGGACTGGAAGTGGCTGAATTTCCATTCATTTCACAGTTTCAAAAAAGCTAAAGCTTGATGGTGGGTCGTGAAAATCTTTTTTAAGATGCAATAGACACATGACTTCATATCATTACTAAGTCTCATAATTCTTGATAGAAATAGAACCTTCCGAAGTGCTATCTTACTTCAATCTTCTGGAGAAAAGAACTTTCACATAATTTCAAGCTTTCATCCTCTCTTTAGCTTTCAGTCCTATGATCTTATTATCTATGCCTTTGCCTCTGACTGGTGTCAGAGGTTACAGTTTAATTCTGTAACAGACGTCTAAACCTGCTTTTGATAGGCTCTGTAGTGTGAACTTACAAGAAGATGGATGATGTAAGCTGTGTTTTCCAGTCTTTGAGTTACTACTGAGATGTAAACTTTTTCTGAGGTCATCTATCTTAAATGAACAAAAAAGTAAAAAGTTGTGTTCAGTGTTTCAGCAGAAAACATAAAGATGGATTCAGAAGAACTGTCATTGGTGGCCCCAAACAACAGATTACCTGAACACCCCACCTCAGAAATAAGGTGCATATCCATTTATGATGGTGTATTTGTGTACATCATTTGATGAGCAACACAGGGTAAAAACCAGTTCCTGCAGGATCAGACTGATTGGACTGTAATTTGTTACTAAGTCTGACAGTAAATTCATTAATATGATTGCGGTGGTAGTACGACAGCCTTTTTAGCAGTTGCACTGTTGTGAGTTCCTTGAGCAGCATATGGGCTAATAAATTTAATCCTAATTATATATTGCTATCAATATAGCAACTGTCAACTAAGCACATAAATTTATTAGGGTAATATGTAGTGTAGTTTTCCAGGTGTAATTTCAGTGAAATTATTCTAAGTAATATTTCCTTATATCCATACTAGATTTACTGAAGCATGTATCAGTCATCCACTCAGTTTTGGGGGAGAGGTTTGTGACCTTAAGAGCCCTTAAAGCCTCCAATTACTTTTGTCAGCTTTTCTCTCCTCTCTGGTTCACTCCCAATTCCCTGGAACTAGCCCAGTTTTTCAGGGTTTATTAAAAATAAATATGAAAAGAGATACTTTTTTCAGGTCAAAAATTTACTTGGATCTTTGCTTAATGCAAGCACCTGAGAGGGTGGGCCCTCTGCTAAGAGTATGGAAAATGGGGGTTTGAGAATGGCTTGGTTACCCATTTAAACTCTTTGTCCTGGATATATAAGGACAAAGGCAAGAGCTGCTCCACAGGGAGTGGAAGCTCACTCTGTTATTGCATGTCCAGAAGCCAGAGTGTCTGGGAGGCACCTGCATCACACCCTTCCTTTTAATGCTGTACCTTGGACCAACTTAGAATAATATCAATAATTATTGTAAGAAATAATTATATAAGTAATATTAAAGCATTTATATAGCTGACTATGCTGCTGAAATAGCAAGAAAATATAGGGTTTAGAAAGTCTAAGAATAGTCAGGAGGAGAAAAGGGGCTAAAAAGGAAGCAAATAATTTTTGTTTATGAGCGACGCAGTCTTTCTCAGGTCTTAAAAGAACACCTAACTGTAAAAAACAAACAAAAAAGAAATACCATTTGTCCCAAATCAGAATGAGCTTGTAGTCCCATCCCCAGCACTTCAGCTGGCCCTTCAGAGCTGCAGTAGGGCACACTGAGATTTCTCCACAGCACTGAGGAGCAAAGCCACCTTCAGAACAGCTTTGTTTTGTTTAAGGCCTTTAAAAACTCAAGTACTACACAGTAAAGCATTTTTTACTGATTAATGCAGAACCAGAAACAACTAAACTGTCCTTGTCTGCTGAGGTTGGTTCTATGCTGACCCTGAGGAAGAGAAGTGAGTCGCTTAATCATAGCACAGCAACAACAGAGTGGAGAAGTGTGGCTCACAAGTCACTTGGATCAAGGAGGTAATGAAACTTTATATGGTTTAGGGATAACAAGATAATGTTTAGAATGTCTGAGACCCAGACCCATAAAAAGTTATCTGGAAAATGTGCATATTTACACAAAGTCCAAATTATGTTGTTAAAACCAAACTGAGAACATAAAAAATTCCATGGACTCAAGTTGCTGTCTTTAAAGAATCAGAGGGAAGCTTCACGGTCTATTGTGTTGACACAGCCTGGTTTTTCGTAGCAGGGGGCTACAGAGGTGCTTCTGTGAGAAGCTGCTAGAAGCTTCCCCCATGTCGAGCAGAGCCAATCCCTGGTGGCTCCAAAGATGGACATGCCACTGGACCAGGCTGGGGCAATTAGAAATGGTGGTAGTGCCTCTGTGATTACAGATTTAAGAAGAAAATCAAAACAAAGGTGGCACAATTTTAATTCCAGCCAGAGAAAAGCAGGGTGAGAACATGTGAGGGAAACAGCATGGAGACACCAAGGCCAGTGGAGCAGGAGGGGGAGAGGGTGCTCCAGGCACAGGAGCTGATTCCTCTGCAGGCTGTGGTGAGACCATGGTGAAGCAGCTGGAAGGCCATGCGGATGCAGAGATCCACCTGCAGCCCATGGAGGAGACCCACACCAGAGCAGGGGATGCCTGAGAGGAGGCTGTGATCTGTGGGACACCCATGGACAGACTGGAACAGCCTGTCCTTGGAGGACTGCACCCCATGGAAGTTTGAGGGAGACTGGTACCCATGGGATAGACCCACATCACAGCAATTCACAAGCTGTTGCTCATGAGATGGACTCACACTGGAGAAGTTTATGGGGAGCTGGGAAAGGACTCCTCTCCCTGAGCAGTGGGACAAACCTATGGGTAACCATAACTCCCATTCCCTGTCTCCTTGTGCCGCTGTGGTGGGAGGTAGAGCTGGGAAGGAGGGGTGCAAAAGATTTCTAAGGGCTTTTTTTACTTCTCATTGTCCTGTTCTGATTTTGTTAGCAATAAATTCATAACTCTAAGCTGAGCCTCTCCCATGAATCCTTCATTAAATTTTCTCTCCTCTGTCCAGCTGCAGAGGAGTGAGTGAGTGGCTTTTGTGGGTGCTGGGCGCCTAGCCAGAGTCAATCCATGCCATACAGTCATTAACTAAAGTAACTGTGCTAGCAGGTGGAAGTGACTGAAAATTTCCAGCTTGTTTCACTAACCCTCCACACCTTTCAGGAAAACTGCATTTCCCTAATGCATCAAAATTGCTTCTAAAGTCCTGCATCAAATGGCATCAAATTCTACCCACTGGAGTGGATAGCCCATAATGTTGCCAATGATGTAGCTTACATTAGAGGAAGATGTGGTGAAGCTTGAAGTCATCAAGAATTGGAGAGTGCTTTTTACCTTTTATTTTCTTGCTAAGGTTCCTCATCCTTTCTAATGAGAAATATTCTTTCTGCTTTGTGTGGATGCAGTTTCTAGGTGTTCCTACTGTGCTGTTATCCACAATATGGAGCTCCACAAGAGTCTCTGTTTCACTGCACCCAATCTGTAAATCTCAGAATGAGAACGACTGTGCTTGACCTCTGCTCCTCTACCAATGATGGGACTCAAAGCCCCATCCAACTGGCCTTGAGCACTTCCAGGGATGGGGCAGCCACAGCTTTTCTGAGCAACCTGTTCCAGTGCCTCCCCACCCTCACAATAAAGAATTTCTTCTTGATATCTGGTCTAAAGGAGCTCTCTTGCAGTTTTCTTCTCCTGCTTTACTTATCCTCCACTTCTATGTCAGATGAAATATTATAATTCAAAATATTCAGCTATTTTTCTAGCATTACTGGCCAGACACTTTTTGCTTTTTGATTTTATAGTGGTTTTATTGTTTGTTTGGCGGAAGCAGAGGGGTTTTTTTGGTTAGGTTTTTTGTTTGGGTTTTTTTGGAATTTTTGTTTTGTTTTGTTTTGGTTTTTTTTGTTTTGTGGTTTGGGGTTTTTTAGTGAAAAGCACTATTTCGGTCTTCTGGAATTGTCATTTTATTACAGATGTTATTAAAACAGAACATCTGCATGTTACAGTTACTGCATTTTTTGAGTTCTTGTCCAGACTAGAAGATGCATATGCAGTGTGAATATTTTCTAACATTTATCCTAAAATATAAATCTGAATGGAGTTGAATGTAAAGCTCTGTTTTATGAGTGTACTCTAAAGTAACCATTACAGAAACTAATCATATCTTTCCTGTTTTGGACAAGCATTATGTACTTATAGACAACTCAGCAGAAACTGGCATTTGTATTACCTTGAGAAAGGAATGTAGGCAAATAAATAAATACAAAATCTGGTCATTATATTTGTTAGGAATACAGAGATGTCTTTCTTTGAAAAACAGACTATTTTTCAATCCATGAACTTTACTTTGGATATCAAAAGGAATAGTTCACAATAACAGTGACTGAAAAGCCTATTTACTTCTTTATTTTTGGGCCCTCCACTCTTCAGAGATGTAGAATTTTGTGTATTAGTGACTGTTCTTAGTTCAGTGAAGCTGAAGGAAAAATAACTTCAATTACTAGAAAAATCTTTGCTTTTTCATTTAGATCAATTTTTAGTTCTGGAATAAATTTACAGAAGGTACATTTTGAAATATAATCAACTGGGGAGAAGAAAAAAAAACCAAAACAAACCCACATTTGTTTTAAATACACTTTGGATTGAAGAGGTCATTCAGCTGTAGCTATTAAATGAAATCTGTGTCTGTGTTTAATTTAGTTTCACTGGCATTTATCAAGCACTTGATATAGTTGTACACCATCTAACTTTGTACTTGGGAAACACCAAGTCTACTTGAAATAATTAAAGTCTATTTTAAAATGTGATTTTGTGATACAATTTGATTGGGAGGAATGTATAACAGTATATTCAGCTCCTGTTACCAAATACACTGAAATGCTTTTATCAAGTGCTGTTCTTCATGGAGTTCTCATGTAATCACTGTATCCAAAAGGAGGAAGAAAGGTAGTAAATGTCTCTAAATATAGTCTTGTTTTCTCTGTGTGGTATTTTCAAGAGTTTTATTGAATTCCATACTGTACTGAAGTCTTGAGAGTCCACAGCTCATCACATGGCTTCTTCTGTGGGCATAGAAGAAGGGTTCTTGATTCTGTACAGCTTCAGTTTCAGAAGATGAGTTATGTTTTATCAGTAGATGAACCAGAGAAAGCATTTTTGCACATGCTATGGGGGGATGTTGCATATGAATGAATAAAGTAGATGGTTATTCTGCAGCCAGATGAATCAAATATATCCCTCAACAGCTGGTGATGAGATGTGAAGATCCATTAAGAACTAATTCTTTTGTCTATCACAACCAGTTTTTGTTTAATATTAAAATCCCCTGTTTAATGTTGATTAAGTTACTCTTCAATCCACTATCCTTGTCAAGATAAGAATACAAATTCAATGTGAGAATTTAAATGAGGCACCTTTGCGATATTTAAATCCTCAAAAAATAGTCCAGGCTTCTGACCACAACTATATTCTTACTTATTGTCCTTGAAGACTGGATTTCTGTAAATTATTTTTAACTTCTTTTGTTGTGGTGATTATGCCCCCATGGAAACAATTTATGAATTTGTGGTGACTCCTCAAATAGGTTTGGCTGAAATACTCTTTGAAAGAGTAGACACCTTAGAAAAGATGAATCATGCCATTTCAGTGCTTCAATACATGTTTCAGCTTTTCATTTTGAAAGAATGTTTTGAAACCAAACAAAATTTTAAAGGCTTTTAGAAATTATTAAGTAACTGAAGAAAAAAGGGAATAATTTTATTGACTGAAAGTAGGATAAAAAATTGTTGGTGTTTTCCCATTTCGTTTCACTGACTATTGGAATTTCCATTTGGAGTCAACTAGAGCTGCTTTTTCATCATCTTGCTCAGGTTTGGCTGTCTGTATAAGCCCATGATTTACATACTGCTGGGTTGTTGAGTCTTATCACCAGTTTCTGACATATGGCCATTGGAAGCTTTCTTGTTTATAAACTCTGTCTTGAAAATGGCTTCAATTTTTTTTCCCCCACTTCTTACTTGCACTGAGTGTTTTCAACTTTGATTAGAAATCTCATTTTCAGCCTTAATTTTTATCGGTAGATTTTGATCACACAGTTTGTATAACATGGATTGAATTCTGGTTAAATACCTCTTCTACATGATTATCTCACTCATGTTTAAAGAAAAAAACAAACCTAAAAATCTTCCAGCTGTTGCTTTGATGAGCCAAGCAATCCAACCTCTTTCAGTTTCATCTTATGTTGAATCCACTTCCACAACTTGTTCATTCAGTTGGGTTTTCTTGCTTCAGATTAATTTCTCTTTCTTGAGCAGTGGCCAAAGCAGTACATGGTACACGGGACGTAGTTTCCAGACAGTGCTGCTAATAATGCCTTGTCTATATTGGAAATATTTCATCTAATAAAACTCAAGGTCATATTTGACATTTTTTCCACAGCAACCTGACACTGATGGTTTTTAGCCATTGTTGATCCACCCATATGCCTCTTTTTTCTCCTCTTCTATTTCAGTTGAATAGCCTGAGCTTAAAGCCAAAATTATTAATAGGATGTAGTCTTCTGGAACTTGTAGCTAGCTCCTGCTCAGTGGCTGGATATTTCTGAATTGTTACTGCCACGTGTCTTCTCTTTGGGAAATTGCTACTTTCGGAACTCTAAAAGAAACCTCTGGATTTACAGCTTTCATGTGTCAAATTCCAGACAGCTTTCATGTATTTCCCATCTCCATTATTTTCTTAATGTATGTTCCTCCCAGATCTGTTCTGTATACTTGCAAAACACTGAAATCCTTTGCTTCGACTCACACTTGCCCTCCTCCCTTTCCAAAGTGTTATAACTTCAGCATCCTCTCGACATGACTGGTCTTATTAAATATCTATATGCAACCATATATTCAATTCAGGTGCCCCTTCTCTCAGATTTTTTATGAAGGTTGCCAAAAGGTGCTGTTTCTACCACAACAAGGGTGTCAAGCTTTTCAATGCCTTCTAGTTCAGATGTCATATTTTATGGATAAATTTGTAACTTAATACTAGTCATGAAATCTTTTACTTTCTGTTCTTAAAAAATAAGTAAATAAAGGAAAGCACATGAAATAAGCCTTTGGCTCATTTTAAATTGTTCAGTATTGAGCTTCTTATGTCACCTCTTGTAAATGCTCTTTGTTTTCCTAGTTTTGTTTAAGTCTGATCAAGTATTTCTGTAGTGGTATCACAAGACCCCTCTCATCATGTAAGATACAAATTCCAGAAGTTTTAAATCTGTAGCCTAAACAAATTCTACATCCGTATCTGTGTTCTCACCCCTTTCAAGTCTCTTCTCAGTTCAGAACAGATTTTCTCACTCATCTCTTTCTTGTATTTTCAACTTCTGTCAAAAACACTTTAAAGACTTCCAAATTACACATTTCAGTTACAGTGTCTTAATGTACTCCTTCACAAGCTATGTGACATGGAACAAAAATCTTGAGCCCAGTGAATATACTGCTCCTTTTCCTGTTTTGGTTTTTTTTCACTTTTGTGCACAACTTAAGTGTATTTGTTCTTTATTATGAACTGTTGATGATGAGGTTGGATACATTTTAGGGTTAATTTGCACAGGAGTGGATGCCACCAATGAGTGGTACTCCAAGTGTGTGCAGCTTAAACTTAGTGGTGCTGCTGCTCTGACAGGAAGGGGGAAGAGGAGGAAAGCAGTTTTTCAGCTGCATATCTTACTATCAACATCTGCTGTGAAAGCTCAACCCTTCCTCACCAAAGATTTCGGTCCAGAGTCCAAATTAGATTTCTTTCTCTTTGAGATCATGTAGGTAGTTGACTAAAGCCAACTTGCATTTAAACTCAATGTAAATACCTTCATTTAAAATTTAAGGCAGTAAAATAAGTCAGTAAAATGAGTAAAATTAAAGACTGTAGAAAGATGCAGTATTCATCAGGAGCTCAATTTCTGAATTCTGTGCCACACTTCCAAAAATAGTGCCTCTCAGAAGTATCCCTAATCCTAATAAGTGCAGTACCCCCAAAAGTGTTTAACTCTGGGCACACAACCTCTGCCATGGAAGAGGGTAAACAATCCCTATACCTGTATGTTTACATCTGTTGCATACTAATATTTCAGTGTATTCTGTGGACGCAGCAAAATCACTCTAGGTTCAGTAATTGGTTTCTGTAGAAGTTTGATTAGTGTACAACAGAAGTGGATAAAAATAGTACTTTTAAATTACAGAGGTAATACACCAGCTGTGTCATCCTTCTGTTTAAAATCTGTTTAGTTTTGGTTACATCTTACAGACCAATGTAGTGAGGACAGGGAATTCCACTGCAACGTGTGTTATATTCACACTCCACCAAGGAGAATGTATTCCCTCAGGCTTCCTGAGGGAAGCTTTGATTTGGAAAGAGTGAATCATTGCTGACCTCTTCCGAGCTGCAGAGAGATGGTCAAAGGGTTTTATGAAATGCAAGTGTGAGTATAGGCAGATGAAAATCAGATTTCTTCTTTCTCATTAATGTTTTTCCTGTCTGTGGAGGTAAAGCTTGAGGGTTTCATTTTGCTTAACATGCTTCTTTCAGGAGGGCTGTTCCCCTCAGCATGGAGGATGTTTCTTCTAGGGATCAGGAAAGAGACTGTGAGGCGTGTAGACCTGTAGAAATACTTTCTGATATCTGCCTGCCTGTTCTCCCATGCCAAACTATGCTGCTGTATGCCTCTGAGTTGGACCTCTCTCTTGGTCTATCTCTGCTGAATAGTCTGCTCTCCTTTGGGATAACCCATCTCATTTGCTTTTTCTGTAGCCCTTCTGGACCTGAAGCATAGCTTCCCAGAGCATGTCTATGTTAACGTTTTAGTTCAGTTGTTTTGAGGAGAATGTCCACATTTTCCCCCCTGCCTATTTGGTTTGTACCAAGAACAGTACTGCAGCACCTTAAATGGTTTTCTCTGGAGTGGAACTGAAAAGATGTGTCCCAGGTGTTTCATCTAATGTATTCCAGCCACTAAGACCTGGCATTCAGTCTCCAGAACCAAGCTTGGCTTGAGCTTAAACTGTCAAATTCCAGCGTTGTCCTCAATGCCAGCTGATTTGTTATTGCAGCAGCGTTTGCTTGTTGTGCATGTCAACAAACACAGGTGTGGCTTAGCAGCTGTATCAGGTAAAGAAGGTGAGGAAAGGTGCATCAGTGTGTGTCGGAGAGAAACAGTGCCTTTCTTTGTGCATGAGTAATGGCACAGAAAAGAAGTCCTCATTGCACAAATGTGGGAGTTATAAAATAATAGTTTGTGAATGGCACGGTCCGTGGCTGAGCAGTGGAGGGACAAGATATATTAATGGAATTGTGACTTAAAACATACTCTGTCCTACACTCATCCTATTTTAATTCACATCTTTGACAGGATTTATTTCACTTTTTTTTAAGATCACATCAGATTTATTTTTTCCAGAAAGAAGTTTATTTGTTTTCCTAAAGGGATAATAAAATATCTCTGTATTAAGTTAGTTATTAAAGATATGAGTTTAGCCCAAAGCAAGTCTGAAGGGTAGTTTAAAATTAAAGTGAAGGAATGTATGTAGCATGCAATAATATGGGGCTCTCTCAAGTCAGATACTGTATTGACACTAATACAACTTTCATTTCTTAGGACAGAGAAAATAGTTTAAGATACAAATACTACATTAGTAAAAAATAGCTGCTACAGCTGGGTAATTGCCTCTATTTTGTCAAGTATTGTACTATTTTTGGAGATTGTATTGATTTAATATCTTTAACTACTATTCTTGCATTGCTAGTTTTTTTAATTTGTAGTTGCTTTACACATAATGACACGATAATAATTATCTTGGTTCTTTTCTGAAAGATTGTTGAGTGGTTATGTACATTCTGTCTGGATTTTTAACTTGGTGGATCAAAAAATTGGAGTGTGGGTCTCATCCGGCATTGTAGGGAACTCAAATAGGAATGGAAGTCAGTGGGAGATGAGCATCCACTGCCTGATACTGTTGATTCATCACCTGGATGAAAGCTAGAAGAAATATTCTCAAAACCTGCTTCAACTAAACATTAATAAATAAGTACAAATTTCTGTTGTGTTCTATTAGTGAGCAATGTGAATTGTGCCATTTTGCAGGCATGTTTGGTTTTGTTTTTCCTATGAGTTCACTGACAATTAGGCTGTCAATACCAGCATGACTGCAAATGGGCACACACTTTATTGTAGAACTGTAGGGTACTGCATTAGCATAAATGAACAGTATATTGATTTTGCCACCACACTGCCCACTGAATAGGCTGCTTACTTTCTGAATCCATAGCATAGCCAGATTCTTTAGTGTGTACTCTTCTGTGGCAATAAAAAATAAGCTTAATGCTTAACCACACTGAAGAGATGTTGGCCTTGAAGGAATGAGGTATTATGAATGCTATCACCACAGACAGTTGCAACAAACAGTGTGGGAGTCACAGTTATGGGTTCAAGAGCTCGTTTTTCTCCCACACACACTCATCACTTGTCATACTCTCTTTCAACTGTTTGAAAATTTCAAATGTTTCTCAGAATATCCTTCTGCTGAGGAGATTACTACAAATATTAGCAGCAACCCATATCTGTTATTCACATTTGTTCAGAGCCCAATTTAAGGTATAGATTTATAGGCTGGGGAGTTAAGGCCATGAAGGAGACATTACTTCAAATAATGCAATAGACTGCCTCTAAACCCCGGGCATCCTTTTGAATCAAAGTACCTTAATTTAAACACTTTACATTTAGATTGGTTGCATTCAGGAGAATTGGAGAAGTGCTGGAGAGATTGCCTATTTTAACTGAACACGAAATCTGCCCCTTTACGGATTCCCTGTTTTGTTCATTTGTTACTGCCTTCTTCAGGAAGTGGTGTAATTTATGGACGGTACAATTGATGTTATGTACTGTAATTTATGTTCAGGATTTAGGAGCATTTGGTATTTCTCTTCTTCTCTTAAAGTGTATGTGTTTTCAGTAGTTCAAATAAGGCATCTTCAGAATTTTTACACGAGTAATGTTATTTTTCCAAGGCTATGTGTTTTCAGTTTACATGGCTAAAGTCTTGTGTAATTGCAATTAAAACAGAAATACCTTCTTGTGGCCCGGTCAAATTAAAACAAGACAGCTTCTTATGGAAAATTTTGATATCCTTAGTCACACTAAGTAATTGTTGCTGCAATTAGTAATTAAAAGAAAATTTTCCTGCATTCCAGTGCCTCGGGCACCTAACCTCTTTCGAGCAATAACTTTTAGAGGCAATGAAGGCTTGAATTTTCTCATGCCTTAGCTGCAAATGAGCCATTAGCATTCAGCAGCCGATAATCTGGCCCTGTGAGTTGCGGTTTCCTTAAAGAACATGTGCCAATTAAGCAAGATGAACCTCAGAGTTGTCAACAGCGCAGGGATGATGCACCAAGTGGTTATAGTCATCATCTCTTCTAGGAAATAATAGGTGCTTTGAAGAACATAGTCTGACAAATGTGTACTTTGTGGGATCAAGTGCAAAGGAATAAGTCAGAAATTGAAAGTCAGTGGGTGAACCAGAAGTAAATCTTGTTAGCTTTATGAGTCTCATCATAAGCTTCAGTCAGCCTAATGCAGTGAACACAAGCCTTCAATGTGTGCTTAAGATAATGAGAGACAGCACTTGCTCAGACTTGTGGTCTCATCAGTAATCCGTGTCTGTAATGCTTGAGAATCAGAGTACAAGAGGCATCACACTCAAGGGTAGTTGTCATCCCTTAGAAGCCCTACAAAACCAGTGACTATGTCTGTACTGACAGTTAAATGTTTTATCCTTTTTAGGTACTCAGACTGTATCTGTAAGAGGAGATCCCTTCTTTTTTTGTTTGTCTTTCTCACCCCTTTTCTGTCTTTCTCTGTTTTTACTGACATAAAGATCTGGAAGCAAGACAATTTAACAGCTCTTACAGAGGTAGAAGAATGAAGAGGAGCAGCTGCTAAGTTAATTGAAATGGGAAAGTGGCCAAAGATCTGAGATAATAATTGCAGCAATTCTTCTGAGAGCCCTGATGCACATCTTTACACCACAGAAAGGAAAAAATGTGCATGGGGCAGTTGAAGCCATGCTGAGCTTGAGTTAATGTAACCAACTGACGAAGTATGTCTGTAATGTTCCACTTAAAACACAAGCATTATTTTTTTAAAAAAGAGGAAACTCAAGGATATATCTAGCTTAGTGATTTTTTTAAAAAAAAATTTAAGGGCTATGACATGATATTGGAATACATAGTAATCAGAAATTAATGGAGAGTTATCAGGTGATTGTACTATTTAAAGATATAAAAGAGCTGTGTTCAGCTTCAGAAGAAAACAGAAGATACAGAAAGATGGAAATTTCCTTACAGTTCTGATTCTTGTAACATTTCAGATAAAGTGAATTTTGCATAACTTCAGGTCTGAGTTGAGCTCCCTTACTGTGTCTGTGACAAAATTTGCCAGTTCATCCAGTAACTCACAGATTTTTTTTTTTATGTTGCAGAAATGTGCTGCCCTCTTTGGCTGCAAACAATAGGAGAATTGATAAATTGATAAATCTTCATTGTAAGAAACCCTGAAACACTTTTCATCCAGACCATTCATTTCCTCAGTGAGTGTCACAGCCTGCTAGCAGAAACCACTGTGAAACCTGGTGATGCATGGAGGGAGGGACAAAGGTGGTGAAGGGAGAGCTTTTATGCATCTAATCCAGCCACAACACACTTCTTCATGACAGGTGCATTTTAACATATGTTTTTGGAGGAATCAGCACAAGGAGATATCTATATGCTGGTATTTCCATCATTAGACTATATAACTAATTTTAGGATAGATGAAAACAAATTAAAGTGAATGCTACCCTCTCTGCTTAATCTTTTCATTTTAACAGAAAATTATATTTGTGATCAAAGATTTTGGAGTTGATAGCTTGGTTTTGGTTTTGATTTTGGTTTTGGTTTCAAAGAATGCTAACCTTCTGTGAAAAGTTTTGAGTTTCCATTAAAAACTCAAAGAAGTTTCTGAAACCTTTTTACTTGGGTGTGCTACCGTATAATTTCCTGGAGCAGTTTATTTGTGGTCTCATTCTCTAGTCAATACATGTTCCTTTTATCTCCTGTTCTAAGTTTTCAAAAACACAGTCCATGAGAATGTATTGTGTCCCTGGGGGACTCTGGCTTAAAAAGGGGAATGGAAATGGGAGGTGTGGGAGTGACACTAAATGAGCCCTGGGAGGAAAGTGGTGACCAACTTCTGATTAACCACAGCCATGCCACAAGGGGTTTAGTTCTGCCCTGGACAGGGAGTTTACAAAAAAATTATTAAAGGACAGAGATCTCCTCCATCATAAAACATGGATGACAAGTGGATGCTTTAGATCCATGTCCCCAGTGCAATGACTAGAGAAATAGAGTAAGATAGCACCAAACTGCTATTGCTGAGAAAAAGAAGGTAAACAGGACCCCATTCCTTTGCAGGAATATTCCCTGTTTGATTAGAGCCCTATTTGAATACTTTCAAGATACTATCATTGCAATTGAAATAGAAATAAATGTAAAACTTTTCATCTGGACTATATTCTGGGCTTGTTTGACCAATGTGAGAGGCTCCATTATAATCTTTAAATGCTTTCTCTTTTGGGGAAAATCAAGCCCATCTCTCTGTGTCCCGATGGACTCAAGGAAATGTCCCACATCATTTTTAAGTACTAATCGCAGTATAATTACAAATTATTTAGTCTTTCCACCATGAAAGCCTTCATTTACAAAGAGAAATATGGCATCAGTGGGGAAAGACTGGAAAAAGAAAAAGAACTCTGTATGTTGTTTTTAAGAAAAGAAGCATAATTTAAATAAAATTGAACCTGATATAAAAAGCCTTAAGGCCTTTAAAAATATTTTCTTTTTAATCCTGAGTATGTTGTATTTTTATAGCAGTTTCAGAAGAAACTGTGTTTCTTGTTGCCACCCTTTAATATCCATTTCATTACCCTTTCTTAATGGAAAGAAAATAGAATATATTACTGTGATCTCTATGGCTATTGCCATAGAGCCTTGCAAAATCAGGATTTCAATACAGCACCAAACTATTCTAATCAAAAGTTAGTATATACTTTCAAAGGTCCCATTTAAGATTGGTGTCTAGTCTCATTCTTTATTTATAGAGAACACCAATAGTAAATCGAGTGTAGAAATATAGCTAAATGGAGGCATAAGTCTATAAACTTTTCTATGGTATCTTTTTAGGGTTCATTTTTAATGCCTAGCCACAGGCATCTGGTGCTGTTTGAGATTGTCCAGGTCTTCTCCAGACCAACAGCTGTGGCCTCTGGAGAATGCAGGTCACCTACTGATTGTCTGTCTTCTGCCAGCCTTGTGCAGATGTCTCAGTACATCTCCAGTGGCAATTGGTGTCAGTGTTTTGGCAAGTGAGCTGAGTTCCCATGCATTTGTTCTGATTTTGCCACTGTTCGTGTTTTCTGTGCTTTTTATATGCCTAGCAAAATAAATATGCTTCAGTAATTAAGTTAATGTCACATCTGATAGGAAAATAATGTACACACAGATTTAGAGTGTTTCAAATCTGTCAGTAGCTCTACATGCCATCTTGTGAAACTGAAACTGTGCAAGCAGAGTCATGCTGTTGCTTGTTCCTACTGTGTCTGGCCAGCATGATGACCACAAAGATTTGTTGTCAATCTCCTGGGCCTCAATTATAGGTTATTGCTGATATGATCAGGTGCGAGTTATTTTTATCATCTGCATTCATTTACCCCTATTTCAGGAGTGGCATGCAAATAAATGCACACAATTTCATTATGTGACTGAATATGACTTCAGTATTTAGTGTTTTAGAAAGTACAGAAGGAAAAGTGGAGGACAAAGATAGCAGGCTGTCCTGGCAGTGTATGATTGTTGGGGAAAAATAGTTTTCAGACAAAAAGCATCTAAAATGGAGACTAATAACCTCTCTGAATCCAAGCTCTTAGTTGCAGGAGCTGGCAGTGTAAGGTGGTAGAGGTGGTCCCGAGTGCCCAAGCGGGGTTTCTAAAGGTCTTTAGGTGTGTCTGAGTCCCTCCCAGTGGTGAGGGTGATCCCTGGGAAACCAAACATTGCCTGTTGCTGACAGGGACCTTTGTGCTGAGCCCTTGCCTGGTTCTCGCTGACACCTAGAGGTCTCCAACAATGCAATTTACTCTTTTCACAGGGAAGAGCATTGTGTGTTGAGGATCTTTGATAAAAGAGAAAGCAAGTAGAGTTACACTTGTTTCCTATTTCTAAAACCACTTTCTGATTATGCAAGTTGCTATACTGCAACCCAGCAAGCCAGGAAAATGAAAGCAAAGTTTCTTGAAACATGCAGAGGGGGGGAAAAATGCCATCATTAGGGATTTATCTTTGTTTTGTTCCTTTCTGTAAATTTGTTGAGGGAAAAACATCGCCAGGACTTCTATGCCCATACCTTGACGTAGAGAGCCCTGAGTTCTCTTGCAGGGTTTTATTTCCTTCCTGTTCATGTGTGGTTGCCATCTGCAGTAATCAAACTCAATCAGCAGAAGGAGTCAACTGCTTTGCATTAACTATTGTTCTCCTGACTGCAGTATTTTATAATAGATTTTTAAGATCTGCACTGACTCATACAATGCATATCTAATCAAAAGTAAATTAAACTGCATACACTGACTTGATGTGACAGAAAAGCATTTACAACAGCAGAATAGTGACATTGGTTTTTAAAAAAGATCTTCTTAAAAAAATGGAGTGTTTTGCCAGCATATATTATTGTATGTCCTTAGATTGGACTTTTAATTTTTAATTTGTGTTTTTATTTGAGGTGATTTGAGTCCTTAAAATTTTCATGTTCTTAAAAATTTCATACACTTAGGCAGAATTGGAGTTCATACATATTCATAGTTTGAAGAATTATGCTAGCAACAGTTCTTTGTAATTTTAGGCAGTCTTCGTCAATTTTCACCAGCATTCTAAATCAATTATGTAGCACCTATGTTTCTAAAACTGCTGTAAATCTGGTCATCACTACTACAGCTATCTTTGCTCTTTTCACAGTTTAATTTGAATGGTGTGTCAGCAATATAAAGAATAATAATAAAATAATAGATAATATTAAATAATAATAATAATAATAATAATAATAATAATAATAATAATAATAATAATAATAATAATAATAATAATAATAATAATAATTTATAATTTTTTTAAAGAATTATAGTTTAGCTATAAATTTGACCAGTGAATTAGTGTCTACAGAAATTACACCAGTGTAGTAAATAAAGAGTTTTAACTGGCTGGTTAGTGTAGATATCTGCATAAGCTGCAAAACTTGCCCAAGTGTAGATATCTGCATAAGCTGCAAAACCTGCCCAAGAAGCCAATTAATTCCCCTTAACACAGCACAGCAACTTCATCTACTGAGTTACTGATCTTTGAGGTGGCTTCAGTGGCTGTGGTTTCAGACCAAGATGCTGGGCAAACAGGGTGGTATTATGTATTGAACATGTGCTTTCTGTGTGTAACAGACCCAGAATGTCCCCATCCCACAGAAATATGTCCTACAGCATTCCAGGAAGCTTCAGCTCTTGACTCATACAGATTCTTTTCAGTTCCAAAGGGGTTGAAGCACATTTTGTTTTTTGAAAAAGAAGTAGCTCTTGAGTCCCTAGTTATGGTGACAGTGAGGGTTTGCAGAAGTATTCAAATACCGCCCCCCCAGGTACCCTCTTCCCTAATCTCAGAACTTTTGGGGAGACACACCTTACAGTGTGATAATTTTTCTTCTAGAACTCTCCTGCCAAATATAAACCAAAAATACTGAATCCATAGGCAGCCCTGAGGGTGTAACTCTAAGCCTCTCAATCTTCCAAAAGATTCTCCTTGTCTGTTAATAAGCAATGCTTATGCAGAAATTTTTAAGTGTTCCCTGAGCATTAGTCCCCACAGCAGCCTCAGAAATTCTGGGACATTGTCCCCACTGTTTGTATTTGAGAAGGTCTGCCTCTGAACTTGTCACAGCATCCTACTAGATTCCCAATCCCACCTGCTCTCTTACAGAAGTCCTGCAGTCTGCTGTGTCTTACCAAAGCTTTCTGCTCAGGATGTGCACATTTGATGCAATCAAAACAGTGAAAGGTAGGAGGGCTGCAGATACTGTTTCCTGTATTTCCTGTGGTTTTCTTGTGGGTTTTTTTTTATGCTTGTAAGATAAGACTGTTATCCCTTTCATCATTATAAGAAATTAATCATAATTAAGTAGTCTGGAGATCATGGAGATTTCCCTTCAGTCAGCACTTATGCTAAGTTAGCTGGCTTGTTTCTGGATTTTTGCCTCTTTCAGATTCTCATTTTCCTTTGAAACTACTCAGAAAGAGAAACCTGTCATAATGTCAGGACAAGGACAAGGACAATTAGGTGGTACAAAATTAGTCTAGATTGTAATAAAAAAGATTAGTGCTCTTGTTATTAAGTTATATAGGAGTTTTAATGAGAAAGAAAACAACTAATATATGCAACAGCCACCAAAGAAGGCAAATCATTAGTAGATTTTAGTACCCTCTTTACATAAATCTAAAGCAAATCATTATCTGAAGGAACTAGAAATATATTATTTTAACTGAATTTCCACAGGAATTTGACTTATTTTCCTTCTGTGGGTAGTAATCTGTATTAATTATCTTCAGTTCAGCTACTCTAATGGAAGCAGTGGAATTTTTCTATGAAATACCATCTGAAGACTGACAGAAATTACAGTACTCTATTACTAAATTGTTTATATTGTGGCACAGTGACTTTAGAAACAATATAAAGCATGATGTAGTTTTAAAATCCCTGTTGTGTTGTAACATGATTTTCCTAAAGCAAGCAGTAATTCTTGAGATGGAATTGTGTGAATGAGCATCATGACATAGCATGATTTATCTAGCAAACCATTTCTCAAGATCATAAAAACCAACCCCCAGAATATTAACTGAAATCTTTTACTAACTGACTGGTTTATTCTGTACATGTGGGAAATCCCACTGGATTTTCTTCGAGTTATCTCTACACTCATTGTGCCAGTGGTTGGTTATCCTGTTGGATCCAAACATGAATTCCTTGGGAGGTCCTAGATGTTCAAAACTGATAAAGCACTTGCACACATTTTAGCATGATTGGACCAAAATGGATATTTGACCATGCATATGTCTTTGTTTTCCTGTGATTTGGTTCCCAGATGCCACTGCAATGAATTCACAATTCTACACTGATCAATAATAGCAATTCAAAAATGTTTTCAATATACTTTAGTGTTGCCATGCATACACCACTGAGCAGGAACTACTTAGACCAATTTAGTGGAAAAGATTTAATTCATTTTGCTATTTTTAAATATTATCTGAATGTTACTATTTTGGAACAGCAGGAACATTATATCACCATTAGTTGAGAGACTTCAATGTAAAGTCAGCTAAAATGTGTCTCATCTTTAAAGAATCAGCAGTGCCTTCTTTATTTTTACAAAAATCCAGTTTAAAGAAAAAATATCATCTTATGGTTCTTTGATTTTGAGGCCCTATGCTGTAATAGACTTCAGAATAAACAACAGCACTTTCTCCTTGCTTGCTAAAAGCTGATTTAAGGAGATTATTCTGAATTCCCTACACGTGGAAATGAAAAGCTTCTTCTTTCCACCTTGAGAGACATTTAATTGCTGAAGTGTGTCTCCTGTGTTTTTGTAAGTGGTGCTTAATGATTATTTATTATTACATTTGCACACATAAGCATGCGTATTTATTGCACTTTTTTAGACCTTATTAGCTCTGTTTAAGCAATTTAAAAATCAGAGAGTAATTTAAAAAAACAGAGGCAACAAAAAAAAAAATAGTCCAACAAAACAAGCAAAAAAAAAAAAAAACCCAGCCCAACACAAAACTAAAAAGGAGACTATTCATACTGATATAATTGAGATTTGATAATGAAGAAGCTTTTGCATCTCTATCAAGAAATTTACATTTATTGTTTACATGTCTAGATAGTTGACATGCCTATCAGTTATTTTAGACTAATACTCAGAACAGGTAAAACGAAGGTATTTCTTTGAGAAAAGTATCTAGTCTGTGCTATCACTTTTTAAAATGAAGTTTCCAGAAAACCAGAATTTTAGTAAAATAATAATCCCTAAATGTGAAGCAAACATGAATGAGGTTCAGATGTGCAACACAGAGAAGTCTGAGAGTTATCATTCCAGAGCACAGAAATCCTTACTGTATAAAGATACCATTTTTTGCTATATTGCTACTTATTAAATTCTACCCTTAAGTCACAAATTCATCTTCTGCCAGTAAGCTAGAAATAGCAGCACAGTTGCCTGGGAGTGAATAAATTTTATTTGGATGCAGTTTTATTTCTCTAGTACATTTTTAAGCTAACTTTTTATTTTTATAGACGAAGGGAGTGAGGAGAAGACTAAGCCTAGAATTTCTCAAAACAAGTGTTTCGTTCAGAAGTGCATTGGCTGTGAGGGCCTTGCATAAAGAAATCATTCACACATGCCCTGGTAAGCTGGAGTTCATTGAAGTGACACTGGGCTGCCCATAGCAGTTCTAGCCCACAGGCAAAACATTCTTCTGGCAAAATGCTATCAAATTCCCACTGACTCTGTTCACTTAAAGAGCAATTCATAAGTGCCTTGTTTTTTTAAAAAAGGAGAGTAGCTCTATGTTCTTGACACTCTGAGATGACCAGCCCTGGATGGCAAAATGTATTTACTCTCACAATAGGAAATCAATAACAAAGAATTTTGTGAAATTCTTTTTTTATAATGAAATATGTTAATGAAAATACTCTGCATGGAAAGATCTCACTGCATCAAAAATAAGCTGTCCTCCACAGATATGATATCTAAGGGGTAGAAAAGAACATTACAACAAAATGCATTCTCCTCTACATTTTTTATTGTTATTCACCTGGTTCAGTGCTCTTAAGTGGAAGATGAAGAATTAAATGTTTCCTCTGTTTGCTTTTATCTCTTTTTTATTTACAGTTGTAATGTGTGGAGCCCAGACCCTCATTTTTGTATGAGAACTTCTCCAGAACATGGAGATAAAACATTTGAGAACATCATTTGAATTACAAAACTGGCAAAAATGGGATTTATTTAAAAACTTATGATATGTAAAGAGCAACAATTCTGTATCTCATGCTCACCTGTGTAAGCAAAGGTTAATCTTATTTTTCTTTAAGTAATCTTTTTAGACAATGGATTCCAGTGATCTGTGTACAACAGTTCTCATTGAATAAGTAATTATTACATCCCTTACTTTAATTTACCAATGTCAAAGTTTAGGGATGTTTATTGTTTTAAATGGGAGAGAAAGTTGGTACAGGTTTGGTTTTGGTCGGGGTTGTTTTGTTAGTTTGGAGTAATTTAGAGTGGTAATTTATTCTTGCTTTGTTCCTAAACAATGACTAATCTGTGTCATACATCTGTAATAAGATCTGCACACTAAATTGCTTTTTCAGGTGGTATCAATATTAGGGTACAGCTTAACTCTAGAAACAGTGAAGGGTATTTGAAATCACTGAAGTTTTGTACCTTGTAATTCATTAGAAAGTTTTATGAGGGGTTGTGCTTGGGCCACAAGATAAATAGGATGTGAATTAAAAGCTGGTATTTACAGTGGTCGTTTTCCCACCCCGTCAGTTCAGCATTACATTGAGTGTGAACTTCCCATCACTTCTAGTCTGTACACTGTCATCTTCCCCACACCTGTTTCACACATGACTAAATTCTCACCTGTTGTCCTCCAACTTTTTCTTTATCTCTTCACTGCTGTTGTCCCGGGCCATTTTGTTATCATTATTCTTCCTCTGTGCTTCTTTAACTCTTCTCCTTAGCACACCCTCTTCCAAATTCCCAACATAGCCTCAGCTCCACTGCTACTTCCTCTCTTCCTTGTCTTCTACCTGTTGATTTAGAAATCTCAGGTGGGATATTTTTAGAATTTTGTTTTATAAAAATTAGGTTAGTTGTTTAAAAAAGTATGGAAATGTAAAGCATTCACTCTTAAGGATATGCTTGATGCCAGTTGGGAGGCCCATTGTGTTTGTGAATCATACTGCTCACTGCAGCCTGGCACTGACGTGACACGTTGCCATCCTGGTACTCATGGGTCCCACTGACACTCTGTGTAGAACTCTGGCCTTTTCCACAGTCAGATCTACTTCCCATCCATGTTCCTTGGCTAGGAGGATGACTTCATGTAGAGAGATGGGCTGGTGTCTGAAACTCCTGAGAGGGTCACTGCCCAGGCATGCTCAGCATCTTTATCCCAGGCCAGGAGCCCTCACTGCGGGCAGTGCCAGGATCGAGTGTTGTCCAGCTGTCCGGCAGCGGAAATCCGGAGCGCAGCATGAGCCCTCTCTGAGCAGCAGGATTGCCTCCTGGCAGGAGCAATGGGAAAGGCTTCAGGTTGCAGGACTGGCAACCTGCTGAACGCTTTTAACTTGGCAGTGTTGCCACCAAGGGGACAGCTGGTCCTGGGGGAGCAGGCACAAATGCCGTGCTGCACTCCTCAGAGTTCACTGGCAATGTTCTTCATAGCTCTTGGGGCCAGAGGTGGGCTGAGGATAAAAGCTGTGGTGCCAAATTCTCTTTTCCTACTCCATTTGCTTGCTGCATCTGTTTGCTCTGTAATTCCTCATGTGATTGACTTTGTTGGATTCAAATTTCATTTGATGCCATCTAATATTGCATATTTTGAAAGAGAAGAACCAGATACTTTTTTCTGTGGTGTAACTCCCTTTGTGGAAGAGTCCATGATGAAGTCAGGCTGGTTGAGTTCTGAACATTGTGTAATTGCCATTGGAAGTTCCAATACTTGCCAGAGCTATTAACTCTTAATAAGTTTTACACCATCCAAGTTCCTGAGAGTCACTGAAAGACTTTTACAAATCACAGAAATATATGATTTTGTTGATTCAGTGCAAAATTTAGCATTTTCAGTAAGTTTTTCTTCATTACTCTAAGAGGGTTACAAATACAAAATTACTTTGCAGTACCCATTTTCTTGTGAGGTACTGATTTTAGTGTGCTTAGCCACACATTGAAATTTTCCATGTAGATATATGAGAAATATAGCAGGTTAGATTTATAACAGTTTATTTGTTTACTCATTTCTCCTTGAAACAGAAAAACCCTTATGAGCAATACAAGCAATCTCAAAGAGACATCTGATACTCATCTAAATAGCTGCATCTGTTGCTCTTTTACCAACCCATATCTCTGATAATGGGGATTTCATAAGGGGATTCTGTGGGGGCTGTAGCTGGAAATTATTCATAAAAGCATATTGAGAGCCACCTAGCTAGGACCAACATCACAGCTTGCCCTTTTCCATTGTCTAAGTGGCAATTCCTCATTATTCATTTCAGGAGAAATGGTCTCCTGTCTCACAATGCAGAAAAAATAAGGTCAGTAAGTAATGCCAAAGTATTCCATAAAGTGATGTGATTAATGCTCTTCTCACTGGAACTGCTGATGGAAGTAAAGCCTTACTCAATTTCCCTTTGGAGACACACTGAACCAACGTCTTCAGCAATAATTTTTAAGCAGGGAGCTTTCTGCTTATCTCAGCTGTCTCGTATAGTCATTCAGAATGCACATTAAATAGTTGGAAAGAGTTTATAATGTGGGTGGATTTTCCCTAAGCCACTGAGGCTTCTTTCACTGAAAACAGGTTGTGGTGAAGCTCTTTTCCTTTCTCCCATCTGAGATTATTTAAGCTTCTTCAACTTTATTTTTGTTTTGTATAACTAATGCCAGATAATGTGACACCTCCTTAATTGAGTGCAAGTAGTTCTGTGTTCCTCATGCCTTTTATTGTTTTTGGCCAACCACCTGCCGCAGACAGTTGCTATATCTATGGCAAATATCAGATCAGATAGTTGACAAGACTCACAGCATTTCATTAAGTTGTTATTGCAAGTTAACTTCTTGGTCCCTTTAACTCGAGCATTTTTTTTCTGTGAGAAATCATAAAGAAACATCAAACAGCTCTTTTTTAAACTTGTCATTATTTTAAACACCTACCACATGAGAAGGCAGTAAGGCTGAAAACATTTTTTAATGTAGGAAATTTAGCTGCAGAAGGCAATATAAGCTCCTGTTCACTAATAAGCCTCGCAGTTTGTGTTGCCTCCTACTGGGGCAGCTAATATGCTGAAGATGGTTGGTGACAAAATTGAGCACTGGCACAAGGCAGCCTTTCACCCCACTACTGCATGCTGGGCTCCCAGACAGTCTTGGCTCAACATCCTGCTCGATGGCTTCTGCCTCTTTGTCTTGCTAGTTGTGATTTCTCCAGACTATTGACGAAACCTGTAAGCCTAAATGGCTAGTTCCTCTTTCTCAGCTTTTTATTTGCTTTATTGAGTCAGAAATGTAGGTGGAGCTTTTGCATCTGGAATTCTGAAAAACGATGCTGAAATTTTCTTACAATCAAAAACAAGAAGTCATTTCCAATCTGCTATATGCTGAGAAGAAAACAAGCAGGCGCTCGCAGGGTGAAAACACAGTATATGTCTGGAAAACTTTTGGAAATAATAGAACCACTTTCTGCATAGGCTTTCACCACTTTGTAAAAGCATGGTTATTTGCAAGCAGGCTTCTGTGTGCTGTCAAGCAGTGTAGAGTGTACTAGCAAGTAGTGATGCCCTTTCTATTTGTACCCCTTCTAGACCTTCCCTTCTCTATAACACGAGGTCTGTCACTGAGTCTTTTAGGGCTCAGTCCTATATATTATAAGCAGCTGGAAAATTTCACACACCCACTGAAGGTTCCAATGAACACAAAATACCACAGAACAGATGCCAATAAGAGGTATTTTTAGCAGCTCATGTCACAGTTGCTGTTTTCCTCCACCATGACAGCTAATGAGCTTTGAAAGACTTTGGAGAAATAGTGCATCCTGCAGAAAAAGCCTGAGTATGCCTCTCCCTTCTTTAACATGGGCAGGAAATGTTTCCTTGGGTCTATCTGAAGCTTAATAACAAACCAATACAGCAGACTCCACACTGTTATATGGATTGCAGTGCAGACCTCTATTTCATACATTAATTTCCAAGCATGACAGTTTATTGTTTGTTTGCTCTGTAATATTGGCTACTAGAGGTAGTATTATTATAAACAGACCTTGACTGAGTGAACAGTTTTTACTAGTAGGTAATGTAATTTTCTTACATTTTCTTGGCTTTGGATGGGAAGTATTTAAAAAGTAAGGAAATCCATTCCATACATTTTTGACTGAAGTTGAAGTTGTTTATAATTACAATAGAAGAAAAATCTAAAAATGTTGCTGACTGAGTGGAAGAAAGTCATCCTTTTGTTGGGGTTTCTTATTCTTTCTCCCTTACCTTGCACTATTATATTGCACAGAATGTAGCATGTTCCATTCCCAGGAGAAAGCCAGACTGATATCTAATGTGTAACCAGCTGGGTGTTTACCCTTCATTATTCATACTGACAAGACATGAAAGGAAGAAATAGAAAAAGAAGAAAATCTAAGGTTGTTGGAGTAGTTGTTCCTTTTTGTCTTAAAAAATGTCAGTTCACAAATTCAAGTGACTTAAGAAAAAAGCTGCTGCATACTCTCTCTACTTATTTGCTGGTTTTTATAGCATATGTTCACAGAAAGTAATGACTGGCACATTGAGTTGTGTGGCAATTAGCCCACTTTTCTGTAGAAATAGGTTTATTTCTCTTGTGATTCCTGAAGAACAATCACTGAGTGTACAATGAGAGAAAGCACTGCATGGACCTCCTTTCACTAGTCCAGACTGAAAGTTGCTTTACAGTTTAGCTGAGTATAGAAACCCTGCGTAAACTCAGAGAACAATATCTCACAAGATCTCAGAAGATGAGTGGAACTGAGTCAGAGAAGAACTAAATCTCAAATAGTTGGGTGATGTTTATGTCAGACTGAGAGAAGTGATGTTGTTCAGCCTGGAGAAGAGAAGGCTTCAGGGTGATCTAATTGCAGACTCCCAGTACCTCGAAGGAGCCTGCAAGATGGAGAGTCTATTTACAAGGGTGTGTAGTGACAGGACTGAAAACTGAAAGACATTGGGTTTAGGCTGGATATTAGGAAGAAATTCTTTATTATGAGGGTGCTGGGACTCTGGAAATGATTGCCCAGAGAAGTTGTGGATGCCCCATCCCTGGAAATGTTCAAAGCCACGTTGGATGGGGCTCTGAGAAATCTGGTCTAGTAGAAGGTGTCCCTTCCTCCCCATGGCAGCAGGAGAGGGGGGTTGGAACTAAATGATCTTTAAAGGCCCTTATAACCCAGGCTATCCTATGATTCCATGATTTTATAGCTTTTTATTACACCTGTGCAGGAGGAACCTTTGAGATCAGAAGGCCCTGCATCCTGGAGGTGGACTGCCCACCATCTGGCGAGGGATTTTGAACATGCTGTTTATTCTTTCTCCAATGGCTTAGATACAATATGTATTTCTTGACAAACATTCTATAGTGAAAGAAACAGGTAAATCTATATTAAACAATTTTTTCCCTCTTCAAGTCTAGTGTTCAAATTGTTGCTGAGAAACATGTAAATAGGATCTTTGGCTCTGAGTTTATGGTCAGGAAACAAGCTGAGCAGCCTGGGGATTCCATGCTTCAATTACATTTCTGTATACTGCTCATTCTTAAACATTACTTTATCATGACTGCAAAACCTTATTTACTCATATCTAGAAATTTTATTTTCATGTTGTTGGGTTTTTTTGTTTTTTTGGTTTTTTTCACTCCTTATCTTGTCTTTTCTTTGCAGTCTTCAGAAATCTGTTTCTGTTGATTTCAGGGGTCATTAGCCTATCTGCACTGCATTTTGAACTGATTTGGCTGTGAACAGTTTTCTCAAAGTTATCTTTCCTGGGTGCTAGCAAACCAAGAGCCTTGGGTGGTCATGAATACCTGTACATCTGCAGAAGTATACTCAGCTGGCCAGGGTGGAGGACATCCCTACGATTCAATGTTTGAATGCTGTTAGGGATGTTTCTGCCAAGACTGACTGGATCTCTCACAGATATATAAACATAAATCCTCTATAATGCTGGCTTTAGCTAAAGATGTGGGGTGGTCAGAGGAGATGGGGTCAGGTTCTGGGTCCTTCTAGTTGTGTGGTAAGAGAGTGTGGGACATCAGGGATACAGAGTTGAGCTCCAGCTTTTGGCCCGAGCATTTGCAGGTCCATTCGTAGGGTACATTTTTGCACTCACCAGGATGGACTCTCATAGGTAGGGACCTGGTTTCAGATGTGGCACTCCATTGCTGTCTGACCCTGGCTCATCATACCTAGGCACATGAACCCTTCTTGAGACATGCTTATGGGAGAAGTGGAAACTTCTTGTATTGGAAGGAACTTGTAGAAGATGGACACTTTAATTCCTTACTGTCCACTGGTAAATGTGTCACTAGAAGCACTAGGCTTTTGAATATGTAGCCAAAACTGAGATTTTGCTTTCTTTAGCACCTGAAAGGAATTTATTTTGTTGTTGACTGTTACACCACGTTGTCATTTGGCTATTGCTGTGGAACAGCAGCATGCAATGTCTTCAGTTATTTCTCTCTTTGTCCATGCCATCAGTGCTAATCTGCTTTTTTTTTGCTCTTTTTTCCTGTCTCTTGCCTAGTATCTTTACTGTTCCTTCATTTTTTTAAATCTTCTTTGTTGTTCTGTTGCTTTTTAAAATGTTTTCTGTTCTTTACCACCTGTGACATTCAGCAGTTGGGCTCTTTATTCCATATAATTTATAATTATAAGAGGACTGCTGAATTCTTACAGCAAATTACCAGCGAAATATACCAAACCATAGACAGTCTTGCTAGAGTTTATGATAAAATTTTAGAAAACTTTTCTTTTAAATATTTCCATATGTTCATAATCAATGCAAGTATCTTCTTGTCCTTGTCAGGAATATTAGTTATTATGGTTAATTATTATGAATGGCTAATCACTGCATTACCTGCCATAGCCTGAGATTTTTAGTAAACCCTGGAAATTACTTTTGTGTCTACATCAGCCTATTTCATTGACCTGCTGTCAAGATCTTGACTTTTTTGCAGTCCTTCAGCTGCCAAACGTTGGCTATGAAGTGATTAGTGTTCTGATAAATCCACTGTTGGCCTTGGTAATGAAGATAAATTCACTGGATTTCCATCTCTAAAGAGTAGCATTTGAATAAGGATACAGATTCTGGTGAATTTTGCTTAGATCCAAACTAATTTAATCGTTCTGTAGCATTATTACTTATTTAAAAAAAAAAAAAGGTAAACTTTATAAAGAGAGACATTGATCACAATGAAAAAAGGGGAAAAATACTAATTACTGTTCCCTTCTTCAAAAGTGCTTTCCTTTGAATAAATGCAGTTATGTCAAATTGTGGATAGAGAACGCATTGACTCTTTCTTATCATATGTAGTTAATTCTTTTTAAAAGGTAAAATTGTTAACTTTCTGAAACTACTGGCAAATGTGAATGTTTAATGAAAATAATTTTGGCACCGTTGATTTCCTCAATGTACATCCATATGTCAGCAAGTGTGACACAAGATGCCTGCATCCTTCCAGCCTCACATTTTAACCACTCTTTACAAAAGCTGAACCAAACCAGCAGGACTAGCCTAGGCTTGTTTCCATGACTGAACTGTGTGAAGAGAATGTCACCCCTTTTTATTTATGTAACTTTATTTATTTAAGATTTCCCATCCAAATAAGTTTTGGAAATGCAGAGTATGCATTTAAATATAGCAGGGCTTCAGAATTTTAGCTTCTTTCTCTCTTCAGCAGCAGCTGGGTATCTTCCCTTTATATTCCTGGGCAAATGTGGGGTGAAACTGTTGCATGTAAAGATTTTTAGATTTTATAAAGTGTTTTTTAAAGCCTGCACCAAGGCTACTTATGCTTCTATGAACTAAGCCTGAGACTTATCTTCCATACTAGCAGGAGACTTAAATAGTCTCAGGAAGAAGATTAAAATTTTTATATTGTAAATGTAGTGCCTTAGAGCTGTTGTTCTTTAAAAATAAGGAACAGTGGTGGCTGTGTTTGCTTTAAGCATGGAGAAAAATTACTTTCCTGAGTTGGCTTTCAAAGTAACTTTATGAAGTGTCAGGATATTAGAATTCTACAGGAAAATAAAAGTACACTCATAAATATTTCAATAGGAATAGTGGATTAAAAAATATGTAAGAAGATAAAAGTCTTTTTTTATATTCAGTGGAAATGCAGCAGCATATGTTTGCAAAGAAGACTCCAGTACCTTCTATCTGTTTCCTAGTGTGGTTGTATTTTATGTTCTTTCATTAGGAGCTGAAAACTGTTCTCTGTCATTAGCAACTTGTAAAATAAGTAACAGATGCTTTCGCTGTGTGTGGCTGAAAGAGCTTGGGTTCTTCCACTTAGTATCCCTCTAGCCAAAATAGCTGTTCCACCAAGCACTGACTGATCTGGAGAGAATCAAGGTAGATTCCATAGTAAAAACATCTGAATGGTGTTTTGTAGATAGAGAGAAAATATGCATTTCTTTATAGTCAGTGCAGTTTGAAGAAACTGTTTGGAGAAGTCATGGGTTTGAAATAGCAAATAATGAGGTGAGGTTGGTCACTTGGCAGTGAGGTTTGGAATTTTTTTCTTCTTCTTAAAGAAAACAAGAACTTTCAAAATGAAAATATGAAATCAAATATTCACAATCCATGGATACTGTATAAATAAGTAATTCAATCCAGAAAGAAGGATTTTTAATGCAATAAAGTCTTCCAAAATTTTTCACACAAATTTTCTTTTTGGGATGAAAACCAGTTGGAGAGCTATCTTTTATGTGATTTTATATAAGCAAACTTTTTTTTTTATTATAACCCGTTGAACTTAAAATACATAATATCTCTGGCAAGAATTATATGCCTTTTTTCTAAATTCTGGTTTTATTTCTGATTTCATTTCATCATTTGGAAACTAAAATTTAGTCAAATGAAAAATGTCTTACTATTTAAAAGCCAGATTATTCACGGACTATTTATTGCTTTTTTTCTTTTTTCTTTTTACCTGACAATATTGATTAGTTGGACCACAGCAGAGTGTTTGCAGTGAATGTAGCAAAAAAAAAAAAAAAAAGGATATAAAAAGGCAGTGTGAGCAGACTTCTTTCCAGAGCCTTAGCAATATCAATGGATTAACTGTGACAAGATCCATGCTAAATAAGCATGGTTCCTTTTTTCGGAAATGGTAAATGAATGCAGAAAGGCAAAATGTCCACTCTTTTAAAAGCAGTCACTGATAGCCCCTGCTTGATTTACAGCAGGTTAGACTTGATTCTGAGAAATGGGGGCAGCCACAATTCCCACTGAAGTGCTGCCAAGCCCAGGACTGATTATTACAGCAATAAATCAAGGTAGGCTGTTCGCAACTGTTGGAACACATCTCAGTGGGATTGTAGCATCCTGTGTAAGTAATAACAGGAGAGGTACTGACACAACAGAAAAGAGTATTTGAGGTAAGTTACTGAACCCCTGGGTGGTGGCCTGCCCTGTTTTATGTTTGGAATCCATGTGCTAAGGTGTTAGTGTTACCTGGGTCATAGGATAAAGTATTGAGAGACACTTTAGTTCTTCTTTTCTTGCAGCACTGCTGTATCATTTCAGCCACTCTGTTAGGCTTTGGTTGTGCAGAGCAGAGAAGCACTTTTTCTTTAAAGAATTATTAATAGGAACGCTATCTGCCAGCTTCTTCTGAGCCCTCCCTCTTTTTTATGTTGTGCCTGCCTGTCACAAGCATGGCTGTGATCCAAGAGCTGCTCTCACGGGGCTGGTACAGCTTTGGAAGTTCATTTGCTGTAAAAAGGCAGAGAAGTGGAGTGGTTAGGTGAGCTACCCTTCCTGCTGTTTCCTGACTCCCTGAGTGAGCAGTGAGAAGCAATGCCAGTCAGAACAGCTGGGAAGCAGTTTCCTTCTGCTCCTCCTAGTGTGGGATACTCTGGAAGGTGACTCCTGCTGCCCCTGAGCAGCCACATCCGGGAGGATTTGGCCAGACACTGGAAGGGACAGTCTTTTCCAACAGGCTGAGGGACTTGTTTAAATTCCATTATGCCCCAGACTGAAAATTAGGTATTGTTCAGCACTGCAATGAGAGTTAAGATTTAGCAAGAAGGGGTAAAGGCCTAGACATAAAGTGCCCAAAACCTTGTGTGTTTTTTGGGGATTGGACTGAATGAGGTAAGTCCAAAGCAGGAACAGAGTTGAAGAGCTGACCACATGACTCATGCTGGCAGGATTTGTCCTATAGTCACTGGGAGGAGAGGTGGCTGGAGGAAAGAAATGGCCAAAAATATAAATAGACTACTCCCACTAAGAGTGTCTGTGTTATCCAGGCAGCAAAGGGCTGAAGAAAGGACCAAGGAAGAAAGGATTAATTTGAGAAACACTCAGAATAAAATAAGGACACAGTTTCCTACATGTGACATTTCCTCCCTGCACATTGAAATGCTGTGATACATGTGCACATACTTCAAAACTTCAGGTGCTCTACATTCAGTGGCTAAAATCCAGTCCAATTAAACAATTGAAAATTCTCTAAAAGCAGATGAGATGGAAGTATATAACCTTTCAAATTTTGCAAATAGTCTCTGTTTCTTATCAGTCATATTCCTTCTAATGGGAAGCTAACTAAAATAAATGGAGAAGACAGGGGGGAAAAAGCTGAATTTCACTGTAATTATGGATTTTATTAGTCAAGTTTCCAGACTATAAAAATATTGCCATCTTTAAAGTAAATATTTTAGTATTTGCAGTGCTCAAAATCCAATAGATTGTAAACTCATTGTAAATAATGAGACTCACCCATGCTATTTTAAATTATCAGGGCCAAAATTCAAAACAAAACTAATAACCTAAATAACATATAAATTTCTTAGGCTTTTTTAGCTATTTCTAATGAAACATTAACAAAAGCATATTTCATCTTAAGATATATTTCTTAAAATTGTACTAATAACATTAGGTATATCCCTGCTAGATTTACTTGGTAAGGCTATAATATTTTATTATAGCCTTATAATTATTATTATAGCATGTTTTAAACTAAAGCATAATGCAAGAAATCTTACTTTTAAAAACAACAAGTAAGCTAGGTCTACGTCCTTCATGTTTTTTCAATAAACTAGTTAGAAGCCATTCAAATCAGCAATTTCATGTCTGCTCTGGCCTTTCACATGTAGCACTTGTAGCTTCTGAGTCAAAGTCTGAGCCAAAAAAAAGAAATTTCCATCTGCAGAACCAGGAATTGTTAATTAAAATTCTTTTTCTCATTTGCAGGAGTTGAATGAATAAGCATTATAATTTGGCTGGTATTTCAGGAATTAATAGCAGCATTATTACATTAGATGTGTAAGATTTTTGGCTTGAGTGAGTCATTAGCTTGTTAGAGAGATTGTAAGTGAATTGGTTACATGAATAAATTCTTAAAGAGTCAATAGCCATGCATGGCATGAATTAAAAACTGGTAAATAGTAAGCCTCAAGTTTTAAGTAATTTTCACTGGGCAGTGATTATCAAGGTGATGTAGGATAGTCCATTAGTATTCCCTATTCTTCCCTCTGCACTGCTTAGTAAAACAAGTACTGCAGGTAGGAATAAAAATGGAAATTTAAAAAAAAAAAACTTGAAGGAAGGTTATATGATTTTATTTCTCTGCAAAGATTATTTTAACATCTCAGAATTGGGTCATTTGGTAAATTTGTGGAATCTGTAATTTGCTGGCTTCCACTGCAGGTACGTACGTCTCTTTCAGCCAGTGTTATTTCCTATCCTGAAAGGATATCTGCACTCTCCTTGGGAGCAGCACCAGTACTCAGAAGATACATCATAAACACTTGTCATATTTTTTGACAACAAATTAGAATCAGCAGGAGTAAAGAACTCTTCACAGATTCTGTGCTGACCACACTGTCCCAAAATTAATCCCTTTTCTACTGCTGAAAGTGGGAGAAAAAAGGATAGGATGTGCCCCTTTTCCCTTCAGACTGGGTGTGTGCACTTCCTACACTGAATCCCATTTCTTCCTGCTGGGGAAGGGATGAGCCATTTTAGCCAAAGACATGTAGCCTTCCAGTGATTAGCTGACTTATGGAATTGTCACTGGTGGTTGCTTTCAAAGATATAGTGTTATCCTGAATGTCTGTTCAGAGTGCTTTATCAGGTAGTTTGGCACATATGTGTGTGCTGTCCCGGACAACAGGAGAGGAGATTAATAATGACAGATCCTGAGGCTTGTGGAAGTGTGGGAAAAGGCTAGGGCATGAATGTGCATGCTCGTGTAAGAGGTGGGGATGAGACCCCCACTGGCAAAAGCCAAGTGAGCCACAAAATCTGTGGCTGCCTTCATTTCTTCCCCTGACTTTTCTCAATAAATCAACGAACAGATCCTGAATGTTTTGAAAAACTCATTTTGCTTTGCTTTTTATCTGGCAAAAGAATGTTTTATTGAGAAACCTGCATTCAGAATGTTTTATTGAGAACCCACATACAGGGTTCTGGCACAGATGTTCTATCTTTACTACCTTACTATACATTTTAGTTATCCCTCTGGGTGCTGATGGTTAATCCATGTTTTTTTTTAAGTTGTCTTCATAGCTCCCTTTCTCTTCCTCTCTTAAAGAAATGAGATACACATCTGAAATGAACTCTGACCAAGCAATTTTCTGGAAACCCTGTCACAGTGTGATCTTATCTATATTTGATAGACAGGCAGTAAAATCAAGGGAACTTGTTTTCTGAATTTGTTGCTTACTTTGAAAACTTTAATTAAATATGGCTATCCTTGTCCATATTTTCCATTTCACTGTATTACAATTTACTATGTATGTCATGGTAAACATCCTAATAGAAGTACTTCATTTAGCTGGCCTTATTTCTTCCAGAAATGTTTTACTAACAACTAAACATAATGGTAAGCATTTTCCCTCTGCATCTGTCCTCTGTTTAGGACAGGTCTACTATTTCAAAGGTTTCAGTGAGTAATGAAATGGGAAACAGAAGGCTGTTGCTCTCACCAATTTTCAAGGAAAAATGATTTTATGATTTCTTCGTAATTCGGTCTTCTTGAAGTTTATGACTCACAGTATTTCTCTGCTTTTGGGATGATTTTGTAACAGAATATCAGCTTTCTATTCAATAGTTACTGGCAGACAGCTTCACTTAGGAGACTTTCTTGGACATCGGGGTGGAGAGAGGGAGAAATTTTTCATGAGTATGTAAGAAATCTAAGAGCACATTATTGAATTATTCTTGACTTTCAAAACCATTTCTTTCATTTATTTGTCCCCAGCTTTCACTATATTCCTTCAAAGTGGGAAACTCATCTGAATGACTCACACTGTGCAACCCTGTGAAGGATGCTAGCTGTCTCCAGTGATGACAGAAAAAGAAATAGAGAGGTTAGCACTTCTGGGCTGAAGTTTGTTTTTGGAAATCCCATACTTTGACTCTCTGCTAACATCTACATATTTAAATCAGATAACTGTGCACTGAAACAGATGCTTTACCATCTGAGACATCTGATGCATCACCCTGCATCTGATTATACATATACCAATGAGAAGAGTTCATATTCAAATCAGTCATTTGCCTGATTTGTTGATTAGACATTTTTAGATGTCCTCTTGTTTTAAAATTTATACTGGACCACCATTTACAGCAGAATGAAACTATCTAAATAAGGAAGGAAGTGAGTATCTCCTAAGTAAGAGAAAATTTTGAGCAAAACACAGCCAAAGACTTAGAAAGGAAATGAAGATGATAGAAATAGGACAGAAAAAAAAAAAAGGAAATAATTTCTGTTGAAACAGAAACTATGAACTGGAATGATAAAAGAAGACATTCAGAAACCACATAAGAAGTTGGTACCTGGTGTGAGAAGCCATGTATAAAAAATTAGTTAGTGTTTATCTTGCAGGAAATCCACATTAAGCCCTAGGAAAAATATGTGACTTCCATTGCTGGTTACTTTTCCCAGTGCTGTTTCAGACTGGAGCTTTGTAGCAGAGGCTCCAACATGGGGTGAGACTTGCAGGTGAGGATCTGAAAATTTTCTTGCAGGAAAACTTTGACTTTGACTGTATGGTTCTCTGATACCTTTTTTTTTTCATTTGATAAAATAATAGTTCAGTTGCTCTATAGCAGGGTGATGGTGTAGAATGTTTTCATGTTCCAGAGGGTAGGAGGATTCTGAATTCTCAATCACAAACTGTGGTGTCTGGCCACTTGCTTAAAAACACTTCAGTAGCAGAGGATGGAAAAGGGACTTACAGGACACTTATTCTTCAAAGGACTTCAGAAAAGATCCTTGATATCACAGCTGAAAAAACCTGTTACCTGCAGTTAGTACAAAATAATTAAAAGAAATTGCAATAAAAAGTAAAATTAGTATGCTAGCTATGTGATGCTGTAGCAAAGTCAGGGTGACTGTGCAAAGGAAAATTAAGCTCTATAACCCACTGGCACACTCTGAGGGTTTCTGTGATCACTTGGAGAGGAAATATTTTATGTGATCTCCTTGGATCATACCAAAGGCTTTTGACAGAATCATTCACCAAAGCCTCCTAGACAAAGATACCATGGGATTAAAGGGGAATTCCCCACAGAGGAAAACTGACTAAAGGATAGTAAACAAAGTTTGGGAACATATTTTTAGTTTTTGTGGCATATGTGTATTACCATTGTAATCCCATATAATGCATGTGATCAGAACCCTTACAAGTGGTTTCTAAAGGGATGAGTAAAGAAATGTTAAATTTCATGTTATTTAGAAGAACTGTTGTCAAGAAATGCAGAGAGATCATATGGTCTGTGTGACCTCATATTGAAATGAAATTCGGGTGTGGAGTGAAGCACAGGGAAAAAGAATCAATCCCCCCTTTGGACACTGAGCAATGGGCTATTAGCTAACAAATACCACAAGGGGTGAGATACAGGAGCTACAGCAGACTGTTCTGTGATGAGATGAGCCAAAAGTTCAGCATCAATCAAAACCAGCAAATGCAATGCTTGGGATTTTTAGAAAGAAGAAGAGAACAAAGCATAAAGAAAGCTTTATGCAGCTGGAAAGTGTGTTAGTTTTGTGAATGCAGTGGACAGCTCTGGTTTCTTGTGTCTCCAAAAGGGTGTTCTGAAACTGGAGAGGAATCAGATGGTGAAGAAGTATGATAAAAGCTTTGTGGACAACTTTTATCCTAAGGATTGTTAACATTTACTAGATAGAACTCTTTAAACTGAACAAGGCATGAACTTGGGGTGTGGCAAACAAACATGACACTGGACACTCAGGACCTTCCACTAAAAGTAGTAGGAGACATGAAATAAAACCAGAGACTACCTGGCCATCCAGAGCAGAGGTGGTGGTTCTTCACTCAGAGTGGAGTTGAGCCAGGGAACTTTGTTGTATTTACACAGTTAAGGTGGATTGGAAAAGTAAACTGGACCAATTCACAGACATTGTCTGACAACTGCAAAGATGCTTTGTCTGGCTAAGCCCAGGACAGCGCTCTCAGGAAATAACATTATGCATTTTGTTATTATACAATTGCCTAGGCTCCTTCCTCTGAGCAGTGACAGGTGCTGTACTCCAACCTTTGGTATTGTCATCAATACCATGTCTTTCAACTCTTTGGTACTTTTTGATATCTGCTCTGCATCTGTATTTAGTCTTTGAACTCAGAAGACTTAATGAATTTGGCTGGTGTGCATCAACTGGAAGAACAAATATGGTCCTTTTCAGAATCTACAAAAATAATGTATAATACACAAACTACTGTAAAGGGAGTTAGAAACCCAAATAAGGTACAGATCTTTTCTTATTTTGGTATCCAAGACACCTTGATCTATTATGCACATTTTATTGGCAGTGATTTGTTCATATATGGTATTCTATTAAAAAATTGGTAGACCTTTTATCCCATTACATCACCACATATTAAAATCTAAATTTTAAAACATACACATGCAGGAGCAAGACTTTTGATTCACCAGCATGTACATATAATGGCTGACATAGTATGTGGAAATAAGTGCACATTAAGTACATGTAGATAATTGAATTTCAGAAACTAAATTTTTCTGTAGGTTTATGTAGTATAGAATTATAAGTAGTGCTGTTAAGAGATTTAAATTAAGTACATTTCATATGTTCATTTTAGAAAATCAATAAGTAAATATGAAAGTTTATCATGATGACATTGAGTCTGTTGCTTGCAGATTGCAATTGAATGTCAAGGGAAGAATTTATTAACCCACTGATATTTCCATCTTCTGAAATTATAAGAAAGTAAACATAAAATCATGTAATTAAACTGTTGATAGACATAATAAGGCCCTAGGAGATTATATAAATATAATTCACTTTTTCCTCTCAGACTGGATCTCCTGATATGGTTAGCCTTTTCAGTGTCACAGAGAGCAGAAGATTATCATATACCAAATTTAGGCAGTGGTCATTGTTAATGGATTAGAACCAGTGAAAGTGAATCATCTGTCTGAGTTTTTAAAAGGTTACTAGCTAATAAGTCACGAGAAACCCCATGTAGGAAGCATCTAAAAACATGAATCATACAAAATTAAGGTCCTTTTAAAAATCTGTGCATGGAAGGGGTGACTAAATTCACCTTGAAGTAGTATTGACAAGCTTAATGCACACACACTGCACTGCTGTCAGTGGTGTTGGCCATGGGATGATCTGAGATTTGTGTACAAGGGTGTGTGTGATATTTTCATCTAGCTGAGATTTTGAAAAGACCAGATGAGTGCTGTGTTAACACAATCCTGTCATCCTTGCTGTAAAGAGGATAGAAGTAAACTGCAGGAACACTGTACTTTAAAAACTTGCACGTCTCTGTTATGTTAAACAACAGACTCATCCAGAAGATGAGTGGTCTCTGCAGCTCTCTGTGCTGTCTGGGCAAAGCTTTAACTCCTCACGCACCCATGGTGAGCACCCACGGGCATCCTGCCTGGGAGGTTGCTCCTCCGGCATGTAATGAAATAGTACAAGATGAATATGAATTTAGGAGGTTTTAGATTTGGGGTTGTGAGAGTTTTCTTGGTCCTACTAATCCAGCACATTCTATATATCTAGCCATTCTGACACAAAGTATTTCTCCACTTTTGTTTTAAATTATTCCTTAATAGAGGGTTTATGAACATTGCTGTATTAAGACCATAAGGTAGCCTGGATTAAGTGTTACTTCTGTCTTCAGAGCTACAAAAATACTTGCTTTCATAAGGTGTTTATATGCTTTTAGTTACTTGGAGAATACCAAAGGTCTTCATTTAAAAGATGGAACTTTATATATAAATTAATAAGTAAAAAATAATGGAGACCATGTACGTGTGCATATATTACATATATAACATATTTGGTATCACTGCCAGCCGGGCAAAAGCAAAGGTTTTGCTGCAGTAGCTTTTAACATTTGGGAACAGCTGTGCCTCCCCTGTGCTGTTTAAGTCTGATCCTCTGCCAATCAACAGTTGTGCCAGGACAAGAGAAAATTTGCACATAGTCATAGTTGGCAACTCAATTCTCCTTGCCAGAGAAGCTCACAGCAGCCCCTGTGCATTTTCTTGTGGTTTAAATAAAATGTCACTCTCAGGCTGGCACTCTGTATTATTCTCCACTGCTGCCTGTCTGTGGCCCTGCCAGTGCAAATGAAATGTGAGTGCCATTCCCAGCGCTGCTGGATGGCAGCAGTGGCAGAGCGTGCAGGACAGACAGTGGCCTGCAGACAGGCTGTGCATGGCTGTCCTTGTGCTGGGGCTGCTGTGACACCGTGATGAGAGCACACAGCAGAGGGGTGGCGGGAGTGCAGCGGTGGCACCGAGCAGGTGGGCAGCGTGATGGGAAGCAGGGCACTCTCCCAGCACTGCGGCTCCTGTCTCCCTTTGCAGTGTGAAACCAGATGCCTGCAGTACAGCAATCCACTTTTAAACAAATGCAGATCCCAGTACCAGCCAAGGTACCATTCTGTCTGCCTGTTTTTAGGGTTTTTGCTGTTTTCCGTTCACCTCATGTCCATGATGTAAGTCATCCCAGACCCCTCCAACAGCATTTTCTGCACCGCATACTTTTTGTCCTGCTGTGCTTTTCTGTTCTTCCCTTCATGTGTAATGTCTGTTGAAGATGATAAAAATTGTCACAGGTTGTCTTACAGGAAATCCAATATCCTAGTTACATATGTACCCACATTTTCACTACCATCTTTGACTCACATGTTTTTCCTCTTTTAGATGAGCTTTGTTCTTATAGTTATCATTCTCATAGCCAATGAAGGCAGGTCACTGAGTTGCTGCAAAACTGTCCTGTGTCCATGAACACACCTTTATGTTATTGTAGATTATCCACCACATATGAGAACATCCTAGCACTAAAAATGACAAGGATTAAATTCTGGAGAGCTCTGCTCTAGCATGCAGAAATCACAGAGGATTATGTGCTAACTATCGGCAAAATTTCATGATGAAGCAATGTTTTGTTGCAATTACTGTGAATAGACACTGATATCTTTTCTGTAGAGATGTTTTCAGCATATCTTCTAGAAATCCACACAACTCAGTTATGTTCCATGAGCTTTTTCTGGTGTTGATTTCAAAGTAGATACTTCACAGGTTTTTCAGGAGAAATTTTGCTTTTGAACCCAAGGGAAAAAACAACAGTGAAGAGATCTGAAATGAAAAGCATTTCTTTTTCTTTTACTACTAATCTCTCTTAGAGAAAATAAGAGTGTGTGAGAGGATAAAGGGCAGCATTTCCAAAATTATCTAAGCATCACTGAAGCCTCAGTTCCATTTTCAAAGTGATGTAAGCACTTTGGAGCCTAAGGGCTCCAACAGGTTCAGATAATATCCTTATTGTAGTCAAAATTTGATAAAGTACTCTGGGTGCCTAATTCACACTGAAGTCTACATTCTTTGATGCTCTCATGAGCCCTGCTAGCTACCTCTCTGAATCAATATGAAGTCGCCTGAAAATTGGACACTCAATTTCACAAAAATGCAGTGGGATTCAAGTGCTAATGTCACTTCTTAAAAAGGTTTTAAAGTCCTAAGCTGCAGAAAACCTGACTTTTAAAAAGCATGAAGACACTGACAGATGCAGAAATGTGTCAAAAGGAATTTTCCTAAACCCCTGAGGATGTCAAGAGGACACAAAAAAAAGGGAAAAGGAAAACAGTCAATTTGCATATCAAATATCTCTCAACTAATAGGAAAAGCAGATAACATGCATTCAGGCAAACACCACTTTATCAAAGCACTAATATTTTTTGTTGCTTTGAAGCTTTGACTCTTAAAACTGCACACATGACTGGACATGCAGCAGATGTTAGTTGTAGAAGTGTGTATGGAGTAATCAGTTCCATTCAAGTCTCTCAAATACACCTCCTTATCTCACACCAAAAAGTCCTCTATTATGGTCTCCGTGAGAGAGACACAGGATCTAAACTTAGGCTCGCCCAGAGGTAGTGAGTAGGTCCTCATCAGCATATCCCATTAGCAGTCAAGGACACACAGGAGACTTGTGGGACAGCAGAACTGGGGTTCTTGCACTTGTGAAGTACAGAGGCTAAATGTACCCTAAAAAAATGTCAGGTTGTGATTCTGGGTGCTGGTGTGAGTTTGTCTTTGCCCTGTGACTGCAGGAATGAGCCCTGGAATAGCTGAGGGCCATAGTATGGAACCATCTCCCAGACAATCCCTGTGCCCCATTGGAGCAGGGAAGTGCAAGCCAGAGACCACTGCCAATGGCATCTTGGATCTTGCCACCTTTCTTGGTCGGGCTTGTGCTACTGCCACCATCCAAGCCATGCCACCTGGTTTGAAAGCTGGAGAATTTCTTCCTGCCAGGTATGGCAAGAGTACAGCAAAGGGTATTGTGTTAGTACAAGATGGGAGAGGAAGCTTCAGCTATGGGGTGCAGCTGTGAGGAAATCACTAGTTTTGCTGCTTACTTCTTCTGTTAAGATTTAACCTTTAAACATTTTGACAGGCTATTTTTTTCCAGGATCAAGAAGGTGACAGTCCACGACAATATGAAGTCAACAAACACTGTCAGAAGAGTTTCTGCTTTGCTTGTCCCTATTTTTAGTCCATTCCTCTTGCTAGCCATGTGATGCTTCACTACTGCATGACTCCAAGTGCTCTTAGAGGCATAAACAAGCAATGTCACCAAGGCTGTTTTCATAGCCAAAGATTTAGCACCCAGCATGTATTGCAGAATTGCCCTAGAAGAAAGGCGAAGTAGTGAGTATGGAGAAACATGGATTCAGAACAACTCATGCTACTGCAATAATGTTAGAAAATTATCTGTTTTAGTAAGGTAAGATCAGAAAGGCCCTAGGTCTGGCAATGTTTGTTTTGCCTTCTGTTTGAAAATTCAATAAAAACCACATAAATATTTGTTAACAGATAAAGATCTGCTTTAATAGTTTTTGCGTTTGATGTTTTCCTGCTCTTCACAAGCGAACTAATTTTCTACTTAGGTGTAGAAGTAGTCACTATCATCTATGTGGAACACAGGGAGTGCAAGAAGGCCTCAGGTTGACAACCAGTGAAAACCTAATTCAGTGTAATTATCACCATGTGAAAACCACTAGAGTCACGTTAATGCCAGTCTTTTTCATGAAAGTGCCCAGTGCATGTGCCCTGCCTTTTTCTCACTCTGCCTTAGAGAAAATGCAGGCTGGTTTAAGTGGACTCTATGTATAGTTTGGCACACCACAGCACTAATTTCCAGTCACTGTTTGGTGCTCTGATAAGTGGATCTGAAAGCAGAGGAATTATCTTTCCAGGGAAGAGGACGGTGAGCAAGTGGAGCTTTGGATGAGGTGTCCAGTACCACCACACATTGCCCTCCTCATCTTTGTTTGAACAGCTGAGAAAGGGTTCCTAGGGGTGGATAAGATGTCTTCATAAACTCAAAGACTTTTGGCACTATCACCTTTGGTTTAGTAGGTGAAGTTAGATTAATAGAAGGAACAAAGTTTCTCTAGTTCCTATAGTGGTAAAAGAAAAATCTTCTGAATTATTTTATTGGGGCAAAAGTTCACTGGCCTGGGAGTATCTTTGTTATTTAAAACTGATTTGAGTTTATAGCATTTGTGGTTGGACACAATTTAGCAGAGTGTATGCTTCTACTTATTCTGTACAGACTACAGAAAACTGACTAATAGAAACCTCATGTTGGGTATAGTCCAAACTATAATTTAAAGTTTTTTCCAGTGTGAGATTAAACCTGCTTTTTCCTACTGATTAATATGGTGCCAGAATAATTTATGTCAGATTCACATGATGATAAAACTAAAGGGAGCTCCACTGGTAATATGTTACTATCGCAGTGTCATTGCTTGAGTCAATGGACTCATACATCGTTGGCCTCCTTTTCTTCACTGGCCTTTATCTGTAATGCTCAGGCTGCATGAAGGGATTCCTTTCTGTCCAGAAATGTGCTGCAGAGAATTAGGGAGCTGCCAAATCCCCTTCTGTACGGTAACAACAAATTTTACAAGTAATACCCCTGGGTAGTATTACTAGGTATACAAATGGGGAGGTTGGGCAGGGAGCAACCAACATAAAACTGGATGGGTTTTCCCAGTAATCTGACCTGTGGAAAAAAAAAAAGCAGTTATTGATCCCAAATTTTCCAAGTAACTTGGCCATGAACAAGTAAGCTGAACACAACAACCACATGTCTGAGAGCTGAAGAAGGCAGAAGATCAAGGGTTTGTCTTTAATGGCTGATTTCCAGCTTCCAAGTGAACATACCCCTTCTGGTCTTCTCTCTCTCTAATTTTTCCAAGACAGAAACATGTTTTTGTAAATTCCATAAGGAGCTATGGTTGGCTCTCTATATGAAATTTAGACAATGAACATTATAATGAAGGATGTTTTGGTCCATTCTCCTTTTTAATTTGATGACAAAAATTAGATACACAAGACTTCCATTACCCCTTTTTTGTTTCCTAGGAAAGTCTCTCCTGGTCGTTGTTTTTTTTTTTATATATACACTCTTTCATTATCTTTTGAGACTCATACTCAAACAATTTAGGTTTCCTGTCCTATACAACCATTTCAGAACTCTAATCCTCATATGTTCAAATATCTTCCTGTAATTTTAAGTCAAATTCTTTTCATGCCCCATTACAACCAATTTGCTCTCTTGTATTATATTATATAAAACTTGCAAGCTGTTTACATTACCTCAATGGTTATACATATATATTTATTATAATATACACTTCAGATATGTACTTCAGTTCAGCAGGTTACTGATGGGAATAACTTGTGACTCCCCATAGCCCCTTTGATTGACATGCACTTGCTGCCATTCAGGATTACAATATCTCCACCTGCCTCTGACATGCCTGTGACTTCCATCAATTGTTTATAAGCATTTGGTATATTATATATCCTCAGCATACAGCTTACTTGTGAAATAATTTATGCCATTTCACTGTAGCATTCTGTCATATTACAGCTTCTGTGAGTAATGCTAAGTCAACAGGGAAGTCTTTTATCTTTTAATCAGGATAAATTATTTGTTTGTAATGCAGTAAATTCCCTACTGTATTAATAAAACTTCTGTTTGATATTTGAATTCTTGAATATTTGGAGGCTGATGTTAAAATAAAATAAAAATGCTTTTTAGAGCAGAGTTTTTTTAGTTCTAATATGGAGGGTTTAAAATACTGGGAAAAAACCCTGCCCACCATTTTTCCTTTTATGTACAAATGTAGGAAGTCAATTATTACTTTGAAAACAGTTTAAAATTAACTTCTGTTAAATAAATCCTAACATTCTGAATTTTCAAAATTTTAATTTTGACATTTATGGGTCTTTTTACTCTGAATGGTTTAAATGTTTTATGATTTAAATATTTTTTCAGTTACTTCCATCTAAGTATTAAAACAATAAGACATCTAGGCCCAAATCTCTATCCCCAAAATAATGAGATATGTAATAGGAGCAATTTTATTTTTCACAGCAAAAGGAAATGCATCATATTATAAAACCACCAGCTTCAGTAGAGTAGTAGAAGAACTTTGGACAAATGAGCCACTTGGCACTGCAAACTTAGAAATTTGAGGATTCAGGTAGAAGAAAAATCAAATAAAGAACACAGCTGTGAAAAGTAAAAAGGGAGATAAATAAATACTGCTACTAAAATCAAACAAAAATATTAAATGTCATTTGAGATACCTGATTAACATAATATACTTTCTTTTCTCACAAGAGCCCAAATACCTAGGAACGACAATTGGAAGGGGTCATTGTATTTTTAAAGTAATATACTTGCTTCAAAATTATTTTCAGTTTTCATACCCTTTGGCCACACATTTGCTTGTGTATGAAAATTTTTCCAGGAGACTGAACTCTATTCTATGTAGCATTAAAAGATTCCTTCCCTTTGGCCCATCAGTTTGATGATGTGATAAATTCAGCTGGAACACAAATGGCAAACGCTATGTGATCCTTTTTTTAAGGAAGATAGAAATTAATAAATCTGTGTTTTGTGCCTCAGGCTTTCTTCTGTTCAGTGTAGTGAGCCATTTTGCATTTTTACATTAGTAATTGTTATTATCCAGAGTGTAAAATGTGCTAGAATGACAAGCTGTACAAATACAGATGATACCTACTATTATTACCATGAAATGCTGTACAATGGATATTTCAGTTCCATAGTGTTTCGTTGTAATAGATTTGGGTAAGGAAAACACTAGTATAAAATATAGGCACATTTATCTGGTTACTGTATAGCAAGCTGCCTCCTGCAGTGCTTTTGGGAAGAGGAAGAGAAATGCAAGAAGGTGATTTTGGCAGTGAAGAGAAAAATGCAGCATGCCAGCATGGTTTGCCATTAAAGTGGGCCAGAGACCATTTCTGTAAGATAATTTGCACACAGCTAAGCCTGTGCAGGAGGTGAGAGGGCTCTGCTGCTGGGGGTGCAAACTTTCTGTGCCAGCTGCCCTTAGTGCCAGAAATTTTCCAGGCCTTGCTTCATTTTCTAGTATAGATGTAAGAGCCAGAGGTGCTTGCTTGCTGTGGTAGCACCAAGACCTTTAATGGGATTGTGGAGTCATTTTATGCCCATTGTTCAGAAACAGTAACTGACAGGCCAGTGAAAGAAAGGCTCAGTTAATACAAATCTGCTACTTTACTCCCTGTGATTCAGTTATATCCATAAAATGGGAATTAATGTGCCTTATAACCATGCCATAAAATAGATTTATTAATACTTTGGCATCATCGTGATAAGCAGCCCAGGAAAGAGAGAGTTGATAGTACTGCCTAAAGTACAATGAGAGCTATATTTTCTTGTGGCACAGGCATGAGCCACATCATAAGAACAGCAGAAAATCCTGAATGGATGTTCATGCTCTAACCATTGTTTTTACTGTGAGCTGAAAAGCTGTGAGTCTTGTCAGAAATCAAGGATTATGTGATTACATGAGTATGCAGTTGATGCCAGTAACCTGGTGCAAAAACACAAGGGGTCCAAATGAAGGTTGGCCAAGGAGTTTTACTGCCAATCTGTCCTAATAGGGGATGTTTGAAGCCTCAATTTGGTGTGTGCATGTGCACGTGCGCTTGAAAAGAGAGGTTTCCAATTTTAACAAACACAACTCTTTCCACAGAAGATGAGATTTTCAGTAATAATCACATGCCAGTCGATGCTAATTAAGAAAAGTCAATGCTGTGGTAAAGCTCGTTACTTGCCTAGTGCCTTCATTAGAATTGCACAGGGAGTGGGAGTACCAATCTCTCTGTAGGCTCCCAGCTCTGTGAGTACTGGTCTTAATAAGCTGTGCAAATGTGTTCCTTGATCATTTATTGTTAACAAGTGGCATGAGTGTTGTTCACCAGGTTAAGCACTCTGTTGCTGCACGACATGTGTTCTGTTCTGAACAGATCCGAGGGGAATGAGCAGCCTTGTCTGCAAACAGGTTTGACAAGGATGCTGTGTTTGTAACAGCTGCAAATATATTGCCTTTCTATCAGATGGATTTTTTGAAAGTGGTCTTAGGTGGAAGGAAAAATCATGAGGTAAAATATGGATTTATGAAAAGAATGCATTTTGCAACATAGTGGATGTTTTACAGTCTCATCAGTGGACAAAGAAAGCAGGAAAACTTGCTATTACCATACAATAATGAGATAATGAGTTGGAACTATTCTTCCTGGAGTTCTAAATATAGCTTCACTCTAGCTATCATAACAAAAACCAAGCTTCAGCTTAGACGATATCACATCGACATAAACACGTCTTTTCGTGTGTTAATGCTATTGTTGCAAATATTTTGCTCTGCTATGTTCCATGTCATGACAAAAATGATTTTTTGGGTGGGAAACTTCACCATTTCTCTTGTATTGATTTGGTTCTACTGAATGTCACATCACTAGATCATTAAACTGAAATATCAGTATCTTCTTTAATGTATAATTCAGCGAATACTACAAGCACACATGCCTTTTATCAGAATATAGACATTCAGAGTTGTGCTTTCATAGTTCTGTCCTTTCACCTGCCTTCACACCTCCCAAAATGAGATAAAGACACTCTAAGTCATATAAAATAAATTCCAAGAATATTAACTTTTAGTTCTCCTTTTTAAAAAGGATATATCCTTTGTGAAGCAGCAACACTGTAAGGTGACTTCACCTCTCTACAACTTGGAAAAAAAATTATCCAATGTGCGATGTTTTACGGTTACATATATACGATGATTATCTTCTTTGTGTCTCAAATGCCAGAAAACATAGGGAAAAGGTGTCATACAGGGCAATCTGTATGTGTCAATGCCTGTGTTCAGTTCTGGGCCCCTCACTGCAGGAAGGACTTTGAGGTGCTGGAGTGAGTCCACAGAAAGGCAATGGAGCTGGGTGAAGGGTCTGGAGTGTGAGTCCTGTGAGGAGCAGCTGAGGGAGCTGGGGGTGTTTATCCTGGGCAAAAGGAGGCTCAGGGGAGACCTTACCCCTCTCTGCCTGAAAGGAGGTTGTAGCCAGTTGGGGATTAGCCTCTTCCATGTGACAACTGACAAGAGGTAGTGGCCTCAAGTTGTGCCAGGAAAGGTTGTATATTAGGAATATTTTATCGATCAAAAAAGTTTCCAAGCATTGGAACAGGCTGATCAGGGGAGTGGTTGCATCACCATCCCTGGAAGTATTTAAAAAACAAGTAGATATACCACTTGGGGACATAGTTTAGTGCTGGAGGAGATAGGGCTGGGTAAATGGCTGGACTTAATGATATTAAGGGTCTTTTCCAGCCTAAATGGTTCTATGATTCTGTAATAATTCCATGGGTGCTGGCTCAGCGCTTACCAGCAAGTACAGGCACAAGAGTACATACCACAGGCTGTGTATTCTCCTGTGCTCAGATACTCTGGCAGCCAGCAGTGTGCAGCCTGTGATTTGAGAAGTCAGTGCTGAGTGTAGCGCTAGGATCAAATGGTTGAAGCACAGGATGGAATAATATCATTGGAGCAGGCTGTCTTCAGGGGCACATACTCTCCTCATTAAGGACTGATCTGAAACACACAGAAAGCATAGAAAAACTTATGTGTAAATCCCCAAATATCTAGTGTGAATTGTAAAATACATTATTCTCTAGGCAACCATGCTCTGATGTTCCTAGGAAGGATCTCTCTCATTCCATGGCTTATCCCTTTCACTAACTTGGTTGACAAAAGTAGTACTTGCAGACCCATAAGCCACAGTGGGTGTTATAACAGTTCTCAGTGCAGCCAGGCTATGCTTCATCATCTGTAAGCAAATACTAAATTACAGCAGCATGGCCTAAACTTTTAGTATCCTTGCACCATATTGTCAGCAGGACTGCCAGCTTCAAAATTTGTATCAAGGCAAAGGGAAAAGTGTGAATATCAATTTTGTCTTAGCTGTACATTGGGCTTTGCACTGCTCACAAAGGTGATGGTAGGGGATGGGTGAGAAGACAGAAGTGTCAGTACTCATCCTTTTTGTAGATTGCCTATCCTAACTTAAAGAAGCTTTTTTTTTTTTCATAGTCTAAAAATCAAATTCCTCTTTTCTGTTTTGCGAGTGTATGTTTCAGTAACATTTCTGTTGAAGCCTGCTGTGTTATTCCATCTTGGTAGTTGCTAATGGGGATGGGGAATGGCAGCCAGGAATGTGGCATCTTCACTGGATTCCAGCTTCACTGTGTATCATTTTCCAGCTGCAGTAAACACAGGAAATTGTACCCTAAGAAACACTGCTCAATGAGGAATGCTTATGCAGTTAGAAAATTGTTTATTCTTTTACACTTTCTCCACCATAATGCTTAATGTTAAATAATATGTTTTCTAGTAAAGTTCAGAGAGAAAAACAGACTAGATCACACATTGAAAACACTGAAAGAAAATACAAAGCTTTGATTTTACCTTCGTTTAATGCCACCTGCCTGTGAAATAAAGAACTGATTTTGAATTGTGAGCAAATATTCAAGACAATTTGTTTTAGAATCCAGACTTTTTTAGTGGTCCATACCCATTGATAACATCCTTCACTTTTTTTTCATTGAATCTTAATTTCTATTCTTCAAAAATATAGATAGACAGCCTTTAACAAGCTGTCCTTTGGTATATACTCATGTATAAGCTTATGTTATCCTGGAGGTGAATTTTGTCTTGCCTTTTGAATCTCAGCTTAGAACAAAAACCAGCAGTGTTTCCAGCAGTGGTTCATTAAGTAACTTGTACTGTTTCATTAATTGACACCTTAAAGGAGGAAATTTTATAGAGTATTTGATTTAATATTATCAGAATAGTCTGAGTACAGCTGATGCACTTGAAGAAGACTGTCAGAATTATTATTATTTGTTACAATTTTTGTTATAATTTTCAGTGTGGTAGTAAGCAAGATTAAAGCTGATTATTACTGCAGTAAAAACAGCTTTGCAGTTCATGTATACACACACTTTATAGTATGTAGGGCTTTTATGAACAAACAGAACAGGCAAAAGTATTTTTGCCAATTTATGTCCTAATATGAAATGGAAAAAAAACCCCAAAAACAAAAATCCAACCCAAAACAAAACAAAGAAGGTCCAGACACTTGAGAATAATTGGAATATTGAGTTTATTTCTGGGCATCCCATCATAGACATTAGTTATCTTTTTAATACTTACACATATTTCTTATGAGAGAACAGCTTAGACAGTGATTTAGAGCAGAACTTTATTTTCATTAAATGGTCACATCTGTGCTTTGGCTGCAAGTGAATATGCAATCACTGAAAAATTATGCAAACAAACATTACTCTTGTGTTTAAATTCCAGTGAGAGTGTTTAGCTGACCTCTGTTCCAATTTGACTCTCTCCCATTTTTATTCTGTAGTCATGTTTTACACAAAAAAAAAAAAAATCCACTTGATTGTAAACTAATGCTTTCCAGTTGTAGGTTTCACATAATTGATGATATTTTTCTTCAAAAATTCAAATTTATCAACTTGTCATTAATTTCCATAAAACAGACAGCAATACTCATAGTATAATCCCCCTTGTATCAGTTTCATTTTGATGCTTGAAAATCCAACCAATGTACAATGTCACTTGCCAAAAATATTAACAAGATAACCTTACCACTTAAGGTATGTCCAAGCAAACTTAATGATTATCATAGCAAGTAAATATTAAATAAATATATGTATAGTAGCACTGTTGTCACAGTAAAATACTACTACAGTAATATTTGCTATTATACGTAAATGATAATTGGGGGAATCGTATAAATTTAATTTTATTGTGTTGTCTGTGGCTGATGTATTCTACTCTTCTTTTGGCAGTAGCAGTGTGGAAATACTGAACTTGGGGGAAAAAATCTCATTCTTGAGGAAGACATAAGATTTGCATAGTTGATTGTTACTAATATAATTCTCATTGCATATTCAACTATTACAACAATAAGCATGGACCCCGTTGGGATAAGCCCACTGATGTCATCACATATATCACGTGTCTCATATGTCATATACAGCCCTTTTCCCACTCTAGTTTACTCTGTAGTCCAGCTACAATTAGCTATGTACTAATTAAAAGAAAAGGAAAGTTAACTGTTTTGCTGATGTCTTATTTTCTGAAGATTGCTGGCATTATGGCATTCTCAAGTGCATCAACCTTAACCTGTATTTCTGATGTGAAGCATGGTTGATGGCTGTTTTAACCCCAGGGATGTTGAGGAGCATGTAAATTAAATACTGATTTTCTCTCCAACTCCACATCTCCTTCCTCATAACCCAACTGTAGCAAATTTAGTCTAGACAAATGGCAGAATAGTCACCATAAGCTGAAGTAAAAATGGTGAAATATATTAGTCTGTCCTTAATCAGTTTTTAGTGAAGTCTTCAATGTTTCATTTTTACACCGTGATAACCTGAGAAATAAATTCATTTTCTTTTAATCAGACTGGAACACAATAATTTTTTACTCTGTCATATAGCATGATATGTTCATTATTTCTACAAAAAAAAAAATCACATAACACTTTCACTGCATTTGCCATCAATCTAGAGGAGAAAATGACTTGCAGTTCCACCTCACCTTGGAGGTTGTTGGTGTGGAAAGCTGAGCTTATGAGTGTAAGAGTTCGATTTCAAAGCTGGGTAGTTCAATCTCAGAAACCTTGCTTCGTGAAAGGGAAGTGGCTAGAGACACAAATCAGGTGGGGCAGGCTATCAGGAATGGAAATATCTGAAGATGTCCTGGATTAATACAGTGCAAGTACCAGACTTGCCCTGATTATATGCTTTCCCCCATCCTTCCAAAAATAACAGCGTGTGCAGCCTTATGAATAAAACCAAAGATATTACAAAAGGATGAACATGTAAAGCTTCTTGTAGTTTTGATATTACACCCTCATGTCAGCACAAAGCTTAATAAATACTGATATAATTATTAAAACACTAAAATTAAATAATCAGCTACAAATCAGTGGTTAATGATGCCCCAAAAATGCATAGAAGTCTATATTTTTCAGTGTTCAAATATCATATAAGGATTCTTGAGTGATAAAATTTCTGTTGGGGCAAATGTTCAAACCTAAAGATAGCTCAGAGGCTGGGGTGATGGTCTGCTGATGGATTTTTTTGAGGATTCAAGAAGCCTCTCCTTTGCAATATTGCAAATCTGTTCAGAATAAAGGGAAAAGACATGCTTTAGAAATGTTTTAGCTCCATGAAGCCTCTAAGGACTTGTTAAACTCTTAAATGCAGCTTGTAAAGCTCCTGCTCCAACTCCTGCTAAAGTTAGTGACAAGTTTTCTACTGACTTCAGTGGCAGCCCATACTACAACTGCAGCTGTCAAAACAACTAGAAATCAGTCATAAGATCACCCAGCACACAAGTATACATTAATTTTAGCAGAAATTATACTTTGGGCAGCTCAGAAAAGAAACAAAATTGCCCTCATTGTTTGTGAAGAAATGCATCTCCCACCATGCTGCGCTGCAGAGGAAGTGAGACCTGTCAGGACCCTGTTTTGAGCATTCAAGCATGTGAATTGGCACTAAAAATGTGAAACTGTGAAACTAAAAATAATAATAACCTTACAGAGCCAGTAGTTAAAACTCTATTTTAGTCTTCAAAACCAAATAAGTGCCCATTACGTTTTCAAATGGTCTCACAGGAGGTGACAATTCCAGTTAGAATTGGTCAAGAACACTGAATTACTAAAAATTGCCCACACATTTAAAGGCAGATCAAATAGTAAGTATAGTTACTTAGGTGTAGCTGCTGCTTATTCTGTGTATTGTTGTAAGAGTGATTAAGCACTTTACTCTGTAATTGGGCTTTTTTCAATATGTTCTTTGCAAGGCAAGTGTACTTGTGGCCCAACTTAACAGATATTTCACTGATTTCAGCTAGGTTCTAATGCACTTTGGGAAGTGAACCAGAAAAGCGACTGAATTTTGCCTTTCACAGTTAAATCTCTGTACCCATACAATTCATTTCTTTGTTAATGAGGTAAGTTGTAACACTCTATAAACTCGAGAGCAGTATTGCTTTTAAAGTCATTTTCCTGGAAGGGCTGCATGGTAATAAAAGAAAATGTGCAAGCATAAAAAAAGAAAAAAAGCTCCCTACTCTTGTTTCCTTTCACTCCCTGTGGCTCCCTGAAAACAAATTCCTACTGCCACTGTTTAGGGAGCTACTTAAACCTGTGTGTTACTTAAGACACATCTGTAATATCAGAGGGTTTTCAAAGCAGATGAAGCAGAGAACACATGCTTCTGCCAAACAATAATCATTCTAGGACAGTCCTGCCCCCATCTCTATACCCCCAACCCCTCCCTTTCCTATGTGCAAAACATACCATGCTGCATCTTTTTTTCCATTGCCATGTGTGGGACAAAGGGATGCAAAGAGAGAGAAGAAACTTCTTAAGTCAGCTTTGTGGCCAAAACCAGTGTATCAGGGCACTACAGTCTTGCAGATGCTTTATATATATATATATTTAGTGTTCATACCAAGATGCTCACTGTCAATCCAGAGAATTCAAAAGCAGGTTCTAAAAAGGGTGAAGAAATTAAATCTGCAGTCTAGGAAATCAAGACCAGTGCACAGTCACTTCTATGCCAAAGCAGAAGGCGCAGTTTGAGTAAAGCAGTATTTGCAATTACGTTTCTCAGGTGTTCTAAGGGTTACAAGTTTTTAAACAAATGTGAGCATGATATTCAGCAGCTGAAGTTTGGCAACTACCACAGAAAACTTAACAGGTTTTAACTGGCTTTTAACAGAATATTTTTCTTTATGGGCCTGGGCTTTTAAATTTTGCTGTACTACTGTGGAGAAAAAAAGAATCATAAAATTATAAAACAGCATAGATTGGAAGGGACTTTAAAATGCTCTAGTTCTAACCCCCCTGCCATGGAGAGGAAGGCCACCCAGTAGATCAGGTTGCTCAGTGAGGTTGCAAAGGTCTTATTCCTCAAAAGGGTGGGAAGGTGGTGGTTGAACATTCCCAAAATGTAAGAGCAGTTTTCCTTGCTATGATGCTCCCAGCAGTGGGATAGGGAGCTCTGCTTCTGTGACCACCTGTGGGGGCAGAGCTGTCTTGCTGCCCGTGGCCAAGTCAGACTAGTGACTTGTATCCCCTTGAGTGGCTTAACAAAGGGACAGATCACTTGAGGATTTCCATGAAGTTAAGGGCAGCAACAGTTGTGGAAGTAAAGAAAGTATTTGAAGTAGGGAAATGTGTGGATAACAAACTGATTAGATGGTTTCTGTGTTTTCCTTCTGATCTAAAACCTCATATTTCACTGTATTTTTTTTGTCCAAAGCCTTTGATACAGTCTTCCATGGCATTCTCCTGGGGAAGCTGTCAGCCCATGGCTTGGGCAGGTGCACTCTCTGCTGGGTACAAACTGGCAGGATGGCCAGGCCCAGAGCAGTGGTGAATGGAGTCACATCCCGTGGGGCTCCCCAGGGCTCAGAACCGGGCCAGTCCTGTTTATTGTCCTTACTGATGGTCTGGATGAGGGGATGGAGTGCACCCTCAGTACATTTGTGGGTGACACCAAGCTGAGTAGAGTGTGATCTGCTCTGGAAGGCTCTGCAGAGGGATGTGGTCAGGCTGGATCCACGGGCTGAGGTCAGCTGTATGAGGTTCAGCAAGGCCAAGAGCTGGGTCTGCAGGGCATTTCATTTCACAACAACGCCCTGCAGCGCTGCAGGCTGGGGGCAGAGTGGTTGGAAAGCTGCCCAGTGGAAAAGGAACCTGGAGGTGCTGGTTGGCAGCAGCTGAACGTGAGCCAGGGTGTGCCCAGGTGGCCACGAAGGCCAGTGGCATCCTGGCCTGTGTCAGCAATAGTGTGGCCAGCAGGAGCAGGGCAGGGATTGTCCCCCTGGGCTTGGCACTGGTGAGGCCACACCTCTAATTCTGCGTCCAGTTTTGGCCTCTCACTAGAGAAGGGATATTCATTTGCTGGAATCAGCCCAGAAAAGGGCAATAGAGCTGGTGAAGGGTCTGGAGCATGTCTTGTGAGGGAGTTGGGGATGTTTATCCTGGACAAAAGGAGGCTCAGAGGCACCTTATCATTCTTCACCATTCCTGGAGGTGGTCAAGGTACGCCTGGAAGTGGCACTTAGTGCCATGGTCTGGATGACAAGGGGGTGATCAAAGGTTGAACTTGGTGATCTCAGAGGTCTTTTCCTCTGAGCTTCTGTGATTCAGTCATTCTGTTTCACTCAGCTGTCTAAATCCTACAGCAAAGCTGCCTGGAGTTCTTAATAATAAAGTAACATAGAAATGTTAATCCTTAGCTGAATTTGAAACATTGAAAGCAAGAGTTCTTTCTTGCTTTTTACTCTTTTTCTTTTTTTTTTTTCTTTTCAGGCACATATTGCCGAAGAGCACTGAACTATTAGTATTATTAGCATGAGTACTTAAATCATGAGCATAAAATAGAAAACTGAATGGAATGTAAAATTCCCATGAGTGCCATTATGGAGAATAAAATATGCTGTAGATTATCTGCTAAAATGCGTCTTTTAAACCATCATTCCAGGGAGTGTAGTGCACAAATTAGCCATATATCATAAGATAATGGATCTTAATGTGTTTACATTTTAAATAAACCACATTTCTCTATCAAGATTGTTATGAATTTAACCTTGGTGTTACTGGTTAGCCATCAAGAGTTTGAAACAGAGCATATCTGAAAGGGGTTTTTTGGACAGAGCAAGAATCAGGAAACTGGCATTTGTTGTCAAGAAGCAAATGGTCCTGTGGAGTGAATGGCTGAGTGAGTGATAGACTGTGCACACTAGGTAGGATCTACAGCAGGAGAAATTTACATGAGGCTGGTTTTTACTAATTTAATTATCAAGAGCTCATTACCACAACTCATAATATTCAATATTTCACAAATCTGCCTATTGTGTATGAAGACCAAGTGGATTTTCTCTGCAAGGACTGTAGGAGCACTATACTGGCAGTTAACCTATTTTAGCCAGCTTCTCTGGAAAAGAAGAAAAAGCCTTTAAATTGAGTCACAGTGTGTCACTTCCTTCAGATGTGCCCATTGTGGAATTTGGTGGGAACTTGGTACCTCTTCCTATTTCAGAATATCTGCTTCCATGTGTTGTCCTGAAATGGGGAGTCTGCAATCCCTGACCCATGGCTATCTGATGACCAAGCCATTGAAGGAGCAAGAAACTCTGAACAGGGAATCTACATTTCATTTGAAACAGGCAATTTAGCTGTAGTCAGATAGTGAATTAATTTGGACTATTATTTTTTTCCAATGTCCATACTGGCAGCAGTTTTCCTGGAACTCTTAGAGATCCTGTGACAACTACTGTAATCTGCAAGGTGCTCTGGATTTTCTCACGGACAGAAATTGGTACCTGAGAGTAAATGTTATATTGACTTCTGCTTATTTTTTTTTCTTATATTTATTTTGGTAGTGCCTGTCTCTTAGCAGCCACAGTTGCAACCTGAAATCATGCCTTATTTCAAGAGTGCTGGCCTTGCTTTCTCCAGTTGCCTGGTGCAGCAGTTTTCCTTGGTGAGCAGACATATACTTACGGCTGTATTAATTGGATGCAGTTACAAAATTTTCCTTCAGTTGCAAGCTGTGAACTTTTCTCCCATGAGAGAAAAGGCTTCTATAATGAGAATGTATTTTCAATTTTACCTAAATCAGTATTTTTTCATGTTGTTTTGTTCTACTTTGAGGTAATGTAAGGCTGTAATAAGACTGACTTGGTCAAAATAGTACATTAACTGATGCTGAAAACACCCTTTATGAGTCTGCTGTATAAGACAAAATAATTATTTGACAATTGACACTGTGTGTGTGTTCCTAATGTCTATTAAAAACAAAGTTTTAATTTTGGAACAAAGCCAAAAAGTTGTCATGGAGAGAAAATACTTGAAATCATGGGAACACCATTAATTTCTGATAATTCTAAATGAAGGCATATTATTTGTCAATTTACTTTTTAAAATGGTCTGTATAATGTCCTGTTATATCTCTTTAATATATATTACCAGTTAACAGCATGATATAGTGTTCTCTGTTAATATCCAGTCTTTTTTACCCAATTATAGTGTAATTTATTCAAACCCTGGCATGTACCACTTGGCAAGGCAGCCTGTATTGCAGCTGTTGCTGTTTTCTCCATATTACAGCCTGTACAAATACTTTTTTTTTTTTCCCTGTTATCATGCATTGGCTTTCACAACTTTGAAACGGTAGTGCTGTGAAGTGCATGAGAAATTCAGAGTATAGCTTTGAATTTCATGTAAATATGTAACTCTGCATTTAGGGACTGGAATTGAAAAAAGCAGCCCAACCAATTGAAGAGTCTGTTTAGCCTGTAAAATGTGTTTTGAACAGGATTCTCCAGGTTGGCTTCTATTTTATATAAAAACTGCATTCACCTGGGGATTTAGCAAGGAGACATAAGCAATACACTGCTTTAAATTTATTCATCAGTCTAAGCAACATTGTGAAACACTGTTCTGCATTTAAAGTGGAGCGCTGTTTCAATGAAAGACATTTTGAGAATAGTCCATTTTTCCTTCATTAAACTTTTATAAAAATGGTGCAAAGCACTAGTTTTTAAAATAAGCAGGAAATTTTCATTTTGCCTAGAAATGGAATGCCTCATATAAATAAATACCTTTTGAAAATTAAATATACACTTCTTTTTTTTTTTTTTTTTTTTTAACATGGGCATGGACATCTAGTTGTAAATATTAAGATAGTACCTGGAAGCCTATTGGAAGGAGCTCTTTCCAGTTTTCATGTGAATAAGAAACCAAAAGACAGGGTATGATTTTTCATGTTCAGACCTTTGAGCAGAAGTTCATCTGTGAAGAAACTTCCATGCAAGAAAAGGAAGATTCTAAAGCTGTTGCCAAGAGGTGGACCCTAACCCAGGCTGTTCATTTAGAAAAAGAATTTTTAAAATCGAAATAATTTTCTGAATTGATGAAGGCAAAACTGGTGTTAGTTGTCTGGTAAGAATGTGAAATACAGGATCAGCTGTGTGTGATAGCAACAGCAAAGCAGATGACATAATTCCCCACTGAATTGCAGAGCCCAAATCAATTCGTTTAAGAGCATGAAGCATCTTAGGCTGGAGAAACAAGCAAAGCCAAGGAAAAGGGTAACAAATCAGCCACAGTCGTTGTCTGGCTGCATCATCCTTTATGAAGGAGATGTTACAGAGAATTTTTTTCTCTTTTTGAAGATAAAATTTAAAAGAAAAATTTAAAAAACATTTTTAGATTGATAGACACTTTTTTTGTTACTTAACCCTTCAAAACCTGCTTCTGAAATCTGTTGTATTTTTTTTCAGGGGGCTGCTGTCATATTTTATGGATATAGCTCATTTACAGGTCTATTTCTGTCACCCAGACACATAGACTTCCAGACTGAACTACTGCTCAGCTCTATCCCTTCAGAAGGGGAAAGATGAATTTCAGGTTTTTTCTTACATTGTAGCTACTGGTTATACTTAAAAAAAAACCCAAACAAACCAACTAAAGATAAATTTAAATTAAAATACCAAAAATAAAATAAGTATCTAGCTTTAGGTAAACTAACTGAACTTGCATTAGGCCATTATCCAATTTTTTTATTAAAGAGAAAATATGTGTTTGTACAGAAGTGTTTAGGCTGGGGCCCTGATAAATCTCACCTACTGGCTGGGGAGGCTGGGAGTCCTTTGTGCTGCTCTTCAGGTGCTCCTGCTGACCTGCTACCATCCCTCCCCAGGCTCTGGGCATCTGTGCCTGGCTGTGCCTGGGATGGACTGAGGTTACCTTCCTTTGGCACATTTAGTTAAAAACCCTCTTCACCAGCTTGGCAAGAAGAAATAAAAGTTTAGGTTAGCAGTGACAGGTCTGCTGCAGCAGATGTGCTGCAATACAGAGAGAAATACCAATCTTGGTCCTGACAGGATGGGAATTTCATGGTCAGTGAATCAGAAGAGTGTACGCTGTACCCAAAGCAAATTTTCTCTCAGGATTTATTCTGTTTGAAAGTTAAGTGATGGAAAGCCAGGTTGGAAGTTTCTTATATTCTCATTATTTCTGTAAACTGGAAATAAAACTGCATGATAAGATACCTGGAAGGCTGGAAGAGCTTGGCTGGGGAATAAAGAAATAAACAATCCATGCAACTGAGATGGCAGGTTCGAGGGAAGGACAGAAGTCCTTTCTATAAACTGATAATAATCCTGTAATCTTTTACAAGTCTTTTTAAACTATGATGGTACCTAAGCAGCCATTTGTCACTCGATCAAATATTCAGAAATCACAGACCCAGTTTCAGACAAAATTTGTACTTTTCTGACTCTGGCTTATTATCTTTAGTATGTTTGTAAACTTGACATTACCTACCCCTGCTGATGTGACCCTATTTTTTTCATCCAGTCTTGGCTTCAGTTTCTTTGTTTGCTTTAAAATCAGTATGTGTTTAACATCATTGTCTAGGGAATGCAAAATCAGGTGAAACTGAAAATCACATATCAGAAGCATTTCTTTGTGAAAGTCCTTGCTCTGAAGTGTTGCAGAGCACAATTTTTCAGCATCAGGAGAAGCTCTTCACAGAGATTATTTTAATGTCATGTAAAGATCTAAAGTTTTATTCTGCTTTTATGGATTGAAGTCTTACTACTGTCAATGGTCCTGGCTGATAAGCCAAATTTAAAAGCCTTTATTTAACCTTTGTTACTTAGCTACTTTGCTGGCTTGTTTTGCCAGCCAGTGAAAAACCCCCAAAACCTAAAAATTATTTTAGCTGATTTGTACTTAATTTCACTTCCTCTCGCCCCCAAGAACTACACATTGAATCTAAGAATCCATCTTTCTCCCATAAGCATTAAATATAAGCACCTTTCATAAGTATATCTGCTCTTTTTGAGCAGTGGTTTCTGCCTGTCTGGGGAGCAGGAAGTCTCCTAACAATGATGTGTGTCCTCCTGAGACTTCCCTAGTGCTGCTGACCTCAGGCATTTTAGCAGCCCAGTCACCATGTAATGAGAATCAGGAAAACACTGCTAATTGATTTAATGAAGGATGTGGATTTACTTCAGATGAGAATCTGCTTCAATAAATCTAGAGCCACTTGAAAAAGCAAAGATATCAGATCCCTTATTAGTTTTTTGATCTGAGATATGTATTTTAAGTACTTTTCTCCTCTCCTTTGACATCCTGACTGCATGGGATTACTTCTGTGTTCTGTAAATCGCTTTCTGTTTGGAAGGTAGATGGGAATGGCTAGTCATCTCTGATTTATGTGGTTGGGTATGAGTATGTTCATTTTGTCCTCCATGGATAGGTCATGCAATATCTCAGTGCAAATCCCTTATTTTTGTAAGGCCAGGCTGTTCCAGTCAGCTCTCCAAAATATTCTCAGTGAGTGGGGCTATGTGGTGGTTATATAGCTGCTGCAGTCGTGGCCTTCTCATGCCTAGGCATCCTAGGAATGCAGAAGCCCATGACCCAGGGAGGCCAAGTTCTGCTCTTAGATGAGACCTTATGAAGCATTTATATATTCTTTCCCTGCATCTGTTGGATTATAGCTTTCAGTATTCTCCAAGACTATTTGCAAGTATCATGTATTATCACGAACAACTTTCCATATGTTTTATGTGAAGGTGCCTCTGGAGCTGGGACATCACTCCTTCCTGCCGAGGGCTGTGGTTGTTGAAGCGGGCAGCAGCATTAACCCTGTCTGTGCTTTGTCCCTTGCCATAGGAGATGTGCATTAATATCACTTCCCCTATACTCTCAGCTGAATCCCACAGCGTTGGCTGACTGGTCCTGACAAATCCTAATTCCTTCTGCCCCACGTTCCAATCTGGCTGCACAGAAGGCAGCTCTGTCTCAAAGCCTCTCGGCTGCCACGGTGAGGTGTTGTGCCATGGTGAGGGCAGCTGGATCTCACCAAGAGGCAGCACATCTTTCTGAAGGCAGACACTACCTGTCTGACCTGGGTGTGTGAACTGCAGCTACTGAAGGGCTTTTTCAAAAGGTATCCTTTCCCCTGGCCGCTGGTTCTTGCTTTAAGTAAAATGATGCTCTGCATTATACTCACAGTCCATTTGGGCTTTCCTAATGGAAAACCCCTACATAGGAATTTTACCTTTTTTGTCTTTTTAAGAGGAAAATCTGTGCCAAATATGTTGCCAGATTTATTAATTTAGCTTTCAAAGATAATTGAATTCATAGCTTGCATTCTGAATAAATCCTTTATTTCTAGATTGTATTGTGATTGATGCAGTAAAATTTCTGTCAGTTCAACAAGTTCCACATTTATTTTGACTTTAAATAAACATGAGTGTAAAGTTAGGCTGAAAAGAGGAGCTGTGTGATTTGGGATTATGTGATTTGCCATTTGAACAGACACCCAGCTGTCCATGCTTCTCTCACCAGAGGTTCTAAGAGTACTGGGTAGTTCCCACATTTTTTGATCTTTTGCTCCTTCCAGCTGTGAACTCATGGTCCAGCAGGTATATGTTGGTTGAGATAACAAGAGAATGAACCCTACTCCCTTCCCTTCCTGCTAGCACCTCCTGTAGCAACATGTTTTCTTAACTTCTGGGATAAGATTCTCATATTGTGTATCCTTTCCACTTTGATCTTCTCATGTAATTTAAGTTATCAGATGGAATTTAAGTTATCCCAAAAGAGGATAAAGTATGTATATTGATGAGAAATATGTGTAAGCCATTGGCTATGTTAGGACTCTTAAAACGTCCTTGAGCACACTGCTGTGTTGGCATCAGCTGTAAATTATGACTATTTATGATAAAAAATTACTATAATAGAAAGGTATATCATGGAAAATAATAACTATAATATTTCTGTTTACCATAAGGACTTTTGATTTGCAAATGTCCTTTTAACGCCGTTTGGCTTTCAAATCTTTAAAATTAAGTGTATTCTGGTAATATTTTAAGTTTTCTTTAGAACAAAGATGATCTGTCCCCTGTCTGAAGGCTATTTTATATTTTCATTGCATAATCATTTGCTGAAATACGAATACTACAGGGATGAAATATTTTCAAAGTACTGATAGACAGTAATAGGGTACTGATGGATTGCTGAGGATAAAGGTGATGTAGAAATGCAATTTCACAGCATGCATACAATTTGGGTTCCAAATTTATGTTGTTTCTTAGAATTTGATTTACTTGTTGATTGGAAATTTTGCTTTTAAAATAATGAAGGAATATAGGTTTTTTCCCAATAAGAACTGTTTATAGTCTTCATCACATGAACTGTTACAATTTGCTTGGGTTGGTTTATTTTTTTTTTAATCTACACAAAATCCCTATGTATTTCTTTATCTCATTCTCATAAAATCAACATATGTTTTTTATAGTCAACACAGCAGTTTATATGACAAAATAAATCTGTTGGGATTCAGGATTTCAGTTCATTGAACAATTTGCTAACAAAAGATAGTATTTACCCTGAAGGTCAGTACAATGTTCTGTTCCTTGTTAGCTATTTTATCAAAACTGCCCTTCATGTAAATCTAATTGATAGTCAATTTTGAAATATTGATGTTACCCAAAAAGGCTGTGTGCAGAAAAAGGTCACATTCAACCTCAGATATGTTTGTCATACTCCCCCTGACAACAGTGGGAGTTCTGCACATAGCACACGGGACAGAGGCTGGCCCTTGATCTTTAAACCATTAATTCTTAAAAACGAAATAAATAAATAAATAAATAAAGAAAGAAAGAAAGAAAGAAAGAAAGAAAGAAAGAAAATGTCCCAAACTCTGAGATTATTTACTGCAAGTTTCACTTAGGCTGAACCTTCACTGTGGGTCAGCATCATTTTATTTGAGGGACAACTTCACAAAATACTCACTAGCTGATGCAGTGTTACTGCTGGATGCTTGACTGTCTTCTTCTGGGATAACTTTCAGTAGGAATAAACTTAGAATATTTACTTGTTTAAGTGACTTGAAACAAATTCTAAACTCTGTTTTCAAAATTAGACACTGAATCTAAGACTCCCTGAAAGACTGTGCTGCTAAGTGTCAAAGTCATCCTTTAGTACAGCTCAGAATGCTAAGTAATGTCATTTTAAGTGTTAAACCTACTTCTTGTTTTAAGCATTTGAGGGATTCTTATTTACAAACGCCATTCAAAGCAGCACTTACTGCTTCTGCCACAGTACTTCCAGTACACCTACTTATGGTTTTAGGCAATATTTGGTGTGACTTCATAGAGGAAAGTTAAGATTTTCAGGATGCTTAACACTTTAGAAGATTGTTCATTATATTTTGGTTGGAATATGACAAGCTTTAATTGACTGTATTGACCTTTGTGGATTCTGAGGAACTGTGCCTCTTCCAAAGTTGCAGCTTAACACAGAGTGAACATATCAGGTTAGAAAATCACTAGAAATGAAACAAGACTAGGTGATTTTTCATTTTCCAAGCTTAAGCCAGAATGCTGCATTGCAATGCTTTCTGGCATAAACATTTTAAAAAATTTTGGGAGGGGAATTAATAGACTTTAATATGGAGAACAAAACTGTATTTTACAGTCACAAACAGGTAAGAGTGTGCAGTTTTGACTTTAGGGCATTACAGCAGGAGTCGAGCTAGATGACTTTAAAATGTCCCTTCCAATCCAAAATATTCTATGATTCTAGATGTGTGGGACTGAGGAGCTGAAAGGAGGGTTTAACAGTCCAGTCTGAAGAAACTGACTGTGTTCATTCTTCTGATAAGATATACAGGAATTAACTCCAGTTGTTAATGTGCTGCATCTCTGTTCCTGAAAGGATGAATTCCACACTCCACTTGCAGATTTACCATTGACTTGGGTAGAACCAGAAATTTACCAACCACTTTAAAGCCCATAGCTATTAATCCTAGGCTTTCTGTCTGAAGAGAAAAGCAGCTGCAGTCATTAACTTCGGTGGAACGTGCCTTTTGTGAGTAAAGTCCCTTTGAGCAAAATGCGGCAGAACTTAATTTTTCTGTACATAAATTCATTTCATAAAACTGTAAATGGCAACTTTATCTTCAAACTTGATTGCTGAAATGCAGGGGAGGAGTTACAATTGAGCAGAGATTTATAAAAAATATTGTTGCAATACCCTCTGCCCCCTCAAGCAGGTTTGGTCTAGACAGTCTATATAAAACTGTGAAAGATGGGATTGTACAGGATCAGGGATAAACATAAATTTTTAAAGGGGAGTCAGAGAGCTGACGTTGCAGCAAAGATACAAAGAGAGGATCTAATAGCTCAGGAACTTGTATCAAACTTAGTTGCAGAAATCTTCTTGACTGTTCCATCTTTCTTTGCCATCTTCTGTTTTGCTGAACACTACCAGGGTACATCAGGCTCTGTTGTAAGTGCTCATAAAAGAGTTTGAAGAATCTTGAACAAAATAAAAAATGTCACTTCACGTATTCCAGTAACACGAACACCTAAACTGTACATGCAGGTGTATTTGAAAAAGAGGAAGAAAAATCAAGAGCTTGGAAACTTTTAAATCTCTTGAGGTGCTCAAAAGCATATTTACATTTTAAAATTGGTTATACTCTCTCTGGAGACAAAGTAGTAATGAAAAAAAAAGCATATTATTTAGAAAAATATTATCATTTTTCCTTATGTTCCATTAGTTAAATTTCTTTTTATAAGGGTTTCCTGTGAAGATTGTTTTCCGTGATATAAATTATGTCATAGAACATACACACTTACTCCCTGTTATTTTTCATACAGGGGGACATTAAATACCAACAAATTATTCCATCTCTCAGTCTCCCTATTAGACAGCAACAATAATGCCAGGAGTAGTCTTCATTAACATATTCATGCTGAATTACACCCTCAGGCTACTTTCTGATTTTAGATATGCAAGGCTCCCCCAGAGGTCCAAGCTTATTTCTGTAGTCAGCAGATTTTTTAAAGGAGAAGGGATGGGCAGAAACAAGTGCAGTAAGTTCTGAGTCTGATGGCTAAATCTGCTATTTGTCAGAGATCTGTTCTGTAATGATTAATCAACAGCGAAGAACAGGAGCATAGTGCCATTTTATGGTTCCTGACCTTCTGATTTTGGATTCTAACATAGTAGGAAAACTGTATGTTTCTAGTGGAGGTAAACTTTAGAATTGAGTTGCTCCTAAAATCAATGCTTAAGTTCAGGAAAGTAACTGGAAGTGCATCTCTTAGTCCAGAATGAGCTGAAATTTCACAGCTTTTTTAGTATTCTTCTCAGTATAATGGTGCATCTCATGGGCATTCTTGTTATAGCTCTTCTCATAAGTTTCTATTCATTGGTGCTTCTGACACACAAAATTAAATTTCTCTTTCCTTACCAAATACATAGTCCATTTGTGTATAGTAGTACACCAAAGGAAAGAAAACTTTATTCTCAGTTTTAGGCTTGCTAATTGCTGCTGAGAGGAGGAACTGGCTTAATGTAGATTTCCAGACTGAAAAATGACTGTAAATAGCCTTTAGAAATTCTGTGTCTATTATCAATCAGTGGCTTCCACGTCACATTTTTTTCCTTTTACAATAAGAAATGCTTACTGCTAACTGCCAACACTATGTGCATGACCCACAAAACTAAAGTCAAGCTGGATTCTATCACCAAAAGCCATCACTTCTCACCTTTGAGCCCTTACTTAGTGCTATAAGAGATGACAGAATTTATAACCTAGAACTTAGATAAAATAAATATATTTTCATTATGGTATGTGTGTATCCTGGTAGAGTCCAGTTCCCTTTTCCATGCACAGCTACTGAAAAAATTGGCAAGGCCAACAGATGCATATGAATACACAGAAAGAATCATCCTGTTATTAAAGAACTTTAAAGATGTCTCACAAGGACTGTTGCAATGAAGGTGCAATTTTTTCTTTCCTTCTCTTAACCCACCTGTTGTTTCAAAGTGGGGTTTATCATCTTCTTTTGTAGGCAGATATTGTAAATCATAGATGGAGGTTTGTAGTAATGGTTCACATCTATTTGTGGAACAGGAACTCATGGGAACAGCGGATTGTGTAACGGGGCTGCACATCTCCAGGCTGCCAAGAAAACATAGCAGAGCAGGATGTGTATGGAGCCATCCACAGCTTCCTTCTGCTCTTGCAGGACCTGGAGAGACTGTGGCACCACAGACCTTCCAGGAGGGCACAAATTACATGTTGGAGAATGGGGAAGAAATCACAAGGGCTGTTCAACTATTACACCGGCCAAACAGCAGTAGGAGCTGCAGCTAGCCAAGGAAACATCAGCAGATCTCAGGGCACATAGATGTTGTCCTTCTCATCTTATTCCTACTTCTCTGCATTAAGCCTATTTTCCTATGTCATAGCAAAACTGTAGGACTCTGGAGAGACAAAACACGGCATTGAAGGAGAGGTTTGGGAACCAGATAAGTGGTGGGGATTAGTTACAGAAAGGAAATTGATGCTGAATGCCTCACCAAAGAAAGTTGAAACAAAATAAGACAGATGGAAGTGAAATATTTTGGGACTATCATGCAACAGTTTATTAGAGTTAACTTTCTGACTAAATCTTCCACATTAATCTAAGAAACTGTCAGCATTTTATGTCCAACATAGAGATAAGCAAAAAAAACAGACAATGAAGTATTTCTGAAAAGGTGTTCACAGGGAGAAACCCTGTGCTCCAGAAAAGAAACATCTGGAGATATACTTTGTTATCCCACAGTGACAAGGAAAGTGCTGAAGTGTGCTCTGTAGTGAGACAGAGCCAGCACACCATCTGCTAAGGCATAGGACACACCTCTTTCAGGACCCAAAGTCTGCCCAGGTAAACTGCAAGGGTGTGAATACTATCCCAGCATGTGACTTATACTTCACAGCATTATGCATTGCAGATAAATACTGAGCTGAACACTTTTTTTCCATAGAAATTTCTTACCATTACAAATTAAATTTGTACTACATTCACAGTAACAAATATGTTTGTGATTTTTTTTTTTTTTTTTTTTTTTTTTTTTTTTTTTTTTTTGTGCTCAAGACCTTTTTCCAGAATGAAATAACAGGAAAGATGATCTGGAAGCAACCTGGAAAACAATCAGAGAGAAATGATCAGACTGTGTTCAGAGCTAACCTGGTTTAACTGAGAAATTATTGTTCAGATTCCCCAGGGAATGATTGATGCTACACAAGTGAAAATTTTTTACCTCTTGAGTGTAAAATTTCTTACGTTTGGGATATAAACTTCAATTTAAGATCACTGAGAAAAAGGATATGCTAAAAAATAGGAGAAAGGGAAGTAGTATCTAAATCTAAAGGAGATTGTGCATGTTCTTAAGACAGGTGCCAAGAGAAATGATGTTAATATATATAAATATACCCATGGTAGCTTTAATTCATTTATTTTAAATCCTGAGGGACTGAAGAGTTTTCAGAGACTTCACGAGACCTCAGAAATCATTTGGTACTTGGGCTTTTGATTCTGGACTGGGATTTAGCAGGACACATTTACTGTAGTGACTGAGACAAGCTGTGTTCACAGACTGTGGATATGGTATCTTAGAGAGGAGAGGTGAAAAAGTAGCCTGTCTGGAGCTGATGAAGTAAAATTTAGATTTATGGACTGAGTAATTTGGGAAGGTCTCACTTTGTATATATATTGTGACTAGCAATGCTGAACTCCTACCCAAGGGCTCCAGAGTGTATATAACTTAGTTCTCACTGTGTGTGCTGTCATTCTGTCTTGATAGATGAAGGCATGGAAACAGAAGAATTGGATATGCCCTAGGGTATTAGGAAACTTGGTAGCAAAACACTGCAGAAAATCTGCAGGTGCTTGCTTTTAATGACAACTACAAACTTCACACAGAAGTGTTCATTATATACCTTATTCACTAGGTCCAGCTGATTGATCTAGTTTACACCTGGGTCTTAACAGATGCATCAGATCAGAGTCATGCCAACATTTCTTAGGCTTCCACATATTTGCTTCATGATTTTTCTCTTCACTCTCATCTCCTGTGTCTTTCAACAGTTTTTTAATGAGCACAAAAGGTGGCTTCAACAGGCTGGGACTAACTCAAGCCAGAGGAGAGTTTTGGTGGCCAAGGCCATCCAGACTGGTGTGGTGTGAGGGAGAAACACTAGAGCTGTGCAAGGGCTGGTTTTTTGGAAAGGAAAGGAAAGGAAAGGAAAGCAATTCCATAATATCAGCTTCGTGCCAGAGATGCTAATCAATGATTTTACAGTTTTCTGTGAGGAAAAGAGATTGCAGTGTAACACAAGTGGCTTGTCTTGAAGTGGAATACTACAGAGTACTGTGTTTCAGCAGAAACAGAAGACAATTTTTAAAATTGATTTTAAAGTACAAAAAGAAAAGCAAGAAAATTCTTGTGGGGTTTTTATCTTGTGTAAATATTTCTTAGGCATAAATGAAATATGTTTGGTTTTGGGGAAAGACACAAACCCATCAGCTGAAACAATAGGCAGAGGAGGATGTTTTGTCCTTGAATCACTTGTGCTTTTCTATGACAAGCTATATTTAAAAGCATTTAATGAGAAAAAAAAATCTGTTTATGGATTCATTTGATACCAAGTGTCAGTGATGAATGGTCAGCTGCTGTCCAAGGCCCTGGCTTTCATTATTGAGTTATTTAAATATGTGTATGTGAGTACTAGAGAGAATTGAGATTTTCAAGTTTATTGAGAAGAAAAAATGTCCCAGATTTGGAACATATGGCTTTTAGTTCTCACTTCCACTTTAAAATCAAGGCTATATTGTGTTCAGAAAGGATGTCTGATTGGAAACTGCAACAGAGGTCCTACCTTGGAGGTAAAATATATTTTTAGTTCCAAGGGGGATTGAACAAATAGATCAGCCCTTGCTTTAATAAAGTGGTCGATGAAAAGCAGTCTGAAGAAGAAATGTTACTGTACCTAGCTAAAGCTTGAGAGGCAAGAGAGGGGAGCTTCAGATTTTACTTGTGGCTGTGAACAAGTCTCTCAGGGCTTGCTTGTTAGTGGCTCCGGCATGTTTGTGTGCTCTGAATCTCGAAACAAAAGTGTAGAAATTTGTGTGAAAAGTATTTGGCTTTTGTATGCAGGAAGGCAGCCCACAGACCCTATAGCCAGACAAACTCCCCCAAACTGGAGGTGCTGAATCCTGGTTTGAGGCAATAGTCCTATTGAGTGGATCAAAAGCTTGAGCACTACTGTACTTGCTGACCACTTCATTGATATGAAAAAAAATCTATATTTTAGTGCTCAACTCCATGCACTCACTACTTCCCAATACCATTTTTCCACCATTTTTTTTCAACTGTTTTTTCTTATCAAACTATACAGTTGTGCTTGTATATATTGAGATTTATCACTGAATTCTGCTCAAATACAATTAATAAATGACCATAACATCTATACTCTATAAAGCTGAAATGCTTTTTCTTCTATTTCCTTTTTATTTTATTTCTTATATTCTTTATTATAAGCCATTCTTTGATTTATTATTTTTCAGTTTTAAATATATCATTAGACCATGGATATTATTCTAAATTTGCAATATTTTATTCATTAGTGTTCAGGGTAGGAATGGACAGTTGCCCTTTCGTAAAGAATTGTTTGCCTAGCTAGTACTGCTCAGAGGTTATTTAGGTCACCATCATCAGAAATATTTTTTGTGTGATTGGGTCAAGCTGGAGCTCCTAAGTGAGTTGTACAATTCTCTGTGTTAAACTGTCACAGCTGGAAATTGCCAGTTATTTCTTTGGGAGCTGTAACATGCAGTAACAGGAGATTTACCCTCTGGAAACCTAATTGAGCAGTACAGACAGGTAGAACTGCCGCTCCCCTCTGGCTCAGCTGAGGGCTGAGTTTCTTTTAAACCCATGTCTTTTTTTCTTTCATGCCTGGTAGATCGGTAGATACAGGCAAGTTTCTAGATTTTCTAGAAGGTGACTTTTCAAAAATTTAGTTTAGTCATGAAGGATGCCAGTGCAGACAGTCTTTTACTTTTGTAATATAATCAAGACACTTACACATCCCCTGTGTGAGCCAGAAGGAGAGCAAGCATAGTCTCAGGTGTATTAATGATTTCTTCAAGATATCCTCTCCTCAGCCTGCTGTGGTCTGTCAAGATTGCAGTGAGATGAGTGCGTGTCAATACATCCACTCGACATAATGAATTTCATAATGAATGGCAAGTGCAGACAGAACAAGGATATCTCTGTGGGAGAAAATAAATATTATAGAGCAAAACAATAGTGTAAATCAGGTTACCTTTGCACAGTTTTAATATGACATAGGAACACAAAACAAATTTTGGAAAAATAATTGAGTAATTTGCATAATTAAAAATCCATCACAGCTAATATAACCTGAGTCTTAGAAATAGTCTGAACCCCCAATGTCTCTTACCTCTACTTTTGAAATACCTGCAGTTACCATCCTTACTGAACGGCTGTTATTTAAATTTATATTCTGTTTTCCTTGAAGTCCTAGAAGATTTTTTTAAAATTCTATTTTATATCAATCTCTAGTTGTGAAAATAAGCATTTAACTCAGTGTAGTACAGAGGTAGAAGATACCTTATGTTTCTCTGACAAGATCCAACCTGCATGGGAATTTTGAGTTCCTTTAGTCAAATTCAGACTACGCAGCACTGAGGTCAAAACCTAGGAGAATGGGGAAGACTTGAATTTTATTAAAAGAAATATAGGTGAGAATATAAGAGCTGAATATATTCCTTAAAACAAGCATCTAGCTAAAAGTCTATATTCCGTTAGTATAGGCAGTGTGATGCAAGAATTTTAGGGCAAGAAAGCTTGTGCGTGTCATGGAAGGCCAAGAGAAACAAGATATCCCTGGCTGTAAACATTTCCATTTCTGGCCTTGAACAGCCATTTAGTGCTGTTTCATTCACAGAAGCACCTGCATGTTTGTATCTGCCACATGGCTTGCAGACTGTAGTGGGATGACTCTAGGTAGCTTCTGTGGGTAGACAGGATCATTCCATGCAAGTGCAGAGAAGTGACCATTATTAAATCTTGGGGTTTCTATTATCCTGGATACATTTAGAAAGTGGGGAAGGAGATGCCTTCAATATGCTGCCCTGGAAGTGGAGATAAGCACTGCAAGAGTTCAAACACATCTAAGAAATGATTAGGTCTATCTTAGAGCATAGTCAAAACTGCTGAATCTCTCTCTTCAAAACGGCTGGTTGAAAATCCGATTTATGTGGATTACTACATCTGTTTGTTCATTTAGTAGAGTTGTAAAGCATGGACTGTTGATAAGAGAAGTTAAAGATACACAAGAAAACTATTCTGATGAAGTGAAACTATTCTAGGAATTTTGGTGGGGTTTTTTGTGTTTAAAACATCACTTACTAGTCTCTTCAAAAGTTGCTTCTGCCTATTATGGGATGGAAATTTATTTGCCACGTTGCCAAAAAAGAACAGATGTGTTTAATAAATATTTGTTAGGTATTTGGAAGGGGAATACATATCTATTACAGAAAATCTGACAAAAGATCAAAAATTTGAAACAGTATCTGTGGGGGATAAGTACTTTTGCCTTCACAGACCTTGCTGACTTGTTCCATGCCCACAAAGGGGAGACAGGTTTCTATCATTTTGGTGGCAATTCCTCATAATTTTGTAGGATTTGGCATAAGTGCAAAGGAATCTGATGTGCCTCTGCTTGAAAAGTTCAAGCGGAAAGATCCGGCTGTGGCTGGAAACCGGTTATCTTGATTCCAGTCCTGGACAAAATATCAACTGCTCTTGAGTGTTTCAGTGGAAAGAATAGAGCTCAAGAATAATTTGTCTGATAAACCTCTCATTGAAGTTTTCCATGGAGACTCACAGTTGAGTCAAGATGTTTCTGGTTGTGATAGAAGAGACTCCAGAGGTAATGTTTATGCTTTTCCAATATCTGGAAGAAAACAAACAGGAAAAAAAGCCCCAGTCTGCTGGTAGAATTTTTAGATAACACATACTGATGTGGTAAATAGTGATTAGAACATGCAGAACTTTGTGTTCAAAAATGTGCACGTCCTTATAAAAGCAAATACAAATCTAGATAAGAAATTTGAGCTGTAGTTGTAGAAATTTGTATCCTGAGGAACAGAACTCTGAAAAGGCTGCAGAGATCATTGTGGAAAAGTGATACAATATGAGACAAAATCACTAAATATTTATGCACATATAGTCATGTAATGCATGTTTTTTGTGTCAATTCATGTAACATTTATATCTATGTAAACACATACATGTGTGTGTATGGTGTAGATAGCATATGCAGACACATGTATAAATGCATGCAGTACACAACATCACAGATCATATATGTGTATGGGGATGCTTAGCCTACCATATAATTATATATTTCCTTATTAGAAAATGTGTAAACAGAGCAGCAGTGAGCAGAAGTGAAGTGATTTCGTTTGTGTGAAGTTGCTGGGGAAGGCAGCTTGGATGTTAAGTTGATGGCCCAGTGTGGACCATCATGGGGGGAAAAAAGCCCCAAGTTACTGAAGAAAGTTTAATTAATAAGTGCTATAATAGTGCAATATGTTTTAAATGACACATAAGTATATTCATATATATATATATTCCATTCACTTATTTCTTTATTTAAAATATACGTAAGTATATTCCACAAAGTCTCTTTGTTTCTGTGCATATCAGACCAAACTCAGGGAATAAGCACATAGGTTGTTCAATTAGATTGAAGGCATTTTAAAGAGAGCTCCCTCTCCTGCATTCTCTTTAGAGAAATAAGGACCTGATATGAACAAAACAAACAAAACTATGACACAGGTATAACTGATGTGCTTTTTAAAAATGGAATGGCATTGCAGCACTAACCTTCTACTGGACAGGATAATGGTAAAACTGCTTGCCTGTTGATATACTCTAAAAAAAAATCACTGTGATTTATTACTGAGCAGGACAGAATATGAAATGTCTTTAATAAGCTTAGTGAATAACCTACCCTGTTCTTTGTTTAATCATGTTAGTGGTCATTTGAGCATTTAATTACATTTTCAAAGGTCTTAATGGGAATAGCAAAATTAGCTTATTACATTGAAATGAACCTGAAAAATACAAACCATTACCTTCCTCATGCAGCCTCATCTTTCCAATAAGACATTGGCTTTAACAATTATATGTCTTCTAATTAATACTATTTTCAATAGGATTGAGTATATATATAAATATATATGTAGATGAGAATCTTAATGAATATAACCCCTATTAAGAGATTTTTCATAGATCCTAAATGTATCAATTAGAAAGAAAAGCAACCTGAACCCAAAGAGACTGAATATAATACAATGTCCTTTTACTCTCATGCAGTAATATGCATTCATCTATTTGCAAGTTACCAGGGGACAAATTTATCCCTCTCAGAACTCCATGAAATTCAGGAATCTGCAGTTATGCCAGTGATAAGCTTGGGCCTAGATTTTCTAAATTTGTTCAAACCCTCAAAGATCCTTGATCTCCAAAAGGCATTTGATTCATTTAACCAGCTTCTTGCCTGAGAGATAGCAAACAATTTTTAAAAGATTTTGGCTTCTAGTTTTAGTCTTCAAGTCCAAAATGTGAAGTCTCTCAAACTTCAGAGATATCTGGCGACTACCAAGGAACCAGATATGTGTTTGCATGTAGTATGCAAGACTAATGGGAACTTGTTCTTGAAATAAAATCAATTCCCTTTAATAATCAAATAAGGCTTTTGTTTTGACTTAAATAGCTAATGGTTAGGCATCTCTGTTGAAATTTCAATACAGTAGGAACTAAAATTAATTTAATCCAAAATTTCATTCAGGCTTGAAACTGACATTTAGGATGTGCATTTTTTTTAGGTTTAGAAACATGAGAGAAGTAATCTCCTCTCATTTGATTTATGTACTAGAATTCTGTGCTTCTACTTAGGGGGTCAAAAACAATATCAAAATAAGACAAATATTCTCACACTCTAAAAAGGTAGACTTGGACTAAGATGGATACCTTGGGATATTTATCCAAGAACATTTTTCTGTGAGTGATGGCATTGCCATAGCCATGCTGTGCAACTCGTACTCATCTGCAAGCTAGATTGGGTTTTGACTGCATTCTGTTTCAACTGACAGACCTTAAAATTTGTGTTTTCAAGAAAAGCATTGGGAAAGTTTCAGGTCATACACATGGCAATTTTTAATTCATCTGCTGTGCATTTAGTCCAACATGCCTAAGAAGCAAACACTCCACTCACACTCTCTAGCTATGAAAAATGTCTTTTTTCTTAAACTCCATCTACTGGTAGCCAGTATGCAGAGAAATGTGGATTAGTAATGAGAAAGTTAGCTTCTGGCCACAAGATACAGTAATAAGAGAGCTGAATATCTGTATGTATTGTAATATATATTTTAAGAAGTGATCGATTATTTTTTTAATGTAAATCAGAAAGCTGTAGTCGCACAGGAGCCAAATTGAAATACTGTAACTCTCACATGGAGACTGATTTCAGGCAGATTTCCCTTTTTCACAACCATGCTTCATTCTCCTTGTGTATGTAATTTGATTACAATTCAGACATCCTTCATATATCTGAGAGAAGATCTTGTGCCATATTTTGTGCCGTACTCCCTTAACTAAGTTTACAGTGACTTATTTTTGTGATAGCTGAACATGACGTTGCTTGGGAGCCTTTGGGTCAGCTGTTGAGGTGCAAACTGGTGTTAAAGGAATTCCTGCAGGGAGTGGAGGGAAGAGGGAAAGAGCTGAAGCTGTAGTAGATGCTTTTGAAAAGCAAACTGTAGTTATGATGGGGACAAACATTGCATGAGAGGGAGCACACAATACATGTCATGAGGTGGCTTCGCTTTTCATCTTCAGACACATTCATTACTTACACTGTGAGCACAGGGTCACTCACAACACGTTATGTAATGTGTCTGTACAACATTATTGAGAAAATGGACAGTGCAAGGTTTCAGGTAGAGGAGAAAGCACAGCATTTCAGGATTTTCCTGTTTTTCTTAGTTGGTTTTGGAGTTTGTCCCCAAAAGAAGTGGAAAAAGAATTTTGTTGCAAAAGTATAAAAAAGTAAGGAAAGCAAAAGTGAGCATTGTCCACAAAAATAACTTTTCATGAAAGCGAATTCATTGATTGTGTAAAGGGTCATAAAAATGAAGTTTTGAATGATTAAGAACGTCAAAGGAAAGGGAAGGACTTTGTGCTGTGCTGCTTATTTTCAGCTGCCTTTTTTGAAAAAATACCCCTTCCTGTTCTCAGTGCTGTGAAAACATAAGGATTTTATAGCTAATGGAAAATAAAACAATTTAAAGGGAATAGCAAACTGGAAAAATGTCAGTCCCTCCAGACCAGTAAACATTCCAATATCTCTTTAAGGAACTTGTTAATACATTTCTGCCAAGTAATACTTTAGCTTTATATATAAATAGTAGTAGAAAAGCAGCTATAATACTTTTAACTCTTCCATCATTTTGCACAATGTAGTCTTTTTTCTTGAAGAAGCATTTGCAGAAGGCTGGTCCTCCCACTTTGACGATATCTGATTCATTCATACAATATGCTTGAACACAAATATAACACAGTGTTCTGTCCTGTTAAAGTAATTTTCATTTACTTTAATTTTATAGCCTCTGCTCCTACTGCAACCCAGCTAAAGTTTTCAAAGTTCAGTGCCATGCCCACATCAAGCAAGCAATGTGCAGGAGTTCTGTTTTTTGAATCAAGCACAGCATCAACAGGGGATTGTAGGAGGCTCAAGGGTTCATTTTCATGCTTGCCACAATACAGAGGCAGCAGCAGTGTCAGAAGACACTCCTTGCAAGCTTTTGCAAAGTCACAGATTAACTTACTTTTCAAATAGGCTAAGTTTTCAAGTTCTTTCAAAATAAAATGCTCAGCCAAATGTAGCAGTGTCTAGGAAATGGAACCAGTCACTGGCGCTATACATTTGAAAGCAACAAAGCTTTATATTAAAATAATAAAATAATAAACCTCTGGCTTATCTCATAGATTACTATATTATTTTATTTGTATATATTTTTGCTTATATAATTTCTATCTCATTTATCTACAGTCTTAGTTCTTCTGGGATTTGCTTTATTGTTCTGTAGGGATATCTCGTCCATTACTTGAGCCATCCTATTGTGGTGGCTCAAACACACCCATATGTAAAACAGGTGTGATAACAGTGAGAGTACCTGAACCATTTCAAAATCAAGGCATGATTTCACCAGTTGTGTTCCCCTCTGTAAAGAATTCCATCTTATGCTGAATACAGACATATCCCCTGGCCAGCTGGGCACTAGGCTCATTTTTAGGAGCTCTCCTGAGCAGCTTCTATATAACCCATTGCTGAAAGCTGCACACTCCATAGAGTTTCTGTTGGTGGCAAGAGAAGCCCATTTCTATCCTTTGAATGTAGCTAAAACCAATGCAAATGTTCAGGCAGCAGCTGTTTCCAGCAGTAGTTAAGGTTGGCATCCCAAATTACACTGTCAGCTTACTTCTGACCAAGCACCCACAGCAGAAATTCCAAGTTACATCAATGAGCGTGGATAGCTGACTTAAAAAATTTGAAATTTTGTGTATGGCCATTCAGGTTTGAAGCTAAAGCCTGCCCAGACCCAGCAAAAATGTGCTGCTGCTGTGCCCTAAGCTAAGCAGTCTGCCCAGAAGCAGGAGCAGGGCCTGTGAGGATTATCACATCTTCAGATAGTTCCTTATGGGCAGCTGCTTAGGCTGTCCTTAGGAGAGGTCCTGCCTGAAAGAACTCTTTGCCCCTTAGAGGGTTGTAGAGGAAAACCATTAGAGGCTCTGACCATTAAGTCTGCAATGCAAACCCTACTCTATCTTTGTTGTAGGACTCTTTACTTTCTTTCCTTTTCCAGCTATTTTCGTGATTTCATATCTGTTACCTCTAACCACCAAACCCTTTGCCTTTCTTTGGGAAACAGGAGCTCAGAATGGGAAAGATCAGAGCAGAGAAGATTTGTGCACATATCTTTCAGAGATAATTTTTTTAAAGGATAGCCAGGCTAGAAAGAAGCCTTAAAGAGGACAAGAAAACAGGGAAAACTAGACTTTTTGGCTTTACAAACAGAAAGCTATGCTTTAGTAAGAAATTATTGTAAAATAAGCTGCATTCTGTCAGGGATCAGCTGCACTGATTTGGACTGACTGCACAAGGACATGCCCTCCCTGCAGGGTGCATTCCCCTGCGGCTACACACCTGGCTGGTTCTGATGGGGACATTGACAACTGGTGTTGCTGTGGTGTCAGGGTGATCCAAGGGAATCAAAGAAACTGGAGCCAGAAACAGAGCTGGAGAGGAGCTGTGCCATGTGGGGAGCAGGGATCCATTTACAGGACCAACTACCTACAGGGATGGGGATGGAACTGGAGGCTGTCCCTGCTGCAACACCCCTGGGCCATGGACTGGTGGCCTCGAGGGGTTCAAATGGGATTCTGGACTGGGGGCAAGGTGGAAGGAGCCCCAGAAACTTTGGGCAGGGGTATGCCAGGGCTACAAGTGTTCTCAGGGCGGTCACATCTCTTCTAAGCAAACTTTGTTTTAATTTCAAGTGCTCGTAATGGCACATTGGATGAGCAGTGAGTTTTAGGTGGAATAAGACCAGTGGAAGCCCTACTGTGAATGTATTTGCATTTGTAAATGAGAAGAGGGGTAAAAAGGTGTCAAGCTTCCAAGAGATGCTTGCCAGGGAGTAATAAAGGAAAAGAGTCTGTAGCAAACCTGTGGCAATCATGGCTCAGGGACCCTTGCACAGCCTGTGATTCTGGCTCTAGCAAAGCAATGAGTATGTGAGGAAGAATGGGGCAGCTGGATGTGGCACAGCAAGAGGCAGGAAGGCAGATGACACTGTGGGATGCAAAATAAACAGCAAAACAAATGTGCTCAGAAAAGCAGCTACTGCCAGAACAAGGAAACCAAACTTTCCAGAAGACGCCTTGGCAGCAGCCGTCCTGTGGCAAAGCACAAGCTGGACAGAGAATCCTTCCACCTTCTTCATCCCACTTGCCTCCAGCTCTGTCTATTCCATCCCTGCTCCTTTCCTTCTCTGCTGTGGGGCTGTTGCCATCACAGTTATTAGTTTTACTTTCTCTTTCCAGTTCTGCTTCTGGCATATCCTGCATAATTCAATGAAATTGTTTGCAATAAAATCAGCAAAAAGACTGAGTTTCTACTAGTGTTTCATAGTGATGGCTATAGCAAATGCTCTGGAAACACTGTGGAAAGAACTATAAATGGAAAAGGCTTTAATTTTACCTGAGTACTATAACCAGCATAACTTAGCATTACTGAAAAGCTGAACAATAGACTAGGCTACTGCAGGAAGCTGTGCCTACTTATGAGGCTGATAAATGTTTGAATTGTTACACAAAAGTGTTGAGTAGAAGCATTGTCTAATATTGTGATGAGCACTAGGAGGCAATAACATTTAATAACTAGCAAATGGTTTGAAAGTATTTATAAAAGCAAAATGAATTGCAAAACCAGAAATTCTCGCTGTTTCAAAGATTATATCTAGAAATAATTTTCCATATGTTTTCCATATGAGTGAAGCAGGAAAATAATACACCTACATTTTTCAGATGTTCTCATGAATAATCTTAAATATCTTAAATATGTTTGTCTGCTATCAGGAAGGTGGTTGTTTGTTTTTTTAATAGCATTTACCACCAACCTGTCTGAATGGAGATGAGACTTCCTCTGGCAAAAGAAGAGCTCTGCTCTGAGAATAGCCTGCTCCCATAGTGAAATAAACTCTACTGGCAATAAAGATGTTTTTATTCCTGAAAGTGTTTATGCTAAAGATTTTGCTGGCATTGCTTTGTCACAGGAGGATGTTAAGTAAAGGTGTTAAGTGAATGTAAATTAGTTTAAGTGCACAAAAGCCTTGTTTAGATGCTCCTTTTGCGACTTAAAGTAGTGAAGAATTAAGACAGCTTTGTTTGTGAATGAGGACTGTGCCTTAGGGATTAATACATTTTTACTGCTGCATTTTTATTTTGCATGTTTAGTTAATTCAGCTTAACTTTCCTAACCATACTGGTGCAGGCAGACCTCAAGGGACAGAGAAACAAGGCACTGTAGAAACCTATTCAACTACATTGTCTAAGTGATGACAAAATGAAAGATGAGTTAATTGATTGCAGATTTTTATTTTTGGTAAATTGGAAGAAGCCTTGGTTTTGTGTACATAAGCATGTTGAGGAAAGTTAAATCAATTTAAACGAAAGAATGAATTCAGAACACATTAAATCACTTTGCCTGAAAAGTCCCCACTATGACCCTTTCATTTTTAATAGTAGGGCATAGGGTGATCTGCTCTTGTAGTACATGTAGCTTGACTTTCTTGGTTTTACCTTTCTACATAAGTTCTAAATATGTGACACAAATATGTCATGCCAACATGAATAGAAATTTTACTTCTGGCCCCTTTATAAGAGTAGCAAACACTAAAGTCCATAAATGGCTAAACGTGTATTTTTTTCTGTTTAATTTTTAAAACTTTGTGCTCCTGAGAAGTTTGGAGTATATTCATGGTCAGAGAAATGTTTGAAGGTGGTTTTTTTTTTTTTCCTTTTTAAACATTATTTCTTGTTCAAGAAACCCTGTAAATACTTTTTCACCTTGATATTTTGCTCTGGCTATGCTGACAGAATGAGCTAAGGGCCACCAAAATTCCCTCCAATGATCGTGGTTAATGGGCAGAACATTTGCACTGTTTTGTGGCTTAAGATTTTGTGTATGCCTATTTGTTTGGTGTCATCACACTTGCTTACCCCTTGGCATCCGACCTGGGTATCTAAACTTCTCTTGGCTCCATTCCTAGACAGAAAAGAGAAAAATAGGCTTTCTCAAAGAGCAGTTCAGAGAATCTCTCTTTCTCTCTGCACTACACAATACCCAAGGTGATTACCTGTGTGAATAGCCTCCTCCCATTATACAGATTACCATTTCTTCAAAAAGTAAAGCAGAAAATCAGTCTTTAAAGCTCGTAATCATTTTAACCACTAGGTCTGCTAATGACCATGTGCCTCATTCTTCACTGACAGCAAACAGTGTGGTCTCCAATTGAGGTTGTCATATCATATTTGTTTTGGTAATGCATGACCTTTGGCAATGTGTCTGGCATCAGCTCTCATCTTGCAGGGAGGTTTATGCAAATAACTTAAAAATAACGATCTTTTAATTATACAACAACTATCAGTTGTTCACTTAAGTACTTGGTCTTCAAGCTGGAGAAATGTCTGAGACTCCAGCTAATGGGCTGCAGCTGAGCACATATTGCTGTTTCCTCAGGCTTTCAACAGGAAGCAAGCAACACAGCGTGAGATGAGCGGCTTGATTAGCTGTTTGATGTATAATGTATAAGCGTGCCTCTGAGGATGTGGTCTTGTAGAGCATGGGACTGCCTTTTGAAAAGAGGCACAACATATTTGTATTGAACCTGCTTTAGCAGCTTCAAAGCCTCCCTGCTAGAGATGGAGCCTGCTGCAAAAGCGTTAGCTCTTTTACACAATCTACAACTCATTGATAAGAGATTCTTACCCATTATATGCTGAAGGGACTGCTTACATGGTAGAGCACTTGAAGAATTTGCAAGGGTTTTACATTTTTTTTCAGTGAAGAAATTAAAAAATGCTCCTGGTTTTACACTGATTTCAATTATCAGAAGGCTATTTCATACCTCAGTAGTTTCAAAGGCAACTTTCAGTGCTCATGCGTGGCAGATCTCCAGGTAGTGCCTGACAGCATCTGGGCAGATTTTGCATTCTGATTTGCCTCCTTTAAAATGGACAGTTTGAATTAAGAATACACATTGGCAGATGAAACATGACTGGTTTCTCTTCAGGTCTATCAATTTAGATTAAAGAACTACCGGTGCTGCAGAAGTTATTACAACACTATTATCCAGAAGGAAATTAGCTACAGGATGGGGAATTGACCTGTTTTCTGCCTCTTCATATTGCAATTCTTCATATACATCTAAGAACTGTAAAAATCATTCTGTGGTCCATTTTTGCAACCTGTTAATAGAGGGAATACTAGGTTTACCTGCTTCTTTAATGGCAAAAAAATGTGATAAGTGTCAATAATGCATTATTAGATCCTCTAATGGGAAGAAAGCCTTAGAGCAGTGCCTGAGATTACTCTTTAAGAGCTTGCTGAAGACTCCCCTAAAGGAAGCTGATCCTTTCCCCAGATACTGCCTGAGGTTCTGCTTGTTGTTTCCACTGCATGCGACAGATGGTGCTTAATGATGTATATGTTCCTTATATGCAGCATACCCAGAAATTAACCTTGTCTAAATTGCTTATGACAGAAAATGTTAAATTATCGCTCAGTTATGCCAGAAAATGTTAAAGTATTACTCAGTTATGCATCCTTGCTTTCCAGTGCTGCTTTCATTCCTTCTCCTTTAGTTATATTTTGGGCCTCTAAAAATACTGTTTGCGCTTTTGGTGGCTGGTAGCTTAGATTTTCCCATTTCCTTTTTGAGAGTTAGAGGATAATTATAACACATGGTCTTCTGTAGTTAGGAGTGAACAGAAAGTCTGTTAAAACTCTATACAAAATTTACTACGATGCTATTTTTGGATATCTATTCTTAAAAGTTCTTGACTTAAGCTATTTAAAGGATTGTAACACTTCTCAGCATTTACTTCAACTTTTACCATGGTTATAAAGCTGATGGAAAACTGGCCCTTGTTCTTTTTCATACCATTATTCCACCATAGCATTACTATTCACAGATTCTCATCATCATTTTGGACACTGATATGAGCTTTTTGCTCAGTAACAAAAATAAAGTAACTAATGAAAAACTGAAAGACAAATTATGTATACTAAGCAGAAAGCCAGTGTAGTTACTTTAATCTTACAGTGAGATCAGAATTTAGGTTCTTCCTTTCTTTCAATCAGAACGTGCTGTTGCCATCATAGCTAGTATGGAGATAACTCAGTTTTCCATAGCACTGAGGTTTATCTTACAAGTTGAAATAAATAATCTACCCCTTCAAGACAAATTAAAAGTGTGATGCTTTATTTTTAGAAGCACATGTTCAGCTCTTATTCTGGTTTTCCTATCTTTAGCCTTGGGTCTTAGAATTGTGCTAGAAACATAGATTATCTATGACTCAAGAAGACAGAAGCAAACTAACCTTTTTCTCAACTTTAGTGCAAATTAAAGGCTGGGCATGCAGCAAAGTTTACCTCAAGTTGTTAGACAAAACAAACAGAAAGGTTCTGCATAAAACATAGTGGGAACTTGCTGCAACTACAGGAAGGAGTATGTGAAAAGTTTACAGGTGATGAGTACATGTAAAGGGCAGAAAATTACTGTTGTAGGGTCATTTAGGGAAGAGAAAAGATAAGACTGAAAAAAGAGATCACCCAGAGTGAGATTGACCAAAGCAGTAACAAAATACAATCTAAAGTAGTATTGCTACAGGAATAAGAATAGAGTACCAAAATTAAATCAGAGCAGGGAAGAAGAGTTCACAAAATTCTTTTCTTGGCCAGAACCATGGAAAATGGAAGCACAAAGAATTTATTTTGCTTAAGTGCAGTTTGTGATCTTATGCCAGGATTGCATTGCTTTCAATGACAGAGCTGAGAAAAGTTGACGGTTGTGGCTTATGTGGTGAGATCTACCAGGCAGCACATTTTTCAGGCTGAAAAATGGCACAAACCCTGGACTAGTATCACAGGAAACACAGTGAGTAAAACAGCACTGGTAGATGCATTAACCACTATCAGTACTGCACCCATTTCCCCTTTCCACTGACAGAAAATCAGAATGATAACTTCAAGAAAAGCAGTGTCAATGGAAACAAAGCTCTGTTAGGTTACAAGTAGTAGCAATTATAGTAGTAATAAGCAGTATTGATAGTAATAATAAATAAAACTAGTAGTAATCATAAAGGCAATATCTTCTTGATGCATGTGTGCATAGTCATTGTGTTTTCATTTGATAAATTGATGGCAAAAATGGCAAACATGTTTACTGAGCTACCATCTTAATCCTTTGTCACCATTAAATATATCCTCTTAAGAAGAAGCCCACAAAAACCAGGAGACCTTTTAGGAGGAAACACTGCACAGACCTTGTCAGGAGTTTTATGAGGGAAGGCTAATTGTCCTTTCCTTTCTTTATTTTGCAACACTAAAATCTGGTGATACCTGCCTTTCCTTCCAAAAGGCTAATGGAAGTGTGCTGACCTTCATTTGAGTTTTAGTGACGACAGCAATGCAGCCCCTTCCCCATCCTCTGACCTTCTTTGTTAGGACTGCTGCCCATTTGGAGGGATGTGATCCAGGGCTGTGCTGACACAGCACACCCAGTGGGACAGTGTGTGCACTTGCTGTCACACAGTGTGTGCTCACATTTTCTGTGTTCTCACTTTGTTTGCAAGGGCCTTGCATAAATTAAATCTAGGTATTTCCTAAGGGACAGGTTCCCAGCACTTATTCTGCTGTAGATTGTTCACATCTTTTGCTTTCTAAGCCAAACTTCTCAGGTTTATTTATTTTTCCATAGAGTTATATGGTTATATTTGCACTGCCCACGTGGCTGATGAACCCAGAGTCCTGTTTTGTGTATTCCTTTCAGTCCAGCTCCTTTACATTTCCTGTGCCAGTGGCCTGGCACTGAATCCCTTTCTGAAGGGAAGGAGTGAAAGAAGTGGATTAGTCTGGCAATGCAAAATCAAAGGATGGGTATTTGAAGTCAGTTGTTGCCATAGTCTCTGTGTATACCAGGCATGGTATTTAACCTTTTTTCTTTTTTTTTCATTTCCTCTCCTTTAAAAGCTTGTGTCTAATATCATCCAGGAATTAATACCCAATAGGATCATGTATATAGTCATTTGCAAACTGAAAATTCTGATAAATGGTTTGTATTTGTTGAGTACTGACTGAAGCCAATAAAACCCCAACAGAAATACTGCATTTCCAGCACAGCCATTCCCTGTTGTATCTGTTTCTACTAATGCAGATTTTGGCATGGGGGTTTCCTTGTAGCTGCAACACATGAGGAAACCATAAACTGTTGTATGCTTGAGTCTTTGCTCAAACCAAACATAATGGAAAGAAAGACTGCCATTTTTTACCAGAAATATTGAGCTCCATATATTTTCCTTAAAGATTTTTTAACAGTTCAAGCAGAGATTGGATTACATCTCTGGCATTTTTGTTGATGGCTCCTATGTTTAAAATTATTGTTTAAGCATCCATTAAGCATCCTTTGATTTTGGCAGTATATAGCCTGTATTTCCCATTCTTGATCACAGTAAGCTATAAAGTTATAGATAAAATGCAGAGAAAAAAAGTACACTACACTAAGCTGACGTTTACATAGCATTTTGCATAATTTTAGTAAGATTGCATTAGTAGAGGGTTAATGCAACTACCAGCACTGTAATTACAGATTTCTAGGAGGCTGGGGAAAACAATCAATACCTTAAAAATGGTGACTTGGGGCTTTAGAGTTCGTATTAACTACTTAGTCCTGCTAATATTGGTTCAAAAAATAATATTTCAAAAGACTCCTCTTTTCTTAAGAACTTCTCTCTACAGAAGCATATTTCCTCTCTCCTTAACCTTCTCCATGTGCTGGAAGCTCTCGGGGGACCTCTCACTTATTATAACACCCATTTACTAGGCTTCAAGAGCCCTGTGGGACAGACTTTTGTTTTCATTTGTCTTCTAGATGGATTCATGCTAGCAGCTATTCTTGCTTTCAGGCTGAAAATGGTGCTGAAAGTAGATTCAGCAGCCATAGCCCAAATGTGCAAGTCCCTGGGCAATGCATCCAACCTTCTGCCCCTCACCTGGATGGGTGGGAACACCCTGCCCCTCCCTCCATCATGCCTTGACGGGTGTGGGTAGTCCAGTGTCAGGCTTAGCCAGGTTTTTCTCTAAAATATTTTTATTTTTAATTCAGTTTTCCATGTATCATTAACTCCAGCACCTAAGGCCAGCATTGGCAGGGTACCTGAAATGTCACAAGCACCAGATTGGCTGAGGGGCAGGGCTCACCCCATGCCATCCACCCACTGGCTGTGGCACCATGGCCAGGACTGAGTGCTGCCAGAGAGCCCAACCTTGAGAGGTCCAGAGGCCCCAGATCCAGGTCCTCCACTTCAGCCTCAGCTGAGCCACTGGGGTCCTTCACTCCTTCCATTCTCATCCTCCAGTGACCTTCCTCCAGCCCCTTGGCACAGATCAGAACTGGCACCATTGGCTGAGTTTCTCTTGAAGGATCAGGGAGAATCTGTGGGGACATGTGGGAAATAGCAGTGCCAGAATCATGAGAAAAGCTTATTGCAGAGTTAAAAGGGTTTAAGACCTTCTGATAACACTGCACCTGCCTGCAGCTATGAATCTATGCACCTGAGGGTGGAATCCTAAAGCTCCTATAAAAGCCTGGAACCAATGAAGCCCTTTACAAACTTCCACAGCGTAAACAGGGCTTGAGAGTAATGGGGCCAGCTTCTGAGATAAAAGAGAGTTCTTAAGGGATTAAAACTTCTGCAAGGTGTTTTCAGTATACTCAGTTCCTGGACTGCCATTGTCACATAGCATGCACTGATACCACAGCCCACCTGCAACATCTCTGCATTACAGTTAAAGTGCACCCATAACGCGTGGTAGGGTAAGATAGATACCAAAGCCCACCCATGAAACAGGTCATTAATCAATCTATTCCATGGCCAGAGACACCAGACAGTGAGAGCAGGGGGACTGAATCTCCCTCTTTGACACACATGTGCTGTTTGTGATGGTGAAAGACCTGCTTCGTTCTCCTGCATCAGCCTTGGATGGGCGTGAGTGTCAGAGACACGCTGGCTGCTTGTCAGGTTTGACATTTGTTTCCTTTGCTGTTGCTTGTGTTCTGCCATCATGGCTCCATGCCTATTCCAAATAGGGAGCAAAAAAAGGAGGAAGCGTGGACATACACGCTGGTGAAGCTTTATAGAATGTTTTTAATGTATAGAATGTAAATTTTCGGAGCCTATTAACTAGGGAATTATTACCAAGTGTTTAATTTAAGAACTTGATATGAATGATCCAACTACTGTGTTTCTAAAACTGATGATAGTGATGGTATCACTGAGAGAGTGCAAAATGCAAGTGACTGTGGGTCTTGGCAGGAGATCAGAAAGGTCACCTTGGCAGCAAAAACATTGCTGAATCCATAGCAGAGCAAAGGGCACAGAATTGTACTCTTCCATGCACCAATAACTGCCCTGATGCATGGGCTCACACTGGCCATCAGGCACATGTGAAAAGGAAAGGAATGCCTGTGGACAACATGCACTGGCCACATCCTGGAAATATTATGAGACCTCCTGCAGAAATCTTAATGCTTTCAATTTAGGAGGGCCCTTAAGCCCATCCTTGCAACCCCCTGCCACATAATGTGTACTGGGGTAGAGTTCACACCTCGTGGAAAACTTCTTCACAACATTCCTCTTGGAATCAGCATGCACTCTGCAGTCCAGCTTGTCTATTCTCATCCCCTGACATCTTTGTGTGTTTGGATTTGCTTTTTCCATCCTGTCAGCAAGTTCTGAAGGAAGCAAAGCTTCATTCTCAGCACACATATAGTCGTAATTTATCATTCTCAGAATCTTAAGGGATTTAAGCAAAAGGCACTTAATTAAAAAGGTGAAAGTAATAAAGAGCTGAACTAGTTTTTGTAGACATGGACACATATCACCAGCTTTGAAGAATCAGGTAAAAAAAAAGGGAGATAGATAGGCAACCAAATCTTAAACACCTGACTTGTGCCTGTCTACTTTTGCACCAGTTTTTTAATCTCCAAAAAAGCAATTTTTGATTACCTTAGAATTCTTTTTAGCTTTTAAAGAAGAAGATTCAGTCCTGTTTACTTTTGAATAATATAAGCATAGGCTTCTCCTTTGCTGGAAAATAACTCTGACTTGTAAATGTTGGCTTATTTTATTATATTGAGAAAATTGTCAGCTTACAAAGGTCCAAACCATGATAAGGAATGCCATTGGCTGAATTGTCATGTTGAAATCTGTTTAATCATCACCTGATACAGATAACACATTTATAATATAGAATACTGTGATGAGTTCACTTTCTGAGTGGATCTCAGCTCTGCTACTGACCTTACCTGTGCAGGTAAGATCAATACATACAGGGTCACGAGGATGGATGTGAGAACTCTTGTCAGATAAATTTTCTTCCTTCATTAAACTGATTTCCAGGAGCTTCTTTATAATTTTTGAGAAAATATTTGAGCTAATAAATAAATGCTTTTCTTTCAAGGTGTTTAGACAGTTGATTTAAAAATTGCACCACACCGGCTGAAGGAATCTATACCAAACAAGAAATCTTAAAAAATCCTGAGCCCTGGGACTCATTCCACATTAGTGAGAACTTTATAGCTGCTTCAGAATGCTGTGAACTTCTACTAGTTTTTCTGGGGAAATGCTAAATATCTGAGAAAGCAAGCCTTCTTGCAGTTGTAATGTGTCAGAAATCTCTGGCTGGAATCCTGCTGAGATCGTCATGTACTTTTGCTGTGACAAATGAGTTTATGAACATTTCTAGGAAATCTGCTCTTATTCACCTCTTGCTTTTACAAAATAATTTGAATTATATTTGTCTTTAGAGATGCTTTTCTCTTCCTAATTTGCTTGCTTTCTTCTAAACATTTTTTATACAGTGTAAGATTTTAAGGACTCAACCTGCTAATTTTTCATGTTTTTGAATGCTGATTTGTTTGGGGGTTGTTGGATTGGTTTTGGATTTTGATTTTGATTTTTTTTTTTTTTTTTTTAAGAACTGCAGTTCAACCCAGCATTTGCATTTTGTTTAGAAAAGATCACGCAAAGGAGAGCAGCAAAGGGAAAAAAAAATGCACACAATTTTGTTAAAGAAACTAATGAAGGAACACAGGAGAGAACTGAATGGACATCAAGCTCATGTCCTATCCTTCCCACATTCAGAAGCAGGCTCTTTTCTCTGGCTTTTTACTGTGAGATTATCATGGCAAATCTAGTCATGCTCACAAATCTGCAGCACATGAGGCAAGAGTACTGCAAGACAGAGACCTACATTCCTTCCCCTCTGACTCTCCCCTTGCCTCTCCTCTTCCAACCTAGTGTTTGCCCTCCTGACCTCAAAAATAGTGTTGCACTCCCAATTTTTCTTTTAATCTGTTTATTTTTTGGCCTTCGTGTTTCAGAGGAAGTACTTATTAAATTGTCTATGAAATGGAGTGGTTGAGAAAATTTGATCTCATAATATTTACATGAAGTAGCATTGCAATAATAACACTAGCTGGTGTTAAGAGAAATGGAACCTTTTTAGTCAGGTACAGAAGGAAAAGTTTTATAACAGATGAAGGAAAAATTCTGTAATAACAATCAAGCAGTCTGGAAATTTCTGTCACTAACCAAGTGTGATATATTGAGGACAGTAGTTTTTTTAAGTTCTGCATTATAACAAGGCTTTTTTATCTATATTTACATATTGGTGAAAATAAACAAAGGATTAAAATATATGAAGAAGAAACAAAACAGTGATGTTTCAGAGATGTTTTGTTGTCAATGATATAATGCAGTTAACTACTGTAATGAAAGCCCCTAGGCAACATAAAAACCAGTGGTGCCAAACTGCTGTTAAAATTAGACCTGGTAGATTTTCTTCACACACAACTGACTTGACCTTATGTGTGCTTTTGTGTTACAATGTATATTAATGTTTTGGAAGTGCTTTGAGGGTAATTAACATTAGAGGAGATCTCAAAACCTCAGGTTTAGAGAAAAAAAAAATCAGAAAAATACGTTGTTTTATTTCTAAAATTATCAGCTGCATAAGTACACAAATACTGCAATGGAGCAAATTATTATTAATTTCTTCTTTTAAAATTAGTTTTTAAATGGTATTATATTTCTTTGTCAAAATCCAGCATTTATATTGACGGGGAAGGTGACATCTCTATCACAGAAAAGCTTTTTTGTAGCTGTTGCATTATGATTTTCAGCTGGGCTATGGAGTGAGCAATTCCACATTCTTTCATGCGCGTGCATTGAGTAATCTTGGCTTGGTTTGCTTTAGACATGGGCATGTCCGTCTTTCCATGGCTGTATTTTTCCAAAGGCAGAAACAAAGTATGCATTTTTCTGATATGGAGATGATGAGAGGGTGAACAGTGCTTTCCAGAAGGTTCTTGCCCTCCTCCCTGGAGCTTTGCTGCACCTGGCCCTGTAGTGCCACCACGCTGAGCTTCACTCAGCACAAGAAGCATCTCTGGATATTTACTGTCATCATCAGTGCACAAACATCATCCAACAGCACAAATTCACACTAAACCACTGGGACAGCAAAGAATTTTTCACATTGTACAGAGTTTCACAGAGGGTTTAATCCAGGAAGATGTGAAGAGCTCGTTTCAAGCAGATTCTGAGTGTGGCTTGGTCAGTTCCTAATCAAATTACTTGAAAGATGAAACCCATTCTTTTTCTTCTGTTTTAGGTTATAAACCAAACTATACTGCTTGCAATGGCATAATAGCTCAAATAAAAGCTGGGAAAGGTAACTCTATTGGTTAATGTTGCTCCAAGCAGCAGGGACGTAAAGTCAGTCCTCACAGTTTCTCAACAAGCTACCAACATTTGCTGCTGTAGCCACTGTAGTGAGACAGCTTTGCCTAATTTTGCACTAATTTTGCACTAATTTTGCACTAATTTTTGCATTACACTTGAGGGTGTAGCCTTTGGATGGGCATTCTCCTTTCTTGAAATCTGTGCAAAACCTAATATATAAAGATTTTATATATATATATTTGTATGTCTTTTTTCCTTGGCATTGGCAGGTTTTTTTCTGCAAGAGGGAAGAGAGAAATATTTCTGCAATAATTCTAATAATATTTTTTAGAAATGTTTATTTTGCTGAAAAAGTTGGACGGCAATCACAGTGCCTTTGATTAGTTTACTGTGGGAAGGAAACAGAGTCCTCTGGGGTTTTTTCCTTAATTCTCTGAGCTTAAATCTGTTTTTTCTCTGAGGTTAAAATCAGCCTCAGTGGATCTAATTCTATTGCTATAGTCACAAAAGGGATACTAATATTGGGCCTAGGGGTAAGTTTATCACAAAGAATTAGGTTTTGTGGTGTTTTTCTCAGTTGTCTGAACATTCTGATTAAACTTTTAACAGTGTGCTTCCCTGTATCACCTTAGTGAGAAAAAGAAAATAGCACAGGATAAGTTGCTTTTGCAGTAAAAATATCTATGATCCATCAGAAGCAACTTAGGGAATGCATCTCTTCCTTCCAATGTCATATGTACTTTAGACAGTATAAATTTCAGAGGGACCTTTCAAATGGTGACAGTGTCAGAAGGGTGGGATCCAGCTCAAGTCTAAGATATTTTATTAGCATGCATGTAATTGCCTGAAGGCACACTAAGCACTGTGTTCTGTTGCCTAAAATGAGGGCATCTCCTGACATTTGGAAGATTCTTAAAAATCTGTGTGGCATTGATAGCTCTGACTCATGATCTCTAGAAGTCTTTCAGCCTTCCAGTGCAGTAGCTGGAGGCTGAAAATACATAAGGTATGACAATAGCAACAGATTTACATCTCCATGGGTAAGGTCACCATGCAGACTTGATCATACATATTCAGTTAGCCAGAAGATCAATTTGATTCACCTGAAAGTCTCCTTCAAGGGTGGAAGCTATCTAAAATAAGCAGCCTAGCACCATTTGAGAAACCCTGGGATACCCACTCCTTAAGCTTGGCACTAGCATGTGAGTCGTCCACCCCATTAATGAGCTCTGATCTTGTCCATGTCTAACAATTTGGGATACATTTATAGTAACTGAGACACCCATGATTTATTTACCATGCATTTATTGCCATTTAAGCATGACATCTGGAGCATGCATCTATCTTCTGATCTCAGCTGTATAATTCCAGCTCTTGATGGTTTATTTATAACTTATCTGTCTGACATGTGTCTTGCTGACATTACACAGAAGTTCCCCAAATTGAAATCTAAATAGATAAGAAAAATTTTGCCCCAAGGTATATCTTTCATTGAGTTATGTTTGATCCACCTGCCAAAAAATCCTTTGATTTAAGAAGATGGCCAGGAGGAATATTTTAAGTCTATAACCAATTTGAGACATCGTGCTTAGTAATAATAGCAATAGTCAGACATATACTTGCAGTAAAGATGTCTGCTTATGAATGATTCAAAGTTTTTACAGTGAATAGAGAGACCCTTTAATGCTTTTACATTGGCACAAGGTTTAAGATAGCATGTGGAAGAAACTAAGCAGATTTATCAAAGATAAACGTGTCAACAAACATTAAATACAAAGATACTGTGCCTGGCACTGGAAGGTTCTGTCCGGCTCTAGAGTCTAAGGGAGTATTCCATATGCTTCCCTGATTCTCATACCTTCATCTGTATTGCTGTGGCTGAAAGCTTTCAGAGAGAAAGAGAAGGTGGACCTTGGCTAGCACATGCCATTACTTTATGCAAAGCAGTTCATTTCTTAATTCCTAACTTAAAATATAAAACTTATTAAACATATGTCATGCTAGAAATACCTGCTCAGAGCACCATAACCAGCTAACCAAGCTGCAGATGTCTTTGTTGGAGCTGCCTGAAGGTGAACCCTCCACCTCATATTTCAAACATACAAGAGTAAAACACAGTTGTTATATGACTTAAAAATAATTGAATTGCACTACAGTTTAATTTGTGGAAATAAAGAGCAAAATGAAGAGTGAAGGTTACCTGAATAATTGGTGATTCCTATGTTTTTGTACTCACAGAACACGATACTGATTAGAGTCTTTTGCTTCTGTAGCAAAAATATATTCCTTGGCAAAAGTATTACACCTTATTGTAAGGAGCATATCTATAAGTCATCAAATTGTTATTTGCATCAGTAATACAATAATCATATGTGATATATCAGGAATTTTTGATATGTCAAATTTCTAAGTAAGCCAGTCAAGAGGGTTCTCTCAGTCTCCTGCCAAGGAAATAACACTGAAACTCACTAAGGAGTCTCCTCCTGTAGGAGACAACTTTCAATTTTTCTGGAAAAACTTTCTAGTTGGTTGTGCTGAATAACTATGTAAAGAATTTTCATTTGCTCTAGATTTGGGATTATGGAGAATATGGAAATAGATTTCAATTGTCATTCAGTTATTTGCATCTTAACGTGGGGGAAAATCCTAATTTGTCTAGGGCTGGAATAGATTTCTTCCCTGGAGGACTAAGGCTATATGAATGAGTTGAGGGAGCAGCAGTTTCTGCTAGAACAGGAACAGATAAATGAATAATGTTGAGTTGAACCCTGCCAGATCATGGCTTATGTCAGTGATCTTTGCATAGCCAAGAGCTGCTCAGCCTGGGCCACTTCCAGCCTTGGAGACAAGCAAAGCAGCTGCTGTCTTTTAAATAAGAGAGTGGGATAATTACTGATGTTAAGCAGCCCGTGATTTAAAGGTTTGCTAGATCAGATTTTATACATAGGCACCAGAATACCATCTTCCTACCCAATTTTAGGTATGGTCCTTTGCAGGCAAGAGGAAGGAAATGTAGTGACTCTCTTTTGAATGCCAAACAACAAATAAATTTGTTGTCTTCAAAATTGCTACATATAAGTGCATAAAATGTTAGGCAGTAAATGGGGTTGGATGCTGATTACATCATAACATTCAATGTGTTTTTGAAAATATGAAAATTGGGCATTAATCCATGCAGAAGATAAAATGAAGAAGTCTTCTTGAAGAAGAGAAATTCATCATTCCTGTAGGCAATCCCAACATGCTTTTTTCTCCCACTTTGGTAGAGAAGAGAATTCTAAATATATGTCTTAAAACTTTATTTTGCTCCATAAAAGCTAGCTTAGAGGGAATGAAGTGATTTGCATATAAATTTGCAGGTTTTGTGTGGGACTGAGATTTTCCTGGGAAGCTGGGTGGGTAACTGAAAGAGGCTGTGTCAGCAGCACACACTTGTTTGTGGATGCTGGAAGGAGAGCTCTCACTGGAAGCAGTATTTGTCAGAATGTCTATCTGCAGTGGTGCTTAGAAATTTGCTACACTTCCTGGAAAAGAGAGCAATGCACTGAGAATAATTTTTAAGGTTAGTAATTGTCAGAAACTACATTTTTTCCTCATCTTTTTAAGGTTGGGTTTTTTGGTGGGTTTTTTTTGGAGACAGGCATAGGTGGTGTGTTATAGTAGTTGCACTCCATCTCATCCCATTCATTGGGTTTTCTAGATATGTTTTTCTAGACATTTTCTCACACACCACCCCCAAACCTTTGTTTTAAATCTCATGCTGTCACCTGGATGGGTGGGAGAGAGTATTTTTGACTGGCAGCTGTTCTGTTGACCTGCCTCTAAGATAAGTGTGGACCACTAAATAGATTCTGATGAAACATCCCATCTTTTCAAAGAGATTTAGCTCAAAGGATGGCTTGGATGCTTGGCTCCTCCTGTGCAGTAAAATTGTGTCTGACATCTGTTTAATACAACTACATGGAGCTTAGAAGGGAAGGGCAAGACTAAGGATTCAAGCTGATGGAAACCTGCTGCCAATGCAGCAGTGTGTGTGCTCATGTAGTTTATTAATCTTGTCTGTTGTTATTACCTTTTTATCTGGATCCTGTTAACTTAAGATTTGTATGTACCTCATGGAAAAGATATGTTTTTGTTTTCTTTCTTCGCATGAGAAGTCTGTTGGCATAAGTCTTCAAAGGCATTAAGTCACTAGCATCATGGAAATTTGGCTATGTTTTGAGCACTTGAGCAGCTATAAAAATCAGACTAGGTTATTTAACAGGCTATTGTTCCATAATCTATCTCATCTTTCTTTCTATGTTTTTTTTCTTTTTTCTTTTTATAACTTTCAAGTCATTTAAAGCTACTTAGCTTTTATTCCAAAGTTCAGTAAAAAGTAAGACTTTGTAATTTCAACATTATATATCCACTAGGTAAGTCAGCAGAACATAGAAACACAATGCAAACAGTGGAGACCTTTATATATGAAAGAGTACCACTCTTTAACAGAAAAAATCTCAATTTTTTTTTTGTTAGACTGAAATGAACGAATTAAATATGCTTATGCAACAGAGAACAAAAACAGTAGAAAAAATTTATTTGACCCTCTGTTTCTTTTGTTGCTCTGATTCACTTACCCTTGATTGTTTATTTCCTGTTGCATGATATTTTGCTGTGAACCCTTGGCAAGTGTTCTATTGTCACTTATTCTTTACATTTCCTCTCTTGACCCTGCTGACAGGAATAGAGAGTTACATGTCCCAACACAAAGCTATGACCAGCACTCAATCACACTCCCAGAACTTTCTTTGCTGCAGAACCTCACTACATTCATGCTGAGTATCTTTACAATATTCCCTCTGCAAGACTTCCATTCTCACCTTGCTATCATTTTGGGGACCAAGTCTTGCCTTTATCTCTTTTTATCAAAAATACTCTTTGCTCGTGCAATGTGGAAGATCCTTTTATTACCATTTGCAATACTTGAAGATAATTTCTGTTGTTTTGGGGTTTGTTGCTGTTACGCCATGCTATGTAAGAAACACCTTAGCACTCATTCACTGAATTCCATTTTATATATTCTTAACTAAGCCTCTGTTATATTGTGCATCGATAATCCATATTTTGTGTCATTATTCCCAGTATTATACAACATAAAATGCTACCTTTAGTTCCTTTCAGTTTTGTCTTCAAGGCTGTCTTAACAAAGATTTCTTGACTTGTTGAGGTTTTCAAAGTGCAAAATGAAGTTTGGGTTGGTTTTTGTTTCACAGCCCATGCAGGGGCTCTGTATATATAATGCTATTTCCTGCACTCCATCTCCAGCTCAGTAGCATCAAGTGTCTCTTCACTGGGAATTCCTCTGAGGGTGACACTCAGGAAAATGAAGCCAATGGTCTCTCACCCACACTGTTAATAACTTGGAGAGAAGCCTGCAAGATAGAAAATGAACTGGAGGAAACATGGATTTGGTGTCCTGAAATAATTTGGAGTTGTAGTTGGCTCTTAATCTCATATCTAAGCCTGTGAGACTCCATCCAAGACTGTGCTTCCTATACACTGAACGCTTTCCAGACACCCTTAAGGAACTATAACTTGCCACCTAAATATTATGGTCTGAAGTCTCTTTTCTCTGATTTAATACTGGAAAATGCATTTTTTTGCAGCGGGAAGATATTTTAAGCTGCACAGTTCATTTCAGTCACTCTTCTTAGGGGTGATCCTTCTTAGCAGTCAGTTGGTTTTAACCATTGTCAGCAATATTAAATCACTACTTTTGTTTCACAATTTTGTGTGATACAAGTGAATATTCTTATTAAACTGTAGTCAGACCATATTGTCATTGACAGAACCACATTTGAAATCCTCTAAATGTCTTTCAGGGCAAAAAGAATAAAACTATTCTTGGGCCCATTTCTTGGGCTAAATTTTGAAGGAAGACTGTAAAGGTGCAGAATTTGAGGAACTTCTAAAACATCTCACTGAATACATATATCCACATTTGCAGCTAAACACCCTCAGAAAGTGTTCCCTCAGGTCTAAGCATTTTTGCTGCCATCGCAGCAGAAAGCTGAATCTTGGTTTTAGACTTGATTTTGCACCGTTTCCATGCGCACATTTCTTTGACTTCAAGGTTTGTCTTTCATTGTTGACCCTTGTGTGCAATAATACTTACTATTCCAAATTTTAGAGGTTTCTAAAAAGACCTGGAAGCTCTACTAAAAAAGTAGTTTCCCTTCATAAACAAATCTGATTAGTGTTGTTCTGTATTTATTACTGCTTGCGATGTTATTCTCAGCATTGTAGCAGGGAGGGAGACGTGGAAAGTGCTGGCTGAAACAGTGTCCTCAGCATCTTCCTGATCTTCCTGAGACATTTACTCATTGAATATCAAGGTGTGTGCTGTATAATCTTTTCTTTCTTTTGGATTCACTTCTATTAAGAGATTTCCAAGAACCCCAGTAGTGAGAAATGGCTTCTCTGTATTTTGATAGTCCACTGGTGTCATGTAACCTAATTTACACTTTAAGTACAAGCCCTGGAATTTGCTGATTATGATGCACAGCTTTCCCTGAATTTCCAAATTCATTGCAATTTTCAGGTTTTTCATAGCACGTATTAAAGATATTCAGTTATTTTTTAAAAACTTGCTTTTCCTTAGGTCTACAAAGAATGTCTGTGTGGTGGCAAAGATAAAAATTACACTCTTCTGTAAGAGATCCTTAGAGAAATTTATTTTAAATATTGTGCAGTAAGTTACACTCTCACACCTTCAAAATCTCAGATGAAGTCAGCAGGAGCTTTTGTGGACACTCATGAGCTAGTTTTTATGCAGTCAACCTGGGAATGAGAGTAGAGTAATTGTGCCAGGCTGGAGCACAAGCATGAATTACACAGCCTGTCTGGAAAGCTGAGTGAATAATGGGCCAGCTAGCCTGAGCTAACCTCTGTGCTGCTTTGGCTGCACTTTGTCAGAACTCAAGTTAGCTCATTTAAAAAAGCTGACCCTGGCAGGCTGACACACTCTGTGGTCTCACTGTGTCCCCACACCTTTGAGTGCAGTGCAGACCCATCTTTGCTATGGTTTACTGCCGCTGATACACATTGCTCAACCAGATTTGTTATGAAAAAAGCAGCTGATTCAGGAAATCTTAACCTCGTTAATGTTGACAGCAAAACTCTTGCTCATTCTGCCAGGGATGGGATGTCACCCCACAAACATGAAAATTGCTGATTTCTGCGTCTCTTGAAAAGGGTAGAGCATCAGGGAAAAATTCTCCATATTGCAGCGGCAGTCAGGAAGGGATCTGCTCATGTTAAGCTTTTTCCTTACTAAGCCAATGGGCCTGAAGAAGTACATTTCTATGGCCTTGTTGCTGAGGAAAATAATTCAGAATAGTGGTTTTCTGTCTGACAAACTAAAATCATATTAATTGAGGTATTTTCACAGTTAAATGTTCAAGAACTTGGTACAAACTCTGCGATGTGTCTCTGTTACTCAAAACAGGCCAATTGCTTTAGTCAAAAGTGAACACATCCAGTTGTTGATTAGTTACAACACGAGGATTGATGGCTTGTTTATCCAAATGTTACAAATCCTCTGGTTTTCAGTTTTCCTTTTGCGGTAGCTGTTGCCTCTGCTATATAAATGTGGTTACCAAAATGTGGTAACTGTATAAATGAGGGAGAGAGCATGCGGCGATACGGATGCAAAATATGCAAACAACTTCGGCTAAACATAGCTTTACCATAGTTTTGTTATATAAATGTCAACTTAAAATTAAATGTTATGGAAACATTTCTTTTATCTTTATGGACTCTACCAGCTGCACAGTTTTCTCAAGTACAGTTTACATTTATGATGTTGTTTAAATCTATCACATACATTCAACATGCACAGAAGAATTTTTTAAAAGCAAGCTGTTTGCATTTGTGCAGTAATTACCCAAGGTCCAGCTTTAGTCTTCCACATGCAAGACAAGTTTCTGCTGACTCTAGGGGGACCAGAAATCACTGAAGCTGCGAGCAGCAGTTTGATTTTTCCAGAGATTAACGAGCTGAAGGCTTTTTATATTTGTTTATTGAGGAACTATGGTATCCTGGGGTGCATTAGGAAGAGCATTGCCAGCAGGTCGAGTGAGGTAAACCTGCCCATCTACTCAGCTCTAGTGAGCCAAATCTGGAGTTCTGTGTCCAGTTTGGGGCTACTCAGGACACAGAAGATAGGGAGCTCCTGAAGCAGGTCGAGCAGAGGACTATGAAGGGACTGGAGCATCCCTCCTATGAGGAAAGGCTGAGAGAGCTGAGCCTGTTCAGCCTTGAGAAGAGTTGACTGAGAGGGGACCTCATCAGTCTGTCAGGATCTGAAGGGAGGGTGCCAAGAGGATGTTTCCAGGCTCTTCTTGGTCATGCCAAGCAACAGGACAAGAAGCAATGGGCAAAAACTGATACACAGATAGTACCACCTGAATATGAAGAACTTTTTATTGTGTGGGCGACTGACACCAGGACAGATTTCCCACGGAGGATGTGTAGTCTCTCTCACTGGAGATATTTAAGAACCTTCTGGACACAATCCCGTGCCACGTGCTCTGGGATGACTCTGAGCAGGAAGGTGGGACCAGATGACCCACTGTGGTCCCTTCCAACCTGACCTATTCTGTGATTCTGTGACCCACAATGTATCTTGATTTGACAAATCATGGGAAGATTTCACAGTATATTTGCCAATTTGAGATTTTTTTCCCCCTTGGATGTTTTGTAATGCCATTCCAAATACTGCATTTTAGCCCCATTTTTCCTCCATATATCTGATATGAGACCCACCTAGGAACTGCATTAATAAAAAAAAAAAGCAGTTTTAAAATTAAGTTGTGTGGTCCCAACCAGCTCCTCTGTGTCAGGCAGGTTATAAACATATTTTGAAATAGCAGTGTCTCTTTATGTAACAGCAATATGCCATTGTTCTGTGGTGCAAAGCAGAAATATTAGGTACTACACATGCAGTTAAAGCATTTGGGTGGCTCAGCCCCGTAGTGTAGCTGTCTGCACAGAACAGATCTGGTCATGAAGCTACAGAAGCTGGCAGATGGAGATTATTCCAGACATATCACCTCACTGTGAGTCATGGAAAAGAGACACCAGCATTCATTAATGCTGCAAACCTGCTTGGCCTGACATGGGCTGGGTTCAGCGGTCATTGGATTAGAATTTGGACATCAGAGCTCACTCCTGTTTGTAACTCCCCTAGTTCCTGAAAAACTTTATTCGGTAGCAACACATAATAAGGATTTAAAAAGTCAAGATGCAAACAGATTAAATTAGCAGGAATGGTGACTGACAGCCACTCAGAATGCCACACAGAGGTGGCAACAGGGCAGGTTCTAAGGAGTAGGTTCAGGTGAACAAATGAAATTATAGCTTTTCATAGTGCTGTTTGTTAGATTTTGTAAATCATTCACAGTTTGTATGCATGCTAAATGTTTCCAGAACTGAGATTAAGAACCTGATAGCGGGAGAGTTGTTCAGAACCTCAGTCTGAGGTTTAGGAACCCCTGAGCTACAGCCTGCTGGTAAAGAACCAGCTTGGCTCCTCCACAGCCTTCCTTTCATACCTGCTACCAGCCACTGCTGCAAGTGCTAGACAGGCTTTGGTCTGTGCTTGTCCAGGCAGTGAAATGGCAATAAACTTCATAGCAAACTTTATTCCATGAAAAAGTAGACTCATATGGACTTGAATTTTCGAGCTGACTTTTCTGAAGTCAGGAAAAATCAAATTATTTAGAGAAAATTTCAAGTGCTTCATTTAACTCTCACCTAATCTACATTCAGCCAGCCACAGACTTCCTGAGGCAACTGGCAAAAGCAACTGAGTGGGATGGTTTGGAGTTTTTTCTTTTCGTCTGTGAAGAAAAATCAGTCAAAGACTTTTAGTTCCCCTCTCTCCTTTCCTCTGAAGCAAAAAGCTGCATTCTACTTCTTGTTAAGTTCTAGAGATCAAATCTAGAGTTAAGAAAAGGTCTTCCTGCAGATCAAATAGTCAGGGACTCAGTAGGTATTTTTGCTTTTCTCTGCAGCCAGGCCAAGCTCTGCCTGCACAGCCCTTTTCATATGATGCCTTCAGCTCTGCCTTGTGGATGGGCTGTGCTCTTCCCATGTCCCAAAAACATGGAAAAGTTCATTCTCATTAAGTGCTGCAGCCACTTGATCTCTTCAGAAGCCTGAACTCCTGGTCACACCCAGTCATAAGCTCCAAGGAATATGTGAATATTCATTTTTTAAAAGTAATTCTCTCTGATGGTTAACATTTGTGCAAAAGCCTCCCAGCCGCCCTGCTCGCATTACAGCACGCTGGCTGAAGCAGCCTTTTCATCTTCAAACAGATCCTGTAGCTCTCTCATTGCAAATCCTCATTCTTCCCCTAAACTCAAAAAAGCTGATGAGGTGGGCAGGTGTAGCATGTGACCTACTGGACACAGCTAGAGGAAAAACATTGTGGAAAGACATCCCATATCTGCTAGAGATGATAAATAAATTTCCAAATGAAAGTGCTGCGCTGCTGGACATCCAAACCTCTGCCTGGGCATTTAATCACTGCATTGAGCCTCAAAAGAGCTCCACAGGCAAATGAGTACTCCTAAGTATGGCAGCTCAAAACAGCTACTCAGGGCTTCTGTGTCTGAAGAAACCAGGTAATTGCTGGAAAATCCTTCAGTGCTGGTAGCTCCTTCACTACTGGTAAAGAAATAATAACTTATATAATAAATATATCATTAACATGCACCCTTTTTTACTTCATTGGCACAGGTTTGGTGATATTTCTTGTCTTTTCAGTAAGATAAAACTCTCTGACAAGATAAAAGGAATATGAACAAGTAAGGCAAGTTGCAGCAAAGTAAACCCATGTCTATCATTATAGTAAAAACGGTGGTTTAACTTTGTTCTTGTCTGGGCTGCAGGAAAAATAACCAGCAAAATAATGGGAAAGAAAGTGCTAAGAATAGAAATGCAAGCAATGAGAATACTACCAAGAACTGTGAAGTTATTTTGAGTTCAAGGGTCTTGATATTGGGACTGTATCACTTTGAGGTGCCTTTCAACCCAAACCATTCTATGATTCTGTGATTCTGCAATTCTGTGATTAATGTTAGTTTTAAAACTGGAAGAAGCAAACTCAGTGAGGTTATGGGGTAAGGAGGAATAGCTATGAGAGAATAGCACCAGAAGGATGAGAATGCAGACTGTCCCATCATCCCAGTTCATGAAGACAACTTGTTCTTAACAGAGCAGATTGAGTGATGCAGTCTGGTGAGCTGGTAAAAAAAAAAACAACAAAACTGCTTTATGATTAGACTTTGAGGAGCAATGTGATGCTCAGTGTTTCTTATGTAAGAATTGGAACTACATGTTAACAAAAAAAAATGTAGCTGTGCAGGCAGTCAGGTGTTGTAGCAGGCTGTCCAGAGAGATCACAGCCTCCTTCCCTGCAGACACCACTTGACTGGACATGACCTTGAGCAAGCTGATGTAATTGAACTTGCTTTCTGCAGGGCTAGACAAGATAACTGCTGGAGATCCCTTCCAGCCAACATAGGACTGTGATTTTTATGAACTTCCTTTGTAAAAGAAGCCAGTGTAACTATAGTTTCATTAGAGATTTATATGCTGATTCTAACACACAGGTTATTGGTTATTTATTTGCCTGTGATTTCCTGAGTTCAGTGATGCTCTGGGCATACTAAAAAGCTATTTGTTTCATACAGTTTTATAGGAAGGTTTGATCTTCTTTAAGTGATCTTCTGTTGCTTTGGTTGATTGCATTATTTTTTCTCTGTGTGCTCTCATATGAATGGATGGATATTGTTACATGATTTTTCAGTTAAATGAAGATACCCAGTCTTGTTCAACATTCATTCTGTAAAGCTACATAAATGTTCATCATGGATCACAAAATATATGAAAAGAGCAGAATTTTTTTTTTACACATAAATATATAAAATGCTTTTGGCTCACCCTGAATCTACTCTTCCACTTGTCAGGCTTTCTGAGGAATTAGGAGACAGACAGACATGCATCTCTGTTGGAAAGGGAAAAACAGTGCTCTCACTACAAGGAGGTGCAGTCAGCTGGTGTATCTCAATTAAGAACAATTCCTGGCTGTGCTGGAAGTGCTTTATCTGGGTGCCACACATAGCTTAAATCACTCCTAGCCTAGGAAGGACAAATTTTCAATTCTACCAAACTTCTCCTGTGCACTTCAGTTAATATTTTAAAGACAGTTATAAATTTAGACTCTCAGAGGCTCATGATTTGCAAAAGCTCTTCATTGCCTACCCTGTACTGATTTTTAATGTGAACCTTTACAAGTTGTAGGAGGCAAAATTACCATGTATCTCAGCTTCACATTGTTAATATAGGAAAACAACACTGCTGTGTTTTATGATGGAGTTGTCTGGACTGAGTACACTGCAGAGAGTATTGTGCTGTGTCGGGAGTCACAGAGAGGTGTTCCTTTGACTCTCAAAGAACCTGGAGTCATTTTAGCTGAAATATACCAGCTAACTGGACCTCCTTGTACTGACAGAGGTGTTTTTCTCCTTCTAGCAGAGATGCATGTCTGCCTGTTCTCCAGTTCTGGAAGTTACAATCCTATTTACTAGTATGGTCCATGCAACTACTGAAGGCTAATACTTTGTATATTTAAGCTCCAAAAAACTGACTTCATCTGTGTGGTTAACAAAGGGATCTCCAGGGCTTCCTCTCCAGCCTTGGAAGTATGCAGTGTTCAGCAGTATGTACTCACAGTCATCTCTGATCAAACTGTGCACATGGAGTCAGAGAATCATGGATTGGTTTGGGTTGGAACTGACCTTTAAAGATCATTGAGTCCATTGCACCTGCTGCAGGCTGGGACACCTGCAACTAGATCAGATTACTCAAAGCCCCATCCAGCCTGGCCTTAAGCGCTTAGATAAGTGCTTGCAGGATCATCCTGTGTGAAAGGAAACTGATCTGCTAAAATGAAATTCATATAAGGTTATCTCTGTGCCTGCAATATGTCTGATAAATGCAAACTTGTTTCACACAAATTTCTGAGCAGAGCAGTTTTGGCAAAGAGCGAAAGCCACTGCAAGATAAAATGTTGGAAAGTAAAAGCGCTCTCACGCGTTGTTTCAAACGGGCAAGCAGCAGCTTTAATGTGTTTAAGATCAAAGGGCAAATTTTTCCCCATATGGAAAAAAAGTGATCACTCATGTATTTAACATTCTGCATAAGCACAGCAATTGTTCCAGAGCCTTTGCAGCTCAGCATTTAATGAAACAAGTGATTATTGAAACAGAAACATTATTGTTGTCGAAGCAATGCATAAGCGCAGCTTTGGCCAGCGGAAGCCAGAGGTGTGAGCAGCAGAGGTGGGCACAGAGGTGCTGCCCTTCAGTCTGCAGTCACTGCTGGTGCTCTGCAGCCCCACCTTGCAGGGACTTGAGAATGCCTTGTTTGGTGCCTGGAAGAAATTATGTAACCCTCTTTCCAGCTGGAGTGATTATGAGATAAAAGACCCTGAAAAATAGAGTAAATGAGTCACGTCATTGGGCTTTGACTTTAGAGACTCAGACAGAGTAAAGGCTTATTGTGAAAAGTGTTACATCTTCCTTTAGGTCTCAAGACCTAAACAGCACTGCAAGAAGTTTTCTGTTCTCAAAGCAGTGTGTGATACAAAGCCACAAGCTGTTTGTTGTACCCTCTCCAGCAAGACCCAGTGCTTGACAAAGTGTGGTTTTGCTCTTTGCTTTTAAACACAAAGAAGCTTAGGCATATGAGAAAATAGGTGGACACTCCACTGCCCCCTCAGCTTTGAAACTTTGTGTTTCTTTCCTGTCAATATTATATGGATGAGCTCAGAGAGGAGATAAGTGTTGCTGTAAGTAAGTTAAACTCATGAAATTTTCATTGTCATTTGAACCTTGCAAGATGGGATTCTTCTTTTGCAATCTCACATGCTTCTGCCATCAGGTCCTGGTCTGTTAGTACTGCTGCCTAACAACAAGAAAGGGCACTTCAGATTCCAGAAAGTGCAGGACTTATTTAGATTAAGGAAGACAAGACTAATGGTGTGGTATAAAACTGAACACCCTCGAGCTAAAGTGCTGTGATTGATTCTTAGAACTAAGTTTAATACTAACAGTGCATTATGTTAGAAAAATATTCTGTGTTCCATTTATATCCTTGTTTACTACTGGGAGAAAACGATAGGAAATTAACAGGATTTTCTCTGCTCTGGTGATATTTATGAGTCAGCTCATAATTCCCAACGCAAGCCATGCTTCCACTGAAGTCAACTGTAAGGTTGCAACAAAAACCAAGACTCAGTTATTAGTTGCTAGAAGTAAATTTATTTAGAGAAAGAAGACCTAGATCTTGTTACATTGAAGAAATTTTTTTTAAATGGTAATTCTTGATAACATTATGGCAAATTTCTGCCAAATTTAATGGCATTTGTGGCTGCTTAGATTTCTGTTGTAGCTGTGAGGGACATTGGGACTATAAGGTAGCCTGGGCTTGTAAATACTGTTATGCTTACCACTTTTTTTAATTTCCATCATGAATATATGGGTTTTTTTCAGGATAGACTTGCTCTTGCCTCCTCATTTTCCTTTTTAACACTCCACAATGGAGTGGTCAAAAATATTATTCTGTATTTCAGTGCATTAAATATGATAAGTCATTCCTGTCTTAATCAGCCCTCTGAATTGAAGCATCATAAAGTGATCAGATTAATTAGTATCTCTTATTTTTTATCACTTTGTACGATTCCTCCCAGAGCCACCACAGGCTGATATAATAATGTGGTATATTACACCTCAAAGTTCTGATGTTTCCACTTAAAATATTTTTTTATATAAAAATAAATATTTTTTTAAGTGTGCTTTATTTTCTTACCTACTATTCTGGTTAACATGTGAGATGACCTCATTTAATAACAACAAATAATTTGGAATCCCCATACAAAGCCAAGTATCCCATAGATTCTTCATCTGTATCAGGAACTTGAACATTGCTGCCAGAACCACCGTGTTATTTTGCAGCCTGGAAAGCTGCAAAATTTGTGGGTACTTCTTTGTTCATATGTCTGGAAGAATAAAAAATTGTAGAAGTAGCCAAGGGTCGCTAAGATGCCTTCTTGAGAGATATGGTGAAAAGAAATCCCATTTGCTCGTGTACAACAGTACAGTATCTTTGTGTGACTGCCTTTGAGTGTCCTTTCCCCTGCAAAACTCCCTAATTGTCAATCTTGTTGACTATATATCAATGAAAAGCAAATGCAAAACCAGAGCAAAATCCAGTATATAATATACTACAGGAGAAGAATAAGAGAAATTAGGAAATTGATTTTTGTTCCAGAGCTCTTCAATAGGGTGAAATACTTTAGGTGAAAATGCACAGCTGACTCGAGTGATTCCCACAGTATCAACCTCTCATAATCAATTTGGGCTAATTGTCTTAATCCAAAGTTTTTATTAAAATATGTCAATCAGGAACCTGAATTTGAATTATTAAATTTTCAATAGATTTTGTCCCTATCTTTACCTTTTATTAAGATGTAAAACAGTACTGAAATTGCAGAAGAAAAGAATATTCTGAGTTGGGAGGTACCCACAGGGATCATCAAAGTCCAGCTCCTGGCCCTGCGCAGGACAGCCCCAAGAATCACACCATGTGCCTGAGAGCATTGTTCAAATGCTTCTAGAACTTTGGCAGGCTGGTGCTGTGATATATCCTCAGGATGTGAAATATCCTCCCTGTAAATTACAGCTGATTTGCTAAATAGGCTTGTTTGATATTGTCTTTTCAACACAATTACTTGACATCCAGAAGTACCTATCCGTAGTAAAAGATGTACAGGCAAGTCCAGAAAAGATTTCATCCAGATACATGGTAACTCCCAGACCAGACCCAGAAACTGACTAGAAAAGTGATTCTTTACCCAGGCCAAAATCATTCTAATGGCAGCCCTCAGCATTTAATGGTGTAGACCATCAGCAGCCATTGGGAGTGTCGTTCCCTTCCACATCACTCAGGGATCCAGCTGAATCACAGGGAGTGGGATTACCTCCAGAGGATAGGGCAGGCAGGCTATCTTTCTCCCAACACTTTAGCTGCCAAAGCCAGTGTTGGCACTGTTGGCCACCGATGGTCGATTAGGCAAAGAAGGTGACCGATGAGCACCAAGCAAACAGGCAGCTCTTGTGGCATAAAAAATACCCAGAAATCCTACAATCCTTCTGTTCTTTTAAGTTTGCTCAGTTACTTAAAAAAAAAACAACCAAAGATAGTGGCAATATTTTTATCTCAGATCCTGAAAACCCAAAAAGCTGATTTTATAGCGGATTATGCTGATGATTACAGAACACATTTCTTTCTAGCACATCTATACATTTCTTATATTAAGAATTATTTTTCTCATTAGCAAGGCATCTAAATACAGTACATGAGCAAACACTTTTACAGATAAAGGTTATTTGAGTACTTCCCTTTGCCCTAGGTTGTGAAAAAAGATTTAAAAAATTAAACTGAAATAGAAAAATTATTTTTAAAAAAAGTTATATAGTGGTCTTCACTTCCCCAGCTTCATACTGTAATTCTTTAAATTTTCTCTATTTCATTATAATAAAGTTTTTCTCTTAATTTTGTATATGTTCTAAAAAATTATAGAAATTCTGCAATCTGTGCTCAGTGTTAAAGACAACATCGTTTCTATTCCTATTTTTAATTAATTTTCTTGCGACGTATCTGTGGTCAAGCAAAGATTGCAATGTAAGCTACCAGACTTGTCACTGGGTGTTGGAGCTATGGGATGCAAAATTAAAAACCTACAGAGTTGTCTAAATACAGATTTGATTTACTAAATTAAGCATTCACATTTGAAAATATTGGTCTACAAAAAGACCTATGTTTTTGAGAGTGATAAAAGGATCATTTTGTCATTTTCTACAGATCTGAGGTAAATCAGTATAGAGCTTCCCAATCATTAAAATAGTTAAAATCTGGAGGAACACATGCTTTATTCTTAATTTTCTTTTATCTCCTGTTGAAGCAAATTAAAATAGAAAATATCTAGGTCACAAGTATCTCTGAGCATTAAGGAAAAGCATTTCTTGTTTTCTTTTCTTTTATTTTCTTTTCTTTTGAGTGAATGTGCTTGCTCAAGGAAGTACGATGCCTCCTATTTTAGAACCCTGCAGAAACTTATCTTGATGTTTTATGCTTTGTCCATGATGGAATGGATTACCAAATGTTCATGTAATGACACTTTCATTTGTGGCACATAGGTACCTGAGCTATTTGATTTGCTTTGTTTTGATATCATCTCCTGTTATAGCTTCTTCATTGCTTTGTCAATAGAAGCCAAATACAATCACTTAGCAGACTCTGCTAAAAATACGATTCCTTAAAAATATGCCAGAAAAGAACAATTTAGGTTGACAACACTTTTTTTCACACTGCAAATGTAAACTGTTTGATTCTTGATAAATTGTTCTAATTTTTAGAGAGAGTAAATCATCCCACGTTGGAATGAAAAATATTTTTAAAACCAAATTTATCCACTAAAACCTGACAAAAGTCACCTTTCTAACTAAGTTGCTTCAGTATGATCAGTTCTCAAAGAAGTCAGACATGAAATTCCATTCAAATTTCTATATTTCTGAAAAAGGTAGCAAGTAACCCAAAGAAAGAATATATAAAAAGACAGGCTTGCTGCAATACTTTTTTCTTCTGAAAAATTATTTATTAGGATTCCTATCCAGTTTATTTTCCCACTCTAAGGCTGTGAGGTCTTCATACTCTACCTCTCCATGGCCAGGGCTGTACTATTTCTGGGTAGAAGGCAGCGCAGTATCAAGCCCTCAACATGCTGCGCTCTTCCACTTGAACAAAAGGTTGAAGTGCAAGTCATTTTAAAGGAAGTCTACAGAAGAAATTTATGAGTTTTTTCTATGGAAGAACTCTTATTCTCCATGCAGCTTTTGTCAAACATTCTTAACAAATTGTAATAACCTTTGTCATATCTCATTCTCTTGCATAAACAAGTCACACTGAAACTATAAATGATGGAAAATTTAATCCACATGGCTTGCACTATCAAAACTGTTAAACTGTATTCTTTTCCACCATGTCAGCAGTGCATTATCTGTTTTATAGGAATGTTGAAAAGATTACTTTTTAAGGGAGATACCGCAGGACCTGTGTAAATGTCCGTCTCACGCCTGATCTGGTGACGTTTTCATTTTCAGTTCTTTCTGAGGCTAGGAAAATGCTTCAGTGTTTCTTTTTCCATATGCTTTCAGAGAGGGCCTTCCCACCCAGCTCTGATAACTCTGCTCAGAGGCACCAGGGAGGGCCCAGGGGCTGAGGCTGCTGTCAGGTTTGTGCTGCCTTGAGCATTCACGTCTGCTCTGGGATGGAAGGCGGTCCACCAGCTCTCAGATCAACAAGATGCATAATTCCTCCTCTGTGGGAACCTGGTGCCTTGAAAATTGTGTTTGTGTGTAAAAGTAACTCCTGGCCCAGGAGATGATGTTTTTTCTTCTGTCTTCCCCTGCAGCTGCATGGGATACTGAATCTGTAAATTCTCCCTTTCACACATCAAGAGGCTTGAGAGTGCTGATAACATCTAGCCAAGGCACATCTGTCTTTTTGCTTTTTGTGAGAATTGTTCACCAAAATTAATAGTCCCCATGAAAGTGTAACAGTTTTATGAAAGACTGTCTTTCCTTCTTTTTTTAATAGGGTTTTGTCTGGGTATTTTACCCATTTATCTAAACCCATATAATGTATCTATTCATGCTATCCACCCAGTATAATCTTCACCACATTTATTTATCTAATGCCTCACACAGATTTTTATGCATTCCAGGATTAAAAATCATGTAAAGACAGCACCTGGGTACTCAACTCAGCAAGATCCTGATCACTGTCAAGAAAGCATGGTCACTGCCCCTAGCTGTTGAAAGAATTACTTATGGAGGAGCTCAAATAACTTTTTTGAAGACTGAGACCTCGTGAATGCAAACAACTTCCTTTAAATTTGCAAGTAACTGCATTAGTATACAAGGGAGAAAAGTAAGAACTACTTTTTGGTTGTAGTTAGCAAAAGCTTTCAAACATATTCTACCTTCCATACAAAATCCAAATAATGGTACTGCCAACAGTGTGCAAACAGTTTTGGTCATAATCCTGAATGCCCTTACCTGTATGGGAATTAAATGAGAGTTTAAATAATACTGGAAAATAACTCTGGTGGTCTAATTGCTTAATTATGCCACTTTAACAGTGATATATTTTTATTATTTACAGAACAGGCCACAAAAGTTTGCAGATGTTTAATTTTTGATTATTTTAGTTCTAGCAGTAAGTTATGCATCAAAATAGCTCTTAAAGATCTTCCCAGGGTGTGTTTTTTCTCCTCATGATACTCCTTGAGTAATGTTTTAACAATTGCTTTAAGCTGAGCATGCTCTTCCACACAAACAGACCTTAAATCAAACAGTAGTAAAATTCTGCTGAAAATTATATAAATGGAGAATTGGTAGGTCCTAATTAACCAATTAGAAAAGTTTATGAGAGGCAGATTGATTAAATATCAAAGCTTCTGACTTATATTAACTTTCATAAACTGGCTTTTCTCCAATTAGTATATGCTTTCAGGAGAAGGGGAATAAGATGAAAGGATCTGCAACAAAACTGATTGCTGCTGAAACAAAATGGAAGTTGCTGCTTTTCATAAAATACAAGGCTATGGCAGTACTTGAATAATTTTATGGGAAGTTGCTGCCTAAGGCATATGTTTTACTGTCTGATACTGAATGCACGAGGAAAAACCATCTGTTTTTTTCAGCCTGAACAATTATATGATCCAGACTGAATCACTAGAGGCCAAATATAATTGCTCTGTGTTTTGCTTTTTACTACTCTCTACCTACAGCAGCATGGTCTCGTACAGCATGTATCGTAGCACACAGTTCAAATGATGGCATGGGAAAATGCTTTTTCTTCTATTGAGGGTTATCAAATTACTATCCAGGGCTTAATGCAATCATCTACACTTCATCAGACACTGGAGAAATAATTCATAATAGGAAAGAACAATTTCTGATAAACTTTCACCACTGTGATGTTTGAACCTTAGGGACGTCTTTTTGCTGGGCAGATCCTCATTTAACATTCAGCCAGGTGAAAGTTGTTGCTGCAGCCTTCATGTCTTCAGTTCCAGCTGGGAAAAAGGAGAGGTGCTTTCCTTTGTGTGGCCTGAGTAAACAGACTGAACTAAAAACGTAGCAAGTGAATCCTCACTATTAGTTTACTTTGAAGGAAAAGCACTTCAGTGATATATAAACTATGGAAAATATTCCGCTTTTGTTTCTAGTGTTGTGTTTTACAGCACCTAAATGTATGCTTTTCATTTTGCCAGGCTAGTAGGACTGGGTTTCTCCCCTCCATAAAAGTGCTTACAGTTTAATTTTAGACATAATGTGTGAGTGGCGCTGAAAGAAGTGTTCAGTGTTGGAGGGAGGAATGAGGGACTGATGGGCAGTATTTGAATATGTGGGTGGATAAATACAAACATTTTTATTTTGTTCTATAATAATAATAATAATAGTAGTAGTACTAGTACTAGTAATGATGATGCTCCATGCCCTTTTGAGCTTCTGGAAAAACTGAGAGCAAGAGTTATAGAATTTTGGAAAAATTTCTTTCCAAGACATATTTTATGTATTGCTGTGAGGATTGTTTCTGCTTTTCATGGATAAACTGCAGAACTATGTCAACCAGGTGCTAATCCACACTGCACCTGGCTTTCCTGAATATTTGCTTTTATTTTGATTAATACACTGCTTAACTGTACTTATTCCCTCTCCTGACTCACTTTTCCCATCTATTGTGAATAAACATCTTGCCCACAGTGATATTCCAAATCATAGTCCTGACAGACTGTGGAAAGCAAGTGGTGGGTAAATGGATGATGGTTTTGTGTAGGACTGGGCTGAGACTTAAAAGGATCAGGTTTATTGCACATGTAAAGACTTTCTGTGTAGCCTTAGGCAAGTCCCTTACCTTTACTGTGCCATGGTCTCCAACTGTGATACGGGAACAAGAAACTTTATTTTTTCCTGCTGTGTCTGTTTTCCATAACTGTGCTATAAGAAATCTCCTCCAAGTGAAAACTGGTATTGTGTGTTTGGATAAGAACCAGTACAACTGGGCTTCCGATTTAGTTGGTATTACAGGAATAAAATCAAACAAGAGATTTGTAATACCTAAACACAAAGGAAGTAAGCAAATGTCATTTTAATTGATTCAGGTCTAAAGAAATTCAGCAAGAGGAAATTACATTCTTTTGCTGTAAATTCTTAGTCACTTAATTTTATTTTGCCCTCCATGCAAGCCTTAATGAGAAGAAACCGCATTTATGCCTATGTCAGTAGGATGTAATTATAGGGGGATTGCATCTGAAGGCTGTAGCAGCTGAAACTTCCAGTAATGTTCTATGAGATTTTTCCATTTTTATAAAGTGAAGTGATGGGGAGAAAAATTGCTCACAAGATGGATTTTTGTCACTTTTCATAGAATCCCATAATCATAGAAAAATAGAATCACAGAATGGTTTGGAGTTGGAAGGAATGTTAAGATCATCCAGTTCCACCCCCCCTGCCACAGGGGCAGAGAACCTTCCACTGGACCAAGTTGCTCAGAGAATCCTCCAACCTTGGACAGCTCCAGGAATGGGGCATCCACAAGTTCTCTGGGTAACCTGTTCAGTGCACCCTCACAGTAAAGAATTTTTTCCTAGTATCTGACCTAAATCTTACATCCTTCAGCTTGAGGACTTGCCCCTCGTCCTATCACTACATGCCCTTGTGAGAAGTCCCTCTCCAGCTTTCCTGCAGGCCCCATTTAGGCAATGTAAGGGAGGCTTCCTGGAGCCTTCACTTCTGAGGGGATTGGATCAAGGATCCTTGATTCTCTCAGGCTGTCTTCACAGGTGAACTGGTCCAGCACTGTGATCAGTTCAGTGGCTCTCCTCTGGCACATGTCATACAGGTCAATGTCTTTCTTGTGCTGAGGGCCCCAGGGAGGAATGCAGCACTCCAGGTGCAGGAGCAGAGAGGGGGAATCACCTTCCTCATCCTCTGGCCATTCTTCTTTTGATGCAGCCCAGGATGTGGTTGACCTTCTGGGCTGTGAGCATTCCCAAGTCATGCTGAACTTTTTGTCCAGAAACACCCCCAAGTCTTTCTCCCCAGGGCTGCTTTTGACCCATTGTCTGCCCAGTCTGTACTTGTGCCTGGGATTGCACGAGTCATGTATGAGTTTTTTACTAAATCTTGAAGTATGTGTTGATCTTCACCTTTCTCCAGTCTAGAAGATAAGATTGCCAGTGGTGTATGCCAAATGCGCACTTTACCCTCCTGGATACTGTTTTATTTACAGTTCTTAATAGCATTTATATGCAAGCTCCCATCATCTTTCATTTTCAGAGTAGAACTTCTCCCCAGCAGTTAAGTGATATGCTACAAAATATTCCTCCAAAGTCTTATTGCATTGCAGAGAGATTTTCTACTAGAAATTCTGAAGACTAGAGTTATGTTTTCATGTAATGTATTGGATATATTATAGCACTCCTCTATTACATCACTATGGGAAGTCTGTATGTTCTGTGGGAAAAAGTAGTCATAACTCCTGAAGCTCATGTGTATGCAAATGCAATAATATATTAATGTTATATCCAGTAGTTAGAAACACAGAAGTATGTAGGTTGAAAAAAGCCTCTGTGAGTCTTCCAGCCCAACCTCCTTCTCAAAGCAGAGCTCACTTCAAAGTCAGACCATGGTCTTTTTCAGCCAAGTTCTGCAATCTCTGGGGGCAGAGGTTTCACAGTGTGGTGCATTGACCCTGGCAGGACACTGGGTGCCCACCATAGCCCTCCCTATCATTCCCCTTCCTCAGCTGGATGGAGGAGAGAAAGTGTAAGGAAAGGCTCATGGGTCAAGATAAGGTCAGGGAGGGATATTTATCTGCAATAACTGCAATATCTATTCATGTGGGTTAGAACATCAACTAATGAGTCCCAGCAATTCAGAAAAAAGTCAAAGGCCTGCTCTTTGCTGGTTGCCTCAATGTGCAGCATGACTGATAGGTGTTTTAAGAAGGAATTTAGCAAAACATTGGTAGAATCAGTTATTACTGGGTGCTGATTAGTCAGTTCATGATACTGTGGGTAAAGTGAACCTCATTTCTGATCCAGTTCATAGATGGTTTCACTAGCACAGTAGTATTCTTGGTGAAGCATACAAGAAGAAAAGATAATCCTTACCACCAACAGTATATGTGTCAAGGCAATGCCAGTTCTGCCAGTTCATGTCTGCAGACATGTGCTGTGACTGCTAAGGGTTAGACATGGGATACCTAAGAATTTCTGCAGTGATACCATTAGTTTGGATCTTCCTCACAAAAAGATTTAGCTTTTTTTCCTGTGTGTTTCATCAGTGTCATGAAACATACAGGCTCATGCAAACTGAAAATTGTGCTCATGTTTTCCTGATTGTAACTGCTTGGCTTGTGGCTTGTGTAATTGTTTTAAATTCTTCAGTGGATTGTATGATGCTAAGTTTGCTCCCAGAATGGAGCCTGTTCACTGAGGACAGCAATGCCATAGCTCTGCCTCTCACTTCAGGTAGTTTGAACACTAAGTCTGTGCTCAGAAGGAGGTTGTTTCGGATGGACAGATAGGTGCAATATGTAACTGAGCTCTTTGGTAAGGTTATGCAGCTTTGCATAAGGGGTTTGTGGTCAGTTGAGGGAGAAATGATTTTTCAGACCTGGGAAACAACCCTCCCACTGGAGATCTCTCTTTAAAAACACTTAAATTATCTGGATTGCATAAAAGTACAGGATTGTGATACAACAAGTAACATCTGTGGATATTGGACTGTCTTCCCAAGTAAATCTGAATTCTAGCAGTGCTGCTTAAAGCATATGGATTTAACAACATTATTATTATTATTATAACAACAACATTATTATTCTAATGTCTTTAATGAACTAAGTTAAGTAGTAGCTGTATTCCCCTCTACGAATGAAGGCTGTACAGAGATAGACTTTTATTAATGTTGGTGAAGTACAAACAATATAGAGACTGGGTCAGGGTACTGTAAAATATTAACAATTATTAATATTCTTTCTTTTTCAGTTTTCTCCTTGTGTTTGGTTGCTTGATTTTGTCCGTGTTTTCTACTATTCCTGAACACACAAAACTTGCCTCTGGTTGTCTCTTCATTTTGGTAAGTGAAAATTCTAAATACAAGACAATTTTACAGATACTTTAGTATACATTCAAATCCTCTCCCTTGCCATGGAGGAAGTAATACAATACAATAACTGAGCATATTAAAAAAAAAATCAGACTTTTCCTCAGAATGACAAAAAAATGATAAATTAGAGGATTCCACAATCTTTTTATTTTAAAACAGGTCAGATGGTAAGACAGTGCTAACAAATATGGCAGTGGATCCCCTTCTTTTCTTGAGAACTGCTGTGGTTTATAACAGATAGATTTTCCACCCCAGTTTGGCAGTGACTGAGCATGAAAGACCTTTGATACTGCTGCTGTCATTTAAAAAGTCAGTATGTAGTAAGAGGCACTTAAAATAGGAATTAATTTGGTATCTTAGATACAGATTTGGGCTAGCTATTGGTAGATACTGACATTTTAGTAGCAGTTGCCGCAGTAGGATGTGGTAGTTTCATTATTTCTTCATAATACCTGCTTTTGTATTATGTTTATCTCTCCTTTTTCCCTTCTGAGGTAAATGAAAAGGGCTTTAATCCCTAAAAGTGCTTAACATTTTTCATGCATTGTACGGACGACACTTTATTCATTCTGCCTCTTGATGGGCCATTTAGTTCTGCAAGTGATGGCCTGAGGACGGGCAGTAGTGGATATTAAAACGTCACCATGCGCCCGGAGTTACCATGGTTATTTCAGTTCCACGCATTCAGCAGGCTGTGCCTTGTTAGGTAGCGCCTGAGGTGAACTGTTGACAAATGCCAACATTTTAATTGTCATCACTGTGTATATCCAAAAGCTCTGGTCTTCAGAGCAGCTCCCTAATTAATTATGGCATGAGCAGGCTGGTAATTATGTTGTGTGCTGTGTCTTTACAGCACAATGGGCCACTGCATCAAAATACCTGAACTAAATGTCCAGAGCAGGCTAGGTGCAGGCATGTGGTGTTTTGCTCCATTGGATGATTTCTTAGCAGTGCTAATTAGGGAGAGCCATGCTAAATGTTGCATTTTTCTTCCTAGCCATATTAGTGCTTTTTCTTTCTCTGTAGAAAAGATCAGGTGGCATTAAATCAGCTAAAAATGGTCAGAATTAAACCTACACTCATTCCTAAACCCATTATTTACAAATCTGAGCAATACTTGGTAAATGAAAGTCTGTTTGAATGTTCTACACCTAGTTATATTATTGTAACTGGTACACTAATTGCTAAGATTTTTTGGTATGGAAAACAGGAAAATCTGATTAGTCTGAAAATACCCTATTTGTAATAGAAGAGGCTTTTGTGACAAGTAATCCGTTTTCCTGTATACTTATGCAAATTGGTCACAGAAATACCATTTGTTCTGACATAAAATATGCATTTCCCGTGAGCCACATATTTGTTGATTGTGTTGGTACACTTAGCACTGCTGATTCCTCAGCTGGCTGGCTCCCTGCGCTGTGCCACGGGTCTCACAGGAGCCACAATGTGCAGGAGCTCTGCGAATGCCTGGCCTTGCTCCCAGTGCTGGGCAGAGGTGTGGTGAGCTCTGATTGCTGGCACACCAGTCCTTGCAGAGGTGTCCATCAGCTGAGCAGAGCTGCTCAGTGTCTGCTGAGGGAATCTTCTGTGCTTCCTGCTGCTATGGCTTCAAAGATGAGCTTTGTGCTTCCTAACTGTTCTGACCGTACATCCCATGGCATCCTCTGAACAAGGAATACGCCTTAAGGAGGAGCAGGGTGGATGGTTGATCCTTGAAGCACCAATATGAGCCTCATCCAGCATTTCTATAATAAAGCCTATGGTGTTCAGCAAACCTTTGGCAGGAATAAACCTAGTGACAACTAATTTTGCATCTCCTGCTGGGGGTGTCTAATAGAGAAAAATATAAACACGGCAAAGTATGAAGTTCCAGAAGCAGGCAAAAGCTGACTGCTTAATGCAGCTTGCTGATGTATGGTTCTCTACATACTGAATCAGTGGCTGATATTAACAGTGTTACCAAAACAAACTTTTGCAACCGCAAAGCAAGAGGACAGTACATTTCTACATTAACTCAGGAGCAGTTGTTTTGGCTGTGCCAATACCTAACTGCAGTCACTAGGGTTTTCACAACCTTTTCCTTGCAGTGATTCACACAGCCCTTCCAAATGTGTCATTTAGTAAGACAGCTGTGTTACCTATCAGGTCTGGTTTAATACTGTTTGTGCACTGTGCTTGAAATAGAAGATACATGTTTATTTTTTAATGAAGTACCGTACAAATATAACAATCCATAGAGCTGCCTGCTGGGTTTCTGTGAACTGTTTGTTTTGCAGATTTATTCCAGATGGTCTCCCCTACAGCCATGTTAATTGGCTAAAAAGCTAATATAATGTTCCTCCAACTTAATACCTGAGCTGCTGCGTGTGCTGGCTTTTGACATATTGCAGCTATTCACAGTTGCACAGGGAGATTAAAGAGGGAAGTGTAGATGAGCTGAGCAAACCTTTTCCTCCTTCTCAGAAAGGCCAGAGGAGCTGAGAAGATTATTCTTCTCCAATCAGTCAATTCCATTTATCTGTGCCTTACCAGGGAGCAGAGAACATATCTCCTAATCACTGCATCCCAAATACTCTCTCAGAAACATGCAATTTGGGATAGCTGAAAGCAAATCATTGTTTAGGAAAGCAATGATAGCTGAGGGCTTCTGGGCTTCAGCAGAGGTTAATGGACTCATCTGGGCTGCAGAAATGCCTGAGCTCTGCTACCAGAGCTGGGGCAAACCTGCCCTGCTGTGTTGTGTTGGACCCAGCTTCAATTCTGGCATCCACACAAGTACTATTGTGTGCCAAGGCTTCTTCTCCTTATCAGGAAACCTGTCAAGGGAAACGCCTTTAATACTTGAATTTTATGCTTAACATGAAAGTCATGCAGATAAGTTAAGTGCATGTTACATACAGTAAACGTTGGATTGTTGAATCAGTAATTAATTTGGTTGGATTTGTGTCCAAAAATAATAAGAGTAAGAGGAGGAGATCATCAGATAAAACTCCACAATGAAAATTATGCTTTAGCCTCATCTGCGCACACAACTTCTGGCACTGATATTGTAGCAATGATATATCCCAGACAGGCAGTAGGATAAAAATCTACTTCAGCATCAAAATAAACCACAAGCAGCTTAAGAATCCAACTAACACAGCAAGAAAATAATCTTTGGTGTATTGCTGATCTACAAGTACATTTGCTAGCACTTTATCTAATAATAAACACGAGGGGACTAAAACTGAGGCTATGAAGGCAAAATCAAATCTTTTGGGGAAGATAGCCAAGAAGGAATATTATCTAGAACTGGAGGTCATTCACTCTCTTGACCAAACTCCCTATATTTCAAGTTCATTTTCAACTAAAGCTTAAAGTTATGTGAATTTCTGGATCACTTCTGTTTGTTTGCTGTCAATGCAAGAAAACTAATAAAATAATTTGGGTTGACTCAGGAAGATTTGACTAATTTAGAACTAAAAAAAAAGGTCTTGGATCAGTTTAATGCTTCATTTGACCTGGCATAAAATATTATTTGTGTATTTGATTATCTTAGAACTTGTAGCTTAAAACTCAAGATTGAATTTATAGGGAAAAAAATAATTTTTATTCAAAGTGAAAAAGCATCCTCTTTTTTTTTTGTAATTTTAATTTTTAATCAAGATGGGTAGATCAAAAAACGCAAGTGAATTTCTGCAGGACTGGTTTTATCAAATCTGTTTTGTGGTTTTCTCTGAAAATGGCTGGTGTAGAAAGCTGTACCCAGATTTGTAGAACAAAGGCCTCTGAAAATGTACTCTAGGAACACATTATTCAGGCAGAAATAGCTCCCAAAGATATCAAAACAGACAGCAGGCACAGGATGAAGCTGGTTTCTCCGTGTACTGTGGTCACATACATGAACACAAAAGGAGAGTCTACCAAGTGCTTCTAGCAATTAATATCTTTCCAGGATTTTTTCCTCCTAATATTTTTGCACAAAAGAAGAAGGATGCACACTGATTTAAAAACATAATGTATAGTGTCCCATAGCAGGTAAACATATATTCAATTTGTCTCTCCTCTAGGAAGTAAGTCCATCCACAGGAATGTAATCATACAGGCCTGCTACAGCATTGTAGAGCTGGCCAGAGTGGATTATACAAAGGGAGATGGATAGTGCTCAATTAAAAAAAAACATATAATTTTTCAGTTTAGATTGTTCCAGCACTTGAATCCTCTTGCCATGCTTAAATAAAAGACCACCAGACTTGAAAAAGGGCTTAATGATGACTCTATGAGACCAGCTATCAAGGTATAAAACCAAAAAATGATCTTGAAAGATTTCAATTATAGATGCATTTCTAACAACAGTAAGGTATAGACCATATTAGTGGAATTTTCTTGACTCTTCTTCTGAGAAATACAGATTAATTTATCCCTGAGTTAAAAAATCAGTGAGTTTGTTGAAACTCAAAATCAGTATTTCTCAAGAAATACTGATTTCTAGCATTTTATTTTCCAAATCAAAATTTAGCTTTGAAATTTCAAAATTCCTCATAGAAATCTCTGAAAAATTGCATTAGATAAACAACACTGATGTTATCAAAGACAGAATAAGAGGAGGAGCTAAAATGTTGATGAGGTCAAAACCTTCATATTTTCAGTCTTGTTTGGATTCATGTACACTAATATTCTAATAAGATGAGCAAAAAACAATTTGACCATGTCATAAGAAACTACCTGTTAGCTTTGAAAATACTCTTACCATACAAATATTAATATTTTCACATCTTTGCTGTTTACATTTATGATCTCCTATTATGTATAAAGATTTGACCAGGTGCGAGCTGACTGTTGTTACAAAAATTTGGGCAAGAGTCCATCACAACTGCTTGTGAATCTTTGTGCAGAAACAGAACAGACTCTCCACTGGAAATTTAAATGTTGGACCCACTTTGCTGAAATTAAAAGTTATGATGAGGAAGTCTGACAGAAAGCAAAAATTTAAATAAAAAGATGGAGTTCTTATAAACAGTGACTGTCCTCAAAGCTTAATTCTTCTCTCAGAAAGCAGTGTTGGCACTTCCAACCAGCCAGCAAAGCTCTATAACAAACAAGTACACACTGTAGCTATGGAGAGAGAGATGAAAGTAACCAGAAAAATTATTTCCTAACAACAGAACACAGCACTGCACATAAAACTCTCAAGATATCTATGTATTGTCAGCAGGAGGTATCTATATATTGTCAACAATGCTCAGGATGATGAGTACACTTCAACAGGTCAGAGAATAAAGATGTCTCAATCCTGGCATAAGCCTATTATTGATATGGTTCTGGGATTGGTTGTATTGTTAGCAATGTTCTGTCCTTTCTTTTCTTTTATTCTTCTGTATTAAGCAGAGATTACCTTTGTAAAGAAAAGATTGAAAGTCACACATTGAACAGAATCATTTTTCCATTGTAATTAAAACTGCAGTATATTAGGTGCTACTGGGAAAGCTTAAATGGGTTTGATGACTAAAGATGATTAAAATTGCATATGTGATCTACAATCAGGGAAAAAATAATCTTATAACTGAATCACTTGAAGAAGATAGGATAACTATGAACAGTTACCTCAAGTGCTACAGCATTCAGCAGCAAATGCAGTAGAAAGCAAGAGATTTTGTCACTGCCAGAGCAGAACTACCAATCAGTTGAAGAAACCTGTATTTGATGTGCAATGTTAGGATCACTGGAGTTGCCACAGGTCAGTGGCTGGTGGATGAAATGCCATCCACAAAATTGTTTTCCATTCCTCTGAATGAACAGGGTATATATAGGGAAATGGGTGGCAATGTGCAGTGAAGAAAGATGAATGGAAATAGCAAAACCACAAGTAGTGATAGATGTAACAAGTTCATGAACTAGTACAATTTCAATATTAAAATGGCAAACCTGTAGTAAGAAAGCCAGTGTTGAATTTCTAAATAGGTACATTACACTATTTTATTGTTATCAGTTCCTATATAAATGGAGAAAATGGGGAGGACTAGATGTCACTGATGGGGTAGCAGGCTTCAGATTAATAAGGATATAATTATTTAAGGAGGGAAAAGCATATCTGCTTTTAGGTTGATCAACACATTGTGCTAAAAAACTAAACCAGCTGTCTTGGACTTCCTTTAAGGACAAGTAAGCAACATTCCTTACACAAGTGCTCTTCCCATGACGTGTCTTTCTTGTTTTATCACTTTAAGTGATAACAAGGTAGCATGGGAAATCACCTCCAAGGAATAAATGTAATATTTTCTGCAGATGTAGATTTGTAATAGTTTATGTTAGATCCTGCAATATTAAATTTTAATGGCTTCATGCTAGAGTTTGATATGGAGATCAAGAGCTACCTCCTTAAAACAGGCAAGAAACAGTTTAGATTGCAATAGTAAAAATGGATAGATATCAAACTCTATCAGAAATTCAGACCTGACCTTTGTCAGGGAAATATTGATTTGCCAAATGGAAATGCAGAATATGTCCCCAGAGGAAAGCCAAAGTACACGGTTAAAAATAACATGTAAGGAAAAAATTCTACATTAAATCCTCAAAAATTCTTCCATTAAATGTCAAAAGGAAAAGAGTGCTGAAGAAGGCAGCACATCAGTGATATGAAAGCTGTTTGGAAATCTAGGGAAAATCCAGCATCTGAGTAACACAGAAAGGCTGCAAACCACTCCATCTCTTTGCAGAGACATGACAGAGCATGTGAAGACATAGCTTGCTGCAGTCTAAATGTGAACTTTCCTCAAGTGAAAGCAGAAATCTGTTCAGATTGTGACTCAGTTTAAAAACTGTGAATTCAAGCAAATGTCCAGCACACAGCTGGATAAACACACCATGCAATGAGTGAGCAACTGGCTCATGGGTTGGGCACTAAAATTGTAGTGAATGTGGTGACATCCAACTGGTGACCTGTCACTAGTGGAGTCTCACAGGGCTCCATCACCAGCCCTGTGCTCTTCACCATCTTCAAAAATTACTTGGAGGCAGGACTGGAAAGGGATACTGAACAAGTTTGCAGATGATGCAAAACAGGGAGGAGTTTTGATTCCCCTGAAGGCAGTGAGGCTGTGCTGAGAGACCTTGACAAATCAGAGGGCTGGACAATCACCAACCACATGAAGTTCAATAATGGAAAGTACTGGATTCTGCACCTGGGATGGGCAACCCTGGATGTGCAGACAGACTGGGGAATGGGATACTGGAAAGCAGTGCCATGGAAAGGGACCTGGGGCTCCTGGTCAATGGACAATTGAACATGAGCCAGCGGTGCCCTGGCAGCCAGGAGAGCCAACCCTGTCCTGGGGGCATCAGGCACAGCATCACCAGCTGGGAAGGGAGGGGATTGTCCTGCTCTGCTTATGCCTTGAGAGGCTACCTGGAACAGAGGCTAGATTGGGTTAAAGGAATAAAGTAGGTATTTATTGAAAGGCCTTCAAAGGATACACCTTGGGCAGCACAAGAGCCCGGCCAGGGCTCTGCCCAAGACGGACCCAAGAGGGACCCAAGATGCACAGGTTTTCACACTTCTATAAATTTTGGTCCATCTACATGTTTGGGTTAATTGTCCAATTACAGCTTCAGGTTATGAAGTCCCATCCTCCCAGACTGTTCTCTTCAATTCGCTGCTGGTTGTACTTTTTGGGCCCAAAGAAACTATGTTCTTGGTTCTCAGGCTGGAAAAGGATTGTTTTGTGTAACTAAACTGTGAAGAGAACTTGCAAACACTTGATATGAAGTTCAGAGTCGCACACTGAGGCAGTACAGATACTGAAAAATATGGTAAATACACAGACACAGAGTGGAACTAAGTTCAGTCCTGAGGACCCTGAGTTGTGGGTGAATTACAAAGGTAAATTAGCAAAATAAATACTGGCCATTTTAAACTTTTAGTCTTCTGTGAAGTACCTAAGGAAAGGGTGTATGTTATGGACAGGACAATAATAATAACTTTGGTGTCACGTCTGAACCAGACAGGAATTGGGTAATTGTACCACATGAAGATATGATCACAGGAAGTGTATGGCTCACAAAGATATATATATATATATGTTTTCTTTTTTCCAAGACCAAAATTCCATAAGCCTGGAAAAATGTAATAGGAAAAACTGCAAAACAGTCAGTGAATGTCATAATGTGTGAAACACAAGGCTTGGTTCACTGGCTCTCAAAATTCAGTTATTTAACTGAAAAAGGGGGACCAAATAATTTTTTCACAGAACTTAAGGAACTGAATAAAAATATTGTGACCAAATACTTGTCCAAGTAGCAGAAGTGTTTGATGAGGTGATATTTTTAAGAATATAAATGCACGAACATTTTGGCTGATTGGGTTGACTGCCTAACAGGACCAGTTTGTAAAAAGTTGGAAACTGTCAGAAAACACTTTCTTAAAGTTGTTTTCTGAAAATTTTGGTATCAGTAACATTTCAGTATATATCAACTGAGATGCACTTAGGTCTCCCAGTGGTTAAAAACTGCACAATTGAACACCTAGGGAAGTTCTCCTAATGAACTTTGACACCTGGGAAATTGCAAAAAAAAGTAATTTTTAAAGAACAGTGCAGATATCATTTTCAGATTCTCCAGCATTTAACAACTCCAAGCATGCTAAAGCCAAAGAATAAAAGAATGAACATGCTGTCCTATTCTGCAGTACAGCATGTCAGATGTTATCAGTTAATTGACATGCACGTGATCAGCCATAACAATTAGCCTAAACCCCTTGCATCAATACAAAATCAATGGGGATGCCAGGGCATAGAGGTATTCAGAGTTCTGATGCCTGTTCTACACTTGTTTGAGACAGAGAAAGGATACAAAATTCTTCAGAAACATTTCAAGAGGAAAATTTTGGATCTGTGTTGCTACAGAGACATGTGCTTGAACCTCTGCCTCTAATGTGACATCAGAAATGTGACTGCAGCAGAAAGAAATGCGTGAAGAAATCACAAAGGAAGTGCAAAGCCTGGGTACAGCTGTACAGAGGTTCTTTGTTTTCAATATGAGGATAAATTTAAAACCAATATTAGACAATTTATCACTGCTATCTCACTAAAGAGAAAGAAAATCTGGACAAGCACAGAGAAGGGTAAAAAACTTTTGGAAAGTAGAAAATTTTTCTATAACATGACTTTTATGCTATCATCTCCTTTAAGGAATTCTCTTAGATGTGTAGTTACACCTGACACACAAACAAATGGTATGGCACAAGGCAGCGAGCACAAATGGCTGGAAAACACCGTTTAAAGGTGATGCAGCATCTAGGAAAGAGCAGGATAGATATGGAGAAGTCAGAATTTCCCATTTCCCCTTTTCCCAGTTTGAAAGAGGGGATTCAGTGACCATCAGAGTGTCCCTGGAAGAGCCATGTGCACCAGAAGGAGCTTTGGGAGCTGTTTGCCCGCAGGTGCGAATTGCAAACTGCCCACGTGGCATTGGCAGTAACCGTGATGGCCAGTGCAGCCCTGCAGCACTCGCTCCCCTGGCACCAGCAGGTCCCCAGAGCTGGCCCATGATGCTGATGTGGAGTGAGTCTGCTGGTCTGGGCAGGCAGAGGATGCTGAGGAAGGCTAGCACGGTTTCAGTGGTAGGAATAATACATTGTGACTGACACGGTAAATACTTGTCTTTATAAGACATTATGAAAAACATAAATAAATGGCATCTATCTAATTCTGCTGCTGGGTTGTACTATGTGATTCAAAACTGGTTTCATTTAAAATAAAAATTCACAGCTTTTTTCTCTTGCAATGGAATAAAAAAGATGCATGACTGATGGATGCCATGTCAAGTATAAACACTAAAAGCTCGAAGGGAGTTGGATACCAGAAGTCATGTATATAACACGTGATTAAGCATATAACTGGGATTTTAATATTATATCAATAGATTTGTAGCTGTGTATTTGACTAAAAGGCACAAAACTGATTTCTCAATAATCCTCTTTTCAATGTAGAATCTACATGGAAATTCTTAATAATAATATGGAAAATCAAGTGCTCTAAAAGTATCACATCCATTATAAAACTGATAAATGATAAAAAGGTGCATAAATTTCACTTCATGCTTATTCTGTATTACACTGGGAGCTGAAGTGAAGTCTCTGGTTGTGATTTATATGCCACTAATAGGTTCTATTCTGGGTTATATTTTCAGATTTATGGATGTCTCTCCTTCTGTTCAACTGCAGTTGGAAAGAATTAAAACTTTTTTTTCTTAAGTGTGTGTATGCACACCAAGATATGCTTGTTAGCTGTTTAGACCAAAGATCCCCTCTTTTTAGTGCTGAACCAGGAATAACACAAATGTGTTCAAATTTATAATGATTTATACCATGCATGTATTCTTACCTGGCTGTTTTTATCTGGAAAAAGGCCAGTATAACACAATTGCCTGTAGTCCTACACCAGCTTCTGCATCATAACTATTTAAAGCCCAGACCTTTGTCAAGTTTCATTGAGACACACCAGTGTTGTGCTTCCCCTCACACCCAATGGCATCTTTAAAGTGTACAGCCCAGCTTTAGAGCTTAGTACCTGGAATCAGTAGGGGGGGGATTTTTGGCTTTAGAGACTCATGTTGTTGATAAGCTGAGGTGTTCTGTTCTAGCTTTAATTGAATGACAAAACAATCTTTGACTATGAGTAATAAAGCATTGCTATTTGGATGGTATTAAGTATTCATGTGTCACCATGAAGATATTTCAGCAGCTGGTGACATACTTAAGCCAGTCTGCCATAAATTAAAGTATGAGAACATGTTTATTCTCCCTCCTTTCAAAATTATTTGGAAACACTGGACTTCCCTGATTTGGAAACACTGGGCTTGCCTGTTTATGAGATTTTAGGGAAGAGGGGATATATCCCAAGCAGTATCAGATGACATTGTTCCTCGTGCTCTGCTGTTGTGTTAGTGTAGTGAGGCTTGCTGATCTACACACCAGATAAGGATCTGCAGGGCAGCTACACTGCACAGATGTCTTCAGAAGGGAAGCACTTGTGGCCTTACTAAAGCTTATTTCAGGGGATTCATTTGGTCTGTTCCTGTCCATCTCTCCAACTTCTGACAATGCCTGTTGCTCACAGTTCTCCTATGACCTCAAGGCAGGCAGCTCCTCACATCAGTCTGCAGCTCTGTTGTGCTACTTCATTAGCCTTTAGAATAATTAAAATTGCCATTCCCATACAAGAAATATAATTAAAATAAGAGCAGAGGCATTGTCTTGTGGGTGGATTTTTTATATCCAAGCCTCAGCTCATTTACACATTGCAAAATAACCTGAAGCATCCTAGATCAGCAGAGGGTGCTCAGCTTTGGTCATTTTCCTAATTTCAAAAATAGCTCTAATTCCCCAATGTTGCAGTCTACAGTGAAGGCACCTGCTTCATCATCAGCAAATTATTTTCAGTTTTAATAAGCAGTTATGCTAAAGAGTGAGAAAACTATTATATAAACTTTTTTTTGCTGTTAAAATGTTATGCTTAGGGAAATCCTTGTCATTACAAACTGCCTGAGAAGCAAGTTAATGTAAACAGCTTCCACAAATCATGTCTCCTAATTGGATAACAAAAAGGGGGTCAGGGAGCAGGGAAGTGCTGGATTTTACAAAGTAGGCTTAATTTTCTTAATCATCAACCCTGTTGATTAGCGTCCTCCAGGACCTTTGACTAACAGAAACCTTGCTCTGGATGACCTCTTATTTTCTTTTCCTGCCATTTGTGTGAACCTCGTTGTTCCAGTGGTGTAACCACCCAGGCACACACAGATGTAAAAACCTTCAGGAGTACCCAGCTACCGAACCTTGTCAGCCCAAGGGTGTCAGCCTTGCTTCTCTTGCATGGTACCCCAGGACGACTGGAGCTGCATGTGCAGAAACCTTTCAGAAGGAAAAGCTCATCAGTTTGGATGAACTGTGCTTTGAGAAGGAAGAGAAACTTTCCACTGTCTGAACCACCAATGCATCTGCCATAGCGGTTACTGGGAGGTGCTAACTGGGAGCTTGGACAGCCAAAAAAGTGACAGATTGTGGTGACTCTGGTGTAAGGCCAAATGCAGCTGTGATTGGAAAAGGATAACAAGACAGGGAAAAGGCAAGAAATGGCAAAGGCCAATGCCCCTCTGCTCTACCTAGGAAGGGAAGGGTTAGATTTCCAGTAAATCTTTACTTGCTCATCAGTTCAAATGCAGCCTTGCTTAATTTTGAAGTGGGCCAGATTTATAAGCAGTGCAAGATTTTGCCATTCTGATGTAAATGTTGTTTCTCATTCTCATAAGTAATTCAAAATTAATGATGTTCCATTATATTATGTGTAGGACAGAGATACTTGGAATGCATCATTTCTTCACTCTTTAAGTCTACAAAGCACGAAGTCTAATGATTTATTCCATCACATGCCTTTCCAATTATGTTCTGATCTTCTGTTTCAATTGCTAAGGAACAAAACCCAAGTTATTTAAAAGCCTAGATTTATGCTTAAGTTGGCAATAAGCCTTCCAAATGAAATATGAAAAAATAAAAATCCTGATCTTGTTTGGGATGCATCCTTCCAATTTTTGTCCACAGAAGACCAAAAACCTTGTAACTTTACAGCTGCCATAAGGAAAAATACTGTCATTCCCCAGCCTGTATTAACCCTGACAGGGATTTGCCTTAAAATTTTGACTGAGTGCCCCAACTACTACAACATTACTTTTTTACACAACGGTGTGGAATTCTTTGTCTCTCTCTGGTTTTGGCCTGAACCAATCCAAAATAAAACAATGTTGTGTGTACTGCTATGAAGGGTTTTGTTTCAATGCATTATAGGTTTTTTTTTCAATCCTTTCTCTTTAGACTTTATTATATTTTATATTTATTCCTTTCAAAATTATGATTTTATTTGAGGAAGTAGAGTCATTAGGATATAAAGATCAGTTTGAAATATCACTATTTCAATCAATGCAAAAATAAGTGTGAAACTACATCTACATTTTCTTCAATGTTTTTCCTTTTTTTAAAGCTTATAGCATACTTGAAAATCTTGAGAAACTTGTTATGAGTGGAAGAAAATCACATGTAGCATTTTTAGAAGCAGCAGTTTCTTTTAGCATCCCAGTGTGCAGAGACGTATTTACTGTATTTGAGATCAATATAGCTACAGTTGTTATATTGCTTAAGTAGCAGAAAAAGTTGTTTAAGTAGTAGAGGCCTTAGTTAATTTTGAAATGGTATAGCCATGCATACATTTCTAATGGTTCTAGAAATGATTACTTTTTCTCAAGGAATAAACAGAGATATTTCACATTGTTTCCTCAAGAAAACTCTTATACTCTTACTCCACCCACTAAAAAACATTTGAGAAAATATCTTTTTGCTCTTTTTCTCTCCCAAAATAGATGTATCTCCATGAAGTTCCTCTTTTTAGTATATGTGTTTGTGGGTGAGAGAAAAATCTGATTTCTGTCTCTAACACCCAAAGGCACCATGTAGTAGTACACAGACTCAGAAACATGCTTTCAGCACACTATAAATTTTCTCATCTTTGTCTCACTGAGCAAGCATAGCACCTAGTAATGGCTAACAATAGTGCAGGTGATAAATACAAAACTGCATAGCACTGGTAGGAACCAGAAGAGGAAACTTTCCAAAAAAGTTGCCTCTTTCCAACTCCTCCCAGCAGTTTTGCGATACTGTTTGAACTGACTCGAAGCTGTGGACTCGTCCTTCCAGGATCCCTGAGTACTTTTTGTCCTTGCCAGTTCCCCATCAGAGGCCCTGCCAGGGTTGGAGTAGAGGAGAGGACACACTCCTGTGTGTGTGGATCAGCTTCTGGAAGGTGCCTGGGACAATTTCACTGTACTTACAAAGCGTATCACCCATCTGTACACACCGTGTGCTTCCAGGGGAACAACAAACTTTATTCAAATGAAATGTGATTAAGTTTTAACAAGAAAAGGATTTTATTGGAAGCAAAGAATTTTTCATGCTTCTCAGACCTCCTTTCCTTCAGTATCTCTCACCCTATCCCAAAGAAGAAACTTCTTTAGGAGAATCAGATGCAGGAATGGCTGGATGCCTGCCATCAACACTCATAAATTCAGAGGCACCATCTAACAATGTGTAAAACAGATTTGACAATTCATGATTTAACTAGCACTATAAAAGTGGTAGTTAAATAACTAAAATGCGTATTCTTCCTTTTTTCCAGTTGGCTTCCTGTCCATTTTATTCTTGGCCTACACAGAATTTCCTACAAGGAAATGTACCACAGGGTAGCCAACTATTAGGAATTATTGTTACTATATGGGGAACTTTTTCAGTTTTGTACATAATCCTTTCTGAAGTTGTGCAATAACACTGCCCATGGAATTAAGTTGAAGTTTCTTGTAGTGGAATAAAAAGAAAATCCTGAACAATCACACACATTTTTCCATGTGTTATTTTCTAATAAAAAATGTGGCATTTTCTTCAGCCGCGTTTTAGTAGAGGGATCTTATTCTACATTTGTGACTTAGATATTCAATATGGGATTTACAAAACCAAAAATGAAGACACTGAAGAGGGCTCTAAAAGTGCCTTTCAATGTAATGTAGCTACACAAGCTGACATGTTTTAGGAAGGAATAGTATGTTTTCAAATTGTTCTTTGACAGCAAAAGCAATTAAGTCCACAAGGTTTCAGTGGACTGCCACTAATCACAATCTAGTAAAGAATCATTACATGGCACAACATTAATAATGCCATTTGTTCAGGTAAATTAATGCCTGAGTTGACACATTGGCTTGTAGAGTTCTAGGGTCTTGCAGTCTAAAAGCATGCAAAATGTTTATTGGGAAAAAGTCAATATTGGATCAACCCTACTCTTACAAATATTCCTTTATTTAATTCATTTGCGGTGCTTCTTTACTGGTATCACATTAGCCCTCATCCTGCAGGAATAACAAATTAATTGGCTGACAAGGAACAACTTACTTCTGGACAGAAAAATACATTGGACTGCCAAATAAAACACAACTTCCATCCTTTACTTCTTGATGGGCTGTTTAAGAAACTCCATCAAGTACTTGTCTCCTTTTGTGAACAGACAGATTTTTATTTTGTCATTTCAAAACACATGACTTTGTGATGGTATTCCCGGAGAATATCTAGGTTTGTAATTCCATACAGTGTGTATGTACTATCACTGCATATTATTGGCCTGCAGATCTCCTTAGGGTGTGGAGCTGAATTATGCTTCAAGCTCTATTACTGCACTATTACCTCACTGTTGGGATGAAAATTTTTTAGAATAAAAATTGCATAAATACATGTTGATGCTTTTAAAATAGACAGTCTTAAAGAAAACTCCAATGAGAAAGAAAAGAAGGCCAAACAAGCAAGGCAAAATTTCTAAGTGCTTTCATTCACAGGTTGTCCAGGGAAAGCTATGCCTAGGGTGGGCATTAATTTATTGCCTTACAAACAATTACATACCCGTTGTATGCAATTACACCTGCATGTACCTTAACCTTCTGCTAGGAACAGATTCATTTCCCAAACTCATAATCTCAGTTACTTCTCCTGTATATTGCAGCAATGAGAATATGTCTCTCAAAACTTTTAGCCTTTAAAGTAAGAACTAATGTTATGGATGTGGGTATGGAACATTTTTTTACTAGCTGTGTAAACTACCTGTGCTCTGATGCCCGACATCCAAAGTCTTCGAGTATTTTGCTCTGATATTTTTTGTATTATTCAGTTTTTGAAAATATTTAGTAGCAAATCTTAGCTGACACTTAATGTTACTCAGGTTAGGCTTAGACCTTTCACTGTGGAGCTCTGGAGACTGTGCTGCTTGTAGATGTGTAGCCATCCTGGGGAGCGGGACCCCAAGTTTGGCTTGGTATTTCAGATGCTCAAGGAGGATTGTCAGACACAAACAGTAGTAGCAATAAGTTTCCTGATGCTTATGAGTTGGTTATCTGTAACAGGCATTTTTCTTATTTGCCGTTTCTAGGAATTTGTCATGATTGTTGTCTTTGGTTTGGAATTTATTATTCGTATCTGGTCTGCTGGGTGCTGCTGTCGGTACCGAGGATGGCAAGGAAGACTGCGCTTTGCGAGGAAACCGTTCTGTGTGATAGGTGAGTGTCCCGGCTCTAGCTGATTCTGAGATGAGCATCTTCCCTCTCCTGTTTTGTTTCTGAATGAAAACTATGGGAATCAGGCTCTGTTTACAGCAACCAACTGTAAGCCCAGAATAGCTGTGTGTCAACTCTCATCCGCCCAGGGTTTCTTTAGACATAAATCATGACATCCCTAAAAACCAGCCAGTCCATGTTTCTTACGTTCTCCAGAAGACATTTTCCTATGAATCTCATACATAGCTGGCCTATATATTGGATAAATGAGGGGTTGAGAGCTGATTTCATTGAAAATCAGAGGAGATGTATGCTTTGAATGGACACCCTACATCTTGTACATACATGCATAGATACCACACACATATGCGTGCATATCATGTTCTTCTTGTTTAACCTCTGTGATCAGACACTGCAAGAAGTTTGAAAACCTCCCTAGAGACATCTTCTGACAACGTTGCTGCTTCCTGTCTTGCTGTTCTCTGCACGACAGTCCACATTTCAGCTCTGCAGTGACACTAGCATAGGATACAGCATTGTCTTCATTATTTCTTCTACATCTATTTCAAGACACTATTCCTTCCCTTTTTTGCTCTAGAGTTTCTCTGTAACAATGGTGAATAGACTCACAACCAGTCAAAACCCTATTTTGAAAATGGATCTGCAGGAAAACAGTTTCCCAATAAAGGCAGAAATCAAAGATGAACTCATCTGATAATTTCTTATTTTTCAAATGGTTTAGAGAAAATGCTTTTTATCAATCACCTGTGAAACTCGAGGATATCAATATCCCAACTTCTCCCTCAACTTACTTCCTCTCTCCAGCCTTTAATTTCATCTGCCTGGATCTCAATACAACTTATGGATCAACTGGGGCAGGAAATATGTCCTTCCATACATCTCTACAGCAGGTAGTACAGGGAGTCATATGCCTACAGCCATGAAACACATGGGTTTCAGTGTAAGCAGTAGTTGAATGCCATCCTGGTAGATGAATGCCACCCTGGTCTAAACAGGAGTTACACAATGTTCCTTGGCATGGCAGACCAGTACACTGATTAGGCCTAATGTGTAGAGCAAGTTTTTTTTCCTTCCACCTCATTCCCTGGTAAATCCACACTTTGTCCCACTAAGCCACTCCTGCAATGAAGAAAGTTGTGTGAGCAGCTAGGAAGACGCCCCAGACTGTCACCCCCTCAGAAAGAAACACCCCATCTATGCTGTTTCATGAAACTGTGGGAGAGGGGCAAGTATCAGGATTGGCATTTGGTTTTTTTGGGCAGCAGGGGAGTTGGATAGATACCTTGCCAGGTCACACACTTGCCCCAAGATTTCCATGCCTAGCAGAAAGTGGAAATCACAAAACATGGCTACCTTCCTTAACCAGACTTACCATTATTCTAAGATTTTATGGTGGGTGCACTAGAAATTTTGCTGTAGTCAGGTTTTGTCAGGGCCCAATCATAAGAAAGCACCACTGTTAATTTAGTAAAATTAACTTACTACAGCAATTTAGAACTTACTAAAAACACCTTTGAAGATTTTGAAGTTACAAGAACCATTTGACTTCTCAGAGTGTTTGTTTTGCTACACTTCCAAATGCCATTGTATAGAAACACCAGCAGTTTGTTTGATTCTGCTTTTTCCTCCCTTTCCTGTCTCCACTCAATTGGCAATTTTTATACCAGTGATTAGCTTCACTCTGAGGTGTTAATTCTCAGCAAAACTGAATGCAGGAGTTCTCCCTTGTACAAAATTCTGCATATGTAAAAGACATAAATGTGGTGCTTAGGGACATAGTTCAGGGGTAGACGTACCAGTGCTGGGTTTACAGTTTGACTCAAAGGGGCCTTTCCAACCTAAATAATTCTATGATTCACAGGGGGACTGTATAGATTTCCATGCTTTCCTTAAAATTACTCATACCTACCCTCCTACTTTTGGTGAAATAGTTCAAGCAGATCTTCAGGCACAGATCACAGATCACCCACGGGAGGTGGGTTTACTTCACTTGATTATGGTATTTCCTCCTTTCTCTGAAATTCACCTGCTCTTCTTGTTTCGTGTATTTTTATGTAAGCGGTCCCTGGTCTTAAAAGCATGTTTTCTGCCCCACTTGGAACTCTATCACTTAGCAGAATTAATTAGTAGAGAACAGTCCCTTGCTTGGGGATCTCTTCCTATGCTGGTGCACTGGATGGAAAGGCAACTTTGTTCTGCAGCTTCTGGAAACTAAACCAATAGCTTGAACTTCTTGCCATTGACTGTTCTGCATGTCTCTTCTTCTATTTATTGACTCCATTTCTGGACTTTAGCATCCCAGAAGGGAGTTTCTGATGTTCTGATGTTCAGCATCTTTCCAGATTTGAACTTCTGAGGAAAAACCAAAAGTATTGGTTTTTCTTGCTACATAAAGTAGTTATTTTCCTGATGCCTTGGCTTTGCAGTCATGGCAAAGTGTGAGGCAGCAGCAGAGGACAGGAGCCAGAGCACAATCAATGGATGATTATCTCCCTTTACTCATCGCTCACTAGACCATATCCAAGATGCTGCACTCCATTTTCCCCCTCCAACACCACACCTGAACAACCTTAACAAACTGGAGTGAGTTCAGTGAAGCCATGAGGATGATCAGTGCTGGAGCAATTGTCCCATGAGGACAGGCTGAGAGACCTGTACATGTTCATCCTGGAGAAAAGAGGGCTCCAGGGGGAACTCAATGAAATCAGTGCTAAGGTCTCCCTAAGAGAGATTCCATGGCCAGTTTGGACCTATTACTTTTAATTATTTACTTAGTCATCCATTCAATTATTCTTTCCGTTTATTGTTACAGGGGAACAATAATATTTTAGAAGACTTAGTCTGTTTACTATTAATTAAACTTGCTATAGATCTCCGGCAGATCTTTTCCCTGATTATTTTTTGGTGATTAAACACAAATCACATAGGGCAGTGGCCTAAGGGCTAGAAATAACAAATTTGAGGATTGCCCCAAAGATAACATTTAGACAGCCTTTATTTTTTCCATTAATAACATAATAACCAGAGAAGTTTTATTCAGGGCCAAAGCTCTGTGTTTATATTAGTGTGCCTGCAATGTCACTACTCTGACAAATTAGTTCGTCAAGCATCACTGTGTGCTACCAGGTTAGTAATTACATCAAACAAATTATTTGACAGTTTTGTACCCTTATTTATTTCTGAAAAAAGTGTAGTATTAAAACTTGCTTCGTATTTTGTCCCATGTTACCTGACATCCCTCATTTTCTCTGATTGTATATGAGCTTGTGTGCATAACATAAAGGCCACAGCAACGCATCCTTATAGGCACATAAGATACTTAAATATGTATATATCCCTGCAGATCTCAAATGTCACAGGTATATCACTCTGAGGCTTGGCTGAACAGTGTTGCTGTGCTGCATTGCTCAGAAGAGCAGCAACCCAAGCAGTGCATATTCTAACTGCTCTCTGGAGCCTTGGAGACCAGGGATGCTCACAAACCAGGAAGAACTTAATGCCTGTGCCTGAGCTCACTGAAGATCCTGAAAATAAAAGAGGACAAGTCAAACTGGGAAGATATATGACATCCACTCCCTGTAAAGCCATTTGGGGACACTGAAATAAATGAAGAGTCCCTTGTCCTTCCTCTGGCAATGGGCTTCCAGATGGTGGTATGTTACCTGACAAACTTAAACTTCTGGCCACTCTCCTATGTGTAAAGAGGATTTACCATAATCGTCTGACACACATATCACAGACTCAGTGGGATCTCAGCCTGTGAGGAGCAGCGTCCACTTGGGGCACTGTAAAAATATTTAGGAATAATAAACAACAAATTCTTGGTCAGAAGAGTCAGATCCTGCTGACCTCACCTGCATGTCTGAAGTCCACTGAGCTTTCAGAGGAACTTCTTTCACTCCACTGACTCTGTAAGAGACTTTGGGACTCCTGTGTGAGAAAGCCCAACAAGAGCAAGTGAATTTTTAACATAGAATCATAGAATATCCTGAGTTGGCCCACAGGGATCATCAAAGTCCAACTCTTGGCCCTGCACAGCACCACCCCCAAGAGTCACACCCTGTGCCCAAGAGCATTGTCCAAACACTTTGTGCACTCTGTCAGGGTGGTGCTGTGATCACTTCCCCGTGGAGCCTGTTCCAGTGCTAACCACCCTCTGGGAGAAGAAATTTTTCCTGATATCCAACCTAAGCCTCCCCTGACACAGCTTCAGGCCATTCCCTTGGGTCCTGTCACTGTCACCACAGAAGAGATCAGTGCCTGCCCTTTCTTGTCCCCTCTCAAGGAAGCTGTAGCTGCAGTGAGGTCTCCCCTCAGGCTCCTCCAGGCTGAACAGACCCAGTGCCCTCAGCCGCTCCTCACACGCTTCCCCTCAAGGCCCCTCACCATCTTTGCTGCCCTCCTTGGACACTCTCTAATAGTTTAATGTCTTTCTTACATTGTGTGCCCAGAGCTGCCCCCAGCACTCGAGGTGAGGCTGCCCCAGAGCAGAGCAGAGCAGGACAATCCCCTCCCTTCCCAGCTGGTGATGCTGTGCCTGATGCCCCCAGGACAGGGTTGGGTCTCCTGGCTGCCAGGGCACGTTGCTAACTATAATGCCTAAACTTTACTCAACTTAAAGCTGGGGATGGAAACTCCTATTACAGAATTTTTTCACTTTAAATTTGAGCCTACTTCTAGCAATATTACATTTCTCCAGGGCAGCTACACTTCCTGGTGGTCCAGCCGAGTGAAAGATTTCATGTATTTCAGTTAGTCCATTAGCAGTTTCACCACAGCTGCTTCTATTTTACCTCTAGTCAAGCTACAGCATGATGGAAATGTCAAAAGTTCAAATTTTGTTGAGGCTGCAGAATGAGCAAATTCCCAACAGGAAGCTTAAGTCCATTATCTGTAATCAGGCCCTTGAACTTCATGGCTGGCAAACCTTGTTTCAGAGCATTAAGTGATAGCAGCGACTGTTGCTTATTGCTGGATCTATTTTTCATTAATTAGAGTGGTAATGAACCATCATGGGGCACTTTTGTCAAACCTTTATAAACAAATCCATATCTAGTGTGTTACAAGATCTTCTGGACATTTAATTTGAATTATTTCAATATATTTGTGTAATAACACATTATGTGTCTGTCACCTTGGTATTTAGACACATCATATAGTTTAAATACAGACAGATGGTAACTCTGCTGCTCATGATAAACAATATAAACAGCCCCTTTCCAGTGTAATTTGAACTCTAAATAACCCAGACATTGTCTGTAATTAAGTGTATCCTTGACCAAGAAGACAAATCTCACATCACATCTCATTATAAATCCCAGAAAAAAAAGGCTACAGCCAATTTCATGTCTGGGGACCTTCTGCCAGCCAAACTTGAAGTCATCTCAGACACATCCTGCCCACTCCACTCTAGAAAATACTCTGATAATAATAGCAGTAGTAGTAGTAGTAGTAGTAGTAGTAGTAGTAGTAGTAGTAGTAGTAGTAGTAGTAGTAGTAGTAGTATTTAGATTTCAAACCAAAATTTCCTCATATAATTTTAGCAGGCATAATTCTGTGCCATGAAAGAGATGCTCTTTAGGCTAGATCGGTCCCAAATTATGTAGGCTTTTAAAACAAATATTTAGTGGCATATCTTCATGTTTGACAGTTCTAGCAATGCAGTTTTTAGAAACATGTAGAAAAAATAATGTCTGTTTAATATCATCTCTGGGCCTTATCCTTTACTTTTGCTGACTAGTACCTTTGCTGCTGAGTAAGGTAACCTTTGCTGGGATTAAAGACATCAGGTTCTGATCCCCTCTTTCCAGAGGGGGAATATATTGTACATCTGCTGTTCAAAGGAAATTTAGTTTGGTACAATGCAGTTCACATTGAAGTTTCTTTCTGGTATAAGCTAGAGAATTCAGCAGCCTGAGTTTGTTCATGCTGTGTTTTTTTGATCTTACACCAATGTCAATATTGTGTTTGTGACATAGAGTAGATGAGCCCCTACCATGAACTGGGCAACCTGGGACGAGAAGACTAAAGAGACAGGGTTGTGGTAGAAAGGCTATTAAAAGATACTGACATTTTATTTAAAATAATTTATTTTTAATAATAGAATTCCTGCACTAGAAGGCTATAAAAGATATTTTCTTAAGCATGAAATCATTATCCATTTTGAACAAGACTAATATAACTCAGTACCTGCACTGAAATGTTTATAAATTGCTAATTAAGTTCCCTTTTGTTAGGAAAGTGTCCTAAAGTGAAATATCATAGTCACATTTTTTAGAAATAATGAGACTCTTGCCCATACTCACCCAGATTGTGTATATGATTTAAACAGTCTTTCAAATTATTATCTCTCATATTTGAATTTCATAAAATACTTTGTAGTATAATCATAAGGATAATGATAATGATAAGGATAAGGATAATGGTAATAATAAGGATAAGGATGATGATGATGATAATAATAATATTATGATATTAAATGCTACCTATTATAAAATATTATGTAATATGAAAGTGTATCATAGCAATTCCAGTGCTGTTTATGAGCTGTGACTTGGAAATGTATGATAAGGAGGGAAGCAACTGACAGACCAAGCAGCAGTCAACCTTTTCTGGTTTAAGTCTTTGTGGGTTCAGTTTTGCTCACATTTTTTAGGGACTGGCTTTAAACTTGTTGCTACTAGAGATACCCAGAATGTGAAGTTGCTTAGACAAATACCTTTATTTTCATAATTTGCCTTTATTTGATTTGATGTTCACATCCTGCCTTACTATGCTGAATTCCCATCATGTTGATGGACAAGATAGTTTCTCAGATAACCATAAGCATGTGTAAGTTTGGCTTTTCAAAATTAGGTAGTTATGAGTATAAACACTGGTGTGGAAGTTAGAGGTCAACAGGACTGTGCCACATCCACTTATCCACCTACTTGAGTGTATGGGGTCTCAAAAGTAGAAAAATGGTTTATTTTTCAAATTTTATCACTCTTAGCATCTAAAAAAACTTCTATTTTTTGTGACATGAATAACATGTCAGAACATAACTGATATGCAATAAAATTCTCAGCTTTCTTGGCTTCTTTCCAGATGTTGTGCTGAAGATCAGCTGCTCTGCTGTGTGACATTCTTTGTAACTCCCATTTCAGATCATCATCAACTCCTGCCTGTAGCTTCTCTCTGAGAAGAATTGATTCTTTGTACAAGTTCTGCTTTTGCAACAGTGAACTGTGCTTTCCAGGCAGAAATCTTGATACTTTAGGAATATTTTTATATTGGTCCAGAACAATCCCCAGAACATAAGACTAGGTGTTCGCTATTTGGGCTTTTGCAGCTGCCCATTACTTAAATTCATTACATGAACACCCTTGGCACTCATGTATCCTCTCACAGGGCTGTGATACCCCTGGCTTGCAGCACTGCTTAGTTAAAAGACACTTTTACTGTGTCCCCTATATTACTAATATGCCATAATTACTGAGGGGTGCTTTGTCAGCATGTTACCATAAATTTGAATGCTCATTCTTTGGTGTGAGATATTAGATGGCTGTCAATCTGACTGTTTGAGCCATGATTAACTCTCTCACAAGGGTTAGTCAATCAAATCCTGCTTTCTCTCATGGTGTCCCAGCCTCACCCCTGTCAGCCCAAATGAAAACACTAAAAGAGGTCTAAGTGGAGTAATTGCATTGGCATTCACTGCAGGAATCTTTCCAGAGTTATTTGAAGGCAACTATGGGAAACATATTGAGAAATGATAAAGAAGAAAGGAAAAAAAGGAAAAGGAAAAAAAGGAAAAGGAAAAGGGAAAGGAAAAGGAAAAGGAAAAGGAAAAGGAAAAGGAAAAGGAAAAGGAAAAGGAAAAGGAAAAGGAAAAGGAAAAGGAAAAGGAAAAGGAAAAAGAAAAGGAAAAAGAAAAGGAAAAAGAAAAGGAAAAAGAAAAGGAAGGAAAGAATATTTCAGTTGGAAGAGAGCTACATTGATCATCTAGTCCAATCACCTGGCCAGTTCAAAGCTGACCAAAAGTCTTAAGCATGTTATTAAGGACATTGTCCAAAAGCCTCTTAAATAATGACATTCAAGGGGCTTTGACCACTTCTGATCTCTTGCCTTGTTTGACAATCCACCCTGTAAATAAATAGCTCCTAGTGTTCAGTCTCTAGACACCTCTAGGTATTGTATTGCGGGAAACAACCTCATTCATGATTACCTGTATTAAGTCCACTTTCACCAATTCTTTTGCACAGTTCTTTTAACAGTTCTTTTTTCATTCCCCCTGCAGCATATGAGCAGGCAACATGCTGCTATTTCATATTTCCATTTCTTTTCTTCTTTTAGTTCATAATTATCTCTCTTATAACTGCTGGATGTTGTGATTTTATTGCTCTCTTTGCTGAAGACTAGTTTGTTTCTCTCAGGTCACCCCTGTGTGAGTGAGGTCTCCAGGAAAAGGGTTGTTGGTGCAGTTGGCTAAGAACAGCAAATTCACTTGGCTTGACTATATTGTTGTTTAGAAACACAGAGGTAGTTGCTTTAGAGGTAGTGTTTGTTTCTTCACATGCAGTCCTCTGGCATCTACTCAGCTTTAATTTGTTCACTGTCAATGCTGACAGTTTAAAACATAAGCTTTGCACACTGTTACACTCAATATAATCAAATTGATAGCCAGATGTCTTCATCCAGCCTTGCCCCTGACTTATTAGAGATTGCAGATCTTGAAGAAATGCAGCTTCCACAGATGTTTCCCCTCTTTGACATCCCTTCAGATGCATGTAGCCACCAGCACTGCTGAAGTGACTGATGGGCACAGTAGTCCAGTAGGAGTTGCAGGAAATCTCTGTTTTAATGATCATGCCCCAAATGGTTACATTCCAACTGCTACGTTAGGGAAAGACTTGTGAAAGAGACAAAACACAGGTTTTGATTCCTCTTTTTTACACCTGCTATAGTACACACAGCAGTAAGGAAGGACTTGACAATGTAATGATATTGTTACACTGCGTAACAGAGTTGCAGTATTTGCATCTCGAGTTTAACAGGCCTAAGTAGAAATACTTGCATATTTCTAGATGGCCATTTGGGCATGTTCTGCACATTTTAATTTCCTCCCATCCCTAGCACTTAAGCACCAGGCACCCATAGCCTGTTGTTTCCCATTAAAGAAAAATTACAATTTTTATCTTTAAGCCCTGTGCTGATAGCTCAAAATTGAGCTTTGTCCTTTGTTGATATTTGGGATTGCTGTCAATAACAGATCCAAGGAAGGTGACCATCAGATCAGACCCAGATCAGCCTGTGGAAGTTCCTAAATGGTGTAAAGGAAGCCACTCACTTTCACCCTTGTACTGGTGCCCCAATGCATGTATGTGACCACCTGGGCAGCAGCCACAGCAAAGGCAGAGCTCCTTCTGTCCTGGGGCTCCCCTTTGCCAGCCCAGTCTATTCATGGCCCCCTCCCAGTGGAAACTGTTTCATTTCAGATGAAAATGTCACAAGGCAGAGTGGAGAGGCTGTCCCACAGTATGACATAATCTACAATCTCATTTTGTGATTGTCCCTGTCGGGTTTGGAAGGGTGATACCAAATTATGGGGTTTTTCCTTTCTGACAACCACTGAGCAGTGCCTCTATTTCTTTCTTCAAATCCCCTGCACCAGGAAGTCTCAAGTGTGGCTGTGTAAGATGCCCCACCCTAGTGTTCTCCAAATTACATAAACCTTCTTGCTGAGAGTTCTCCCTCTTAGGCTGCTCGGACACAAAGTGCAGGTGGGATGGCAGCTGAGGGGAAAGAGTGGCTGGAGAGGTCTGACTCTGTATGTAATCTGAATAAACTATGTACAGAAACAGAGTCCCAAGAGGCAGTCACCCATTGTGCAGACATCCAAAATAGCTGCATAGGTTAGAAATGCAAGTTCTGCTTTTAGGCAGCAGGGAGAGGGGTTTGCCTCTGGAGGGAGGCTCAGAAAACTGAATGTAGGAACTCTTTCAGCCAACACTGAGGGACCCATGGTACTGCCTTCAACATCTGTGTTAGATAAGTCAGCTAGATACTGGATACCTTCTGTTTCCCCATCTCCCCGTGAATTTGAGAGCAGATTTTTAATACTCTCTTCCCTCTCCGCCTACAAACAGGTTCTTCCTCTCATCAGAGACATGTTTTTTTCTCCCTGCTCATTTCAGCGTCTTTACTTGTCAGTTTCCACCCATCCACTTTCACCTACACACCACGGATTTTTCAGTTCCCACCTTTCTTTGGCCTTTCCACTCCCATGCCACTGTATCACCTTCACTTTATCCACAATCTGGGAATGTGTTAGATGAACATTTCCAGACCCTCTGCCTACCTGCCCCTGCCTCAGGTTTTAGAGCATGAAGCCAAGGCCATGAAAGTGCACGTTCCTGCCTGCAGACTCCTCCCCTTGTGGCTGCAAGGATCCAGCACGGACATAGCAATGCTTCCCTGCAGGGCTGGATCACACAGGAGTCCTGGCTGGTGTCTTTCCCCTTTTCTGACTAGTGCCAGAGACCCCTAATGATGGTGTTAATACCTATAGCCCAAAATAGCCAATCACACATGGAGTGATCAGTGGCTGAGTCACACAAGAATTTGGATCCCCTGAAAAATCTAATTCCAGCAATTCAGGGGAAAACATCCAAACTTGTCTTTAATTTTCCCTGGTTATTCCTCTATACCTCAGAGCAATGAACTTTACAACTCAATTACAATTCAATCTTGTATTTTTTTATCAAATTTAAATTGTCTTTTGATCTCGCTCTTATAAGAAAGGGTAAATGGGAAGCCTCCAAATGACCTTCTTATCTTCCACTAGTTTGCATGCCTCTATCTCATATTTGTCTTCTGACTAACCACTCCTAAATTATTCAGCCCTTTCTCCACACACAAGTCTTGCCATGCTGCAGCTACTTTGTTTTTTTCTTGACGATTACTTTGTGGTTTGCTTACAGCCTGATGTAATGAGCATCCTCACTCCCCAGGGGCATGTGTCTGGCATCCTGTTGCCTTTCCCTCCAGAAACCTTCAGATGTTTTTCTCTCCACTGCAATAGCCTTCCTCACTAAGGTCTACTGTCATCCAGCAACATACAGCCATAGTAAAGTGACTAACAAACCTTGCTTTCCAGTGCTTTCAAGGCAAAAACTGTTTCTGCACAGAATAAGTGAAGATTTATGGGAAGAATCTGCACGTTTTACTTGCAGCTTGGTTCTTTAGCTGAACAAAAATCAGGCTGGCAAACACTAGGTCGAAGCTTTAAGTGTTTCTGTCAGCCTGTCTTAAAGCCAAACAAAACTTGCATTTAATAAATACTACTGTATTCCTTCTGGCAGGTATATATTAATTATCTTTAAAATCAATTATTGGGAAAGGTTAATTAAGTATAAATTCATGAAAAGCTTGCAATTGAACTTAATCTTAGCTTGCAGGAGGCCCTTAGATTTTTAAGATTTATTGAGCCAGCTGTTAATAGCATGAAAATGTCTGTTGAGGACTTATTCAGTCCATAGAAAGATTTTCTACTCCACAGGGCCATGAACAATAATTGCAAACAGTACAAAGGCAGGTGAAATGTTCCCATGAATGTTGTTATTCTTATCTGGACTAAATAAAATATGGCAACCACGGCTACAGCTTAAAATTCAGTACTTGTTGAGCTACTGTGGTTCTCATGCCATGGAGAAGTATTTTGGCTGCCTACAGCAGAAGGTAAAATGACATTATTTGGATGTATTTGCCATCATGGTCCGACTATATGCTACTTTTACACAGGAACAAGGTACATATACTTCTAATACACTGAAACAGTAGTGAGCAGCATTGGTTGATCCATTATTGGGCATGGAATTAGGATTTCATTATAAAATTTTTTTAAATGCCAAAAGGAAAATCTTGCTCATCTTCATTATTCCACAATTTAAAAAGGAAATATTTAGTTTTTACATCTAAAAACTATGCAGTATTGCCTTATTAAAAATACTCCTTTCTTTCTGGTTCAGAAATTGTTCGGAGTACCAAGTTAACTTTAGTTGTATTTGATTTGCTTTCCTAAGAATTATCTTTGACTTGTTTCCAGTTCTCTCTCTGCCAGAAAAGATATCTTTACATATTGATGAGCTGTTTTTCTAAGTAGACCCACTTTATTATATAAAAATAACATTTATTATTCCAGAAAGAGGTTGTCTGTATTTCCAGGAGGTTACTTTCATTTCACATTAAAATAGTTTGCTACTCAGATGATTCCAATATATTGCAAATAAAAACGATAAAGGGAAAGAAGGGTCCAAGGTGATTCATCTATTTCATTTCTTCACCGGGGTATTGCTTAGCTGATGATAAGAAAAATCCAAGTTTCTATGCACAGATCAGTTTTAGTGGACTCCTCAAAATGGAAGGCAGTGACTAATGTAGCCATTTTCCACTATTAGAAAAAAAAAATCAGCAGAGAAGAAGCATTAACCTCTGGATTTTTTTTTAATTCCACTTCAGTGCCTAGGCAGTAGTACAGATTTGTGTAGAACTTCTTTCTCTTGTATGTGCCACTACAGTACATTACTATCTTCCTGTTTTTCAACAGCAATAAAAGTCAATTTTCACACTCATCTGTGTTTATCTCTGTGAATTATCTTGATAGGCAATACCAGCTCACTTTCCTACTTCTAAAAATACCATGTTGTTTTGCATCTTGCAAAAAGATTAAAAAAGGAAGCAAAATCACCAACTTGTTTTGCCTGCAATGACAATTAAGATGATTTCCATCCAGATGGTGTTATGTATTTGAAAACACAAAGACCTTTTGGCTGGAGTGACAACAACATCTGCAAAAATCAAACATCATCATCCATCCCAAGAATTTCCTGAAGATATCCTGCCAATTACTTTTACTAGTAGGTGACGATTAATCGTAACCTGTCTGGCATCTGAGCAGAGATCTGATCCCTGACCAGAAAGAAAAGCTATATTCAGACAGAGCTGAAAGCAAACTTTGCCAGGACCCTAGATCCTGAGCATCATTATTTTTAGAATATGCACAACCCAGATTATCTCATATTGCTTTGGGGGGGTTTTGTTGTTGCTGGTGGTGTTCAGGCTTTTTTTCTCTGTAAAACTGAGGCCTTGTAGGTGTAAATCTGCTCAGTTTCTTGTGGGAGGTACAGAACTCAACTTCCTGCCTTGCCCAAATCACGTTAGAGATCTTCAGGTGATATAATTCAATGAGTGCTATTAAATTGCTTTTTCGAGGGGGGTGATTATGGGCAGAAAATAATGCTTGAGAATATCATTTGAGGGTGAATTCAGGTGACCTCAAAAGTCTGCATGTCTCCAGAGTAGTCTCTAAAAAGCCAGTTTTCAGATTCTGGCAATCATGCAAATACTGACTTTTACTTTGCTGATAAATAGTTCTTCTCCCAATGAGATAATTTACAAAACATGATCACACACGTCATCTTTCTAAATATGGCAATATTATTCATCTCTCTGTTCAGAGATATAATTGCAGGTAAATATATTAAAAATTCTTGGTTTCTGGGATAAATACTTATGCAAGATCACTGTAAGTTCAGCCCATATTTGACCAAATTTTTCTGTCACAAATACGTGAAATATCCCACTGATTTTATAGTAAGGTTACATTTACATCCACCTGGTAAAAACATTACATTTACCTCTTTTTAATATAAATGTTGCAGCATATTCTATTCATGTTTTCTATTCTTTGCCCTCCTGAGCTGGTAGAGGGAAGTAGTTAATCCCTTTTTTCAAGATAACAGCAGTTTTCCAGCCAGTTAATAACCTTTTCTGCCCTCTGACCATTCTGAACAAGTGCTCAAGAAATAGTGATCCAGTTCTGTCCCTGACTGCATACTGCTCTATTAGGGTATTCAGAGCCTTAAACTTTATTAATGTCTTTTCTTCTTGTTGTTTTTGGTTTTGGTTATTTTTTTTTCTAGCCCACAGAAGCATGAAGTACAACAATGCCCAATATTTTACTAGGCTCAGCAAAATGGCTGCTGCTCCAACAGTCAAGTTTGTGTAAAAAGACTTTTTCTTTTAGGAATCTGAAAAAGTGCAAATTTATATTCAGGTACTGATGTATGGCCAAAGTCCAGTGTCAGTCATCAGGCTTTATCTTAAACTGCTTTGAATTGCCAATTTATATGAGTTTAGAATAAAGCCCATTGAATGTATCCTTTTTTATCATATTTCTGTAGTGTGATGTGCTCAAGTACAGTGGTCTGGAATATGTGTTGTGTTAACTTTGTGCTTTAGTGTCTGGTTAAACTTCAAAGTACATTTCTACATTGATTAGATGATACCCTTTGGTTGTGGCCAGCCAGCTGTAGAGATTATTGAAGACAAATTGAAGAGAGTTCTGAGAATAGCAATAAGGACTGGGAGGACTGATATCCAAAGAGATATTAGAAAAACCAAAATGCTGGTCATTCCTCCCTACCACCACTTAGTGACTCAGAATAGAAAGCTGTTACTATGTATTGATTGCCCCAAATCTCAATTAAAACCTATTTAAACTCCTCAGCAAGTGAGAATAATTGTTCTCTGAGCTGCCATAGGCGTGCCTGACCTGGGCCATGGTAAGGAGAGGGAGCTGATGTCAAAGCTGGCTCGTGCCCTTAGTGGAGCCCAGGGTCTCTGTAGCACCACAGAATCATAGTGCTGGGGTTTTTTCAAAACTAACTTTGAAACTGAGGATAATGAACTGTCCTGAGAACTATTCAGAAATGACCACTACAAACTGTCCCTTTCTCTGGGTCATGGATGATAACTCTAGCTCAAAATTAGACCTTAGAAGGACAGCCTAAGGGTTGGTGATACAATTGCCCAGTTAATTTCCTTTGTGAGTTAATACAGCTGCAGGCTAGATAAAACAACCTTTTGAGATTTCTGCTTAATTCTGCAGTTTTGGGGGCAGATATGCCCTACTCATGTCCTGGTCTGTTGCCTCTCTTTACTGATCTGTAGCTGGTGCAGACACAGTAATTGACAGCCATTGACATTTCCTGTCTATTCTTAATAAGAATGCGTGAACTCTGAGAGTTTTCTGTGAACTTATAGCAAATACTATTTTGATGACCTAGTGATGATCCAAAAATGATTAAATATTATTCATTTTTCTATTCAGATAAAATAAAAGGAAAAAAAATCACAAGATTCATTTAACCTGTATTGTCTCAAAGCATCATTCGTATTTAGAGGAAAGGATGTTTCAACATATTAGCATTAAATGCAGGCAGCAGGCAAAGCTCCTATAAACATATTCTTCTTTTGAGATTATCATTGATTACACTTCCCAATAATCATAGAATCACAGAATAGTTTGGGTTGAGAGAAGCAAAATCTAGCTCCAGCCCCCTGCCATGGGCAGGGACACCTTCCACTGGACGAGGCTGCTCAAAGCTCCATACAGCCTGGCCTTGAACACATCTGGGAAAGGAGCATCCATTCCTAAGCCTCTTTCAGTTTAAGGCCATTCCCCCTTTTTCCATCATTGCCTGTTCTTGTAAAAATCATCCTGACATTCTTTCTGTAACTTTAGAGATTGCCCTGAGGGTATATCAAGGTGTAGGGACATGGCACAATATCAAAGTATAGCTTTTGGTTGAAGAGAGGCTTAATATTTTGGGAGATCATACATTAGCTTAGGAAAAAAATAAACAAAGGGGTAAATGTACATTAGGAACCTCACTGTTTTAGTAAGTTATTATAGAGAAGTTTGGAATTATACTGCCCATTACTCAATCTCACATCTGAATCTTTTCTGGTGCTTTACAGAAAGATTCAGAGTGAAAATTGAGAGCCCATTAAATTAATTGAAATATTGCTATTTAATTCTACCTGTTTTCCTACTTTTGCCTCTAAAAGATAAAGAGGAAAATAGTAATAAAAGTCTGGGCAAGCCTTCTTAAAATACAGAAATACCACAGAGACTTTAGGTACATTCACATGGAATATAAAAGGAAGTTCAGAATAATATTTTTCTCTCTTTATTTAAAAGAGGACAAATGCCACCTGAAGCATATTGTATAAAAGTATGGCACAGAGCAAAATTATAATATATTTAACTTTTCACTTTTTCCAGGGTATGTTTAGATAAGAAAATCAAGCAGTTTTAACATACTCAGAAGGAACTTTCAACTATTGCAAACTTTTCTTAGGACTCTGATTCCATTCCAAGAAGGGTTTATTTTGATTTATCTTACACATGTTCCTAACAAGTTAAACTACACTGAAATAATGTGCCTGCCTGCCTTCCCTACCTGCTAGAGAAGCACATCCAGGAAGGACAATGGATGCATTCTTACCTTCCCTATTTCCAGATGAAGAGTTAGGGATAGGGTTTTGGTGGGAGTTGAGCATGTGAAGAGTGAAGAAGATGAGAGAGCAAAGTGTGAAAAAAACACCACCAGCTAGGAGGATTCTCTTCCCTTCAGCTGTTTTTCAAACAGGTTCCAGTGCATTTTCTTCTCCCTTTTTCCTCCTCCTTTTTTCCCTTTAGGGAGAACCTCATCCCTGCCCTCCAGATAGAAGAGCATGTGCACGTAGATAACTCCTTTGGACCAATGCTTTTAAAAATGGAAAAGACAGCTGTGCTACTGTTGGCTTCTTCATCTCTCATGTTCACAGGGGACCAGAGACCCTCAGTGGGGCAGAGGGCTCCCGGCAGTGCAGGGCAGAGGCTGTACTCTGTTGGCAAGGCAATTAATTTGAATTTTTTGCAGTGGGGGGCCTTCACAAAACTCTGTATTATTAAAAAAAAAAAAAACTGTCAGGGCTCTGAAATAAGTAGGAATAAGGGCAGGAGCAAGTCACTGAATTTTTAAAAACATTGTCCTATTAGAAGTGGTGGAGGGAGACCAAAACCCCCAATAAGTATTTTAATAATTTCTGCATAATTCCCAATATTTTGGGTGACCTTATTCTTTTTTAAGTTCTAAGAATGATTTTTAGGGACTTACACTGCTCTTCTAATGATCTCTAACTTGCTGCTAGCCAGTCACCACTAAAAAAAAACTGCTGTTCCATTGCTACTGCTCTTGGAGTCACTGGGACATGACAAGATCACCCTGCCACTGTGTCAGTCACCAGGGACACTGCTTTTTCAGCACAGTGCATATTGCTCAAGACATTCCAGCACCTTCTATGTTAGTCTTGGATCCAAATAAGCACAACTAAATATAGAAAGAAGTTTGCTTTAGGTGGGTACATGTGTGCTACGTGTCTATGCTGGCACTATAGTCACTCAGGATCTAGGGTTTAGTTCAGCACAGTACAGGGGTGCCTGTCCCCTGTTACATGATATTCCCTACTCCCCAGTCACTTCTCCTGAGGAGTATAGCTTTTCCAGGTCCAAGAACATAGCTGCCAGATCTAGGGGATATCTCAGATACCTTAAGGGATCTCAAATGGCGCTGGACAAATAAATTTGGGCAGCTGAATTAAGCCTTCCTTGTGCCAAGCCCAAAGTGTGAGGCAGCTGAGCAGCCAGCAGAAGCCTTCCTGAGGATTAGCTGCACCTCTCTCAGCTGGCGTGATTACCTTGTGCTGCTTGGGGAGTTTAGACACCTGCTTCACATGTAGACACCTAAATTTAAATATCTTCATGTGAAGCTAAATCCAAGTCCATCTATTTTTCTGATCTCCGTTAGAATTTGTGATATCCTTAACTTTCTTCTAGACACCTAAATTTAAATATCTTCATGTGAAGCTAAATCCAAGTCCATCTATTTTTCTGATCTCCGATAGAATTTGTGATGTCCTTAACTTTTCTTAGTCAGTTTTCCTATTTCCCAGACCTCCTGCATCTGGTTGTTGTGAGCTTGAGATTTCTACTGTGCAAAGACGCCACGTCCTCTTCTGGCTCTTCTTCATCTCTGAACTTGCTGGATTCAGAAGCAAATCCAGCATTTTTGGTACCCAATTATGTAATAATCACCTATGATCCACCTGTGTAGTAGCCAAAGACATTTTAAAATGTCAGAGCATAAAACAGGCAGAAGGTCAGCCTAGGCCAGCACAGGATGTCAAACAGCGACACCAGCCAGCCCTGAAGAGCCGGGGAGGATTGCACAAGCAGGGCAAACACACTGTGATATTTCTCTACAAGAGTTTCTCAGCCCCCAGCATCTGCTACTTGAAGACACTCTGAGCCAGAAGTGGGCTTTTGGTATTAATTAGCCCAGGATTAAATCTTCTCCCCTAAGACCATCCAGCTGGTTTTAAACCTACGTAGATTTCTATCCTCTTCTGTCAAAAGTTCCACAATTTATCAGGACAATCCTTAAACCACAGAAACAGATTGTCTGTACCCTTGGAATTGTATTGAATCACTTTCTGGGTCATTCTTGTAGGAGCTATGCTAGGGACAAGATGTGTGTTTCTACCCAACACAAAAGAAGTAAAACTGGTATCAACAAGAACCTGCCTTCAATTATTCACCAACAAACACGGATTTAGATTATCCTTGCATAGAAACATACAAACACCGCAAAACCCTAAGATTAAAATCGGGTATTTCTTAGAAGGGCTCTTTAAGCTTTTAAAGTTTGCCGGGGAATTAATCATGAGGTGAGGAAGAACAGAGCTTGTTCTGTGTTTTTTTACTCCATGCATAACAACATGTCTACCGCAATCCTTGTAAAAGGACATTATGCCTTCTCACAGCATCCATGTGCCATCACTCTGCTGCTTCTCCTCCTCTCCCCTTAAATGCTGTTCTGGCTCTAAGGGCAGCTGGCTGATTAGTTTGTGCACACCAAAGTCACTCACTGTTTGAATCTGTGACCTGAAGAAATAAATCCTAACACTTGCTGAACTTCAACTAGCTTTCCAGGCTCCCAGCTAAAGGAATGCTTCTGAGTACCCAGTGCTGTATTTCCTCCCTTCCAGGAAATGGTACATCAGGGCAGTTGTGTCCAGAAAGTACATTCCTCAAACACACAGTGCCTGTTCTCACAGGAAATTAGTACTGTGCTCATAAGTCCGATTCTACCAGACTCTCACCTCTGGGCCTGCCCCATTTTTTTCTTAGTTTTCTTTTTTCTTTGGACAGAAAAGTTGTTATGGAAAGACAGATAAAGAGAAAAAGTTCTAATCCATCAACTGATTTGTACAGTTTACTACATCAGGTTTCAAAGCTCCTACATGAAGTTTCTTCAAGACTGCTTCTTTTATCCATATGCTTTGAAAATTGTCACCCTCACTTTTCACCCTGGAGACTCCCGAGGTAGTTTTTTACACCAGCTCTGATTTCACATCCCTATTTCAAACAGGAATCTCTGTGTTTTGGATTCCCACCCACTATAGGAGTCTCTCTTTTGTCCTTCTCATTCAGCTCATGTAGATGTGCGTGCTTTTTACTGACACTTGGACATTAATGCTTTCTGTAATGTATTTCTTTCAGACATCATTGTTCTCATCGCTTCAATAGCAGTTGTTTCTGCAAAAACTCAAGGTAACATTTTTGCAACATCAGCACTGAGAAGTCTTCGTTTCCTACAGATCCTTCGTATGGTGCGCATGGACCGAAGAGGAGGCACTTGGAAATTATTAGGTTCTGTAGTTTATGCACATAGCAAGGTATGTAATCCCAGATACTCATTTTGTCTGGTTGATATCTTCACTTGATGGGATTCAACAAGAGACCAAGGAAATAAGCATTTATCAGTTTTCAGCAGAATACCCAAAATTTTCCAAAGTAACATCAATTGTAATATGAACTAACACAGATACACCAGGCCATGTTTAATGCTGACAGTTTTTAGAGATCTTGAAAATGTTTTCCTTGATGGGCAGCTGTAATTTGTTATATGTTGGGGACGTTGCTGAAGCATCAAACCTTAAGACTAGATCTTGTCCACTTCCAGAGAAAATTTGCATCCATAGGGAAGTACTTGACTCATAATGCACAGATGCCAAAAAGGCATTTATGTAGATATTTTCATGATGTCTTCTTGAAATGTCATTCTATTCAGTCCATAAAAGGGGAATTGATCTCTTTTCTTTTTTATCTAGGAATTAATCACAGCCTGGTACATAGGATTTTTAGTACTCATCTTTTCGTCTTTCCTGGTTTATTTGGTGGAAAAAGATGCAAATACCGAATTCTCCACATATGCAGATGCTCTCTGGTGGGGCACAGTAAGTACAGAAAAATAACATGGACTCTCTAACCAGTATGCTAAATTGCTTTGAGTTTCACCTAGTGAGGATTTTAACTTAGAGTGCTGTTCAGTGAATTGTTTTCACTGACAAGAAATGGTCTGAGAAGTTTCTTCCTTCAGCTATTCATTTGCACATTGACAGATTATTTCAGTGCATCCTGCAGAACAGCTGTTAATGTGTTTCTGCTGCAAACCAGACCTCTAAACCTTCAAGACAAGAAAGCATTGTACTTTTTAACCCTTAGCCTTTCAGTAATATAGTTTGCAATATGGCCCCACAAAGAGCTGTTTTGATACAAACCAGAGGACTCTTAGTGGCAGTGCAGGAAGAGGAAAAAGTGTCAGGAAAAAAGAGGGGAAAAATTTTACATCAGCTTTGGCATGAGTATCATCAGTGCCCTTTAAAAATGTTGTTTTGTCTTCCTCTGTACCTTGAGGACAAAGACCAAGAACAAGTATGTAAATTCTGGTTGAGCAGTGTTATTTTTTACAGGTATACTTGAGATCATGGGTAACTATCAAATCAATTGTTTTTACTTTGTTGAAATCTGTGGGATCTAAGTACATGCCTGACTGCTTTTCTGAAGGAGGATTATATGAATATGGTTAAAGAAACTAGGCTTTCAATGAACAAAAACAGGCCTAAGTTTGAAGTTTTGATTTTTATTTTTTTTTAATGGCATAATGTGTAGGGGGTTTTGCTTAAAAATGTCCTATAGTGATCCGGTCTTCTCCACTGTGTGAGAGTTACTTAAGCAGTTTAAGAAATCTGCCCCAACAAAGCCTAAGGCAGTTATTGTCAGGCAGTATAACACTGCTTTTCTTTTCCTTCTGATGCAGTAGAACACACACAGTGTGCTCTGCAGTGTCTGGGTAGTGAAATGATACCTGGGAGATCATTAATGCTGACAATAACATAGAGCACTCATTAGTTTCCTCGGAATAAGTGCGAGACCTGAGCCAGCCTCTGTCACCTTCCCTTATCAGAGGGATACAAAAATGAAGCTTTCTCACATCAGACCTTTTGCTGACAGGATTTCATCTAGATTTAGTAGTATCTGCAGACTCAGAGCATGCACACAGAGACTGTGCAAAAGCCCTTTCCAGAATGTCTTAAATTATTGAAAATATTTGCAAGAAGTTTCATCTGCATTTTGAGCTAAGGTCATGGTCACTCACTGTTATTAGTGATAGTGTATTTGAAATTTGTTCATCTAAAGGCTAGTCATTTGTTGCATGTCTTCCCTAGAGACTAAATGTCTATGCCATCACTGCACAAAATTGGGAGCTTGGAAAAGCCAGACCTACTAAATATTATGTGTACATTTACAAATATTCAGAAATATATTTTGCTGAAACTTGTTGCTTTAGAGCAATCAAAGCAGATCACTGATAAAATGCACATTTTATCCTGTAGTACAAACACACGTAAAATTCATATTGGCTAAAGTCACGAGACAATGTTCTGCATTCAGTTGCATCACTGCAGTTTATTTTGTTTCCCATTTCTTCAAAAGCTGAGTTCTGAGTTTGCCTTAAAGCTTTCTTACCTTCCTGTATTGATAAGGTTGTGAAGCATCTGGCATTGGCTGCTGATGTCCTCACTGATGGGTGCCCAGCTCTGGCAGCCTGCAAACACCATTGCCCCTTTAGGGAGGCAGTGGGGATGTGGTGCTGCAAGACACCCTCCTGTGGCTGTGCATGTTCTTGGGAATGGATCTTTCCAGACATTTGATTTCCCAGGAAACAGCCTCTACCTCTCTGCAAGGCCCTGTGTGCCTTGGCCCTGCACAGGCAGGGAGAGGGGCTGAGCAGAGGGTTGTACTCAGCTGCCAGCTGGAATGGGGAAATGTATGCACAGGGAATGAGAAAGTCCCAGCAAACTCAGAGCTCCACTCTGGCATCTGGCTGAGGCTCGTGTTAGATCCAGATCCTTCTCCTTGAGCAGCTCTAGCAGCAGGAACAAGACCTTTATTTTAGAATTTGCTTCTCCACTACCTGCTGACTGCAATTTTTTAAGGAAAAACCCCGCTAGGAAATAATCATTGTATAAAGTGGTGCTTAATATATTTTGTACACTATGAAGTGAAAGTGCATGACTCAGAGGTTATATAAGTAGTGCAACTGAGAAAATCAGGAATCTCACCTAGATTTCAGCAGGAAAAACAAGAAAGTTTATTTAAAAACCTGAAAACAATATATATTGTATATTTCTATGTATTTTCTTCTTTCCCCAGTGTATGACATTAATACATTTAAGTTTTTAATGCACTTAAGCAAGTGCACAAAGTTACTAGAAATCCATGTTCCCCCTTACCTGATGTCTTTGCCATTTTAATAATAGTAATTTTTTTTCCAATATGTAAAACAGAATGTGGGAAATGCATAATGTGCTTCTTAGTCATGGTTGTTTTTACTGCCAGAGTAACCCACATGCAGATTTTTGAAAAGGACAGACTGTATGGCATTTTAGGGAAGAATCAATGCTTAGTCTCATTGATTTGTATTTTTGCAAAAGTTGTTCTGACTTAAGCCACAGATTATGTACCAAACTCTGGACTGAACCTTGTCATGGCAGAGGTACAAGAAAGAAAAGGCTGCATCAAAGTCAGGCATGAACAGTTACCCTAAATTTCGATCTTTTAGAGGCACTTATGCTTCTCCTTACAGGAGCAGCACTAGCATGCTGCAATTAACCCATTCATTAATTCAGATTACTTGAGGACCATACACTGCCATGGTTATTTCACTGATTCCGTTTCTGAAACCCATATTTACATACAGAAATGAAAGGCAGGATATGGCATCCAAATTTACATATGAATACTCCACTGTATTTGCAATTTCATGCTGTACTGTGCAACCTGCTATTGAATCATCATGTTAATATTGCTATTGTGAATATTCTTGTGGCTGGGGTCTCCACAGTGTTGCCTAACACAACAGCTCACGATGGTGAGTGTTTTATGAAGAGCTCAAGTTCAGAATTTGCTTTGGTAGAGAAGATAAATTCATTTAGCAGAAGAAAATAATAAAACCATATGGGAACAAAAGGTCATTTAAAAAAACAAACTACTTCAAAACCAAACCATACATGGTTTTCTGAGATATAGTGATGTTAACTAGAACTGTGGATACTTACAGTGACATTTAGTTTGTACATTAATTAGCGTTAGCTGCAAATGTAATGCAGCTGAAGTTTCTGTCCCTCTTACACATTTGACAGAATTTCTCTTAAGAACTCTTAATTTTCTAGTAGTACCCAATAGTTACAGTTGAATACAGAATGGCTCTGGCACTCCACAGTGACCTGCTAGTGAACAAAACATATTACAATGAATTACATTGGCACCATGACTATCTCAAATAAGTTAACATTTATGAAATTTTTTCCCATTTTATGTAATGATAGCATGAGCAAACTATAATTTTTTCAGTTAAGTGATGTCAGGTAACAATTCAAAAGGTAAGTACTGCTAGGAGAACATAAAATAACATCAGAAAGAAATATTAGAGTAGAGAATGGCCTCCTGAGTCCTATCTCATCTAATTGAAGTCATCTAAGTTATATCATCACATTCATTATTACATTACCTCATTTGTATTAGCATATTTATTAGCTCCAGCAATGAGATAACAGATGTTCTATCATCATTGTGAGTTTTGAGCCTGGCCAGATGAGACTGCCTACTTTGGCTAGTCTGTCCAGACCCTTCATTTCTAGAAGTAACCAAAATGGAGTGGTTTGCATGTGGTGTAAAGGACAGGACTTGGGTAGCTCCTTTAGCCATGCAGGAGTGGGATTCAGCTGCTAAGACATAGGCAAACAGTACCATCAGATCTGCTGGACAGTCTGCTGCCTCTCCCATGGGTGTCCCTGTTCAGATGCCCTAGTACAACTCTGCTGGTACTAGACTTTTTTTTTTCAGACAAGTCCAAGTCCTACAATTGAGGATAGAATGTGCTATCTTTGAACTTTGGCCACTTCTCTCCTACTCACACAGTGCCAGCTGTAACTTCTGTCTGCTTCTTGTATAATTATCAGTGATTCTAGAAATTTCTTATATTGTCATGTTTTCACATCCAATAGTTTTCCACACCCTGCTCAGTTAATTTAATCTCAGGATTATGCCAGTCAAGGCCTGGCCCATGGTTTAGTCATTCACTAGCAGTACTTACAAAGATGCAGTGGATTATTCCCAAACTCAACTCTGAAGTTGTCCAGAAAACATTTTCTTAGTTGTGTGGTGAGAGTAGTATAAAATGAAGATCAAACCCCTTTTCTCAGAGTTGAGTAAGACAGTACAGCATGGTGCTGACACCTATACACTCCTGTAAAGACCATCCTGAGATAAAATAGCTCAAAGTGAGAAAGAAGCCACTGATATTCTTAATCACAGACTGATACCGTTAAGTCCTTAGTACCTAGAAGAATTGAGGGAAAGGCTTAATAGGGTCTTGTTATTTTCTTTGGAGAAATTCCAGAGTTACACTCTGTGTGACTGCTCCCAGTTTTGGATCGCTCTCAGATGTCAGGTCCCAAAGGTTCAAGTTTATCTCCGACTTCTCTGGAATACAGTTCGGTGGCAATATCATTAATATGCAGATGACTCTTGGTTCTGTTTCCCTCTCATCAGCCCAGGCAGGAGATATCTCTGTACTTTCCAGAGACTGGCAGAGATAGGGAGCTGGAAGGAAGCCAAGAAAGCGGGCTCATTCCAGAGCTCCAAACTGCTTTTCAATAACTGGCCTGGAAACAAATTTTGAGGAACTTTTATTCAGGGATTCATTTGTTCAAGTGTTTCATTCCTCTTGGGCTCTTAATAGCCTCAAACTGTTCTGCAGTTGCCCTCTGATGTAAAGAGCTGTGATTATCTTCTTCAGCAAACAAATCAATCCCGCCTGCCCGGCCAAGACCATGGCTGCACCAGGTCATCTCTGCCAGAAAAGAGAGAGTTTCATTCTCATGTTCCTTCCTCCTTCTTACTCCATCTCAGTCTCTTGCTGCCTTGCGCAGGCTCTGGAGCTTGTTAGGCACGTCTGTGAGCAGATACAATGGACCAAAGCAGCAGAAGCAAACCACGCAGAAATGTGGATAATTTTCTGTCCCTTCCTGGGTGGCATTGGCTTGCCAGAGTCCAGAAAAGGCTCAGAAGAGAAGATGAGGCAGGGAAGTGAAGAGGAGCAAGGAAGAGTGAGACCTGATAGGCAGGCAAGGTGGTGTGTCTGTGACCAGGCTAGTGTTACAAAACTTGAGACTTGATAACCACTTGAAATTTCAGCTGCAGCCTGAATTCATCTCTCTTTCTCAGTCCCTGTGGCTTTCTCAGGGTAAATTACACCCGCAGCTTGTTCCCAACAATGGGAGCAATTAAAAGCACTGTTTACTATCTACAGCCTCCTAAACAGTTGAAATCTAATTACTTCCAAAAGACTTTCCTTCTTTTGTCCCGTGGTGACCCTGACATTAAATAGAATTGTTTTGGCCGTCTTGCCTAGGAATGAACTTTGAGGAAGCTGGAAGCAAAATAATGTCTCTAGAAGGCAATTTCCTGAAGAATCCGTTGCTGCCAGAATATTTGCTAAGCCTGAACTTGCCCACATTTGGTACACGATGTAAAATAATTCCCCATGCACATGTTCTCCCTAATAACAGGCCCCGGAGTCCTTGGCACTCAGCCTGCTGTTGTCTATCTTTGTCCTTTCACATCGTGTGCCGCTGCCGGAGCACGCGCCCCGCAGCCTCCCGGCCGGCCCTCGGGAGCCCTCCGCTCTGCCCACGCTGCTCCAGCCGCCCACACCGGCCAGCTGCGTGGGTCTCAGCTCTGGGAAAGCACGCAGACACGGCTCTCCTGCCAGTCCAGCCCCCAGGCGTGGGACTGCTGCGCTTCCTGGGCTGCAGGTAGCCTGGAGGGCAATTCCTTGGGTCAGGGAAAGCTCTCAGACTCATCTTTTGCCTTCAGGATGCGCTCAGCGAGCCCCACCATGCACCATTATCTCACATTGCTCATGGCCAATGGTCAATGAAACTTGCCTCCCCTTCCTCTTGGACCTGTCCACAGGCAGGTCTGTGCTGACAGGGTCCAAGAGCCCGAGGTACCTCTGCACCTCTGCTGCTGCACAGTAACCTTTGGACCTTCGTATGTGACATAGGTGTACCTGAGCCCATCAGGGGAAAGGACCAGAAACTTCACTTAAAGCCCCTCCCAGCTTTTCATTAGTGTTTTTTGTGTTTCAGAAGGTAATTCACTTCAAATCGTACTGATGGGTTTGCAGAAAATGCAGCTGCTTCTTGCGATTCCTTTTGACTTCATATCATCTGCAAGCATCAACTTCTTCCCTCCTTTATTTTTCCAGTATAAATTCCAGTCCATGCAATTAATATTTGTTTAGTTAGATGAATACATATAGTTATATTTCCCTGCAGAACACAGGTGAAACACCTTCACATCTATGGAAAAGAACACTTTTTTTCTTCCCAACTTATATAATTTCCTACCATTTGCCTCAAATTTGAGATCAAGGTAATTTTTCATAATTTTTAAACTTATTGTTTATTTAGGTGTTTTTCTCACATTTATTATTTATCTCAGTTTTATTTAGTCATAAACAACATTATGTTTTCACAGAAAAGTGTCAATGTTAGTATATTTACGTTGATTTTTTTAGAAACAGCTATATGTTTCAGATGTCTTGGATTAATTAGTGGAAATGCCTCTTCATGCAATGTAAATAATCTGCAACTAATCTGTCAGTGACTTCTGGTAAACCATGTTGTTCATTCATTTCTTTTTAGATCACATTGACAACCATTGGCTATGGAGACAAAACTCCTCTTACGTGGCTTGGAAGGTTGCTTTCTGCAGGATTTGCTCTACTTGGCATTTCTTTCTTTGCACTACCTGCTGTGAGTATGCCTATAAAATTAATAAAAAATAATAGAAGTTCCTGTAGGTCCTGCCACTGTTATGATACAAAAAGCTGAAGGAAGCTGTCTATATGAAGAGCAGCTCTTTAAGGCTTTTTCCTCTGCAACAGCACTAGTGAAGTCCTATCCAAAATCCAAAGAAAATGTTTGGTGTCCTTGCTTTAGCTTTGGGAAGTTTCTCTGGCACGGACAAAACTGGGAAATAACCCTAAATTCGGTTACATACTATTGTGTAAAGTTGAAAATCCTTAAAATCCTTCCTTTTGTTATGAATTGTGACTTACATTACTGCTTTTCTTTCAAATTTTTCAAAACAAAACAAAAATAAAAGCACATTATATGGTTTTTTAACTTAGATTATATTGAAGAAAATTGGTCTTTCTAATAGCGCGGTTTGTATGGCCCTACAAGTTACCAACAGAGAGTACTAGAAGGAGTAGAAGTAGTAAATCAACTAATGGTTAATGTTGTTGAATGCAAAAGATGCAAATATCATTTTCTGTGAATAATTGTAAATAAACATTGCAATTTATTTATGTTGTTTCTATCAATGTTCAAGAGACTAAGGGAAATGGCAATTATCTAATGACTAAAATTTTGTGTAACTTCAGAAATAAATTCTTGGTTTTTTGAGTGAATATCCTTTATTTTTTTTTAAATTAGTTTTGAATAAGCATGAAATGAGAAGTGGCATTTGTATTTTTTGTAGTGTTTCAATATCAAAGACATTGTGCAATGTCTTTTGATATTTTAATACTCATATACTTTATCTGTAGATCACTATAAAACAGGGATGTTATAATACTTAATTTGTTTTCAACCATATAGATAAGCCAAGATTAAAAATCTGCATTTTTCAACAGCATTAAATAATCTGGTGCACTGCATTTGTTTCTTCTTCTAGCTACAAAGAGTATTTCAGTATCTTTGACATACTATAATGCATTATAATTATAACCCATTAACTGTTTGTGAATCCTTGACATTTATTGACATCTACTGTAATTAATTCCTTTTGTCACCTAGTCACCACTAACAAGAAAGCTAGTCTTAGCAGCACTACTTTTCATCAATGAAAAGATGAATACCCTTACTTATTAGGGATGCCACAACTTTTGTTCCTCATGTCATATCTATATACAGATACTAGTTTTCCTCATAAATACTTCAGTGCTGAATCTGTCTGTAAAAGAAGAGGTATGTGGGAAACTTTTGCACTTCTTATAGTATTTTATCTTGACTAAGAATCAAGTGGAAATATTCTTCCTTATACTGCAGACATGTCCAGCAAAATTATTACATTTCTTGCAAGTCAAGAAGGAAAATATCCTCAATTTTTGGTTCTATTCAGTTAGAATCAAATTTATCTTACTCAAAGGTAAAAGGCTACAAGAGGAGAAGTTTCATAATTAGCTTTTTCATAGCCTCTAGAATGAACAATGGGTATTATTTAATGGGAAAGATGAACAAGAAATGCATTTTCTAACTTTTCTAAAATCAAAAGTTCTAATAAGAACTAATAAGTAATCTGCAGATGTGAACATTGATGTCCATATATATCTGGCATACCTGCCAGCTGGTCATTTCCTCATTCCTGGCTCAAGTTGCTCTGAGTATTTCTGCTTGATTTTATAAATATCTACCTATCTCTGTGGCCTTGGTAGTTGCAGGAACATAGTGTAGCACAAAACCAGGCAATGGGTGGTCATTGGTAGCACCCCAGGTGTCATGTAAGAAATCTCCTGCTTCACCAGGAAAAGGGGAACTGCTTCTGTGCCTTCTACTGTCATGCACTGGTCATAAATGTGTTATCTGAAGCAACCATATGGTGTAATGTCTTCACAAAATCTTTGTAATTAATGATGCATAGTTGTTCAAAGACTACCTACACATTGATAAAATGATATTGCAGGGCATCCTTGGCTCAGGATTTGCATTGAAAGTGCAGGAACAGCATCGTCAGAAACACTTTGAAAAAAGAAGGAATCCAGCTGCAAGTCTAATTCAGGTAAATATGAAATCACCAAAAAGATAATCACAGATGATTTAAAGTACATATTGGACCAAGTCTTATTATTTCCATTTGGAAACTTTTGTGGAAATAATATTTAACAGCTTGGTTAGTTTCATGAAATAAATATGTTCAGTGACTGCTATGTGTTTCCATAAATCTGTACAGAATCACAGATTCATTTAGGTTGGAAAAGACCTTTAAGATCATCAAGGCAAACTATAACAGGACACACAGCATTTCTGTATGCAGTTTTTGTTCTTCTATCCATGTTAAAGAAACAGAGGCAAGGATGCCAAATGCATGCCTGCAGTCAGAAAGCCATTTGGAAAAAGAGAATTGATCCCTAGACAACCCAATGACAGCACAGCTCTCTTGCCTATATTAAGCTACTTTTCATCTACTACAGGGTTTAGAGTATTTCAGTGAGTGATATACTTGGTGAAGATGAAAAGTGTCCTGCCCAGAGAATTGCTTTCACTATGAGTCAATGCAAAAGCTGGAAATGTAGGCACAAACAATTTTAAAATGTCTGAAATTGTCTGAAGTTATTCTGATGTGATGATGCAAATTAACAAAACATGGCATGGTATGTTTTGCATAGGCTTTTTCCTTAACTTTCAGTCCTAGTTAAAACTGATAAAATACTCCAAAGAATCATTTTGCACCAAGCTTTACTCTACTTGATGCACTGAAAATAGAAGGGGGGAAATAATCTCCTAGAGTCCTAGTTTATTTTCCTGGGATGCCAAGTATTCCCTGTGTGCCATATATGCTGGGTTTTATTTTTGAAATAGTAAATCCAAATAAAGAAGCTGAGAATGGATATGCTAGTGTTCCATGCTAAGTACAGATAGATGTCAGATTGTCTTTGAAGCATTCTTAAAGTTAATAATGTTTTCCATTATTACTGTTCAATGATTAATAAATCCTAAATATTTCAAATTTAATATTTGTTAGAATAGTTAACAAAAATAATTCCACTTCTTTTGTGTCTACTTTAGAATGACTGTTTGGCATATTTTCTAACACATAGATTGTAATCTACTTCTTTCAAGTTTGGTTGCCAGAGGGAACACATAATAGATTTAGGTTTTGGATACAGCTTTTATTATTATTATTTTATGACAGTTCAACCAAAATATTAGTAAGACAGCATGCTAAATAGATTAAGAGTAGCTAGCTGCCTGATTTTGGACATTGACTCTCAGCAAGTAAAATCATTGTGAAAGGAAGACATTGGTTGTGGAATTCCATGATGAAGGCTGTTCATCATTTACATGTTCATTCACAGGTTCAACACTTTCAGTGATCCAGAAACTAATATAAAATTGCTGGTAGAGATATCTTCTGAAGGCACAAGGCCTGCCAGCATAGGAAATATGAGGACAGGCACACAGGAATAAAACCAAGGACTATCTGGGTGACTTTTAGTGTGAAAAGATCACTGACAAATATTTTAATGCAACAAATACAAAACTTGATCTAGAAATTGAATCCAGATAATTATAAGATGTCTCTATCCCAGCATTAGTCAATCTGGAAAGGATTTGACGAAGCATGAGAAATACAGAGGAGAAAGACTGGGAAAGAAGGGTCAAGAGCTTCATACAAGTTCCCAGTTTTATTAAAGTCCTTAGATACAGAACCATAAACATAATGAGGAGAAGATTGATCCTACCGCTGTGTATGATGATGCTCATACTAATATGCTACATATCAACTCAGCATCTACAGTTTGTGAGATTGAGTATCAGAGAAAGCAAATAAAACATTGGAAAGATGGGTCAAGAACTGGAGAAAATTTCATGTTCATAAATGCAGGATGTGTCTAAACTGCATATCATTGGGTCCTGTAACAGTGCCCAGGTGTTTTTTTAATTGTTTCTAGCTTATCAGGGTAATGTCTATTTTCTAACCAGTTAAACTGTAGAATTAGTCTGTTCTAACTCATCTGTTGCCACAGATAGACTCTTTGATAGAGCCTTTACCTGTAGATAGCTGTAGAAAAGTGAAATATTTGGTATGGATAGACTTTTCTCAATTTCCTTAGCTTATAAGAAATATTTAGGCTGAGAATTATTTGAACACAGGAGCTCAGAGAGGAAGTCTTGGAACCTACTGGACCATTTAATGTAGTAGACAGAAACATAACAAGTAACTCTGGCTATAAGCCAAGACCAAAGAGTTTCAAATTAAAAATAATGCAGAAATTTTTGACATTGAGAATGATCAACCAATGAAGCAATTTTCCAAGTGAGTAACAGGTTCTCCATCTGTTAATGAAGACTGGATGTGTTTCTGGGAGATGCACAGTAGGAAAACACAGGGTATTAGATTCCATACAAGAATACCTAGATGACATTTAATGGTTGACAATATACAGGAAGCACAGATGCTCAGCTAGTACAAATTAATATAGTTATGCTGACATCAGGGAACATGTACCAGCTCGTAGAACCAAGGCTCACCTTACTATCTACATGCATTATAAATCTAAACAATGGACACATTTTCAATGCTATGCTTTGGTTACTCACTTTTGTTAAATGTTTAAAAACACAAAATGAATAATTTCAGTGTTTCAAACCACAGAGAATGCTTCTCTTTTCTTCTAAGTGCTTTTGTCTGGTTTTCATTAAGATTTGCAGAATGTATTATTACATTTTCTTTACGTCAGACTGCAAGTCTGTGTGGGTGTCCCCTATGGACTTGTCACAAATAAATCACTGCAATGCTTTTCTGAGCACCTTTATGTGCTGAATATCTTCTGGTGCTTTCATGGAGCCAGTAAGTCTCATCTTACTGCATGACGTGTACTGGGATTCACAAAAGTTTTGGTAGGTTTGTACTGGCATTTCCTCAATCAGCCTAACCGAGCACATGCTGGTCTGAGCAAAATCCCCTCGCTCCGTGGTCAGTGTGGTGGCACTCTCACTCCATTGTCTTGGTTCCTTTGTGCTTTTCTATTGTTTCCCCATACCAGGCTTCCTGGCGGTTTTATTCTACCGACGCCAGCCGAGCAAACACGGCAGCCACCTGGCGATATTATGAAAGTATTCTTCCTCCCCTCAGGCATGTATCAGTGCTATGAATGATAAGAGAAAGACACAACTTGTATTGGTTACTAATCTGCTTTTCAATTTTTTGTTTCATCCCCTACTCCCTCTTGCCTTGTTTTTTCTTTTTTTATGGTATATCCTGCACGTAGTGTGTATGGCGTAGTTATGCTGCTGATGAGAAATCAGTTTCCATTGCTACCTGGAAGCCTCATTTGAAGGCCTTGCATACCTGCAGCCCTACAAAGTAGGTACAAATATGGCAGCTGGTGCTGGTTTTGATGTGTGTTCAAGCTTATAGAGAACTAGTATTTGTCTGTTTCGTCTTGGTTTGTTGTCTTAAGTCCTCTCAAATCTTCTCATTAGAAATTTCAACTAACAAATCAGATCAATATAATGTAGGAGCCTAGGAACAAATACAAATCATTGCTATTTATCTTAAAAGTGCACAGGCATTAAAAAACATCTTCCCAACAACCCACTCATGCATCACGGTTAATGATTCACCTCATTCCAAATTATGCTCAAGGAGAAAAATATTAAGTTTAATGGAGAGCTTGTTCCTTGGTTCAGTGGTGTGTTTATGCCTGTGCCTCTGTATAAGGCTGAGGCTGCTGATCTACCTTTCCAAAGAAAGAGTGCCTTGTGCTATTTTGCAGGTGAACGCACCGGGGAATTTGCCCCTTTTTGTCATAACTTCTGATATGTTCAGTATTTCCTTAGGATAAACTATATACGCAGTCTTACATACAGACAGTGGAAGAAGACTCAAAAAACCTGCTGCCACAGTTTGGCAGACAGGAAATATTTGATATCCTAGTTTGGGTGAGAATTCACAGAGCACTGGCAGCCCAAGACTTTTCAATAATTCAATAAAAGGTTTAGCAGAAGGCAGCAAGTTGACTGATTCAATGCAGGGCACAGATCAGGAAGTAAAAAACACTTGATAAAGATCAAAAAGGAGAGCGCTAAGAGCCTTATGGGAAAGCTCTGATAAGCATCTTAACTGTTGTTAATTGCAGACAGTGCAAGAGAATTAGTGGTTTCTCTCAAAGCTGGGTGATGAACATCCACATGACAGTAAAAAGGTAATTGTGTGCCAAAAAGCTCAGCCAAAAAGAAGTTTGGCTGGGTATCCAAAGCTGATCTTTGAATTTCAAAGAGTTGACAAGAACAGAGCCGTAAGTAATCCATTACCCTAACTCTAATTCCAAACTGCTCTACACTAAAAGGAGCTTTTAGATTAAAAGTTACATGAAGTATTGATATTTTACATATACAAACAGGCTGAAAGCAACATTAGTATAACTGGATGGGTAGAAATTTACATAAATAATGAAGCTGTATCCCACACAAAATATTCTAAAATATGACTGTCCCTCAAAAGTGCATCTACTTCTTATTTTAAATAAGCATATTGCTGTGCTAAAATTGAACCTTTTTATTTACCAGAAATAACTTATCTAATAAGAAACTACAGCTTTCTGTTATATATGTGTCAGCAATGCATTTTGCCTAAGTGCTTTGCCAACTCAGTCTGCAGTGGTATGTACTAAGCATGTTATGCATGTGTTAAAAAACCTGAAAAGTTTCTTCTCCAGAAGCATTGTAGTTATGAGTCTTGCTTGAATGTTGTTGTGGTTGCAATGTAACGTGTGTGTTGTGCACCAATTAACATATCCATTTATGTCTATCATACATATAACATCATCTCTAACTAAGCAATGTGATTACTATCTGCATAACAAGTATGTTTTTCCCTCCCACTCCCTGACCTGAAGAAAAGAACAAGGGGAATCTTCTAGCAGGTTTGTAGTTTCTTTTATTTCTTTTATCTGTGAAATTGCTGTTTCCTAATGGCTTTTAGATGTCTTGGGTTCTGTACAGTAGGTTCAATGAACTGCAACCATTGATGGATAATAATCACAAATTGGATCTTTTTAAACCCATATGCTGCTGAAATTTGCTTCTTTGTCCCAGTTTTTCTACGGGAAAAATAGGCAATTTTTTACACATCTAACATGCTGTAGCTTTGAGAAAAGCTCAGTTTGAACAATGACAGAGCAGCCAGCGGACCAGCCTCCCCAGACCCAGCTCCTGGGCAAGGACACGTCCCCAGCTTCTGCTGTAGAATCAATGCAGGAATTGCAGAGGAAGTTACAGACATACAGCCTCATTTGGGAATGTGAAGAAGCCCACCAACCCTCCATTGCAGGGAGGACCCTTTGGTGGGTCTGGTTGGGTGTCACCTTTGCTCTGCAGGAGCACGCTCAAGGCTTCCTCAGTGCCATGTCTCCACATTTTCCAGCTTTTCTGTCATCCCCTCCTAAGGAGCATTTTGGGACATAGGAGGTGGGGGGAAAGCAGCACTGCAGGGTCTCACCTTCTCCTGGCTGCATGGCTTGCACTCCCCCATGGCTCAGTTCAAGCAGAGGAGCCAGACTGGTACGTCTGGTGAAGAAAGCCCCACTGCTGTCAGCCCGGAGCACAGGTGGGCTTCCACCCATCCTAGATCCCAGCTGAGCATCACTGCCTACAGCTGGCAGCAGCAAGCCTTGGCAGGGCTGTCCTCTCTGGGTAAACAGAGCTCTGGAGAGCCATGTCCTAAGGCAGTGGGAGAAAATGCTGGTCTTTTCTGTACTGATAGCCCAAATCCTTAGGGACAGGAAAGGCTTCAGTGGCTAGAAATGACTCTATCTCAGAAACTCGTTAGGGATGGGAATCAGCAGGCATTTGGCAGCTGGCACTGTGGTATCAGCATGCTCAGAGAATAGCAGACCTTACCTCCCAGCTGAAAATGCTGAAAAGCCAAAGAAAAAAGTGTTGATGACATATGAGCCCCTGAAATACATCCAGCCCCGAGTTGTACTGTGGTTCACAAATGCTTCTGGGTTATTCAGTCTTCACATCAATTACCCATGTCCCATACCACTTCCCAGACCGCTCCTCTGGCACCTGACTCCGACCTTCTCCTCCAAGCACATGTAACTGCTGTTAGTGTCACTGGAACTCAAGGGGACAGGATTTGCTCTGTCAGTTCTGGGACTTTTTGTATACATTACCTCCACAGGCTTTCACATTGAGTTCATTAAATTATTACAGTCTGATCCAAACTTCTTGCACTCACCAGCTGTATTTCCAGCAGCATTTAAAAATTTTTTTAAAGGTGACAGAGAAGTTGCCAGTAAATGAGTACATCACTCTAAAACTGGGATTTTTGCAGAGGGGAGAGGTTATTCCCAGTTGTACCAGCAAGCACTAAAAGAGACAAACTTACTTACAATAACTGGAAACTAGATGAAAAAAAAAAAAAAAAACAAAACCCAAACACTCAGCTGTCAAAACCATGCTGTGTTCTCCCAATTGTGGCTTTAAAAGAAGTCAACAATTTAGCCAGATTTATTCACTTTATTTTCACTGAATGGAACATGTTTACTCCTTCAGAAACACTTAATACATGCACTGCTGCAAATTAGTGTATATGTAAAAATGAACTAGTTAACTTCTAAGATCATGTTCTACTGTAAGAACCCTACAGATCTTTTAAAAAAATATGTGTTTTTTCAGTGGCTGTTTTTTGCTCTTATGCTGATATATCACTGTATGTTTGTATCACTGAAAATACATGTGGTGTATGTGGTCTTTTGTGGCAAAGATGTAAAAGCAAACTGCTGCAATGTACTTTGAGATACCTGTCCTTGACTATTTAACTTGTTTCTTTCTGCCATGCTAAGTGACTTGCATGGGATGCTTTGTGAACTAAGATTCTTCTTGTTTCACTCTTTAAATGAAGAAGAGTTAGCACAAGCAATACATTGGATTGAATTCTGAACATGCTCTTTGCTCTATATTCCCTTCTAACAGTGAGGAAAAAGTTGTATTAGGGAAAAGTTAATTATCTTCTTTCCTACCAAATTGACTTATATTTACAGAAATTAATTCTTGCGTTTTGTCATGTATAAACCTGCAGTCTTTCATTAGGTGACTAAATGTTGCTCTGCATTTGAGTTGAGACAGCTGTGTTTATGAGGCTGCAGCTTCAGATTGATTTCAATAATATGTATGTTGTATTTTCCAAAATTTTATGCACAAGTATTCCAATTAATAATTTATCAAAGTATTGGTAGACAACCTCTCTGGTGTATCCAGGCTATAAATTAGATATTTCTATAAATCAGTTCCAGAGTTGTGCAAGTTATTTTAAAAGACTATATCTTAAATTCTTAATATCTGCAAATGCACACACTGAAAACAGGCAAACATTTATCTCTGTTCAGTTATACAACATGGCTGAAATAGCTCCTGTGCAGGAAACTAGATCAAGACTGATGAATCTTGTCACATACAGAGAGCATAATCAGTCTTAAACTGTGTGTAGGACATGCACTGGGTGTCTGCAAAGGATGAATGTCACCCATCTAGTCTTGTAACTCACAAGGCTGAATATGCATTCCCTATTCAGACAATTCTCTCTGGTGCAATAAGGAGCAGTTTTGCCAATATAAGATCTTCAGGGGAAAACTCAGCCCTGTTCTGAGGGAAACAAGTAAATTATGTTATGGAATTCTTTCACCTCCTATACTATATCTGTTTCTAAAAGTAGATTTAATGTAAACAACTCTGCATGCACCATATAAAAAAGAAATTGCCAATGATGCATAATCTAACTTGAGGTGGAAAACCTAACCCCTTACCCAGCACTGGAATGCTTAGTAACAGAGTCCTCTATCTCCCCTCACTCCTAGTAAGCTTTGTAGTAATAAACAGAAGCTCTTCAGGATGTACACCCCTCGGAAACATAGGTATTCAGCATCCTGCCTATTCACATGATGTTTGAGAATGCCAACTAACATCAGGTGCATGATCCATTCACTTCCCCTCCTCAGTGCTTTAAAGTTCCTTACTTCTCCAAATGATGTTTCCTATTTATTTTTAAGTGCTTGTAAGTCCCTTTTTGCTTGTTGCCTGCAGTGCCATTAACACAATGGCAGCAACACCAGTTGTTTCAAACTCATCCAGCCAGACAATTGCAGTGGCAGTACATCGCGGTTTTACGAAGCCCCATTCCCCTTCTCTGCCTGAGACTTCAACTTTTGGAATGCATTGCCCTGTGGAGGTCTAAAACTGGGGTTGAATATTTGGGTAAAGCCATTTCCCCAAGTCCAAGAGGATTTTTATGACCATGGCAGTCGATTTCTCCACCTAATTATTAGTGGAGAATATTAAGCTATAGCATGCTAGGCAATTACAACAGCCAAAATGTGCAATTGTTCTTGAGAAGAATCCCCTTGGACACACTTGTGGGTGATGTGCCTGCATCCTGTACTGTAAGGTAGAGGAATGCATGTGAAATCAAGCATCTGCTTCAGCTGAATTCTCTGGAAATTGTGTCTCTTACCAAAAATGGTAATTCCTAGATAGATTAATCTTACGGGAAGAAGCCTATGATTCATATCTCAAAGTGATCGCATTTTTTCTTACTGATAAAAAATAATGTAAAAGACAGTGGAAGCACAAAGTGATTACAGAAAATTAGGACCAAAATAGTTTCTCTTCATTTAGAAATTGTTTTGGAAAAGGAAAAAATGCACAGGCACCCTGAATATTTACGTTTTCTGTTTGACAATTGAACTATAATATACTGTGGCCTGAAATTCTTGCTATTACTTATTGAAGGTATGAGATACAACACAAAATTTCTTGAGTTTGTGCTCCTAGCATGAGACTGGTGGTGAAGTCTTTGAACTTTAGGTCTCACGGTATTATCCATTGCATTTGCAATTGTTCAACTTAGCTTAATTTCAGTAAAAGAATTTGTAGGCTCAGTAAGAACCAACACCTGTATTTATAGGTAGCTAACTGCTGAAAATTGGCATGTACATCTGCTTGCTGTTGTTTGCCACAGGTGATAATTTCTGGCAGTTTTACCTTCTGTCTCAAGACTCAAAGCCTTCTTCCTCACCCTCAGGCCCTCCAGTTATTTCAATTTCTTCCTATTCCTGCTCCCACCAATTGGCTCAGTATGAAAAGCTGAAAAACAAGGTGAAATTAAGGCTAGTAGCAATCAGTAGTGCTGCAGGTCTGAGGCCGAGGCAGAGCAGAAGTTTTAAATTGACCAGAAATCTAGGAAGGTGGCAGGCAAATGGGGAAGTGGGACTGGGAAGGAAAGAGATGCTCAGTTAATAAAGTATAGGGAGATGGTCCGTGGAAGACGGAGAGAGCAAAGGCTTGTCTGCATTTGTCAGTTCACTCTAATCCAGAGTAGTCATTTGGACCGGGAGAAAGTGATGGTTCCCTCTGCAGTGAAGCTACAGTGACCTCTAGTGTCCCTATACACCCCTTCCTTCATAGCTCAAAGGGGAAAAGGCAGAATTTGAAAACGCAGAAATAAAAATTAGAAAGTCATCTGCTGTCCTAGGGAAGCGAGCGCCTTGGGCATGAAATGGGAAGAATGAGTCATAAGATCCTACAACTGACCTTTCAGAAGGCAGACAAATACAGAAAAGTCATTTGCTTCCTTTTCTACAGCTGCCAGTTGTAATTGATCTCCACTCAAAGATGCTTCAAAGCTCGAGTGTTATCGATAAGAATACAGTCCGCAACTTTCAACCTGCAAGAAGAGAGGAGTGATAGGTCCAAAGAGATAACCATTGCCAGGGAATTCTGTCATAGGAAGAAAAATGTATGTCAAGTAATTGGGCTAAATTATCAGCCATATAAAGTACAAGAAATTATGGACAGACACACATCTGAAGGAATGCAGAGATAACTGGAGACAGCTGTGAATCTCTCAGATTATTGTAATTTATTTTTGATTTAAGAATTCGTGCTATTTTATTTTCATGTTTCTTTCTCATGGTTTTTGCCTTTTGGACAAACACACAAAGTTTGTGAATACTTATGGGGATGAGTGAATATCCAGTGGTAATTAACAGGTTTACATTGATTCAAGGGATTTCCTTTGGATATCAGATAAAAAAAAGAGGAGAAGGTGAAAGATAAAAAATATAATAGGACAGGACCTGAAAGGTTGAAGGATTTTTAGCGCACACAAGCCAGTACTGACACAACCAGCATTAAATCAGAATAAAGGGCCCTAAAGGAGTCACTGGCTATTGATTCAAATGCAGAATGTCCAAAGATGCTTGAATGGTGTGTTATCTTCACTCTGCAATTTTAACACCATCTCTACTGGTATTGCAACAAAGAATCCAGAGCCAGGAGTTAGGCTTTATCCTATAAGGAAAGGGGCTTTCGCTCTAGGGAAAAGCCTGGTCAGGGTATGCTCAAAGTGCTCTGATGCAATTACTCCTTCACGATCTGTTATTTATCATACATAGGAGAGCCCCAAGACACTGTGTTCCCAAGCACAAGCTTTCTTCTCTCAACCTTTCTTCTTCACTATCAGTCACACAATTTATGCCTGTGCTGAGAAGGACCCAGTGACTTCAGGAACATTTCCCACCAGTCTCAAAATAGGAACAGGGATCCAAGAAGCAAAGAACTGCTCTAACTAGTCTCTTTGGGTATGCATCTCAAGATGCAGGAGAGAGTTTTCAAACCCTCCTTCCTTCAGGGGCTGTGTTTCTCTTCACAATGCAGTACTCTCTGCATGGACCCTTGGCATGCCAGTACATTGTCATTGCTACAAAGCTGACATGATTTGAGTTTTTAAGTATAAGCTCTGCAGTTTACATTAATATTTTAATTCTCAGCATTGCACTTTTGACAATGTCTGTAGTACAAAAAAAAATGCCTACTGTTCCTTTCAACATTGCCTCTCTGCGTTGATTTGGAGAACTAAAGATATTCAGGTTAAGTAGTCATTGTGTACCATTCAGCTTTTATAAATGAAATAACCATGTCTACCAATCATTTAAAGGCAGCCACTGCTTTCATTAGTACAAATTAATTGACAGAACAACACATGTGCTGTTTTGATGTCGGTTTTAAATTTTCATTTATATTTTGGAGTTGATGTGGTTATTAAAAAATATGATCTATATAGATAGTTTTTATGGCTAGTTTACCCTTTTTTTTTTCATTTTTATTAGTGCAGCAGGAAGAGAGCTGTCCAGAAACTTTTTAACTCTGTTTGAAAAAAAATAAAGCATTATTATACTTCATTTTTCAATAGCAAGTACAATTTGAGCCATAAGGGGAGTTAAAAAAAGGGGGACAGTCGTAAGAATAATATCTATAACAAGAAGTCGGTTTTGATTCTCTTCCTCATTCTGTATAATATGACAATGCAATAATGTGGTTAATAAATATTTTACAGTTTATATTTTCATTGCTGTGAAATGCAAAAGATTCCTGAGCTGAAATATAATTCAGTCTTGAAATGTAATTTGTATTCAAAGCTAAATTCTGGAACACTTTTCTTTCAAATATTAGGTTCTCTGGGTCTTTTGTATTGCTTATGCCACAGCATTGGGTAACAATTTACAATGGAAATAGATAACATTTTCATCCCTGTGATGTATTTATTTCAACAATTGCTTATTTGGGCAAGAAAAGAAAGGGATTACATTGAGAAATTATAGTAAAGATATTCTTTCAAGTAATCCAACATGCCATATAGAAATACATTTATCTAGTAATCTTTCTATTGATATGCTCATTTTTCAGTATTCTTGAAAATTATCACATTATAAGCATCCCAGCATGTGTTTTGCCTGCAACAAACTGCATCCTTTCTGCTCTCAGGGATGTTTGTACTCAGACTGAAATGCTATGCTTTGCTATGCATGGACAAAGATACGTTTATCTCAACATTTCATGGCCACAGAGGTTCATAACTATTTTCCATTTCATATAATTACATATTAACATTGTATTTTCAGAATGCAGTAGATTAAGCATCTAAGAACCACATAGTCCATATTAGCATTAGTTAATTATCTGCAGGATCTGTTCCTGTTCAAAACTTCTTATGAGCATGCTGAAATTAAATGCAAAGACCTTGAGAGTACTAGAAAGTGTCTGAACTTCAAGAACCACCATAATTTTCAGGTAGACAGTCTTTGGTAAAGGTGTTTTAAAAGACCCCCTGCAAAGCCTACACCAGGGCAGTAGGACTGCAAGTCCCAGCAACACCATACCATGAACAGGCACTGCATTGCCCTCATCATCTCTCCCCTTGAAAGAACAGGACCACTGATCAAGGTGACCATTCCCTTGCTCAACTAATTGAATTTAACCTTGCATATAAAACAAGGTTTCCAGACCTTGGTATCAGACTCCTTCTCTGTTTGCTCTTTGTGTCTTCTGCTACAGGAAGGGACAAACGAAGACAAAAATATTAAATAATTAAAAAGTATAGGTAGCTAGTCACAGTGACCACAGGATGTTCATCAGATATGTTTGGAGAAAGGTAATTTAAGCACCAGGAAATAGAAAAATCTACAAAACCCACATTTAGCTGGCTGGGGGAGAGGATTACAAGCACAGTAGAGGGGAAAGAAAACCCCTTATAACTGGCCATAAGAGCACAGGGTCACAACTGGTGCAGCAGACACAGCCATGAGCTTGGCTGGGCTCTGTTACCTGTCCAGTACCACCTGCACATGGTCAGCTCCCAGCTAAATCCACAGCAATGACTTTAGGGAGCACACACCATGTCATTACGTTTCCATTAATCAGTCATCATGCTGTTTCTTGGATATTTTATTAATTTTGGTTTTGTCTTGTCCAAGTAAGTGCTCTAACAAGGAATTCTGGATATGAGTGATCTCTAATCATGCATATGAAATGTTGGAGGTGCCACATCCTGCAAAAGCATGAATATACACTAACAGTATTTTTTGCCTGCTTAAAAAAAACTCAAACCAGACAATACTACATGGCATGCAGTAACAATAAAATACAGTTTGGTTTTGTTTATCTGAAGATATGGCCAGAAATGCACTGAACTTGGCTGACTAAGATGGAAACAAACCTTCAAGTTTGAGGAATAGAAAAAACATCATAGACATTAATGAATAATAATTGGGTGAAATTGTTTCTATTTGTTATTTTTAATTTCCTTTAGAAGGTTATTCTGTACTGTATGATAGACTGGCGATGCTAATGCTTCTATCAAAAAACAATTACATCAAATCAGTTCCATTCTCAAATTAAATATATTAATAAAATATATTCAATATATTATAAATATATTCAATGAAAATAAAAGTGTTTGGGAAACATTCATATCAGTGAGATTTTTTACACATTATTTTCAATAATCATACAATAGAAAAAAGAAATTGATTGAGGTAACTATGAAATAAAATACATTTCTCTCTCTCACAGTCAAAAGCTAAGTTTCAAGGAGCGGGTGCGGATGGCCAGCCCACGAGGTCAAAGCATAAAAAACAGGCAGTCTTCAGTGGGAGATCGCCGGTCCCCAGGCGCTGACATTGCCACCGAGGGCAGCCCCACCAAAGTCCAGAAGAGCTGGAGCTTCAATGACCGAACCCGCTTCCGGCCCTCGCTGCGGCTGAAGAGCTCCCAGCCCAAACCCATGGTTGATGGTAGGAGTTGTTCACCCCTGCTTGCCACTGCACGCTGCTTGCCACTGCACGCTGCTCCCAGCCTGCTCACACACCTGCACAGTGATTGTACACCTTTTAGGAAGGCAGAGAGAATTGCAGAGTCACAAACCAGCTACAGTCTTCTTCAAAGGCCCCAGTAATGTCATTGTTTTTTACTAAGAAATCATGTCAGTGGTGCATAGGGAACAACTGGTGGAAAAGGGGGTCGCTGTGAAAAGTCACAGTGGGATAAAGGCATCCCAGGGAATCCCAGGGAATGCAGCAGCTCTTCTGCCATGGCCCCTCTCCCACTGCTGAGCTCAGCTGCTGCCCAAACCTGCTGCCTCTTGCTGGTGGTCCACAGAGCACAGCCAGCATTGTCTGTGCCTTTGCCAGCCAGGAGCACAGCTTGTGCAGAAGTGGCTCACTCAGGCAGAGGAGTCCCAGTGCCTGCACTGGCGATGCAATCACCTGCCACCAAGGGATACACTACTGGGTGCTTTCAGTTTTACAGGGTTGTATCTGCCTCGATAAGGCAGGTGGATTTTGCAAACAAAACCGGTGTTATTGCTTTTATATATTGCTTTCTATAAGGTATTTGGATGGAGGAAGCACTCCTAAAATGTAAAGAGGTGGATCTTGGTAAAAATGGCTTGTTGAACCTGCAGCAGGCAGCCCAGCCTTTCCCTCGAGCTGCCTCCTATCTCTAGCTTAAGTCCAGTTTGGCATTAAACTAACTGGTATTCGGGCAAGGATCTTCCTCTGACAAAGCCTGCTAAAACAGACAGTGAGTCCTCTAACCAAGGAGCACCAAACTGGGTGACAGCAGCCCCCTGACAGGCAGGAGCTGAGAGAAACTGACCCGTGTGTGAGATGGGTCCAGCACTGAAAGGAGCACTCACATAGCTCTGGGGGTACTGCTGCCCCAGTGGATTTTGTTTTGGGTTCCTGCATTCCCATATTTCCCAATCTATGAATGTTTTGTTCTTTCTTGTGGTACCCTCCATGTAAAAAACAAGGGAAACAAACTGGTTGACTGCCACAGAATGCAGCGACCCTGCCTGAATGGGAAAGGTACAACCTCTTTCTACAGTGGCATCATGCATGCTACATCCAACAATTGTGGTAAGACTAATTAGACAGAAGTGAGATGTTGATGTCGCTTCCTTTTTAAGAGCACATATTATCACAAACGTGTAGGTTGCAAAAACTCATTGAACTGCAATGCCCCATCCCCAGTGAGGATGTTCTACACAACAGAACTCTTCAGGAAAAGCCTGGGTAAATAAACATTTCCTGGAGGACAACCAAGACAAACCAATGGTATTTGCTAAGATCGTCATTCCAGGCTAGCCCTCTCCATGGAGACGTCTCAAATTTTCTGAAATGCCAAATTTGCCTGAGGTACAGTGAGCTGCTGGGGTGTATCAGCCACCAGGCCACTATTCAGGTTGTTCCACTCCACTGTCCACTCCTATCCACTCCTATCTCCATCCTGGGTTACAGGCCCTTGCTTGTGTCCCATGGCAGCTGTATCACAGGGGCTGTGTGACCTAGCCTGGGTCTCACGCTGATGTGAAGCTCAGCCAAGGCCACAATGGGAACTGAGAAATGCTCTAGGTGGCATAGTGGTTGAAGCTACCCTGTCTAAATTTAGGCATCCTACATAACCACTTATAAAGCACAAGTATCATCCCCAAACCGCATCAGAAGTAAGTTCATAGGTTAAAACCCTGTAACTCACACCATGCCTTCAAGTGACCTAAGGAGAAAGTAATTTTTTGAGCACTCTCAGAGTATCAGTGGCTCACTTTTGCCCCAGCTCTGCAGTCTGCACCTCCCTGAAGCACCTGTTTCATTTTTCCTCAGCCCATTTATCATAGAAGCATTTCCTCAGCATGTCCCCTATTTTGTCCTGCACATCAATAACAACTATCTGCACAAGCAGACCATGCTGCCTCTGATTGTTTCCCCCTCACGGAAAAGGTGGCATAAACAGCACCTTGGGTATATCTGGAGATAAAAGACAGAAACAACAACAGAGCACTCATTGCTGTGCGTAAACCCTTGAAGATCTTCCCGCTCCTCAGGGTGAGCACAGCCTGTTTCCTGGTCAGTGATTTCCAGCTACTAGTCCACCCTTATGAACTGGGGCCAACAGATACAACCCATTTCTCATCTGTGGCAGAAGGAACAGCTTCCATTGTCTCCAGCTTTTAGGCAAACGCCAAGTTTCCATTCTGGGACCTCATCCAACTCCTTCTAGGACCAGTATGATTAGAGAGATGTCCAGTGTGCTCACTGCTGACAGACAGCTCCCTTCTGCCTTACCCAAACTTTTGCAGGAAAAGTCGGTCACTACTAACCTTCATTTCTTTTTCTTTCTTTTCATTCATAGCTTGATACTTTCTGCATTTGACAGCTCAGTGAAAAAGATCTCAAGATGATGTATTTAATTTAGAACATCTTGCATTTGTCACTGGATGAAAAAAACAGTATTTGCAGCATATTATTCTTATCTCTTGCTTGCCAGGTCCTCCAATTTCCTCCTTGAGGTATTCCCCAGCCAAATAATTAATAATTTTGTCAGGACAATCATCAAGCCAAAACTGGAAGCCAAATTTTTTGGGGTGAAATCTTGGGCACAAAACAGTACCCTTGAACATCTGGTCCTTCTAGGGAGTCCTACATCTCTGTAGGGTATTTGGTGGGAGAAGAAATTACATTACAATATACCTTTGGGGCAGTGACAACATAGTGCTGGATACCCAGTTCAGTGTCAAAACTTCATATCAGTGAAAAAAATAGAGTCTTACTATGAACTTCCTCTTCCAAAAGACAAAAAAATAGAAGACATTTCACTGTATGGGATATGGAGTTGTAAATGCTTTGCCTAGACAGAGGACTGATTTCTGTGTGAAAATAAAAGAAAGATGCAAGTCTGTAAGGAGAGGCTTCCAAAAGGAAGGAAAATTGCTAGCATATGAGGATGATTTAAGGCAGATAGATGGTCGACACAGAGACTTTGCAGTGCTGACTGAGTTCTGGTAAGGACATGGCTGGAATCTGGGCCAAAGCCATCAGAAAGAGACTGCTGGAGAAACTCAACATTAGCAATCAGAAACTGGCTTGCAAAGGGAGATTTTGGTCCAGACAGGAGCCCATGGGGGTAGCTAAAATGCTAACCTGATTGAAAATGTAGTAGCTTGCCTCTTAGGCTACCCAGCAATAAACACTCTAGCATTCCCCCACTGCATATTAAAATCATAGAAGGAGAATTTCTTGGCAGCAAGTAAAACACTTAAGCCAGCCACTGGTACATCCCAAAAGGATTTTGGCATAACAGCCTTAGAACAGTGTGACAAAAACCATTGCACAAATGGCATTATTTATGGCTAGTAACAATCTTCTGAAACTGCCATAAACCATTTATTGCCATTGACAAAGTGGGTCTGACAATGGCAGTATTTCAGTTACATATGAGCATTTGCAAATGGAATCCAAACCTGAGAGAGGTTTGATGGTTAGAGACGTTTTTGGTGGCCTGACCAGAGATGCTTTCTAGGGCATTCAACAACAGTGCCTGGGAAAGTGAGTATCAAGACTTACATAATCAGATTTTAAATACATGTGCAGTCTCTGGTGACATTTAGTTCACAACTTCCAGAGATCTTGTTGAAGAGGGGATTCTGCACAAATTAACAAAGGTGCCAGAATGCTGTATTTCCAATCTCTGTTATCAGCCTGAAAGGGAAAAATCAGGATGAGGCAGATGAAAGAGAAATTTTCACCAATCAAGCATGGTAAATAGTGAAGCTTTACAAAGCACACACTTAAAAGGGATTGTAAAAAGGGTCATGGAACAGCCTTCCCCAAAGGGATGCTATGTCCCACAGGCAAAGGTGCTGCCTGGCCTTGGAGCCCCTCACAGCCCCCTGTGCACCTGTACACAAAGTGAGCCAGGAGCTACCTCTGGCCCCAAGGCCTCCTCATGCAGTATGGATTTGGTTCTTCCCTGTTTTGTTAACAAAACCAGGGAAGCTGCAGCCAAACTGTCTGTGGGGAGTGGTGCCCAGAACATGAGAATACTCACCAGCAGGGTCAGTCTGTGCTAGTTATTAAATAGTACAGGTGATCACATGCCTTGCTTAAGGCACTGTGCCCACGCCTTGTTGTATGGTGTGTATCCATCCACAGACACTCAACCACACAAAATCTCTTCTTTACAATGGTGTTCCTGTCCTGTTTTGTTTTCTGCTTGTCTTACTTTCTGAGGAACAGAACCTTTTCTGCTTAAATCATCCACTAGTCTTGTACCACCACAGCTGAATTAATGAACCAATATTATGTTGTGGATGCAGTTTTCTGTGAGGGATAAAAATACCGTATTATATTTGGTTTCTACCATCCCATGCTTTTAAGCCTCTGAATGAGTTATTGTTCTTTACTGTAACCTAGAGACATTGTGTGGCTTTTTGAATAAAACATCAAAAACGTTCAGCACTGGAGATATTACAAACATATTTCATTTGATTAATTAAAAAGAAGTCTCTAAGGAAATATTTGATTTCTTGCACCATCCCCAAACATTATACACTCACATGACCTCTAGCCTTTCATTCCCTACAGAGTACTTGCACAAAATCCTGAGGGTAGAGTATATTAGAAGAGCCATGGAAAGAATGCAATTGTGCATTTCAGCCCCCACATCCTCGGTTACTACCATGTAATTTATGTATTGCAAAAATGACAAGTTTTCCTTTCAGTAGCATAAACAGCTTGACCTTGGATAAAGTTCACTTGATGTGGCAGAAGTCCTTAGTTGGGTTGCTTCTACATCTAAGCTTAAATTTGTTAGTTCCATGTGAAGCTGCATGTTGTCAAAGTTTGAATGAAATTTATTAGCAATATATCAAAGTGTGCTATACAAGAGATTTATTTTCTTGTTATTGCCTTCCATAGAGCAGATAGAGCTCTCATTTATTACCATTGTCACTGTAATTAAGTAGGAAGATCTGGCATTCTGATCTAAGCTCTGAGTAATTTTTGTGAAAATAAGTACAGACCATTGGTTTTGAGGCATTATTTTAGCTTATTCTAGCCAAAGTCCTGGCGAAATGAGTCCACAATTTAGTCTCTTTCTTTACAATACCTCTTGAAGAACTTGCTGTGCACCATCTCTCACTGGACTCAGTGGTCACAGGTACAGTGATAATGATTATTAAGCTTAGCTCTGTGAGAACAGCAGCAGACCATCACACAGAAGCATGATTTTCATGGCTTTTGGATACTTCATCTGCAGTGAAGACAATACTAATGAGATAAGAAGTAATTTTGAGAGGACGCTCATAAAATTTCCTAACCACATGTAACCCACTTGCACCAAATCTGAAACATTTGAGGAATAGTTTTATTTTTATGAAGCATTACCAAGGAAAGCCTTCATGACTTTTTAAAATACAGAACTGTCCTGTAGATACATGAATCCAAAACAGCTATAGTCCTCTAACCCTTTGCCCCCAGTCTATGATCTCCCTCAACAACAATACCTGGAAATCTCCCAGGGCACAGGACCTCTAAGGACCTTATGGAATATCAGACATATATCAAGTGATGTGTGCTACAAGGTCTTGCAGAGAGACAGTCAATTAAGTGTGACATTTAGCTCATTAGTCTGTATTTCCAGGTACTATCATATGTTTCTGCAATTTATTTTACAGTTTTTACTTCTTGGATGTCATATATATAAAATAACAGAAACATGTAGCTAAAAATACACTAAAGCCATAGATTTAGAGTCACCTTCTTTAACTTTTCTCACATGGCCATCTAAAGTTGCTGGCTAATTTTCTACTATTTATAATAAGATCAGTCTTTCAAGCAGCATAATTATTGTGCATTTAATGAATTGTTTTTAGAAAGTCTCCTGGTCCTCCATATCATCATTCAAAATTAAAAGGATTCCTTTTTAATTAAGTAGTGGGAGCTGTTCCATGAAATATTGCCAGTGCAGAAATTTCTGAGAAGTCAAATAATAACCAAGGGAAGAGAATGCTAGAACTTTAGATATTTGGAACTTGCTTGCATTATATTATAATTGATATATATTAAGTTTCTGACCTTAAAAAAATTGTACTTACAGAGAAAGAAAACTATATCATTATATCCAGAATATGTAAAAAACTTTCCACCAATTCTATCTTCCATTTTAGCCAAATCAGAGGATTTTCAGAAATGCTTTAACATAGCTAATGTTGTTAGGGATATTCTTTAAGATACACTGTGTCACATTGCACTGCAATTCCCAATGATGCCCTCTTCTCCCCATCTGGAATGCTTTGTGTCTTTCAGAAGAAAGACAAGGAATGGGCTATTGATATAGCACTACTGAACTCCCCATCAGTGCTGCCAGTAGAGTAGAGGCTCTGGCTGGGCAGAAGGCAAAGTTTACAAGCTTGTGCAAAAGTGCTCCTCCTTACAGGAGGCACCAGTTTTCTTCCTTTTCTGAGAAATTTCTTTCTAGCATGGAAAAGGCAACCATTTCATAAAAGCTCCCTTTAAACAATATTTTTAAATGTTGTAAGTCTTATTCCCTTTTTCTTATTTTTTCCACCTGAACACTGTTGTCTCCTACCAGGCATTTTGGTGTCATTTTCTAGAGAAATAATAAGTATCTAATGTGAAGAGCGCATCACGGAAGTACTTGTTCCGCCTTCTTCCTTCTTTCTTGATTAGAAGAAACTCTTTTCTTTTGTTGGTTTCTTTTTCCAGAGATCAAGGAAATAAATACATAATTCACTCCCTTGGGCCTCCTTTTTCTGGCCTCTGCTCTGGAAAGCATGTAAACATGGGCTGCTGCCTTTCCCGCTCTGGGGGAGCTTTGGGCATTCTTATTAAGTATGTGATTAAGTTCCATCACAATTAGCATTGCTTTCTTTAGTTTATTTTTCCTATAGAACTTGATGAGCAATCAAAGTAAAAAAAAGTAATTGAACTATGTACTGTGAGAGAGTCAGCTTGTTGATGTTTCAAAGCAAAGGTAAATTGGAAAGAAAATCAGTTATAGGGGTAGTGAAGGGATTTTTGTATTCATGGTTCAACAAACAGGAGGATAATGAGAGCTTGTGAAGAGGTGAGAAGTTTCATGAAACATATTTAAACAAAGGCACTAGGCTAATAATTTCATTTATAGAAAAGGAAATTGCATGAATCACATTAAGATAAACCATCAAGATGTTTGTACATAGGATAATTTTTGAGGGGAAAAAAGTAACTGAGATTTTGTGAAACATTCTATGCATTATAGCATCTGTGGAAATACTACAAAATATGTAAAGGATTTTTTTTTTTTTTTTGAGAATGTAGGCTAAATCCCTAACACAGTAAATGTTCATAGTGAAGAAAGGTACTTCAAAGGCAGGGTAAAGTTGAGTGATATACACCTACCTTGCAGATACCCTAGGCATTACATAGAGCAGCACAGCAGAGGCTCTATTTGCTCATGAAGGAGGCTGAAAGAATAAATAATGAGAGTATTAAGCTGCTGGAATTGCTTCTTGAGCAAGAGGTTTCATCTGAGCTCAGTAGCCATGTAAGACCAAGGCAGTTTGGAGTCTCATAATGAAGCAGCTGCCCGGACCCCCCTGCTGCAGCAGACCTACGCACTGGCACCTCCCACAGGGACAATCTGTCCCCTAAAAGCTTTGAATTCATGTCCACCTTTACTTGCCCAGAAGTTAGATGCACTGAATTACCCACTCATTTTCTTTCTGACCACTCACACAGAAGATGAGCACAGATGTGAGTGTGTCACATTGGGGCGCTCTGCACTGCTGCCCTGGGCAGCCAGAGAAGCTCTGCACTCACATGAGGCTGCTGAGCAAGGTGGAGGACAGGCTGTGGAGCTGCATTATCAATTGCTTGGACTTCAATTCCCAACTCAAACTCTCAATTTTGATAACAGTATGGCTCAAAATAACTCAGCACCTGTGAAAATTACACCTCCTTCCAATTTTTACCTTGAGTCACATTTAAATGAAAACCAATCAGACGTTTTTTCCAAACCAGTGTGTTTTTAACCAAGTCAATGCAATACTGTGCTGGGACATGAAGAAGTGCAAGTCATATGCAGGCTATCAACTTCAGGCACCTATTGAGATTTTCCATGTTGTATTGGTTTTGCACAGCCTGGTTCTTGTTAGTGGGGGGGGCACAGAGGTGGCTTCTGTGAGAAGGTCGGTTGTCAGCCTCAGCAAAATTATTTCTATCACCCACATGAAGAACCCTAAGTACCTTTTGCACAGTCAGAGTAAGATCTAAGTGCTTCTGAAAGCTTCCAAAAAACGAGTCAAAAGGTCTATGTTGGGATCACCGTACCAGTCACTATGTCAGAAGCGCTTCCATAGGATTATTCATTGTTTTGGCACACACATTTATTAGTGCTAGATTGTTGTTGCTAGCATATTGCTGTTCCCAGAAAACAACAAGTAAAAAAAAATCTTTTTTATTCTGTTTAACAGGCAGATAATTACTTGAATGTTACTGACACTGAAAGCAAGGAGCAATGAGAGCGATGTCAGTTTTCTCAATGCCAAAGCATGTTATTAAACAACAGAAAACACTTCTAAGAAAGGACACATACTATTTACAGAAATAATAAATCAAGCCTTATGAATAACTTTTGCATAGAGTCATATGAAATGCAGCTAAAAACTTGTAATTTTTTTTGTTGGTGACATATAATGCTTTAGAACAGCCTAATTTTTTGCCCATTCATTTGTGGTGATCATAAATGACTAGAGTTTGCATGAAAAATGCATAAATACTGTGAAAAACAGGGAAATATCAAGACAATTTTACTGGCTTGTGCATGCTTCTTCTATTTCTTGGTAATTGCTGCTTTGCTCTGTGATTAAATCAAAGACTGTTCCGGAAGAAAGAGGAAGAAATTAAAAAGCAGCAAAGACCAGACAGTAGCCCAAAGTAAATAATGTCAAAGATTATAAGACAATGGCAGATGCCTCATCAGCTGTGAAATAAACATGTTCTTTGTTTAAGATCAAAACACATACTGAATTCTAAATATGCCAGTACTAGAAAAAGATCTGGATTGCCAAGTGGACTGACAGCCCTCCTTAAAGAGACGTGCAGGAGTTTGTCTAAATGTGTATTAAAAGATATTTTATGCATTGTTTAGGCCATATTTCTGAGCTGCCCATGGAACAGACTTGAAAGCTGGATAGCTTGTGGTAGAGGTTGCTGGAGAGAAAGAGAGACGAGGGCTAACCCTAGGAAAGAGACTAGCAGCAAAGCCAGGCTCATGTAGAGCAGCTGCTGCCCACAGTTCCTTGTGGAACCCACATGGACCACGCACAGCCACCCCAATGGAGAGCAGAGGATGCAGACAAAGGGCATGGGGAAGGATGTGGATGTGAGCAGGGCTAGGCATGAGCTGGCACTGGGAGGTCTAGCTGCCCCATTAATGCCTAGGAAGGGCTCTCTCTGGGAACAGACAGCAGCTTGGAGAGCATAGCTTAGCCCCATCTGGGAGCTGGCAGAGGTTTGAACAGCTGGAGCTGCTAAAGCAGCCAAACTGACCCCAACTCAGCCCTGACCTCAGCGATGAACTCGAGAGGGACAGAAAGCATACAAGTACATCTCACCTCGTAACTATGTGGTACACAACATGAGCTTCCACTGGAAAAATTGGTAAGAATGTGAACTTTGATTTCAGTGGTGTTTTAAGCTGGAATTTTTTTCTCCACATTGCTACTATGCATTTCCCAAACATTTTCCCAGGTCTGCTCAGTATCCTAAAGAAACATTTATGTTTCCCATAGGAATCAAACAAGGCTATAGCTTTTCACAAGCTTTATTGACCTGTGGTATTGAGTGTCTGCCATAATGAAGGAAATTCATATCAGTGGAATATTAGAAAGAAAAAAGGTGATTTATTAGGAGCAGCATCTCTTATTAAATCTGGCTTAAATTTATTAGAATTTTCCAGCATCTGTCTAAAAATTTTGCAGAGGCTTTTATCCACAAGGGAGCAACATGAAACACTGTAATTGCACCACACAGTTCTCAAAACAGTTTTGCAAAGACATACTTTGGTAAGGAAGCCCTTTTAATAATGACACTGTACTTGGCAAAGGACCCAGGAACCGTATCCGTGAGACAGCCATACAGAAACATGTTTATTTTAAACTTTCAGGTTAGAGTCTCCTGTTTCACTGGGTTTAGACAGCTATAGCTCTTGTGATCTGAGCAGTATTTTTCCTAATTGATCCTGGCATAACTGAATAGATTCAAACATTAGAGAGTCACTGGAAATACCAGTAGCATAAAAAGCTCTGGTTTTAATATGGCACTTATAAATGAGCTGGGAGATTTCCACACTGGGAGACGTAACAGGAGAGGCTGATCAGATATGACACCTGGAAAGTTAGTGTTGTGGAATACTTAGCAGGTCCTGAGATGGTGGTTTAGGTAGTGTATATACCTATCAAATTAATTATGAAGTTTATTTTAGCTAGTCACATTTCTGGGCAGGGATCCAAATGTTATTGAGGCAAATGGGTGGAGAGATGTATATTTTATCAATAAGATAAGCCAAGTCAGGAGTGAAGCTCATGACAAAGTGCAAGAAAAAAACACTCCTGGCATCATTGCAGTCATGACCTACAATAATAGCACTTCAAAGTTTTGCATGAAAATTTCAATTTTACAATTTAAAACTTAACTTTTTAATTGTTGTATTTGATTGTTTCATGTGGACTTAAACATTCTTAAACATCTTTCTTTATTAAGTTGATCTGTCAAAGATTAATTCACCTGTTATTAAAAGCTACAGATGTTTCTCATAAATGTACCGGTTCAGCAAGAGTAATGAAAAAAATATATATGTTCCCAAGGGTAATGAACTAGCCAGACTCATTAAAAAAAAAACCCAACCAAAAAATGCACATGGCTGAACATTAAATCTGTGAAAAAAACAATGCAGTAATACCAGTTCTTGAGGATGCTGTACAAAACTGTTTATGCCAAGATGGCATCCCTATTAGACTTAGAAGGTACCATGACATTTTCAGGCACTTTTGGCTGACAAATAATATTTTTCATCTTTAATCTGCAGTCTTTCTGAAGAAGGAACTTGAAAGAATGTCCTGTAATCATTTGTGTCTCACTGTGCTTCAAATCTGCTTATAATTTAAACCCCTGAAATTATTTACTTGAAGTGTTTCTGAATGACTAAACCTGTTGTTTTAAATAACACCATGAATGTAGGCAGCAACCTAGGACTGGGAAGAAATCTCCTCTGTTACTGAGGGTTACTGAATCCCATCTTTTTTTTCTCTGTTTCATGTCACTCATTTTACACTCTCTTCCTCATGAAGCAGAGACACTTACATGATGAAATACACTGACCTTGACTAAAATTCTTCTGAGCACTTGGACTTTATGCAGTTGAAGAAAGATTATTTGGGAGAAAAAGCACCTACCCCAAGGAATTTTCCTGTAATTCACGTGCCTTTGAAATACAGATGATGTATGGGCATCCATGACCCTGCCCTTCTTGCTCCATTTGTATTCCAGCACATTTTAAGTTTGTAAACCACTTAGTCATGCAGCAGTACCTGTTTTATGTACTGAGTACATTGGACACTTCTGAGATTTCTAGCTAATTCCCAGATGGCAACTCTGCAGAGGTGTTTTTTAGGAAATGTAAAGGATCCACCTTTTTTTGCAGTAACTTGGCTTAAGCTCCTGTGACAAAGGAAGCCTGGAATACCTACATGGCTCTGAGGTTTAAGGTGGCAATTATTAATTCTTGGTAAAAAATTATTTTGTTTATTTTTGCCTGTAATAAAGTGCTGGGTCATTCCACAGCCTGCTTATTAAATGAAATGGATCTTCTCCTTTTTCTTCAATGCCAGGTTGATCAATAGTGGTAAAACTGTAATAATATAACTTTAGCATCCTCTGATTCTGCCATTACATCTGTTAGTTCACTGCTTTCCCATAAAACAGAGAATGTGAGGAAAAACCATGGGATATCAGGAATAACATGCTGGTGCTCAGCTATTAATTATTTTGAAAAATAATAGGGCATTCTTCCTTTCTAATTTTTACTAATTACTCTGGGACTACCAATGCATTTTATGACACAAGCATAGACACACAGGTGCATCACATAGTTCATAAACTGATGGAGGTCTGTCATGCTTGATACATAGTCCTTCTTTTTCCAGAAGCACTATGCAGGCTGTTAGAAAACACTAAGGAAGAGATCATTAAGTTTCTCTTATTTAGTCTGCTCTTGTCTTTTGCAGCTGACACCAGTCTTGGAACAGATGATGTCTATGATGACAAAGGGTGTCAGTGTGATGTGTCCGTAGAAGATCTCACCCCTGCTCTTAAAACTGTCATTAGAGCTATCAGGTGAGTAGAAAATACTGAATGAATAAACACTTGAGTTTCCTTTAGTTCAGGTACTAATAAACTGCATATCAATTCATAAAATGATAGCTAGTTGAACTTATTTCATGGCTATATTTGTTACATAACTAATGCTAATATATTGTGCTTCCTTTCTATTTTAGATAAATTAAAACATTTTATTACTTCTGTTATCAGCTTTTCAATATCTAAAAATGTTACATGATTTGACACAGAAAAGAAAGTAATAGATGCTGTTTTCCGTTATATTTTATGCTATCCAAACTGCAATTTGATGTACTTTTACTGAGTATGTGTCACCTTGCCTGGAAAAGTTATTTCCTTTAAAAATATAGGGTTTTATTGCATTTCCATATTCTTGAGACTGTCATATGACTTTTATTGCAAATTTGTCCTGGTAAGAACAGAATAATTACATTAATTCGATTCTGAAAAGTCTTGCCTACTACTATCCGCTAAACTAAATATAGCCCAAATAATTAAAAACAAATAGTCTCCTTTTCCAAGAAAGTAGCAAACTGCATTGAAACTTATAAAGTTACCTGAACTGAAAGTTTAAACTCACCCTCTTGAAACTGCCAAGGCTATTTAGCTTCCAGAGTATCTTGAAGTATAAATCCTGACAGTCGAAATCCCCACCATGAAGTGTACAGCAACAAGCAAGGAGAGCTCAAGCATTCCCTGTCTGCTGGCAGCAAACCTCAGGTTATCGCTGGGGGTCACCCCACTGGCTCTGCATCACATCAGTGTCCAGCACCTTCTTGGGTGCAGGAAGGTAGCCAGACAGCCTGGCAGCAGCCAAAAGGAATTTCTGCAAAAATCAATGGAAAGACAATGTTTTCCTGTACAGAACCCCCTGCCTGAGTTTTCTCAGCACCATAGGAAGAAAAAACATCGAGCTTTTTATCACATAATTTCATGCGGTGATAACCTATGGGCTACTTGTATTTCCTTCCCCATTTCCATTGAGTAAAATGTAGAGAGATAGTGAGTAAGGCTGTTTCTGAAACTTTTCTACTAGCACAGACAGCTTGATAGATCATTTGCAGACATCTTTTCCTACCATTTTCCAACCTGCCTGGAAATGACCTCACAGGACAATTCAGATACCGGGCCTGTGTCCACGGCCACTGCAACTGGCAAGCCAAAGGTCCCTGATGAAAACCCTGTCTTGCTAGCAATGTTTCAGCAGGTGACAGAAGTCCTTTTTGCACAGTGGACACCCCCTCACAAGGCAAGCCTATTCCCTCAAATGGAAAATGCTCACATTAGGAACAGTCAGCATAATCCATTGACTGTGGTGTCAAAGATGTTTTTCTGTGATGCTGCATTTTAAACTGGATAACTCTTGGTTCCAGGTGAACCTTGCCACTTGTCCTGGCAAGGGATAATCATTCTCCATAGTGTCCAAATTCCTTAAGATTGACTTCACATTTCAATACTTACTTCATGGGGCTCATTTTTTAGGGGGCCACTGGGTTGTTCAATGCATCATCTGCATTTTTGCTTGGTGCTCTTGGTCATTATCAACTCAAATGGAAAGTAACCAAATGTGAAGGATATAGTTGGGAAAATTTCTCCACAGTACCATCCATAGAAATGTTTTAATAAGAGGAGCAAAGGTGCAAGATTTTATTATTTCAGACATGTACTATTTAACTGATGAGAATTGAATTTTTATATTACCTCTGACTTCTACTCTTCACACCTGGCCTACTAGAAAAACAACTCATGTCACCACTGTGGCTGAGAGTAAGAATCTCCACTTGCCATCAATTAGCCATGAATCTCTCCCATCTCCCAGCAAATTTCAGTGTTTTGCAAGATCACAAGTGACACATGCATCTTCCTTCAGAAACTTACCTTTGTTTGACATCTGTAAGGCAGTAATATGCCATGATCTTGAGACTTCTGTATATGCTATACTTTAATCTCTCCAAATCAAGAGACCGATAATTCAGTTCATCAGGTAGCTGATACACCTCTTTCTGATTATTCAGAGTATCTGTTACCAGACTGCACTGGGATCTATGCAAACATCTGAAGAAGGATCTGAGACTCTATAAAGTAACTGTAGAATTTCAAGATGATAACATCTGCCTATATGGAAACTTTGTGCCTCATTTTGAAGCTTGTTTTTAGAAACAGCTTTGAATTGCAAAGGCAGTGAGGGAGGGTGAAGGCTGGTTTTCCTTTCATGCTGGTATACAGAGGCAGGCAAAGACAGAAGGCACTTACATAGTTTTATGATGCACTAGGAAAAGACCCCAAATATAAACACAGACAGGTGAATCCATTCTTGATGCATCAACTTGAAAAATTGCTATAAGGGAGTCCACTTATTTTTTCCTGCTTAGACCTGGGTACAAATTGTTTTACAAAGACACAAATGGCCCTTTTGTTTTCAGGGGAAATGAAACTAATAAAATTAATTCATGCTCCTGGGTTTACAGAGGTAGGTGCTCTCTCAGTTTTGGAATCAAAACATTTGGGGTGGGGGGTTTTTTTCAGTGCAAGGAGCCTAAAATATGCTGCTCACTCTCATGTTGCACATCCTTGAAATAGCAAAAGACAAAAATCGGTTTATTTATAATTCTTCATTTTGGTAATTTCAAAGTCTACTGTGTCCGTTTTGACCTTGTTTACTTATATATTTTCCAGGGTTACTTTATTTTTCAAAGCAGCTTTTTAAGTAAAAAAAAACCCAAACTCTCATTTTGTTATAGTCAAAACAAGGGATGGAGAAAACAGTCCTTTCCTGAAAAAGTTCTCAACATTTTGGTCCTTTCCAAAAACGACAGGACTCTCAACTAGTCCTACTGAAGACCCACCAGGCAAACCTGTCTGGTAACATCTCAAGCTCTCAATCTGCTCTCAAAGCCTCCTAAACTGAGTCTTTACCTCGTGTGCTGCCCTCTCCATCCCCTCTTACTGCAAAAGCTTTCTGTCAGGAAAGGTCAGCTGAGGGGTAGGGAAAGTAAGGAGAAGCTGCTTGATGCACAGAGTTGGGTGAGCAGGGAGCAGACGGGCAGTGTGGTGAAACAGGGTGTGCACTGCCGCACGCCTTGGGCCCAGTCAGGATCTGTCCTGCTCATCCATGGCCTCCAGCTGGGACCAGAGCAGTGCACAAAGCAGTCCTTGCTAACAGTGCACCGAGTCTGTGTGCCAGCAGGGTCTTCAGCACTACTCAACCATCCCCAGACTTGTTGTGAACAAAAAGCCATTAATATCCTGCAGGGTTCCTGGAGACTAACAAAAAACTTTGCCTTTTCCAGCTCTGTTAATTCACAATGATGAATGTGTATAAAAGAGACTAAAAGGAAGATTAGGATACCTTGTTTCCCTATATTGTGATATCTCTGATCATTTTCCACAGCAAGAAGCACTCATTTCAATAATACTTTCCACATGGAAATGATGGAATTACTGTACTGTTTATGGAATACAAAATGAGATTTGAGAAGCATAAATAAATATGCAATAGAAAATAACTGCAATGGCAGGAAGATGAAAGTACTGACCTAATAGGTCTTTTCTCTCTTTAACTCTAGTGATTGCAAAGATATGTTTTCATTTGTTGCTAAGAAAAAAAATAACTGTGGCTAAATGTAATGAAACTTGAGAATTCTAGAGCTGATATGCTGTATAGTTGAACAGTCATACATATTTAACAGACAAAGATGGAAAATATAATTTACCATTTATGTTCAGTCTTTACAATGTTCCTGCAACACCTATAAAATGTATTTTTAGTAGCCACTTTGAATTTGTTCAATGTAGTGTTTCAGAACCCCCTCTTTCTTTTAAATCCAAACATATTGTTTATTTTCTGCCAGATGGTATTCAGAGCCTAGGCAAGGCTCTTATACATGTGTTTGGCTAGGACAGCACTGTACTTGGGGGAAAATCATGTTTCTGGCTGCTAGGGGATGAGTCAGGTCGAGACAGGAGAGAGAAGACAATTTTGACTCACTTGCCTTTCATGTAGTAGAACTGTGTCTCAAACACCTTTGTCCGCTGGCCTCTGTGTTGGACCCTGATCTCTTCTGCACATTACATTTTACCAGGAAGAAGGGATATTTGGCAAGGTAAGGGTAGTGAGATAGAGGCACCAGCACAGCTAAATCTCTATGCACCTGCTTTCCTGATGTTGTAGGTGAGCAAACAACCTGTGGTCACCTCATCTGGCTACGGATAAAACAACCTACCTGTCTTTTAATATTCAAGGCAGTAACCATGTACGATTCCACCTGAATCCCAGTAGAATGAAGCTCTGTTTCTTCCTGAGATTATGACAAGACTGAAAAGACACAGCTTTGAAAATAATGGCATGAGTTTGACAGGGCTGCACCAAGGATTAGAGACGCTCTAATGGCACCAGCCTCAGGAAAGTGCACTAAATGACAAGCAAAACAGCTTTTAACGCTGGGACAGGCATCCTGAATGCAAATGACAATGCAGTGAATGCCAGGGAAGATATGCAACATGTATGTACAGAAAACACTGTCATTTTACAGCAAGGCTGATCCTGCATCCAAGAACAGATAAATGGAATGGGCGCTGCTCTTGGCCGCTATGGGTCAATAAGACAAAAGTTGGTACTGGACCTGTAACTTTCCACAGATTATCAGGGTACATAAGGATTAGTAGGACTGTGGTTTAGCTAATAATTTTAGACAAAGCACTTTTATATATTGGTCTGCTTCACCAGACTATATTTTTTTTTCTGCTCTTCTCTGTATGACTGAAATAAGGCACTTTTTATGACTAACTCTCGCCAGAACACTGTCATGCTTGTGGCTTGTGTGTGTTTACAACCGCGTATCATCTGCCACATTAGTTTGAGTTATACAATGCCACCTTGCAGCATGGCACGGGCGCTTTAAACGCGCAGAGTTCGATCCCTTCCGAAGCGGCGCGGCCGGCCCGGCCTTGCCCTCAGCCGCGGCCGCGGCGGCGCCTGTGACGGGCCTTGTTCGCCCCCTGCTGGTGCCGCTGGGAAGCGCAGCCCGGGGCGGCTGCTCCCAAAACCTGCGGGCTGCGCGACTCGCTGCTCATTTTCCCCTCTTTGTACCGACAGCTTACCGGCAACTACCTTTGTTTTTATCCCACAGGAGCTCACAGTCTACGTAGTTGTACATAATCTATCAGGATGGGTGTCCAAACACAAGGAATCGTGCAGTGGTTTGGGTACAAGTGACCGCAGCAACCCTCTAGTTCCGAGCACCCCGCTCTGCGCGGGGACGCCTCCCGCTCTGTTGCTCCAAGGTTGCTTGGGTCCTGAGACCAGCTTGCTCCAAGCCCCATCCAACGTGGCCTTGAACTCTGTCAGGGATGGGGCATCCACAACTTTCCTGCATGATCTGTTCCAGAGCCTTACCAGCTTCACAATAAATTAATTACATAGTGATTCCAAGATATGGGATGCCAACTGATTTTATAAAACTGACACTAAATAACTATGGAGATTCAACCAAATTTAACAATTGCAAAGCAGTTGCTAGGCTCCATCACTGAAAGGATTCAGTTTTTCTTTTTCTTAAATAACTTGAAGGCTTTTAAAACGACACTTTTTAAATAGTGCAATATTTTCTGTACAGTTTATGTAAAATTTTGCGTGCTTGAACAAAAAAGAAGTAAGCAATATGGGTCTGTTCCAAACCCTGCTGAAGTTAATTAAGATGGAATCACATGAGCTAATACCTAAACCAGAAATAGTACAGTTACAGCTCACTGATACAGCTGTGATGCTTTCAATTCTGTTTGACTCTGAACATTATGAACAAACTGCCTTGATAAGCAAAAAAAAGTGTTATAAAGCTGCAAGGTAGTAATGAAGACTTTTGTGCTAACTGATTAAGAAGCTTCCATGGTTCCTAATAATAATTAGTCTTCTGCCTCTTCCCTTGTAAAATCATCCAGTTGTGGTAAATTCAGTTGTCTTCAATTATGCTAATAATCGTCTGGCTCTTATTTTCTAATAGAGTTTCATATTTTTACTTTATTGAATGCACTAAGTAAAACATTGTGACCACCGAAACATAATAATAGTAACAACAGAACTATTATACTGTCTTGTATGTCAGCTCCATTATTCACTCTTCATAACCTCAATAAAATCTAGATTCAGAAGATTAGGTTGTCATGGTCCTATAAACCAACATCTTGGCATAATTAGACAGCTAAACAAAAAAAAAAAAAAAAAAAAAAAAAAAAAAAAAAAAAAGCAGCCAAAAAAAAAAAAGTCTGCATCCCAGATTCATCACAGCTTCACAGGCTTCAGACACCAAAAGCCATTGGTCTGTAGAAGCAGCTGGTAATGCAAAAGAGAAAAGCCCATGATCCAACATATTTTAAAGTGCATGGAGATCAGTCTTGAAGTGTCAAGTTGATGGACTGCTCCTAAAAGGCCTTTTCCACTTTTAATCTCTATAATTAGAATCATAGTTCAAGTTCTATACCAGTGACAAACAATCTCATTTTTAACTGAAAGTCATCAGAATAGGAAATACCAGCAAGCTAAGTACTGTGAGAAAAGGCTGACATTACCTATAGGAATATTTATGTACAATACAAAAAGTAGAGGATCATTATATACCATCAATACATTGTACACACCTATTGTCATAATATCTGTCCTAACTATATGAGGAATGACTTTTCTTAATTCCACTAAAACATTAATAATCTGTTTTTTTCAGAGATTGAGAACCATGTTTTGGGTTTTATTATAATTTGTTGTCTTACAGCTGCTAAATACATATCATAATAAACCCAGAGGGAATGTATTATCATGACTACTGGCATTTGGGATAGGATACCAATTTACAGTCTCTGCTTCTTCAATTGTAATAGATAGCAAGTATCAGCGGTTTGGCCCTAATGGGATTTCATAAGCTCTGCAGAACAGGCCAGCATGGCTAATACACCTGATCCCTTGTTTTCTCTCCCAATCCTTATGTAAACCAAGGAAAATTTCAGGTTCTACCAGCTGACCATGAAAATCATCTCACTGTCATTTACTTTCCAAATTTGTCATTTTTATTGTTGAAAATTTGCAATTTAATATCAAACTTTCTATTCTAGCAAGAGCTACTCAGGGGACATCACATATTCGTGTAACATACCACAGAAACTTGTGCAAGACTTACATAAAAACATGTATGCCATTCATCAATTTTGGACATTTACTGTAACCTGAAACCTTACTATTCTGCAGTAAAGTTCAAGGAAAACCTCATGAATGCTAATTAAGCAATAATTCCTATATATTCCAGTAGGGAACAAACATGAAAACTTCTCTTCAGCTTGCAAAATTTGATCTTAAGTCAGCCAAATAAGTTGAAAACAAATATTTAGGCCTGAATGTTAACTAAAATATAAAAACTGATGAAAACTTAATGGGGCGCTTTTTTTTTCTTCCCACAAAGAGGAGAGCAAGAAAGATAAAATGAACACCAGAACAAGAATACTGTTATTTAAGTTTGTGCAATTGATTCACTAAAGATATCTTTCCTGTAACAAGAAAAGAAGTATGTTATGCACAAATGTAGCTGACATGATATTGCACTCAAGTCAGTGAAACTAATCCCAGGCTTAAGTCAGGCATATCTTTCATATCAAGCACCTAGCATAAAAAATATTGAACATGTATATACTGATACACTAAACCTGCTCTGCAGTCTTTAAAACATTGTCACCTGATCTCTCAAACAATTCAAAGACATAGCTACAGTGCATTTGTACTTAAAAAAACAACCATGTGAAAGTTTACCTGCACAAGCTGTATTGAAAATACCTTCCATTTAAAAATGAGCTATCAAATTTTGTCAGTGTAATATACCTATGGTTCCACAATTATTGAAAATTAACCTATAAAATGGTTTTCCCCCCACAGAATTATGAAGTTTCATGTTGCAAAGAGAAAGTTTAAGGAAACGCTTCGCCCATATGATGTCAAAGATGTCATTGAACAGTATTCAGCAGGTCATCTAGACATGTTATGCAGGATTAAGAGTCTTCAGTCACGGTAAGGAAAGAATTAGTTACACTCTGCATAAGCATCTAATGTCATTCACTGCATAAAGTATATTGGCAACGTTCAACATTCCTGTGTTATGCAGCCTCTCTTTCTGTGAACACAGCTGAGCCAGAAATTGAATTGTGGGCAAAAGCAAACAAAAAAGCATGTATTCAAATTTTTCTCAGAAAATGGAAGTCTGAAGAATAGAAAAGGTAATCCTTTATCTGTAAAGTCCATTTGTAAACAAGGATTTCAGTCAAAAGACTGAGGAAGACATTGAGAACTGCCTCTTTCCTACTTCCTCTTTTCACACAAAGGAAATTGAGAACTACTGATAATGTAGTATGTATGTAGGTTTTATGTTAGAGATTCCCAGCAACCGTAATTAAAAAACCAAACCAAATAACACTGCATCATATTTAGCATTATCAGAGAAGGTTTAGGGATTCCTGTTTCAAACTGACAAGTCTCTCAGGAGTGGATGTTGTTGTTAGAATGGGAGACCTGGGAGTGGCACTGGTATGTTTGTTTCTACGTGACATCAAGCCATTGGAGAGGCCGCCTCTTCTTTCCCCCTTCCATCAAGTCTAGTCTTACCAGATGATGGCTAATTTCTGGCTCCTGGTTAATGCCAACAAAAAAGAAATGCAGTCTAATATGTTCCAAAATCACTCCTTTTTTTTTTTTTCTTCATTTCCCTTAATTAATAAAATTGTTTATCTTCTTCTTTTAGTGCTTTCCTGAAGTAGTGTAATTTTTATTTTTAACATATAAATATGGCAAACACTTCCACACCTATGCCAGTTCCCGAAATGGCAACAGCTTTTGGTTTCTCTTACAGCGTTGACCAAATTCTTGGAAAAGGACAAATCACAGCAGATAAAAGAAGCAGAGAGAAGAATCCTGCAGATCATGAGACAACAGATGACGTCAGTATGTTAGGGAGGGTAGTCAAAGTGGAGAAACAGGTACAGTGATTATCCATGTTACTTTGTCTTGCTTTCTTGCTCATGCCTTTTCTGTGTTTTATTGCCAGTTTCAAAAGCTGAACAAGTTAATTTTCTTTCCTAGTATCTGCTTCATTTATACATTGAAATAAAAACTACATGCCTCTTATTACCTTAACCCTTTTCTCCCCTTTTCTCAGCTTGGTTATGAAAAATGTACATGGCTTCTGACATTCTTTTTCAAGGGTCAATAGCTACTTCCATCAAGCTACTTCCATTTTTCTCTTCAGCAGTTACATTTTCCCTTTGCTTGGGTTCCAGATATTTTAAATTAGCATTTGGCACTAATGTTGACCTTTTCCTCTCGTATAGGTACAATCCATTGAATCAAAACTGGACTGTCTATTAGATATTTATCAACAAGTTTTGCGAAAAGGATCTGCATCTGCGCTCACTTTGGCTTCATTTCAAATGCCAGCTTTCGAGTGTGAGCAGACTTCTGATTATCAAAGTCCATCAGACAGCAAAGATTTGTCTAATTCTGCACAACTTAGTGGATGTGTATCCAGATCAGCTAGTGCCAATCTGCCTCGTGGCCTACAGCTCATATTGACACCAAATGAATTTAGCACTCAGGCTTACTATGCTTTTAGTCCAGCTATGCATAGTCAAGCAACACAAGTGCCAAATGATGGACCTGCAACAGTAAATAATACAACAAACCAAATAAACCAGACAACTAAGCCAGCAACTCCGACAACATTACAAATACCACCCTTCTCATCGATGAAGCATATCAACAGGCCTGAGCCCATTCATATTATTCCTGTAACCACACAGGAAAATATTTCTAATGTCACCGCTTGCCTTGTTGCATCAAAGGATAATGGACAAGTTGCACAGCCCAGTGCGACAAAGGATGTCACATGGAGAAAAAGTCTGGATACAGAAGGGGAACCTTTGCTCTCAGTTAAACCTGTAGTGCAAATGGATTTAGGAAAATCTTTATCTGTACAAAACCTTATGCAGTCAACTGAAGAACTGAATATACAGATTGCTGGCAGTGACTCCAGTGGTTCCAGAGGTAGCCAAGATGTATACTCCAAATGGAGGGAGTCAAAATTATTTATAACAGATGAAGAGTTGGAGACAGAGGCAGGGACAGAGACTACTGAAGCCATCTCGCGCCCCTTAGTGGAAACAACTCTCTCTGCTGACTCTCTAAGGACTGGAATATCAAGATCATCTCAAAACATCTGCAAGCCAGGGGATGGTACAGAAGCACTCAATCTGCTCCATGTCAAACTTAAATAACTTCTGGCTTTCTTCATTGGCTGGGTCATTCCTCTAGTCATACATATCATAGCATGAACTGTTTTGAAAGCCTTTTTAATAAGATAAAATCACAAAAATCAGGATGAATCTGCAAAGCAGTTGAATGAGCCCATATTTCCTAGTTGCATGAAAAAGCATGTCTAAGCAATGGCTAACATCCAAATTTACACCTACAGTACAGCAGCCTTTCATGTAGTACAGTAGGTTTAAATAATGAGTTGCCTACAAAGCTAATGCTGCAGGACATATCAAAAAACAAAAATTTGAGCATTTAGACCTTATGCTGTTTCTATGGGGCAGAAGTAAAAATCTTAAGGTTTAAAGCACTTTGCTTCTGAACTGATTAAATATATATATAATGTCCTGATTTAGATGATAGTTTATGTTTACAACAAAAAGATTATCTACAGCTGCTAGCAAGGTACCAAGGAAATGAGTAACATGGGGTTAGAAATGGCTGCCAGTCGCAAGATACACACATTAACTCATCAGTAATCAGTTATTTTTAGCTCTGAAGAACAGTATGTTAATACCTGTCTAGTGCTGTGGCAGAAGTACCTGACACACCACTGTCCCATTTCTTTATAACAAGAACTATTTTGTTACAAAAGGTTTGTATTTTAAGGATTGTGTCTGGCCTCAGAAGTGGATAATGTGGGTGACTGCACTGAAAATTCAAGGGAATCTCTCCTTCTTCTAGTCTCATTGAGAAGCTGACTTGTGAATCTGAACCATTTTGGCGGCAGTAGGTGAGGGAAGGAAGCAGGTGCTGCCTTTATTGTAGAAGCAATATTCCCTTCTTGTGAAAATTTTGGCAATTTTCCTTGCAGTCCCAACCTGATGTTACAACAGCACTTGCATAAGGCTGGACAAGAAGGGACAATGAGGAACTGAAATACAGAGTAAAACTAAAGAGGAGAGAACAGAAGGGAGAAAGACAACACAACCAATGGGAAAATAAATAAATAATAATATGGATTTAGATGGGCAGGAAGGGAAATCATCCCAGAAAATAAAACAAGAAAGGTAAAGAAGGAAAAAGTTACTTTTTTTTTTTTTTCTCACAGATACTGAGTGTTATTTAAAAAAAAAAAAAAAAAGCCACACAGGCAAGGGCTTATTTCTTTTTTAATAAAAGGGGAAGAGGAGAGAGGGAAAATGGTCAAACTCTTAGCTCAACACTATGTCCCAACTACAGTAATTTCTTGTGAACTTTCCAACACAGGATTCACAGAGTCCTTCCTGCTAAAACCCAAGTTTTCAAATTCAAAGCCTACATCAGACTGAGCATTCCTGCCTGATACATCCTCTTTTTTTTTTCTTACTCTAGCCTACACTTCACTTCTGCTGAGATGCAAGAGCAGTGTTAGTGTCTGCCTGCACATCCCCAGCAAGGCTTTGCCACTGGGAGAACCCTTGCAGAGCCTAAACGGGCTTTCACTCTTCCCAGCTGAATGAGGTTTCTGTGTGTTGCCTCCTGCCAGATTGTCACCCCACCTGCACCACAGGCTTGTAGACAACCCAGCTTGGGTTCAGCTTCCCTCTAGCAGCAGGAATACCGAATGTACGGGTGTGCCAGTGCCAGCTCACTCAGGGCAGTGTTTTCTCAAGGCCCAGACCCGCTGGGAACTCGCTATGTACATCAAAAACATCACTCCAGTCTTAACTGTGGCTAAACGCTGTAGATTGTATTGTGAAGGAGCTGATCTGTTTACTATGAAACCATTGTAACTTATGCTTCCATTTGCTTTACAGAAGTATTCCTGGATGTTACATGAGAACTTTATTATGTGAAAGTACGTGCAAATTGTAGAGTGTATATATTGTGTCACTATATGGGGTCCATGGATGGTACACTGTGTTCCATGGCTTATGCCGGAGCAAACTTCAGTTGTTAAATCCTGAAAGACACCTTGAAGCACAATTTCCTCACTGCTGATTTGCCATATAGTTCACCACATTCAGCCTCTCCTGTTTTCCTTTATGTGCAATCTGACCATACCGAAGCCTGATTACAACAGCAATTTTGTGAGGATAAATACATTTTTTTCCACATCTCAGTTCACTTAACTGTTAACTTATTTGAATGTCTGCAGTTTATCCAGACAGATATGTAAGTTTAAAGTATTGAAAATTTTAAAATTATAATAGTTTTTTAGGCTATTTTTTCCTTTTTCCTGTTTATGGTGCCTTTCTTGCCTTTCATGTGAAGCCTCCTGCTGACCTAAGAAGCATCAACGTGCTGTTAGGTTCAGTTGAGGAGCAAGCGATTGGGCACATGGCAACTGTGTGTCCATAGTGAAACTCCCTTCCCCTCCTTGAGGAGACCGAAAATCCAAGGCATCATGAATTGGACACCACTCCTCCACCTTCATCTGCAGGAGCAGATGGTTGCACCCCCATTGCAGCCGGAAGGCGTCGATGGGAGAACTGAGCAATGGCCCTGCCTGTCCCGATTCTGCACAGAAACAGGGCCTTGGGGTTTGCTGATAATTTATCTCACAGAAACTTGGTATTTTTGCCTTAAATGAGATGCTTGAGTCCTTCTAACTTTAAGTTAATTTATTTAATACAATTTTGTGCACAAAAGAATGAGTTCTATAAATTATGTATGAAAATATTGATGTCTTTACAAAGTACTGATAAACCCAGAAGATCGTATCTTTTCAAATTAAGGTTTAAAATTCTAATTTTTTTTCTTTCATGCTCACCATTATTATTATTATTTTTGTAGATGCAAGTCTTATCATATAGGGTTTTTTAACATAATATTGATAGAAAATAGGAAGAATAGTGAAATAGTGAATATATGAAATTTTAAAGAGGAAGAATTGTTTGTTTGGACTTTTATAAGCTTTACTCATATTTCTTCATGAGGAGTTTCTATGCTCTCTCTTTTAAAAGGCAGTGTCATGACTGACAGTCATTCATTGGTTTCACAAAAGAAGGGCCTGTCTGGCTTTTCAAGTCTTGTCCTGAGCTCCTTATTAAAGTCCAGCTCATGACAACTAATAAGAATTGTTCATGAGTTAAGACAAAGAATTTTTTTTTTCTGATTTACAATCCACTTGAGAATTGTTTAAAGAGATAAGCTGAAATTAAGTAAGAGCTTCAGGACATAAGCCTTATTTAAATAACTGTTTTCTGGTCAGCATGTTCTTCTACCTGAATGAAGAGAGAGTTGAAAAGAATGGTTTCAATGACTATTTTTTGTTCAAAAATTTGTATTTGTATTTGCTCCTGGCTTATATGATCTATACTTTTTATTTAAATATGAATATGATGTTTTAGCCTAGGGTTCAAGATTGCAAAGATCATACACTTTTATTTACAGTGCCCACAGTTGTTCCATATGTTTTGGAGATACTCCTACTTAGAGTGACTGCTCTCATTATAGTATGGTGATGAGTAATTCACCTGCTTTTCTGTGATAAGTCAAATCATGCTGAATCGCTGATGTATAGTAGAACATCTTATGTACAGTAGTATTTCTGGATTGGGACCTGCAATCCTTACTCAAGCAAAAATTCTATGGAATTCATTCATTCTATGAAATTCAAGAATTTTTCTTGAATTGGGAACTCAGATTCAAATCCTGATTTTGTTGGGCATCTGTTTGAAGTGAAAATGGTAATATTCCAGTTATTTCCTGAGGAAACTAATACTTAGCTGACTTTACCCTTGTCACATTGACTATATAAAAAATAACGCACAAAGTACTGATATAAAAAGGGAAGGAGAGAAGGGACATTTTTTTAAAGCACAGAGAAAATCAGAATATTCAGAAAGTAGGAATAAGCAGGAAAAGAAAATATAACAGCAAAGGAATGGAGGAAAATAGGGTTTAAACACCCGAGGCTAAATTCATCCTTGGATGGCTTCACTGACTTCAATGAATTCACTGCCCAACTGGGTGAAGCTCAGCCTCCATTGGGATAATCAGACTCAGTTCCATTGACCTTACAGGAAATGAACCACCTGTACCAGAAATGAACTTGCCTCTCTGGGCCAACTTTTATCCTGACTTCTATGTCATGCAATCCGTTTGGATTCGCTGGGTTTGAATGAAACATGGAAAAGAATTTGTCCCAGGTATTTCTGCTTCACTTTTTTTTTTCAAGTGTGTTAATTGACTTTATTCAAATGGATTACAACATCACACAATGTGCTGTCACTGTCTAAAAAGATTAATTTGTTTTTGAAATAAGATTTGTCCCCTGCAACGTCAGTGGAAGCATGTAATATTTAATATTTTCCTATCTATTCATCTGGATGCAAATGTGGCCATTCACTCAGCTGTGGCCACACACAGGACAATTCGACATAGCCAATGTCATCTGCTATTGGAAGCATTTTTGACTTCTTTGAAAGACAAAAAGAAAGTTTCGTACCGGGCTTAGAAAGCACGATGGCTGCTTCCACTGACACTGCAACATTAGCCAGTACATTACAATGTTAATTGTAAATTCTTGAAAAAGTTGAATCCATATTGTTGTTAATAAAAATGACTTGAAAAGTACCGTGACTACTGAGTTTTTTCCTTATATAAAAGATTGTATGGTGGGACCACATATTAGGCAAGAAAAAACAATTAAGCTTGCTCATTGTTTTCCTTTTGAAGTTTTGTAATTTTTTAATAAGCGGACCAAAACGCCACAAAGGAAGTTTATTAGAACAAAATGTGCAGAAACCAGTTTGACATGTTCAGTAACTGCTTACAGCAGCTTACTTTCACTTAATGTTGCAACTCCTCTATGAAAATGAGCTTGGAAGTTATTGCTGCCTTCCCTGTTTGATAAAGGGCAGTGGGGACCAGTATTGGCAACTGGGGACCTGTGTGGGAAGCAGGATTTCTCATGAAAGGCACATCTGTCATCTCAGTTTAACTTGAGGCTTAGGTGAAGCTGTTTCTTCTGCATTTGATTGTGAAAGTTGCTGTAGTAGAATGTTACTGCACCAAACCTGAATCACTCATTTGCAACATGCCTACTTTCACCACTGTGCTCTTTCTACAGCCTGGCTGAAGACAAGCTTCACTATTTGAGTGTAAAATACTAAATATAAAGAGCCTCTTCTTGTGATGAAGTCACTGCCTTTGTGGAGGCTTCAAGATTGGACTCAGATATTTCAATGTGCAGGTGATCCCCAGCCTCTCTGATGAACATCACCATAAGATACTGAAATTTAAAGCCATGGTTGCCAGAAAGGGAGGTTTTCCATGTCAGCCAATGTGAACACTACCAAGCTCTGCCTAAGAATAAACACGGGACAGGAAAAGAAGCAAACATACACATTCTCTTCTTGTGTTAAAGAAGGCAGCCTTGCTTCCTGTGTGCACAGAGCTGTTAGGGAAGGGTCAGAAGAGAGCAGAGAGTAGTTTTTCCTGTTGGGTTACCTGGGAGATTGCCACAATTAGGCACAGGTGGTGATATGTATCTATAAAGATACGTGCATAGATGTTCCGTGTTCAGCTCTGTACAAGAAGAATCCAGGACCCTTCCTAAGAAAGGAAATTTAAACACCCATTTAGCATGTTTTTATGTAATAGAAGGGGTATGGGGTATGTTAGCTCTTTTTTGTTCTCATTTGGTTTTCTCTATTTTTTTCACAGTGATAGTAACAAAGCACTGACACAGTTTACCCAGGGAGGTTGTGGAATCTCTGTCCTTGGAGAAACTCACAGGCCACTTTGGCAACTGGCTCTTGGTGTCCCTGCTTGAGCAGAGAGGTTGGACCAGACGGCCCCAGGAGGCCTTCAAGCCATTCTGGGATTCTCTTTCCAGTATTGTATCAGCTTTAGTACATTGAGTCATACTGAACATAAAAGCTTCATTAAGGCATCATTAAATCTTCATTTGAGATTAAGTATTATGCTATCACTTAAAAAATCAGACTGCAATGTATCAGCATGACACCAGCCTGGGCACCTGGGGAAATGACACAGTGCCATCCTCACTCCCTTGCCTCCCCTGAGGCTGCCTGTCTTTCCCTTCCACCCTATAGACTTTGGGGGCTTCCCACATGTTCTCAACTACGTTCTTGCCTCTGCTGCCTCCTCCTCTTCCTCAGCTAAGCCCAACCCAGGGTCACCCTGTGCCGGCAGAGGAGCAGGGAGAAAATCAGAAAGTATCATCAGTATAGTGTGGCCAGCAGGACCAGGGCAATGATCGTCCCTCCAGTTCTCAGCACTGGTGAGGCCACACATCAAGTCCTCTCTCCAGTTCTGGGCCGCTCACTTCAGGAAGGACACTGAGGTGCTGGAGCGAGTCCAGAGAAGGGCAATGGAGCTGGCGAAGGGTGTGGAGCACCAGCCCTGTGAGGAGCAGCTGAGGGAGCTGCTTATCCTGAAGCAAAGGAAGGCCAGGGAGGCCCTTATGGTTCTCTACAACTGCCTGGCAGGAGCCTGTTGCCAGGTTGCCTCTTCTCCCAGGCAACCAGCGACAGGACAGGGGGACACAGTCCTAAAGCGTGCCAGGGCCGGTTCAGGTTGTGCATTAGGAAGAAAGAACGATTTCTTTGCAGAAAGAACGATTGGACATCGGAACAGGCTGCCCAGGGAGCGGGGAGTCACCGCGCTGGAAGTGCTTAAGGAAACACTGCCCGTGGCTTGGTCTCAAGCACTCAGTGCCACGGTCTGTTTGACACGGCGCTGCTGGAGCACGGCGCGCACCCGAGGCTCCCACAGGCCGAACTTCTCCAGCCGAACCGGCCCCGCGAGCCCCTGAAAACACCGCAGGGGCAGCCATGGAGCCTCCGCCCCCGTGCGCAGCCAGCCAATCACAGCTCAGAGAGCGGCCCGTCCCGGCCAATCAGCGCGCCCCGGGTTTGAGACGCGCCAAGTCCCTCCGCATGGGCGGCCGAGCCGGGTGAGGCCGCCATGTCGGACTGGGACGCGAGCAGCGACGAGGAGCTGGGCGCGCCGGACTGGCCGCGGGCCGCTGCTGCTGCCGGGCCGCTGTGCTGGTCGCCCAGCACCCCTTCGTGGGGCCGCGCCTCCGTGGAGGGCGGCGGGCGAGGGGGGAATCCCGGAGGGGAAGGGTGGGAGCCGCGCGGCGCTGAAGGCTCCGGCGGCCCGAGGCGGGCGGCGCGGCAGCGGCCGCCCCGAGCTGCGGCCGGCCAGGCTCGGGACTCTGCGGCGCCGCTCTGCTTCCACCTGGATAGCGCCCTGGTCGGGGCTCTCATAGGTAATGACGGGTGCCCCCCCGGGCCGGGTGCTGGACCCGCTGGGGTGAGCGGGTGGGGAGGAGCCGGTGTCCCCCGGTGTCCTGAGGGAGTGCATCCCTGCCTTCCGTCAGTCTGGCCGTGGAAGGGCCCCTCGCAGTTCCCGTGCGGCTCCCTCTCCACCTGGGCGCGGCAGGCTGCTTTTGCAGAGTATCCGCCACTCACTAGGGAAACTTTTCCACCCTAAAGTGATGGAGTTGATGTCTGTTTCTCAAGGCCAGCAGTGTGCAAGTGTTCTGAAGCCCCTCTAGTCACATGGAGGAAGGGTGACGATCTCTTGGTCTAGTTTTATTCCTCCACCTCTTCTATTGAAGGGCATTCCCCTGCACACAAACCTTGCATTTGATTAATTGACAGAAGAGTTGCCTACAGTCCCCAAGGGTTTGGTGTCACAAGTGCTTTTATTTGTAGGTACACGCACTCATATGAATGTCTTAGGGTTTCGTAACAAACAAAATATATGCAATTAATGTGTAGGTTTGGGCAGTTTGTCCTAAATCTAATACCTGCTGTGTATCTTTATAACAGGTAGGGGTGGAGCTAAAATTAAAGAACTTGAGGATTCTTCGGGTTCCAGGATAAAGGTACCATGTGCTGTATGTTGTCAAGGCTCTGTTTGGGAGCATACTTGGTTGTTTCTGTGTAAACCATTTGGAGGAAGTTTAAGGGTGTTACAACAGCTGTAATAATGCCACTGTTTTACAATTGGTGAAAAGGAAGTGGAATTGAGGGTGCAACTTGGATGTTATGTGAAAATAGGACAAGGTTATTGATTTTTTTTTTCTCTTAAGTTTGCATTTATTTCCTTCTCTTTTAGAAAAGGGATTAAAGGGCCTTTTCATAGAACAAGTTAAACTTCAGGGAAAAAAAAGATCAAAAATTTTTTTCAGTATCTGTTTTTATATAATGTTTGTCTTTGCAGTATGGAAAAAAAATTCAGTGATGTTTTTGAACATAGGTTACAAGAGGAACCTATGAGTCTGAAGTAAAGATTTTTGGCAGCATTGATGTACAAAACAAAGCCAAGATGTTGATTGACGATATTATTACAAGTTCTGGACAAAACTGTGTTAGAGGTGGGACAGAGAAAGGTAAGAAATGTGAGGTTGGGAGGAAAAATGTTATGGATTGTATTCCATATATTTGGTACTTTGCTGGAGTCTTTTTATATTGTTAGTGTTTTACAAATTAAGTTAACTTAAACCTTGTTCTTGGGCAATGGCATCTTCTTAAAACAGAAATACCAAGATAACATTCTTTTTTCAACTCCCCCCAAACTGACTGCCAGGATTCTGTGAAAACCAGTTTCTGTGTGTTTTCAACAATTTTATGGATGCAGAATGTTATAGCGCTTTGGTTCCTCCATAATACCAATATTGACTCTAGTGCAAGTTTTAATCTGGTATCTGTGGAGTATTACGATGCAGTAAACCTTTGTAAAGATAGTCCATAAAGTGCTGATCTTAGCCTGAGCCATGCTGACTTCCTACTACTTTCAGGGGTAGGTAACGTCTTAAGATTTGATGTTGCACTTCATGCCTGGCTTTACCAGGCTTTCCTGTGCTAGCTGTGTTACATGGATATGGAAATCATTTTTGTTCATTTGGATGCTGCTTATATTATTGGTATGTCTTGTATGTGCTCCCAACAATTTTTTTGCACAGGCAAACACCATCCACAATTGTTGATCTGATGCATTGATGAGGAAGGAGGGGTACAGGAATTATGTTCCAGCATTAGAATAAGGGCTGTAGTAGTTGTGTGTTTCCTTTTTAGATGTGTCCCAGAAAGTGGATGAGTATGTTTCAAGAGTCTAGAAATATTTACAACTACCTTAGGATTTGTGACAGTGTTATCCCTATGTTTCCTGCCTTTCCACTAATTTTCCACACAACTGTGTTGCTGTTTATATCTTCAGGTTAAACTGCACTTACTTAGGAAGAGTTAACCTCATCAGAAAAGAAGTACAGAATATAACTACACTGAAGCTTTATGGTGGTGTTGTTGGATGCTTTAGACCTAAGCTTTGCTCTTGTAGTTGCTAAAGCTTTCTCTCTGCATATCATCTGCTGGTTTCACAAGTTTTTCAAAACCTTGCTGCACAACAAACCTAGTTTATAGCTGGAGGAGAAGCATTTCATACCCTGTCATTGCTTCCTTTAAGTAGCTAAAGATGTTGAAATGTTTCCCCCTTTTTTATCAAAACTGAACTTGTACATATTTTAGCAATGTTTCAGGGCAGAGATCTAGGAAATTATTTTCCACTTATATGTTTTATATCTGCTTAAAATATATGAGGCCTTGCAATAGAAAACATGTGTTTGTTTTGAGGGGAGATTTCTCCCCATGGTTTGTTCCATCAAACAGCAGCATTTTGTTACTAACTCTGCAGGAAAAACCTTGGACGTTCTCAAGCCTGAAAGTAACCCAAAGAAGCCAGTAATAAACTGGGCCTCTCTTCGAGAAAACAGGGCCAAATATGAATCTATGAAGTGGGCAGGTTAGTTTTACAATTTTGATTGTATTATACTTGTCTTTATGTGGTAAATCTGTTGGAATGCTTAAATGCTTCTAATACTTGATTTGGGGTAACTGAATCTTTCTGAGCCCAAATTAGTGATGTATTTTCAGTGAGCTGACCATGTTAGCATTTCTCAACATGGTCATGGAAGATGCTGATTGCTGTGCCAAGACTTAAACCTGCTACTCACATGGTATTTTGAATGTCACCCTTTGAAAATAGTGTTGTTTTGTATGTAGCCACCGTAAAAAAAAAAAAAAAAAACCACCAAACCTAGGAGTTGTTAAATATACTGCTGTATATGTTAGTAGATATGACTTCAGAACTTTAAATGTGGGGGAGTGGGTTTTTTGCAGATATTGAAGTGTTTGTCTCAGCCTTCATCTTTTTACATGAGCAATGGTTTTCCATCACTTCCAGCTAGTCTTCTGGCTCAAGGCACTTTCTGGGTCCTGAGCTTTCACTCTTAAGCTTTAGCTTTATACTTACATTGACTGTATTATTTCTTGCTGATTCAAGTTGGATTTTTCTGATTTTTTAAGGCTTGCCTCCAATTGAGAAAAACTTCTACAAAGAATCATCCAGGACTGCATCTATGTCACAAGAAGAAGTGGAACTGTGGCGGTAAGATCATTTCTTTAGGGAATCATCTGCTTGGCAAGAATTACAATTAAACTAGAGAGACTAGAAAGTGGGAGATAAAATACTGAGACAGAGACACTAATTCTGGGGTCTTGTAGCAACTTAATATTTTTAAGAACTCTTTCTTGGGAATGAAACAACTAGCAGATTAGATTATTAGTTGTCTGGAAAATTAATTTCAGGGATTTTCTGCTTCTCTAAAAATGTTTGATTTAGTTGAATTTCAGAACAGAAAAAATTCATAGCAGTTCACTGACTTTTGGCTGGTTTTTTGCCTTTCATGAGACAGTATGTTCACATTTTCTAGGTCCTTCCAAATAGGGTTGTTCACAGGTTGAATATCTTTTGGCTGCAATTTTTCCACTGCATTTTTTTAGTCAAAGCTATCTTCAAACCAAATTCCAACTTTTGTTACTGTTGTCTTCCTTTTTTATCTGTCTTGTTTTTACAAGTACATCCTGGTGAGTACATGCTTCAGTTAACTGCATCTATTTATTTTGATCCAACAACCTATATCAGTACCTTGCAAGGAAAACAGATCATCTGTTTTAAGTGGTTTGGTTCAGGCCATGGTAATAGTTACAGCCCTCTTTAGTAGTTCTAATGAAGTTAGTGAGCATTATTGAAGTGTTAGCTTTTTATTACTTTTCTTTTTGCAAGATTACTTTTTTCCTTTGCATGCCAGAGAAACTTTGCCACAGTAAGCAAAGCATGGAATCGTTTACAGATGCTTTCATCTTTTCCCTTAAGGTATATGGATGTGTTGTTGTTAGAGATAGTGAAAATTACAGAACATTGTTCTTGTAGGTTAAAAATATGTACTGAGGACTAGAACTGGTGTGATAAAGGAATTTTTTTTCTACTTCATCTAATCAGTTTGCTTTAATGAAAAAAAGGCAGCAACTTTAAGAAATAGTTCTATAAACATGAAGGAAGTTGAATTGCTCATTCTTTTCCTGGTTTACACCCCACTTGAATAAAAGCTTTTTACTGAATGGAATCTTCAGAAGAGTACAGGACTGAAATCTCAATATGCTTATGCAGATGTCATGGTTTAAAACCAGATGGAAATTAAGCTATAAGCAGCCACTCTGCTTCCCTCACTCCCTCTCGTGAGAGAGGGACGAAAGGCAGAGATTATGGATTAAGAATTTACTGGAAAACATCAATGAGATAAGAAAAACAGCAGCAACACAAAAAAAACCCCAAACATTATATAAAAGGTGATTGCATGCAAAAGTGTTCATGGAAGTCCAACCAACACAGCGCCACACAGCCAGCACCACGAAGCTCCTGAGACAAAGGAGAGAATGGTGGAGTAAACTGGCTGTGCCCATGTTGTTTTCCCCAAGCCTGAGATAACAAAAAATGATGATGCCAAGCCAGCTGGTCAGACCATCCACACCACCTCACCTCACCACCATTTGCTCTCCTGGGAAAAGGAACAAAATGGCCTTGGAGAGTCATTGCTTTTTTTCTTCCACAGGAAACCACACCCCTGTTCTCCTGGAAAGTGAAAATCCGCTTAAGCCCCCAATGATGATTTGGGTGATACAGAGTAACAATGTTGGCATGCCAGCATGGCTTCAAGCTCTCCTCACTGCCAGTGGGAGAAAATTAACTCTGCCCTTGGCTGAAACTAGGACAGCCTATTAATAGCTCTAAATTGGAGGAAGCCTTGGAACAGCAGTTTTTAATATAGTCTTTTATAGGAGTTGTGATTTGGGTTTTGCCTGCTTTTAGGGCCTTGTTGTTCCAGCAGGTTTTTTTGGAGCTTGTCTTACTGGTCATGTTCTTCTTCCAAGGTTGTTCTGTTGGTATTCTCTAGAGTATCCAGGTAGCAGCTCTGAAAACAGTTGGGAGAGGTTTTTGTCAGAATATAGAATTCTGACTGATAAGTTGAAGCCATTCATCTGAATTCTGGTTTGTCTTTGGGTTTAAAAATTTGTCGTACCTACTTAACTTGTAATCAGATATAATTTTAGCCTGATAGGAGTGCAGTTCATGTTAATAACTATATATAACTTCAAATTAGTTGTTCTTAAGAAAAAATGTAATTGATACCTCTGGGAGCAATGTTCCTGTAGAAGGACTTTTAAGAAAGATAGATAACTAATTCAGTCCCATTCAAGAGCCTGAACTTGGTTTTTCTTGTTCAAGGAGTTTAAAAGAAGCTAAGAAACACAGTCTTTTATGTTAGCTCTAATTTTTCAGATAATGAGACTTTAAAACAATTGCACTACTTTATACAGGAAAGAAAATAATAACATAACTTGCGATGACTTGAAAGAAGGTGAAAAGCGCTGCATTCCCAATCCTGTTTGTAAATTTGAAGATGTATTTGAGCATTATCCTGATATTATGGCCAACATAAGAAAAGTTGGTTTTCAAAAGCCTACACCAATTCAGGTATGTCTTCAATTTCAATGACTATTTAACTGCACCTTAAGAGAAAAATGAAGACTACATTTAAGTATTTGTTGTTTTATGTTAGTCCCAGGCGTGGCCAATTATACTCCAAGGAATTGATCTTATTGGTATAGCGCAGACTGGTACTGGGAAGACATTAGCATACTTAATGCCTGGATTCATTCACTTGACTTCACAACCAATGTAAGGACTGCTCACAGGTCTGATTTGTTTAGCTGTGCATACTTCCCCCTGCACTTACTTCCTCCTGCACCCAACTTCTGAGATGATTTTCTAGTAATGAACATAAAAATCATGTGTTGAAAAACAAAAACTTCATAAGTCTGATGGAATAAGCACCAAATTTGTCACCATAGATTCCATTAGCAGCAGTGTACAGAGAACGCTTAGAACAGTATAAAAATGTTCAGTGTCAAGCAAGATGGACTTTGCCCATCCTTATACACCAACATTTTAAATATGCTTTGTTGCAGATCCAAAGATCAACGTGGGGGGCCTGGAATGTTAGTTCTTGCTCCCACTAGAGAACTGGCACTTCAAGTAGAGGCGGAGTGTTCAAAGTATGCGTACAAAGGAATTAAAAGGTAGTCTTGCTTTTCACTGGCTTGTTAAGTAATATCTTTTTTCTCCTACCAGTTGTGTCCTAATTCACTTACTACAATAACTGCATTTAAGAGGGGAGGAGATAGTAGTAAATGCAGAATTTATATTTTCTCAGTTTTCAGAATTCCTGTTTTTACTAATCTCATGGTCAAAGTCTAGGTAGCTTTTCTGCCTCTTTTCCTTCTGAGTTGACAGCTAGAAGAATTATACAGTATCCCATTCCCCACTCTGTTCATACATCCAGGTTTGCCCATCCCAGGTGCAGAATCCAGCACTTTCCCTCATTGAACTTCATGTGGTTGATGGTTGCCTCTGATTTGTCAAGGTCTCTGCAGGGCCTCCCTGCCCTGGAGGGACTCAGCAGCTCCTCCCAGTTTTGTATCATCTGTGAACTTGCTTAGTACCTCTTCCAGTCCTGCCTCCAAGTCATTTATGAAGATGTTATGAGGGCCAAGGATGGAGCCCGCTGGGGCCCTTCTAGTGACAGGTCACCAGTCTGATGTCACCCCATTCACTGTAATCCTGACCTGTGAGCCAGTTGCTCACTCATCCCATCATGTGTTTATCCAGCTGTTTCAAAACCAACAGGCTTCCATTGATCGTCCTGGTGGGTTACATTATCATAAAAGGAAGTCAGACTTGACAAGCAAGAATTCACCCTCATGGAGCTGTGCTGGCTGTGGCCAGTGACTACATTGTCTTACCTCCCAGCATAATCTTCTCCATAACTTCATCAGGAACCTTTCTGGAGTCCAAGGACCGCTCAAAAATCATTGAGAGACTTTGCAATGACATCAGCCAGCTCTTTGAGGATTTTTGTACAAATCCCATTATGCCCCATAGATCTGTAGAAATCCAGCTGGAGCAGCAGATCCTGCATAATTTGCAGCTCAGCTGGGAGTGGATCATTCTCACAGTTGTGTTTCTCCAGCTCAGGGCACTGAAATCCCCTTGATGCATCATCTGTACTGAAGACACATTAGACAGCTCTGCCTTGTCTTTGTCCCTGTTTTTAAGGTGACCATCTCATCCTGCAATGGGCCAATATTATTTTTGCACTTCCTATTGCTACCTTCTCCGTAGAACACACCTGGCTTTCTTTTCTAAGAGATTGCTGAGTAGTGTCCAGGCTCTAGCCCGCACAAGTCTTTTTGTAATGTCATCTTCTAGCACATTGGCCCTGTCATATTCCATCTTTTTTTTTTTTTTTAAATTAAACTTTATGATATTTTCATCTGCCCATTTCTCTAGCTTTTTTGTGGTTCTTCTGGTAAAAGCCTAATTCTCTTGAGTGTATCAGCTCTTTCCCCAGTTTGGTTTCATCCACAAACGTGCCAAGTGTAGATCTTGATTGAAGCAACTAACAGACATTACTGTACTCTGAAACTTGCTTTTAGGGATCTCTGTTAACTTTGTGTAGCACTCTGAATGCATATTACCATCACCCCAACAGCAAAACATCTCCCTTTTGATGTAACTGTTGGGAAAATCATGCATCCTTTCATATGTTCATCTATTTTTTGTGTAAATATTTTCAGAACAACCCAGAACATATGAGCTATCTTCCTTTCATGATTTTTTCACTGCAGTTTAAGTGGAAAACTATTGCTGAACTGTTGAGGGAGTGTCATTCAGTGTTAATTTTATTAATTACTGCAATACTGTCAATCACACTTACTGTAGTCCTTCCACTTGTTAATACCAGGTGACACTTTTAAAGCAACATGCTGGCATTTATTTGAAAAGGATTGACTTTAGCTGCAATTTAATTCACTGCATCTTTAAAACTTCTATTTTACAGTATTTGCGTCTATGGTGGTGGGGACCGAAAAGGACAGATAGACACGGTTACCAAAGGTGTGGATATTGTTATTGCTACTCCTGGCAGACTGAATGATCTTCAAATGAACAACTTCATAAATTTGAAGAGCATAACATATTTGGCAAGTAACTGATATGCAATGAGTAATGCACCAGCTGGGAAATGGTTGACTCAGTTTGAATTTAAGCTTTAATGGAGTTTTCTTTAAACTTCCAAAGTATTAATTACAATACAGCTTATCACTGATATTGGTGTTGGAGGGATGATTCATACTTACTGTAATTGCATTGCAGATGTGAAATATTCCCTAGGAAAAATAGGCTTCTAGCAGAGCAAGCAGTTTAAAGATGCTAAATTGTTTTTTTCAGTAATGGCATTCTAAAATTCATTTTGTCAGCATTAGTTACTAACGGATGAAATGCCTTTCTGAAGTTGTCTTTTCCTTTTCTTTTTAAAGGTTACCAGTGTCTTGATTTTTTTTTTTATTAGAACTTGTGTGGTAGCGGAGTCACACACAGATATTTAAATGTTGGGGGACTGACTTTCTTTTGATCTCAGTGGGCAAACAGCCTTTTAAACATTATTATAATCCTTATATCATCATCTCATTTTTGCCTTTTCCTGTGCTGAACAGGTAAGACCATTGCTGTTTGAAAAATGCTTCATTATATTCAGTTTATTTCTAACTTGTCTTTGAATTGTTGCCTAGTTTGGCCATGCTCTCTGTCCACCCCACTACCCTGTGAGAGTTAGATTCTTGTTACAAGTTAGCTCCAATTCTAGGTGATAGTTGTGAGCTTTGGCCATTTGGGAAAAAAGTTTATTACAGGAAGACAGGAGAGTAGCATTCTGTAGAGAACTTATATGTGATTGCTGAGCAGGAGGAAAACAGGCCTGAAAACCTGCATTATGAGTACTATAGGAACACAGGTCACCTTTCTGCCAAGGTGAAGTGTAGTCATGCCACAGGCACACAGTGCTTCATAAAGCAGTGGGTATTGAACTGCACATGTTTCAGTGTGTGCAGCATATACTGCAGTATGGCATTGCTGAAGAGAATTAACTATCATATTGAAAAGTAAGATGATGTAAAGCAAGGACGAGAGACATTTTTTGTTGCATGACTAACAGCTAAATATTTTCAGAAGAGCCAGTGCAAGAACCATGTATTTTGTTGTAGTTAAGGTCTCATGCCTCAGACTTTAAGGAACTTCTGTGCTACCATAGCCTTATGTGAAAAATTGGACATTGAAAATTCTGTCTTTTTGTGATCTTCCTATATATTTATCCTTGTTTCTTGTGCTTTTCAATATATATGATGCTTTCTGTTTCCAGAGCTTCATTGTCAGTTTTCTGCCAACAAATAATCTTGCGGCCTTGCTTTAGGAAAAAAAGAGTGGTTATAGATTTCACATTTGCCACCTTGGATGAAGAACACTCTTCATTGAAGAGCTTCATTTACAGTTTTCATTGAAAGATACTACTGAGTCTTAGGAAGGTTCCCAAAGTAAACTGAGTGTTACTTGCTAATGTGATACAATTGTTTCCCAAAGGACTTCCAAGGTCAGATACTGGGATACATTTGTTAAAACCCAACCAAATGTACCACCCCCCAGAAAAGAAAAACAACAACACAAAACCAAGCTCTGTTAATTATGTCTAATTAGGTGCTGGACTCAAGGTGAGTTTGGGGTTAGAATTTCTCTTCTTGCCTGATAGGCTGCTGTTGTTCAGTATTTCAGAAGTAAGGTTGTAGATTCTGTCATAAACAGCCTTTTGAGTGTTCAAAATACATGTCATATGACAATATGCTTTTTGTTTTCCTGTGTTCAGTGTAAATCCTTATTCATCAGCAGTCTGATGAAGTAATCTTAATTCTTTGGACTTCATGCTGATGAAGCAGAAGGAAGGAAGTTAGAATTGTGCGTGAATAATTGGGAAACATTTAGGAGAAAGTGTAATTAAAAAATATATATAAATCATGAAGGAGGATGTAAAAGGTAGTGCTTTTATTGTTCAATTAAAAAAATGGTGTTAAACTTACCAATAACTGTTTTAAAACAAAGGAGAGAGGAAGCAAAATTTTCAAAGGAAAAACTGGCTTGTAAGAATTTTTTGCCAAGAAATAGAACTGAAATGAATAATGTTAACAAACAAATAAATATGTATATATTGAAAGATAACAAGAAACCTAAGATTATGTCCTTTAAAGGGCATTTAGATTATAAACAGGATGGGCTTGAATGTGACACATTTGAAAAAATCAGTACTAATAGCTACCTGATATATATTACAGCCTTCTTAACGAAGCAGCTATCAGAAATAAGAAAAGTAAAATTCAGCTACCTGATCCATTTATTAGGCACAGATGCTTCTTTTTCCCTCTGCAGCAAAGTGCCAGTGAGCTTAATAGCATAGAAAGCTTCTGCTGCCGAAAAAGGCATAGCAGGCAACTCTTTATGTAAAATTAGTGATGTTTCAGACTTGCTATTCTATTAGAATTCATGTAGTTAATGACACCTTTAGGAGGCCTCTAAAAATAAAGGGAATTAAATAAAGAAATAGAATTCTTGTCTCTCAGTTGTTAATTTGTGGTTATTTCAGAGATTTACATAAATAATGTACTAAACCCCTTTAATAAAATAATATATCAGAGAATAATGGAACAGCAAAATTAGGACAGTAGAAAGGAATTATCATCTATGTCTTGTATTTCCACATAAGTGACTAGAAATTGTCAATACTTAAAAGCACAATCCATGTGACTTTAATTTTCAAATAGAGTTTCTATAAACCAAAGTAAATAAATGAGTCTCAGATGTCAGTCATCTTTCTTTGTATAAGACTGAAAACATTCACAAGTGTGCTTGTATATTAGAAAACTTTTTAGTTCCAAAGGGATGTTCTCAGACCTCCAGCTCACTTGTTCAATTCTAGCTTTTTTTACCAGATGAAACAAGCTTGTGCTCTGGGAGTTGTGCAGCGTCCTAGTGTGTGCCAGAGTGTATGCTCTGGTTTTTTTCCTACCTGTAATGAGGAACTAAATTGACAAGTGATATTTTGGTCCTGTATGAGATCTCATATAAGGTAGAAATAAGATTTCCCTTAAAATTGCAAACAATTTCTTATGTGTGTTGAGCAGGTTGCTCCCCTCTGGATTTGGTTGGTTATGGGTTTTTTTGGGGTTTTTTTAGTTTGTTCTTAGTTTTAGCCATTAATCTAATTATTGATAAAACAAACAGTTGGGGTTTTTTAATTGACTTTAAATGCTCTTAAGGGAACTGTTAATTTTCTTGTTTTGCCTGCAAATATAATACTGAATGAAAAAGTGTAAAGGAAATTGAAGAGGTAAAATAAAAGTTGAACAGGTTTTGCAGTAAGTTATGGAGAAGATTCTGCAATTAAAACAGTTACCATTAAAATATTTTTCTGTGTAATGTCCTGCTGACAACAAACAAACCCTTATCTGAGGGACTAGGCAGAGTGAATAACTTTGTTTCTGGACAGGTTTTAGATGAGGCTGACAGAATGCTGGATATGGGATTTGAACCTCAGATAATGAAGATCCTAATAGATGTGCGTCCTGACAGACAAACTGTTATGACAAGGTATCTAAACATGATAGTGCTCATAAACATAATGTTGTTGAACAAGTTCATTTCAAAACAAATGTGTCAGTTATTAAAATTTTGTACTAGTTTTCTTTCTAGTTTGGTCTAGTGAGGTCTGATGAGTCTTGACTTTTTTTTAATTTTGTACTGTCTTCTGATTTTTTACATCAAATATAAAGACAGTTGAGTTGTCACAAAAAAAGGAGGATACCCTGGGAGTGCTGGAATTTGCCTTATCAACTTGAAATGCCAACTTACAGTTCTCCATGTGAGACCAAATATATTTCATGACTTTCAGATCAGGAAACAGTATCTGTTCTAGTCTGTACCCGGATTAATTTTGTAATTATGCAGCTTTTGGGAACTTAACAATCAAATATCCCAACAATCATTTTTGTTCCCATATTTTGCGTTTACGCTGTTTAAGAAAACAGAAACTTGCTTATTAGGTATTCAACTACTAAACTGAGTTGAGGCTTCAATAGAAAGGCTCCATAATTATTGCCTGTATTTTTAACCAACAAAATTACCTTTTAAGCTCAAGTGCTCTTTACTATTAACTTAAGATTAGTTAAACTCAATACTGTTACTGCATATCTGTTTCACTGGTATATAAGAAAGGAAAGAAAAGAAGAATATGATGAAATGAATGAATTGGAGAAGATTTGGTGCACTATTCTCACGTGTGTGTGTTTTCCTCTTCACTTCCTGTTAGTGCTACTTGGCCTGATGGTGTCCGGCGCCTAGCAAAATCCTACTTGAAAAATCCCATGATTGTGTATGTTGGCACTCTTGACTTAGCAGTAAGTCGTCCTGTTCTTTTTGGGTTTTCTCTTTCCTTTTGTAGAAGAATCTATGTTTAAGCCAGGAAGTTTTTTTCTTGTAACTAACTGTATGTAAGTAAATGCACATATCTTTTGTAATCAATCTGAGCTTTCAAGAAACAGCTCTGTGCTATTTATTTTAAAGTTTCCTTAAAAGTTCAGAAAAAATTTTAAAAGTATAAACCAACATGTTTGCTATAACAACATCGGGAAGTCTTAGCTCTTCAGTAGAAGGCATAACAGGTGACAAGTATCAGTCATATTGAATGTTCTACTTCACAATGCCAAATGTTTTTGTGTGATCCCTTGATTTTGCAGCCTTCATTTTGGTTGATCTTTATTTGGTTTTCCTTCTGAAGATCTTCTTTCTAATGCATACAAATCCTTATCTAAATTTGTGTTTCCTAATTGCATCTTTCTCAAATGGAGTTTGAGAGAGCTTTGTACTAAACTCTTGAAGGACACTTGTCTGCAGCAGAAAGTATGTGTTAGAATAAGAACTGTCTTTAAAGTCCAAAGCTTCTAGCATGTGGATGTAGTTGCTTATTTGTCGCTATTGTGCAGCTATGTGTATTTGGCTTCAGTACCAGTAGAATTTAAAGGAATAATAGTTTGCCCAGGATCTTAGAAAAGTTTCCTTTTCAGTTCCATTTTTTTTAGCGATAGGGGACGTGGAAGCCTAGTATCCAGTACACTTTTCAGTAAAATAGAAACAGTGTGCTTTTTATCTGTTCTGTTCAGAACTACACTTTTATCAAAGGGCAATTCTTGTCAGGATCGGAATTTGAAAGACATCAACTGCTCTTGTAGCTCTATTCTCTAGGGCATTTATCTCTTTTTACAGCAGCTTCTCCCAGTTGACAAATCTGGTGGGGGGGAAAGGTTCCCATGTGGAGAAAGGATCTTTGTCTACTTGATTGAATCTTCAACTGTTGCAACAAGATCACGATACCATGCCATGAGAATATCTAGACATTTTATCCTGCTTATTAGTTAGACCTTAGATATTCTGTGGTAACCTTCAGAGGTAATGGAGTGAAGTTTTTAATGAACTGTTATTAGAATAGTTAGAACTCATCATTTTAAAGAGATTTACAGCATCTTTAAAAGCCTGTAATTTCAAGTAAGACTGCCAACTTGCTCTGGAATAACATAAAAAATTTGCAAATTAAAGAACTTGGATCTGGTTTTCACTAATAATATATTTCTTTCACCTCACTAATCAGTACCCTCTAAATCTCTGAAAATAAATAGTTTGGAAATCTGCTTAAGGGTAAATTTTATTATTCTCCTAAAGCAATGAGGAAATAAAAATCTGCATTGTTTGAACTCCAAACTGATACATCTTAAAATAATATTTTATTGTATCACATATTACTAGTTTTATAACATGGCAATATGGGAATTAACAGAAAAAAATATTATTGTAATCTGTTTCTACCTAACATCCCTTTTTGCTGTTTGACAGGCAGTAAGCACAGTACAACAAAAAGTTATTGTTATCCCCGAGGAAGAAAAGAGATCTTTCATGCATAGCTTCATTAAGTCTATGAAGCCAAAAGATAAGGTCATCATTTTTGTGGGCAAAAAGCTTACGTATGTAATCACTTCCCAGTATCATCTCTGTTTGGGGTTTTTTTCCTAACAGAAATACTGAATAGTTTCTTAGTTCACATAAGAACTATCAAGTCTAATAGCTGTTCTCCACAATGTGCTGCTAGTAGTATTATTTTTATTTATTTATTTCTTCCTTTAGACTGACTGGCAGTTTGTATTTTTTTTTTTAATATCATTAATGGTGGTGGTAGGTCTCGGTTTCACATAGTTGAAGGGGGATGTTTGGATTCTTGGGGATACATCAATGTGATGTACTGTTTACTTTCATACACCTCTGGTGCATGCAAGACCTGATTAATGGGGGGTGGTCATTGTATCATACTTGAACATTTTAAGTGAAGCAGACAAAAATAATCTAGTATTCCTCTAAAGTATAAATAAAGGTAAACATTTCCATGTGGAGTAGACTTGCTTTCCTGTTTTATAATAAGTATCAGCTGACCTCAGTAACATTTTGTCCTTAAGCACACATTTAGCTTTTGCTGTCACATTACCGTCTTTTTGATTTAAATCTAGATGCTGCACTATTTTGTTTCCTTTTTTCTTCTGTTTTAAGAGCCATTGCTTTATTTCACCCTAGAGCTGATGACTTGGCAAGTGACTTTGGCATTCAAGGAATTCCAGTACAGTCACTTCATGGCAACAGGGAACAATGTGATCGAGAACAGGCTTTGGATGACTTCAAGAAAGGTGAGTTTGTACTGAAGTACTGGTTGGTTTAGGCCAGACTTTTAAAGTTTATTCTGGTCAAAACTTGTCTATTTCTAAGTGTCCTGTCTCTTTAGTACTCTAGAAATTAAAGTAATAAAGAGCTCTGAATTTTATATTTTCTTTATTAATTTGACAAAAAAAGACCCAGCAAACAAAGAGATTGCTCTTCAACAAGATTTTGAATGTCTGGGAGTTTAATAATTTAAGGCTTATTTTACTTTTGACATTTCTGGAAAAATTGTTATTGTATGTCTACAGAATGGTAAATTTAAATGTCAGATGATGGGGCTTTCTGTGAAACAGTCCTGCTCCAGATTATGCTATAGGGTTGTGTGAATGCAATTCAGGGTTATGTGAACACATGCTAATAAAAGACTCGTGCTGTGACAAGAGTGTCAGCTGAGAATATAGTTGTTGACGTTTTTGTTCATTGGACAGACTCTTTATATCAACCAGGCATATTTCTTACTTTTCCTGCACTCTGCTGTTCTGCTTTTGAAATGAAAATAATAGTAAAATGACATTTTGGGTGCTTACTTACCAGCTTCTTTTTGGAGCCAACTCCAAAAACATTCAACAAGCATATTTTACATTGTGTTAAGAATATTAAGTGCGTTATAAGCTAGAAAACCAATAGACTGGAGTATGTTGTCTGTTTGTTCCATAGCCTCCAGTTCTCTTCCTGTCATTCTTACTGTAGGCAAAGTTCGAATATTGGTGGCTACTGACCTGGCATCCCGTGGCCTCGATGTGCACGATATTACTCATGTTTTCAACTTCGATTTCCCTCGCAACATTGAAGAATATGTTCACAGAGTAGGTCGTACTGGAAGAGCAGGGTAAGTGTTTAGCAGAAAATAGTCATGTGTTATCAGTGTTTTGTTATTTTTGTGCACAGCATAGGTGTTTTTCTTATCAAATTCTAGAGGCTACAGGTGATGTGGAGTGGGGGAGTCAAGACCGCAGTCTTTCAAAGTATGTTGTAGGAGCACACTGGTTTATGCTTTTAAATGAATTCACTGTTAAATTGAAGGCAAGCGAGTTTTACACTTTCCTGTTATTGAATCAAGGGTGTTTGAAAGCTCGTATAAATATGAGGAAGAATTAGAAAAACAATTTGCATTGATATTCTGGAATGTTACTTCCTTGTTTATCTCATCTCTTCATGAGCTGCTGATTTATTTAATTTCTAGACAACACATTGCAAAGAAGCATCTGTAGGTTCAAAGTCTGCAGCTGATCATGGTGGTGTAATTTAGTGGTAGTTCTTTTGGATGCTGCTTTCCCAGGCTAGTACAAGCGTGATTTTTCTCATTTAATCATTATATGAATGTGTGTCTCTTCATACTTTAATATGTTGCTATTATGCTATGTTTATTATCTAAAAATCTAAATTAGTTTTGTGTTTGCTCAACTTTAGGTGAATTGCTGTATTCTGATTTTTATGAAAAGTTGCTCTCTCTCATGTGCAGGGTTAATTCTCAAGCCACGTTTATTCTATCAGCTCAGTAATATTGCCTGTAGTACTGTTCATTAGTGCCTAGGTCAGTAGTAAAGGCCTGGCCAGAGTTGGGAGGATCAGCAGTTGTTTCCTTCCTCATTTAGGCGCTCTGGGGAGGCAGTAACACTTGTCACCAGCAATGATTGGAGGTTTGCGTCCGAGCTGATTGACATTCTGGAAAGAGCAAACCAAGTAAGTATACATTACTGGGTAAGATTTCTATTGGTTCTGGGTTAGCACCTGAAGCATGTCATGAAAGTCCAAGACTATTTAGACCCTTCTTGGTGAGTGTTTGTGGTGTCTCAAGGAAAGAAAATATTTTAGTCTGTCTTGTCCTAGATAGGCTTAGCTTTATTTTACCTTACACGTGAGTCCCAGGAAGTAACTGTGAACTTTAACCAAAGTCTTTTATGTCTAAAGAAAAAGTAACAGTTTGGGATGCATAGCATACACATTGAGGTCTGCAGAGAAATAATAGGGTATCTTTTATTTCATAAGATTTTATTCTGTTTGGATTTCACTTTTGGATGCATGTACCAATTTCTTGTTCAATGGTCTGAATAGTATCAGAAGAAGCTCAGCTATCTTATCTGTTTAATGTATCAGTTGTAACGCCTGCATGTACTTTTCCAAGCTTTATTACTGATGCTTGTAAATAGTACAGGAAGTGGAACTGGAATGTGATCTTTTTCTTTTAAGAAGCATATTTTTTCTTGATACCATATCTGAGAAAACAGATAATTGTGTTAATGTTTTTTGCTGTAACAAAGAACAGCATTTTGCCTGATTTATAGTAAACCCCCAGTTCAAGTCCTGACTTCACCTGAAATTTTGTTTGGGTTACAGTGTTTGTTTGGTTTTTTGGATGGGAGTTTGAGTACACACTAAATGGATTTTATCGAGAATTTGTGGTTTTTACTATAGACACTTACTCAGACTTTAAACCTTGGGTTAGAACTTCACTTCAATCTTCTGGTTTATTACTCTTCTTTCAAAGATATTATGTTGCTTTATTGCAAGCCTAGTAAGATGCTTTTGAGCGAGGAAAAGGAGAAAAAAGAGGTGTAGAAGAGTAGTCGCCTAATAATTCCTTTAAGTTGCAGATTTGGAGTTTTTGTTTGGGGTGGGGTGTTTTTGCTTTGCTTTTATTCAGAAAATGCAAGCAGTAATGATACTGTGAAGCTATTTTAGAGGTGCCTTGATTTTTTTTTTTTTTTATTCTGAGTTAGCAATTACCTTTCAAGTCTTGTCTCTAGCTGCAGACTGCAAAGTTCCCAAACTGGTTGTGTTTTTTTGTAATGTGTGATAGTTCAACTGGGAACAAGTCTCTGAGTTCAGAGGAGAAAAGAGGAACTCTGAATCCTTGCTTTCAGAAGTTACTGTTAGTCATAACATTATTCTCAAAACTTAGTTATGTCTGATAGAAAGGAAGTATCCTTACAGACAAAGTGTTGGGGTTTTTTCTTATGACAAAGGAAAATACCATTGTTTCAGTCTTAAAGCATTATGTAAAAGTAAGAGAACTGAAGGGTCAGAATACTTTGATTTCAAAACAAGTTAGTTGCTTTTGTTAGCAAAATCTTCTCTATGATTTTGAATCTATAGATGTATAAAGAAAAACAAGTACAACAAAAAGGTGTCTGTTTCATGCTGAAGGAATCTTTTCTATATAACTGCTTATTAACAAACATGGACAGATTTAGTGGAAAAAACAGTAATCTCTGTGATACCAAGAAAAGCATTCCATATAAATTATGGCATCTTTATCCTTTTCTCACTTGGATGACCCTACCCTAGCTTGTATGTTTAGCAGATACATTGTTCATGAATTCTTCATGAAAAATTTCAACAAGCCACTAGATGCTGGATATTACCTCACTGAGATCTTTATGTTTCTATATCCTCACTTCTTCCCACTCTTGATTTGTGCTTGCTCAAAAACCACTCTTGCAAGAAATTGCAATTTTAGTTTGGAATAAATTATGCTTCAAGCTCTAGGGGAAGATTTGATACTGAGGAAGAAAATCATCCCATATTTCAACTGAAAAATAGCTTTGTCTCATTACTTCTATCTCCATTGACAAGGCTGTTGTGCCTTTCAGCTAGAGATACATTAACTATGTTTGAAACATAGGCAGAATGGACTCTTCCAGAGTTGTCATATTTTGCCAGCATAGCTGTTTACCAGTAAGAGCAATTCAGTACATAAAACATATACTGGTGAGCTGTCCCTCATACTAGCTCAAGAAAAAGTTGCTGATAGCAAATACCAAGCATTGCTCAATTATAAAGCCTGACAAAAGAAATGGAAACTAGTGGAATATGACTTCCTGCTCCACCAGACTTTTTGTCCTGGCTGCATTCTCCACCTGTTCAAGTGTTGCCAAGCCCAGGCACGTTTAGGGAGACTTTAAGGTATTTACATTTGTTTGTACTCTGCTGTTTGCACTGTATTTGTGCCACTGGCAGACACAAATGACAGAGACACAGCAATCATATTAATAGCACGTTCACACAGTGCCCTTTGCTCTGATCAGGAAAGTGATTCTGGAGGGGTGGCTTCAGCTGACGGCCACATGCCATCGCAGATTGCTGAACTGGGCTGGCTTTGATAGATCAGTGATCTGAGACCTCTTGACAGTACAGTTGCACACTGTGCTTTTTGCAGTAAACGTTGCATTAATGTGAGCATTTTGCCCAACCTGGTTTAAGAAGTTTTGTTGGATATTGCCTTCGTTCTCTGAGCAAAAGAATGATACCTGGGATTTTTTTTCCATCGCTGTAACTCAAATAAATCTGTCTGTAATTCTTCGCATCTGGCCTCAGTTGTTAAGAACTCTGAAGTGAGAGTGTTTTGATGATACTATTCAACTTTTCCACATAATTACAAACATGCCAAAAACCCCTGTGGATCTTGGTGTAAGGTGCTCTTAGGACCTCCCAGTGGTGGGAGATCTGACCATTTTCTCCTGCCCCTCTTTCCTTGTGTTTTAGCTTTTTTCTAAGCACGTGAGAACCATTCCTATGACAACACTTTCTTTAAGTCACAAAATTTCTCTTCAGAAGCTCTTAAAACTTCCATAAGGAATTTAATACAAATCAATATTCAGTAGATGTATATAGTGTAATATCACCACTAAGTGACACTGGATGTTTTTACCAGTTGTTCCTTATAACTAAAAGATACATTTCTGTTTGAACTATAATGTTATAATTAGCTGGTTATATGTTGCCAGCAGATATGGTGATAGAAGCATAGATAAATTACTGAAAATCCAGAGACACTATGATGATTATTTTTCAGTATATTTCAGTAGACTCTTATGTAAAAAGAATTCTCTCTGCATTTTTACAGAAGAGAATCTGCAAAGTAACAGGAGCCAGATAAACAATGAAATCAAGTTTGGGAACAAACAAATCAGTAGCATTTTCATAAAGCAGTCTGAAAGCTTAGATTTATTTAAAATTCACCTTGTTTTTTTGCCTGCTTTTTTAATAGGTAGTTCCTGACAAGCTTATTGCAATGGCAGAAAGATACAAACAATCACAAATGAGAAGAGATATTGAAAAGGATGTACAAAGACCTTGGAGAAAGCCCTCAAAATAAGTGTAGTCCCTTGAAGCTGCTGAAACAGAGAAAATGATTTTAATTAGTGTTAGCTTCCATGGGCTTGAATTTATTCGTTTCATTTTGTGTTTGATTGATTGTTTTCTGTACCTGTCTTATTTAAACAAACTTCTCAAAAGCATCTTAGAAAACTGGATTAACTTTATATAGGAATAAATCTGGTTTTGCACTTGAACACTATTTTCACATAATTTTTTTTTCTTGTGTGATGTATGAAACTTCTAACGACATTGTCTACTGGTTAAAAAAAAATATTGTGGCTTTGTTGGTTGGTTTGGGTTTTTTTTTTTAGTTAAATGCATTATTACTATATAAGAATGTAAAAGATAACTTTTCCTTTTCTATGCAGAGAACCGGATTATTCATTGTAAGCAGTGTTTGTCAATGTAGTTTCAAATACTGTACCTTTGCCTTGATACGGTGCTGGCGTGCAGGAGGATTTCTCAGGATAATGAAAACTGCTCTGTTTGCTGTTCCTTATGTTTGCTGAAACAAGTTTTCTTTATTCGTATTTTAAAACTTAACATTGGTAGTCATTTTTGCTAAGACTTGTGTCTCAAGATTTTTTGAGAGAGGTCTGCATTTTCTTGTAATGAAGGAGTGCATGACAGGAAGTACTTGTTTGTGGCTAACTGAGGAAGAAAATCTGCTTTTGGTTTTTGTGGATGTAATATTCTAGCTTAAGGAAATGAAACCAGAATTTACTAGAGCAATGTTAACAAAGTCATGGAAAAAAGAATACATTTGAATGTCAGCTTTTATTTCTTCCAGATAAAGTTGATTCACACTTTACATTTGGATGTCAGGTTCTGTCACACCAGTCTCCCAGGGCATGTTTTCTACTCTTTGAAATTTATATTGGGAAGGAGTTATTCCTTCATTTGATGCTTGGTCCGAACTTGTGTTTATTTATGTGTCATATGATTAATTAAAACTAATAAAATTCAGTAAAATTAAAATATTTTACTAAAATTACTCTCTAAATATTCTTTCCTCTTAATTTGCTCATAATTGAGTTAAATCTGGGCATTATTCAAGCCAGTAGGTTATTTTGCCTTCAAAAAGTAGGCTAAAAATATGGACTTCCCATGACTTCTATAAGTAGAAGCAAAAGATGTATTTATCTGCAGCACAGCAGTTCTCAAATCCACCTACACAATTTTAGTGATAGGAATTATTATCATTATTTTTTCCCTAACACACATTTCTTCAATATGAGAAAAATGGATATGAATTTCAATTTCAGGAGTGTCCAGTTCATGCTGCATTTTATCAAGAGTCTTCCTCTTTGATACAGGCTGAAAGATGCATTTATTTCTGCATGATTCATCATACAAATAAATGCTCATTGGCAGAAAACCATCCACTCTGTTGCAGCATATTAGGTAATGATTGTTTCCCATCCAAAGCCCAATGAAAAGACTGATTTCTAAAGTAATTCTGAAGACTCAAAAAGAATAAGTTACTTCAGGAACTTCATATTACTCAGGTAAAATATTTTCTCTGATAACCGTTGCTGGTGATTGTCTTCTGCAAAAGATCTTCATATCCACCCAGGTAATCTGGAGAAGTTGTTTGTATTTATGTCGAAGTAACTCCAGTGACTTTTTTTTCTTTTGAAAGTAGGAGTGTATTTTGGATATTCTCCAGTGGATCTTAATTTTAAATAAAATTTTCAGGTTTTCCTTTATGCAATCATTGATGCCTTTGTGTTTGGAAACATCAAAATTTCATGTGGGAAATTAACTATTGCGAATTCTTCTCTATGTTCTTAGTATACCTTGAAGATGTTTTGCAGGTGACATCCACATTTGGATAGGCAAGGTAAATACTACTTAAAACATTTCTTTTAAGGGTTATGGCTAAGCAGTGTGACTGAAGTATACATTTTTCTCTTAGAAGTCTTGATTTTATTTAGGTTTGGGTTTTTAGATTTTGTAGTACAGACTACTGAAGAGTCATTTAGGGTGCAGAGTTTTTTGTTTCAAATATGTAAATCACCATAATTAGATATCTATTGTGAACAATATTCTTAATAATTCTCATGAAATACTGGGAATCCATTGTTCAATTCATAGCTTATTTTTCTTGAAAGGAAATGATGTCTTGCCTTATCTTCTAGGCTGAGCAGGTTGTATTGGGGAATAAAAAAGTGAGTCAGCTGAGACTTTTGCAGACACTCCACAAAAAATCCCAGACATTGCTGAAAGGAATGATCCAGGTTTCCCAAGTGCCAGTCTGTGTCATTTGGCCACATGATGCAGGAGTGGAGAAAGGCAGTTTTGACATGATAGGAACAGAATTTTTCCAATTCTTTTGGATATTTAATTTTAAGTTGCTCTAGAAGAAACTTCAGCAGCTTAAGACAACCTTTCCTGTTTAAAAAAAAAAATATATATGTTAGGTACCTTCTCCATAGTTCTAAATATGTAGATCAGATGTTTAGACACAATTATGCATTAATTCTCTTGTTGCTTTCTTGATTCAGTACAAGATGTAATTGGCAAACCAACTTCTTGGTTTATTTGTTAAGGAGGTTTTGTACCCTTGTTAAGTGGGTTTTGTTCTTGCTTGTTGAAGAAATCTGGAAAACAGTTCTCATGGAGGTGAAAAATCATTTATTCATCTTGATCTCATTCAGCAGTTTTCTCACCATCATTTTAGAAATTGCCTCCATATGAAGTGCAATTTTGCTCAGAAAGTGGAGTCAGTCACTTTTTAAAGCTTTTTTTTTTTTTAAGCAGGACTGAATTTGGGAAAGATAATTGAACAGGCCACATCCTTTTGCATTCTAAGGCAAATCTGGAGTCTAAACCAGCAATTTGATTGTTTCCACCTTTCATTAGGTAAATGCAAGCCAGACATTCAGCAAGCACATGCAGTTTTTTATTGCTGTAGAACAATTATGCCTTAAAGCCTCTTGCTTCCTATTATGAGTAATTACTGTTAGATCAAATTCTTAAGTGCTAAACTGAAAGTGTTAGTGCTAGCCCAGCTCACACAGGCTTAAAGTAAAATATTCCTGTGAAATACCAACCTACAGCACTTTGGTCCATCGGATTCACAGCATGTCTTTGAGTTGCCATGGTTGTTTATCATCTCCTTTTCAATATGTGAGAAGGAGAGTCGCCAGGTGTTCCCTGAAGTCAAGCACAAGACTGTTAAATGGTTACACAGCACTGAGCATCAGCTTTCATAGCTTGAAAAGAAAACCCAGTTTTGTAATTGACTTGAATACCCACATTTTTTTTGCACCCACTAAAACAAAATCATAATTCAGTGAGTGCGGTTAGTTCCTCCCTAAATCCCCAGCTGCTTCACAAAGACAATTAGAATGTAATTAATATAGGACATAATTGTGTGGATGCTTTAAATTCTTGAGGATGTTTGGATTTACTTTAAAATTAGGCTTAGTTCTGAATGTCCCTGGATTTGCTGAACATGATTTAGAGAACTGCAGTATTCATAGAAATCTACAGCCTTTTAATTTCTGTTCTCTTACTGTGTTTTCTGGGTTTTTCTTTGTGCAAGTAATAGGTTTGTGAGTTTGTCTCATGTAAGAGGACTGTCCTAAAGCATTTCTTTTTGTTCTTCTGCTCATGCTTCTGAAAGTAATTGCTAATATAGCTCAATGCTGTGTTTCTAATACCGGCAATCACTTTTGTCTTCTTTTTATGAATTGCACTGTTTCCCTTGCCTGTTTGGCTCAGTTACTCTTTGCATTTAATTTGCACAGCAAGAAATTGCCAAATAAATCAGTACTTCTGTACTGGGCTTTTATAACATGGGCATGCTAATTAAAATGGTACCAGAATGCTTGAAGTCTTATTGCTGAAATGATCAGTTACCATAATGCACTGACAAGTCAGAATGTTTCTGCAAACTAAAGGAGGCTCAATGTGACAGTGGTCTGGAGGAAAAAATGTTGTAGCCATACCAGAGTATAGTGAGAAATAATGTATTTTGATAGAAAACAGTTTGCTTCCTGCAGAAGTATCTGATTTGTGGATGCAGTCTCATGTACAGGGAAGCTCCCTGCATTTTTATCAACTTTCTTCTAATTTCCTTACAAGAGAGTGCAAGCTGCTCTTAAGCACAGTACTAGCACAAGGGAAGGCTCATATCCATGTGTCTGGCTGGAGTGAATTTAATATAATGCTCTCAGTAATGGTTAGTGTACAGCCTGGCAGAGTGGGCTTGTATTTACATTTCAGTACAGGACAAGAAATACCACGAATCTGATGCTTTAAAGAGGGATTTCAGTTGTCTGAGCTGGATATATCCAGGATGAGGTGTCTCGAAGACGGAATACTGAACATGATCTGGATACCCTTTCTATAGCACTTGTAAGTGATCAAGTTGTAGAGAAGTATTTAATAACTTATTGTTGTCCATATTTGAGGTACCTCTTAGAACTTTTTCTCTTTTGTTTTGCTTGGCTACTAAATAAATTGATTTAAGCCTGAAATCCTTCCTCTTTTTTGTTCCCAACCACTGTTCAATTTTGAGGCCATCCTGTGTGCTGCGGGGCCAGCTCTTCTGAGCCTCCAAAGTCAAGATGATGTCCACTGATATTTCTGATGGAGGATTTTTGATCTGAAGAGTTATTGCAGGGCTTCCAGCCTTTTTCCTTGCCACTGTGACTTCCACATCTAGTAACAAAGAAAGCGATATTTCATGTTAGATAGATATAGATTAGTTAGATTAAAATTTTTGTGAAGAATTTTACAGTTTTTACTAAAGAACTCATAAGAAATCAAAAGTAATACCTGGGTACAGTCAATGGTCCTTTATCCTACAGGATGTTGAAACATTGAGAAGGTCTATTGAAGAGTTTTATGAAACAGGGAACACTACTGTGTTTGCTTGATTTACTGTCTAAGAATTAAAAATATAATTATGTTTTTCATTAACTGCTTCCCTGTTGAAAACACACAGTGAAGAGATCTGGCCACAGTGTTTCTGAAGGTTTTGGGAAAAAATAACGGGTTATTTTAATATAATTGTATATATATTTTGTATATTTTAAATAATTATAAAAATAACTGGGATGTAGTTTCTGTACTGATCAATAAAAAATATTAGGTACTGTATAAAAGAAAATACAGGTGCTGTATAAAAGAAACCTTTTTGTTTTGTTACCACTTCAGCAAATGGCTCTTTGTATACTTCAGATAGATGCAAGATGTGTAGGTCATGTAGGAAATAGCAAGCATGCAACAGAACCCTTAGTATTTATTATTTTCATACAGAAAATATGCATAGTGGAGTTAATAATGTAACAAGTTTCCTTGTTACATTATTTGTGATTCTTAACACAAGAGCCAGCTTGAGATACTGGGGACAGGAGGGGTTACAGCTCTGTTGGCACAAGGAGACAGAAGACTGGTGGGAAAATATTCTTAACACTGAGCCAGCACATACACACAATGTAACTGGGTTTTTACCACTACCTGATGAAGCTTATTCTCTTAATACTAACCTCTAATGTTTCTAACTTCCTGTTTAATAATGTCTCTTAGTGCTTGAAGCATTTTAAAGGCTGATAATTTTCCATCTTCCTCTAGGAACCTCAACCAAGGCCTTACTGTTGGACTCCTTTTGAATGATACATAATAATAGGCTCCGGTATCATCAGACTCATCCAGCTGAATCCTTGGAACAGGCACTACAAGCATGATGTCAAACTCATTTGGTTCAGATATCTGCAAATAAAAGAATACAACAGTCAATGTGCAACTTAGGTTTTATTCTCCTGCCATTTTTATACCAGTTGTGGTTTCAGTGAAATATGAGCTTATTTCTGTGGTATTGCAAGATTACTGTGCATTGGGGTGGAAAACAGCAATTTGCAGCTCACTTCCCAGCTCTCCAACTTATTAATTTTTTAAGATAGTTTTAAGATTCTTGAGCTGTTCTGAATAATTAATGCATAAATATGCTCAGGCATCCTCTTGCACTTAAGATGTGAGGAAAAAAATGAACTTGTAGGTCAGAAGCTAGTTTTAGATAAAAAAAAGAAAGTGTCCCCATTTGACTTAGTTTCAGTCTACTGGAACAAGGGAAAAAGGTACGGGTTAATCACGGAAGGTGAGGGGTTGGAATAGACCTTAGAGATACAGCTAGTCCTGACTCACCCTGTCGTGGGCCAGGGGTACCTTCCACTCGACCAGGTTGCTCAAGACCTTAACCTGGCCTTCAACACTGCCAGGTCTGGAGCATCCAAAATCTCCTCAGCCACTCTGTACCACAGTCCCACCACCCTCACAGTAAAAAAATTATCTCTAATACCTAAATTTTTTCTCTTTCAATTTGTATCTGTAACTCCTGCTTTTTGAAAAAGCTATGAACTAAAACCTGTCCCAGGGCTTCTCGTGCAGTGCTATACCTGACGGATCGTGTTATTACAGCGCGCTCACCTGCGTATTATGCAAGGGCAGGGCTTGCTGCAGCCTGAGTGCGTCCCGTTCAGGTAGCATCTCTGACTCCAATGCACGTAACACCATTCAGCAAGTTACTGATCATTTTATAATGCATTGTAGTTATTTCACAGGGCCATCCTTGGAGATGTACTTATATGCACAGAGCCAGGACTCGGCGGGAAAGGCCAGCTAAGAGCGGCTCTGCGCGGCCGGCCCGTGTTCCCGCCCGCCACCTGCCGCCGCCCCGGCACCCACCTTGACACGCTCGTAGTAGCTGCCGGCGCTCTGCCGCTCGATGGAGCTGAAGCAGCTGTCCCTGCCACGGATGGCCTGGACCAGTTGCGAGACCACCGTGTTTACCAGTGTCGAAGCCTCGGACACGTCTTGGCGGGGTAGGCTGAGCCGCGACAGCACCTCCCGGAGCCGCAAAGCGTCCGCCGCCGGCGGGGGGCGACGGGCGGCGGTAGCGACCGCCCCGTCGGGCACCGCTGCGATGCTCCGCGGGGCCGCGGGGGCTCTGGCGGCCGGCGCCCTGCTCCGCGGGGCGGGGAGCGCCTCTGCGCCGCCTGCCGCCCTGCCCGCTGGCTGCTCCCGGGCAGAGGGGGCTCGCCGCGCCGAGCGGCCGCCCCGGGCAGGGGCTGCATCCTCCCGCGGTGGCTGCAGGGTCGCGATGGCGCTCGAGCCTTCCCCCGCGACGCGGTCCCGCGAGGGGCTTCGGGCTGAGCCCTTCTCCGCGCCGCGGCTCCGCCGAGCTGCGGGACGCGTCCCCCGCCTGGCCCGCGCCCCTCTGCCACCCGCGGTGTCCATGGCCGCAGCTACCTCTCCGCACCAGCAACACGGCGAGCGCGGCTCCGCGAGCAACGGGGTTCCCGCCTCTGGCTTCGGGCGAGTTCCTCTTCCAGGAAGCGCGCCTCCCCTAAGAAACGAAACCCGGCGAGCGGGGCGGAGGCGAGACGCTACCCGGCGCGCCAACTTCAGCCCGGGCACAGGATAGCTCCGGCAGCAACAACCAAGCTGCGGCCTCCCTCCAATCCGAGGAGAGCGTTTTCCCGCTCCTGAGCGGCCCCGCCCGTCCGCGGGGCGAGGACGCGTGAACACCGGCACCGCCCCCCTTTTCCAGCCGCACGGGGCGCCAGGACGAGCGTCCGCGGGGAGGTGCCCGGCCCGCCGCCTCTGCCGCTCCCGCCGGCCCCGCCTCTCGCTCCGGGGCGGAGGAGTTGCGGCCGCGCTCCCGACCCTGCCCCCGCTGCCGGGAGGGCTGGCCCAGCCGCCATGTTCCTGCGGAGCGGCTGCCGCCGCCTGCCGCTGCCCCCGGCGCCTCGCCCCGGGCACCGCCGGGCGGGCAGCGAGGTCGGGGCGGCGGCAGCGCCGCGCTACGAGGTGGTGGTGATCGGCGGGGGCCATGCGGGCACGGAGGCGGCGGCGGCGGCCGCTCGCGGCGGGGCCTGCACGCTGCTGCTCACGCACAGGATCAGCACCATCGGTACCGCCGCGGGTGCCCGGGGTGGGCGGGGGAAGCTGCCGCGGGCGCCTCGGGTCTCCACGGCGTGGGGAACGGCGCTGCGCCGGGGAGGTCGCGGGGGCCTTTGCGCGGTGCTGAGGGTGTCCCCGTGTCATTGCCCAGGGGAAATGTCCTGCAACCCGTCCTTCGGCGGCATCGGGAAGGGGCACCTCATGCGGGAGGTGGACGCCCTGGACGGGCTGTGCGGCCGCGTGTGCGACCGCTCCGGCGTTCACTACAAGGTGCTGAACCGCTGCAAGGGCCCGGCCGTGTGGGGCCTCCGCGCGCAGATCGACCGCGGCCTCTACAAGGAGAACATGCAGGTGAGGGCGCCGCGCCGGGCCGACTGCTGCGTGTTGGGAGTCGGGTACGCGACTGAGGATTACGAAGGAAGGGGCGGTGTTTTGTTTTTCATTATTTAATGATCAAACCTAGAAAGTACCTTTCTGTTTGGTATTTTGATGCGCTGTAAGTTGTTGAAGCTCAGCACAGTTTGAATAATTCTCTAGCGTTTTAGATATAGGTTAGGCTTCACGACCAATTAGTTTACTTGAGCTTAAACTTTATGTGAGCGAAAACTTCTACCTGATAAATCAGGACAGTATCGTAACTGAGTGTCTGCCAAATGACCCGTTAAGAGTGGAAGTGGGTAATAGATGTTTCAGAAATCAGCAGGGTTTGGGATTGCCCGTATGTCTCATAACTTCCTAGATTTTTGCAGTAACTCCTTTCATGACAGAAAGAAATCCTTAATACACCACTGTTGACAGTTCGTGAAGCGTCTGTGGAGGATCTTCTCTTGACAGAGCCAGAACCAGGCCGTCCTGGGAAATGCCAAGTCACAGGAGTTGTTCTGGGTATGTGTTAGTAACTCACTAAGTGCCTTCAGCTACTCCACACTAAGAGCAAGCCTTTGGGGTAAATATTTCTGATTCACCGATGAGAAAGATGAATTTATCCTATTCTAATTCATTAGTGAGAAAGATTTATTAGCCTGTAGAGCTGGTTTAGGTAAAGTGCGAAATAAACCAGGTTAATATGTGTAATACAAAGTAATACAATGTCAAAAATACCTGGGGATTGGTAGTGTACTGGGACATTAACTAAGTTAATTTTCTTCAGGCTAGTGATACTGAATTCCGTGCTGTGTTTTGAGGTTTTATTTGGTAAATGGTATATGCTGCACTCAGTGTTACAGGACCGTGGGGTCCTCTTAATAACAGGCTTGTACTTCATTACCCCTTGCTGTTATAATAAACAAGCCTTCTGAAGTTAAGGCCTGGATATGGATTTTTCTCAGGAGTGGTTTTCTTTTTTACGAATAACTTGCTTAGGAATAGTAAATATACAGAAATAACTACATGCTGCTTATTGTAGTTATTACTGTTGATGCTTTTATTATGGAGAAGCTGGTATTATTTTATAATAGAAGACAGGTGACACTGGTAGTCTACTTTTAGACAGAAGCACCAGAATTCCAGGGCTCTGTTGCTACTAAAGTGTGAACATCTCTGAAAACCTGCTGTTCCAGGGGATGGAAGCACAGTGCATGCCGGGAGTGTTATCCTGACCACCGGAACGTTTCTGAGGGGTATGATCCACATCGGCCTGGAGACGCACCCGGCGGGGCGGCTGGGGGACCAGCCAGCCATCGGGCTGGCTCACACTCTGGAGAAACTGGGCTTTGCTGTGGGCAGGCTGAAGACTGGGACACCGCCCCGACTTGCCAAGGATACGATTGACTTCAGTGGTCTGGAGGAACGTGTAGCCGACAACCCTCCAGTGCCGTTCAGCTTCCTCAGCGAGGCCGTGTGGATCAAGGTGGGATAGCAGATGCGCATAGAGCTGGGTGGGAAGTGGTTCTGGGAATGTCATGCTCATCATCAGCCAGTGGCTGGGAAAGGCAGCTGGGATGTAGTTGTACTGGAGGTGTTACGTTTTTGAGGACTCCCAATGTGAGGCAGAAGTTACTTGTGTTCTTTTGAAAGCAAATACCTTTTTACTCTCACTTCTTGAGAACTGAACTTTCTTTACCCGTGGAGTCAGAGTTTTGTGAAATGTGATACTGCTGCTAGTATTCTTCATGTGCTGGTTACATGGCTGGTTTTACGAAATCTTCCAGTATTATTCGTGTATTGTGGAATATTACAGTGTATGGCTTCTTATCTTAGCTCTGGAATAAGGTTAAGATGTTGAAAGTAGAGATCATTTGTAGTATTGACTAGGAAAGAGAAAGGATGGATTTATCCACAGAGCTGAGAGGTGTAGGTTAACAGTAACTTAAAAGCAGAAGAGGTTCAATTTTCTGAAGAAAATCTTGGAACATTGGCTGTTTTTATATAATGTAATTAAACACACAGAGTTAAGTATCAGGAGTTGATTTGCCCCAGAGGATATAGGAATTGCAATAACCTTTTACAGTTGGGATGGGGCAAAAGTAGTATCGCTTGAAGGCCTTGGTATATGCAGGAGAGGTTTTCAAACAAAGAGTTTTAAATCTAACAGCAAAAACCTGTTAGACAAACATGCCCAATAATAATTTTGAGTCAAAATTGAGAGCATATCAGGAATTTATTCTCCTTAAACATGTTGAAAAAAACAACAATTGTCAGACATTTATATATGCTATAACATGCAGGATGTTTTATAGACGCTCCCAGAAGTCTGCCCAATTTATTGCATCATGCTATATGTGTTCTGTTTCTTTCATTACTATCAGAGCATTTCATTTGTCTTTGTTTAACAGATAACCCAAGTTTTATCCAGCTAAAGGGTACTTATTAAATTTGTTGTACTGGTTAGACAATTGCTATTGATTAACATTCATAGCCTATGAAGTGGTTCCCTTACCACACCTGCAATGTATTAACTTTTTCAAGATGGCTTTCTTGCTGTATGGCATCTAATACATCTCAAGTTATGTGACAATTGTTAACCAATTCTTCATTGATTTTTGATCTTCAGCTGTTGATTAAGTTCTCTAAGGGTTATGGGTCCATGGAGTTCCTTTATTGCAAGTCCTGCAAGATGATTTCTCAGGGTTTTTGTACTGACACTCTACACTCGGCCAACACAGATCTAAATCAAAACCACATAAAATCACAAGACTTTTGTTCTAATGGCAGTTTTAAACAGCTATGGTGCTACCTTTTCGCAATTTTGAATGTGAGTCTATTGACTTTTTTTCAGAAAAATCAGTGAAATACTTTACTTCACATGGTGAGGTTTTTTCCAAACCTAGAATTTTTCATGTTAATTGCAGAGTTTTGAGGTTTTTTCCTCTTCGAGAGATTTTTTTTTTCCTTCACCAAACCCATTAATTGGCTGTTAGCTGTAGGGTCAGCACTTCTTCTAACTCCAGAGGGTTTTTTTGCCTGTGATAAGATTGAATGCTGTGATGTAACATATTGATTTAATGGGAATATCCATCCTGTAATTAGGAATACGGCATATAGGATAGAACTTGAATTCCAGACTCACAGATTCCACCCTGTTCCTAGTCTGGTCTTGGGCATGTTGCTCAGGCTCTCAGATTGCTCGTGTTCGGTCTGTACAGTGGGTATGACAGCCCTGCTGACCCCTCCCAGAAGTGAGAGGCAGCCATCATGGGAAAAATCTTGGAGATACCAGAGTTTATTAGTAAGGATACGGTGTCATGACCAGATTAACTTAGGCCAAGCTTTGGCTTGTTCTAGCCGGAAGATCAGCTGTCCTGTTACCTGACTCGCACAAACCTGAAGGCCCAGCAAATTATCTGCGATAACCTCCACCTGAACAACCACGTCAGGGAGACAACCAGGGGCCCACGGTGAGTGTGTGGCATCATGCAAGGCTGTCAGGGGGACAAGCTGGAAGTCTCTTTGGAGCTGTGGGTCTCTCCTGCTTCGCTTCTGGAAAGTAGTTTTTTCTCCATGTAAGGTGCTGCTCATGGCTGTTTACTGTTTCAGGTACTGTCCCTCTCTTGAGTCAAAGGTTCTGCGCTTCCCTGGCCGAGAACACCAGGTGTGGCTGGAGCCTGAAGGCTTGGATTCCAATGTCATTTACCCCCAGGGCATGTCCATGACACTGCCACCTGAGCTCCAGGAGCAGGTGATCAAATCTGTCCCAGGCTTGGAAAAAGCCAAGATGTTACAGCCAGGTGAGTGGGCTGAATGGTTTTCAATCTCTTGGTCATATTTATTTACTAGTTAAAAAACCTGAAAGCAGGTTTTGTTTAGAGCATAGCGAAACAAAGGAAGCAAAACTAATTCCTGGATGCTTGTTCAGAAATCATAAATAGAATTGATAAGCCATTCTGCTCCACTGATTGCCTTGACCGTCCCTCCTGTAACATCTGTCTTGTTGTGTGTCACAGGCTATGGGGTGCAGTATGACTTTTTAGACCCCCGACAACTGACCACTTCTCTGGAGTCACGTCTTGTTCAGCGCCTCTTCTTTGCAGGCCAGATAAATGGCACGACAGGCTATGAAGAAGCTGCAGCTCAGGTGGGCGAATCTGACTCTTGTATATTCAGCACTGAGGAAGGGATATAACCTTGGCCTTTGTGATAGTCTTGCTAGGCCCATTTTGTGCTCATGAGATGTTCTTACTTTTGTTGTTGCTCACCCTGATTCCAGACTTGCCTATGATGTTTTTACTTGTATCTGTTCAAGTATCTGTAGTTGCTATCACTAAAGTTGCATCTACAATAGTAAGTGAAAGTTCTGTCAAGTGTTTCAGCATGGAGACTGTGCAGTAGGTATAATTGAAAACACGTCTCCAGACACATCAGCAGGGGCCAAGAAGTCCTTCAGACACTCATAATGTCACAAGAAGGAAAGAGCCTGCATTACTGGCAAAGACTGTTGCATTTTCCTGGGCACGGTTTGATGCGTGAGCCTTTGGGGCAGATGCGCTGATGTTTTTGCTAAGAGGAGAGCAATGGATGTTTGGTTTGTTTTGCCTGTGCAGGGTGTGATTGCTGGGATCAACGCGTGCCTGCGGGTTCAGGGCAAGCCCCCGTTCGCCGTCAGTCGCACCGAGGGCTACGTGGGAGTGCTGATCGATGACCTCACCGCGCTGGGCACCAGCGAGCCCTACCGCATGTTCACCAGCCGCGTGGAGTTCCGCATGGCCCTGCGGCCGGACAACGCCGACGCCAGGCTCACTCTCAGAGGTGTTCTGCTGTGGCGGCTCTGCCTGACCAGCCCTGCCTGGCTGTGGGCCTTTGTCTCATGGACCATCTGTCTCTGCAGGGTTTGAAGAAGCTGGGTGTGTGTCACAGCAGCGATATGAACAAGCGGTTAAGATGAGAGCTGCATTAGACGATGGGATCGCAACACTAAAATCGCTTCAGTTCAGCATATCCAAATGGTCCCAGTTACTACCAGGGGTTCCCATAAGTAGCAATCGCAGGTCACCTGTCAGGTAAGTGTTACACGTGGAGCTTTCTGGTTTGACCTGTGCTTGCTTTAGCATATATGGTTAGTGGTTTCACAGCATTTGTCCATCCTTTCTGAAGTTGTCAGTACTCTAAGATTCCAACTTCACCACCTTCAGAGGACACACATCTGATGTTTGCCTATAGAATAAGTATGACATTGGTGTTTTTACTATTCCATGTGACATGTGCTCTCAAAGCAACGGAGTGCTCCACTGGCCCAGACAGTGCTTGCTGTCCTTACACAATCACCAGCTGGGGATGGTTTTGCAGTGGGTTGCAGCTTTGCTAAAAGCTTGGTAAAAGCAACAGTTGATTTCAGGCTGGTGTCAGGTGGTAGCTCTTCTTGTACACAAAAGTCCTTAATTCCCCTACTCACACGCTCATCTTTTCTGTTGTTTTAAATCAGTGACTTAGACCTTCTGGCTGACAGAGTCTGTGTGAAAGGTTTCCCTTGGTGCCCTTGCCTTGTCCCTTCTGTCTTGCTGTAAACTTACATGAGGAGTCTCTCTTCAAGAGTTTAGCAGCTCTTCTGTGTACTGAGAGGAGATAGGAGGGAATTGAGCTTGGCTCTGCAGTTGTTCTAGCTTAACCTAAGAACTTTGTATGTTTGAGCTTGGAACAGCTGTAAATCTGCCTTACAAGCGTGAGTCCTTTTTACCATAAATGTTTACTCTTGTTCTTCACAGTGCCTTTGATATCCTTCAGTATCAAGGCGTCAACATGGAGATTCTGGCAAAGGCTATCCCAGAGCCCCTGGGCAAGCTTGCTCAGTGGAGAGAGCTGGCCGAGAGATTGAAAATAGAAGGTAGGGTACAAGGATTAGACTTGCTCGTGGTGACCTGTGTACGTTTGTTCAGTAAGTGGACAGCAGTTGTCCTAGTGTGTTTCATGTTGCTGCTTGCAGAAATGAAACACTCTGATCAGAGTGTGAACTTTTTACCACAAGCCACAGCCCTTTTTATGCACGAGTGTTTCACTCTGTGGATAAGATCACTCTTTGGGTTTTTTTCCTCCTTACTGTCCCATCAAATACGCCATCCTTTATTGTGATGAGAAGATGAAAACAACCCATGTATCTAAATTCCTATAACAAATCAAAGAGTATGTCTTCTTCCAAAGTAGTGATGTGAATCAGGCTCTATAATCTACGAGGCTGGAAATTTCCTTAAGAACTTCTGACCACCTCAGTGGAGTTTCTCATTGTGCTTCTTGCAAGTGATTTGTTTCACATGAATTTCTATCTGTATCTTTCTTGTTCCCCTGATCACCACAGCTGCTTACGAGTGGTGTGTAATCAATCAGCAGCAGGAAATGGAAGAGGTGCGTCGTGACGAGGCGCTCCAGCTGCCAGACGACCTGGATTTCTTTGCCATTGATGCCTCGCTCTCGGCAGAGGTGCGGGAGAAGCTGGAAGCAAACCGCCCCCAGACGGTGAGAAATTCAGCCACAGCAGGGCTGAGCAGCAGTGAAATCCCTTCTGTCTTCTCAAGGGGCAGGGGGTGAAAGAATCAGGGTTTGATCTCATTTCTCACTATCTCCATGCAGTGTGTAGGTTTGGTGGTGGTTAACTTGTTCCTGTCTCCACGTGCAGATTGGTGCGGTCAGCCGTATCCCTGGAATCACACCGGCTGCTATTGTTAACCTGCTAAGGTTTGTGAAAACCAATCACCGGAAGACAGAGAAACTAAAAACTGTGCCCGAGTCTGGGGAGTACTTCCCAGGGAAAATGTACTCAGGTGAAGCAACTTCACAAAGATAGATTTCAGCAGAGTTTTCTGAAGAGGAGACAAAGTTTGTTAAAACACCTTTGTAGAGAATGGCGCTGATCCTGCCAGACTTCGTGGCAAGATCTCCTCCTGAGCCTTTTCCCAGATAACACCCATGCTGGCTGGATCCAAAGAGTTGTAGTTGGGTTCTGTGGCAGTGTCATTGCATAGAACAAAGATGATGAATGCACAAAGTAAACACTCAGAAACCTAAATACAGCCTGTGATTTTGCTGATGCAAACAGAGAGACAGGAGAACTGCTTTTGAAATTCCACTGATTTGGAAGACTTTGGATAGTCAAAATCTGTATCTTGTAAAGGACAGTGTTTAGTTCTTCTGAAATGAGTAAGAAATGTTACCATGCAAAGCCCATGGCAGCACGAGAGGATTGGAGCTGAAAAGTGTGTTCCCTTGTGTTCATAGCTGTGCAGTGACTGCACACAGGCTGGTGTCTCAGTGTGGTGTCAGCCAGTAGGAGACACTTGGCTGTGGAAACGTGTGCCACACAAATATTTAAATTTATGTTGGAGACTGAATGTAAACACCACGTCCTGCAGATGTTTTTCTCTTTTAAAATAAATAAAGCTTATCTTGAAACTTGCTGAAGAACTCAGTTATCACTTAGCTTTCAGCAGGGCCTCACCAGTTCACTGGATCACAGTTTCCACACGTAAGGGGGGCTGAGATTCACAATAGAGCTGGGGGAGGCAGCTGGACAAGGCTGCGTGCTGAGGAGGGTGGGAGACATGTGGGAACCTGCCCCATGGACCTCAGCCTGGGCACTGTGAAGCTCTGTCTGATATGCTGTTGGGTGGGGGAGTGAGATTCTCATCAGCACTGGTCCTGCAACTGACAGGAACAGAGCCTGGATTGAGCGAGATCTGAGTCAATTGGATCAGCTGGGCAGTTGGTTACTCACCATCGAGACACATGGAATTCAAGCTGTTGCTGTGCATCTACCAAATCCTTGCTTGACTCAGGCAGCAGTTTCTGGTGCTGGTCTCATTTCTGAGTGTCCTCTGGTTTCAGAGCACATTTTGATACAGTAAAATCAGAGAATCTTGTAGGTTGGAAAAGACCCTTGAGGTCATTGAGTCCAACCATGACCCAAATATTTCTGTCATTTTGAAAATATGATTCTGGCAATTTCTCTGGCATATTTGCTCTGGGTGAGGGTTGCTCTCCTGTCCAGAGAAAGGAGTCAAAGTGAATCCCTTTTGCTGACAGAGACCTTGTCATGCAGCAGGAAGATGAGCAGAGTTTGCAGTTTGTTTGGGGCATTATCCAACCTGCCTAAAAGCACTTCCCTGTTACTGTCCCCTGGTTTGCATGGAAGAGCTTTAGACACATGATCTGTAGGCCAGTTCATGTCAGGAGGGGAGTTTTCTTCCTTTAACAATTTCACAATGCACAGCTGTGGTCTAAGGAGGGGGAGGGAGTTAAGTTCAGGGGGAATGGAAGTCATAAGCGCATTGCTTCCCAACAGATCCTCTCTAACAACTGCTCTTTCTGTTTCAGTGTGAAGTGGGTCTTTGGCCACTAGTGAGTTCTCTTGTTAAGACAGGGTGTCCTCTGTTCATGTATGTAGGTTAATGATGTCCATGTTTGCAGAAATGGAAAATCTGGCTTGTGCACAAGTTTGAGGGCTGGCTGTCCCTCAGGTATTGCTTTAATGTGTACAGAGCTTGCCACAGTATTTTGTGCTCGCTGAACAGTTCTTGTGTGAGAGGACTTTTAACATGAAAAGAAATTGCTGAAGGTAGTTATATTCATTTTGGTGAGAAAACCAAGCACAGAAAGGCTAAATTATCTGCTTAAGTAGCGTGGACAGATAGGAGGGACAGTTTGTGCCATCTGGTTTCTAACCACTGGAGATTTGATAATAGGCCCAAGGTTTGGTTTTTACGTGAAGAACAAAGTGAGCTTAGACCTTTCCAGGTCCTGTGGCCTTGCTAAGACCAAGAGGATGGGAAGGACAGAACTGGAGGAGTCTGCTCTTAACATGGGTGTCTGCTTGCTTTTCCTTGTCTGTGCAGTAATGAATGGTACTTTGTTGTCCTGTAATCCAGCTGCTGTCACCAGGCTAGCAGGGAGAGAGGATATGTGCTGAGGTTGAGCTAACTTGTTGCACATACCAGCTGTCCTTGTGTTCCCTGCTTCAGTGTGTGTCTCTCCTTCCCTCCTGCAGAACACAGGCCTGGTGATCAGCACTACCACTCTATCTTACCCCAGATTTTTAAGACAACTTATTTTCTTTCCCTACTCTAGTTTTCATTTCCTATGTTACTAGAACTGAGCAGTTTCTTCATCTTGTCTTTATTTCTGGCTGGGACATGAAAGCAAGAGAAAAGTGGAAAGGCATTTTATGCTAGGAGACACTAAAAGCTGCAACCTTTAACTAACAGTCTTTGCATGCAGTGGTTTTAGATGCTCAGGGGTTACCAGCTTTGATGACCATACTTGCCAGGTTGTGTTCCTCGTGCAGTGACAGGTATCTCAGAATGTCATTTAGTGGATGCAGGGAGGAATCTACTGTCCCCTTGGAGATGCTGTTTCCACCGAGGAGGTGCTCTCAGTTCTTCCCATCAAACCATGGCCAGTGCTGCTCAGAGTCCTCCCAGGGTGTTGCTTCCATCCTTTGCCTTGATTTCATGGCACTACTGAGAAATAAAAGGTGTCTTTCCCCTCCTTTGATTAAAATTAGTTGTGTCCAGGCATGGAGATGGGAGACTTGCTCAGCAATTGCTATTACATAAAGGGCGGAGAAAAAGGGTTGATTCCTGACCTATTACTTTATTGTCAGTGATGCTTTGGGGAAACAAATTGTGCTTTTGTCTCCTTTCTAAATTGCTGTGCAGGTTTTACCCTTTTTACCCTTTACCCCTCTGAGAGAGGAGAGTGACGTGGATGCCCACCAGAGGATCTCTGACTCCATGCTCACCATTGTGTGGTGGCCTTGACCTCTGTGCCAAGGAATGCACTATTGGCAAACCTTCTATCCTGAAAGCTGGAGGCTGCACCTTCTTCACCTCTTTGAACACCTAAGACTGGATATTTTTACCTCCTGTGATGTCTCCTTGGGGTGCTCAGCAGGCACATCCACAGCCTCAGCTTCCATATCTGTGCCCCTGCAGAGTGGGTGCCTCCTGCTGCTGCAGGAGTGGTCGGCAGAGCCACTCGGGGGGGCTGCAAAGGAGCCCGGGGTGCCCTAGAGGCGCAGGTGGAGTGAGCGAAGGGTGAAGGTGTTCCTGCCTGGCAGCAGCTGCAGCTCGCAGCACAAGCCCCAGGAGGGAGATTTTCAGGCACCACTGGGGACTGATAAGCACAAGCAGCTTTTGTTCCAAGTGACTTAGTGCTGGATGTGGTTAACTGAAGAGCGGGCACGGAGCCAGGTGGGAAATGAGCTCACTCTGCCTTGCAGGGCAGCAAGAAGAGAGGGGAGGTAACAACAGCCTCGTGACCAGTTTCTTCCCTCCCAGCCTACTGTGGTTTAACTTGAAAATTGCCGTGCATGACCAGGTGGTGGCCTGTGTCACACATGTACAGGATTTTTGGAGTCACAAGTGGAAGGGCTGCTGTGCCTGGTAGTGCTGAGCTGGCACTTCAGAGAGGTTTTGTCCTTGTCCCCATGCATCTCGGGAGAGTTTGGCCAGGTGGCAGGGGACAGGGCTGGCTTGGTGACAGTGCCCCAGAGCTGGCTGGTGGACAGTGGTGGCTTGGTGGTGACAGTGCCCCAGAGCTGGCTGGTAGACAGTGGTGGGTGTCAGGCAGGAGCTGGAAGCGGCTGTTCAGGAGCAGAGTGCTCGCGTCACAGGCAGTGACCTCAGCTCTCCTTGGCTGTGCCACGTGTGCAGCAGCCTGTGGAATGCTCGCAGGAATTTCCCTCACAAGGAAGTGACTGCAGTAGAGCAGAGCCCATGTTCAGGGTGGTTTTCCTTCTCCCACTCCCGGGTCACATATATACACCCCCTCCTTCTCCAAAGAATTAGGGTATTGTAATCCATGAGTGCTTTAGCAGCAGGCTAGGTGATATTAGTTACTGTTACTAGTAATGTCAGTCAAACAAATTTATAATTCATCTATTCCTTCCTTTTTTTCCTCTGGAAAAGGCTATTAAAGGACTTGTTAAACGTAGACACAAGTCAACACCAACAATCCTACATCTTTTTATCCAAAATATTCATGTTCTATCAGCAGAACCACAGCCTAGCTTATAAACTAAATATTTATTAAATATTAATGAAATATTTAATAATAAGAACGATATATAACAAATAATATAAAATACATAATATGTACAAATAATAACTTACTCTCAATATCTAAATATTAATTTTTGGGGGGGCATTTCACTTTTTTGACTAGGGAATTAGCTTAGAATCCAGCTTCAAAATAGAGTTGCAGATTTTTTGGAGTCTGGCAATGGCAATTATAAAAAAAAATAATTAGGTATTTTATTAAATTGTGTAGATGCATGCATATGTTATGTATAATATATAGGTGTGCATGTGTGTGTATATATATACATATATGAAACAAAAAATGGCCATTTTGCTTAAGATGTGCCCAGGTAGCTACAGGTAAGAGGAACCTGAAGCTTCCTTTTAAATTTCAGCCCTACCTGCAATCAACCCCCTCCAGGAGGGGACATTTGTGTTGCCTTTCCATCTTTGTGCAGGTTTGGAGTCAACAGCTTTGCCAGCTGTGCTGATCCGTGCAGAACGGGCACCTGGGCTGGGGAAATGCTGTGGCTCTTCCCTTTGTATTAAATAATCCCGATTTTACTGGGCTGAAAGGGAAAATGTGACTGTGACTGCTGCTGGCAGGGCAGGGCAGGGCAGGCAGGGCCCTGAGTTAGGGGTGAGCTGGCTCTGCTCATTTCCAGTGACAGTGTAATGCAAAAAAATCAGCATATTAACCCACGGACTAGTGTTTGTGCTGAGCCTGAGCTAGCAGATGTCCTTGCAGGAGGATGCCCAGGGATCTGGATTGCTTTGCTGAGAAGAGCCAGGAGAAAGACTTAGCAAGTACCTCAGCTCACACAGGGCAAACCTATTGCTACTGCATCCTTAAAATCACACCCTTGGCCCATGGGGATGATGCACCAATGAAAGCTTAGGTACCTTCCGACTTGTTTTGATTTTTTAAAGGAAGAAATAAGCAAAACCTGCACAAATTGCAGCTCCTTGGCTGACAGCTGGTGTGCACCCCGCTCTTGCCCCACCATCCCCCCATCCAGAGGCCAGAGATCCTTCATCAGGGTATCCCACTCCGATTTCCACCTTCCCTCAGTACCTCACTCTGCATCTTCCAAGGAAAATATGGGTTCAACTGCCACCTTACCAGTACAGACAAGCTGGCAGATTTGAATTATGTTGTGTAAATATTTGAAACATTAAAGAATTACTGATAGGTAGCCAGGGAAAGTAACCTGATTTTTAAAAAAGCAGGCAACAATGTAATTGACTTATAATGCAGAAATAATCTGAAGGGACTAGAGAGGACCAGGAAATGCTAAAAATACACAGCTTCTGTACCTTGGAAGCCAATACAGGTTTGATATCTAGAAGATTTTTCTTCAGCTCTTTTGTACCCCAGGTGCCCTTTCTCCTGAGGTGGTTTCAGGCCTCTCCTTGGTAAGCAGGGACAGCATTGCAAGAGAAAGATAATTTTGCCCAGTATTATCTTCCATGGTCACAGTTTATTCCTCTATTTAACTTATGGTTTGGCTATTATTTAAGATTTGCAGTTTCAGAAAACTAAATTCCTAGACAGGAAGTAGTTTGGTGCTATCAGATGACATGAAAAACTTGAGTTATTGAAACTAATAAATTCAAAGGTGTTAATATTGTCAGGAATTTACAACTTGCAGTGAAATGCATGAGACAGTTCTTGTAGAAAAGGAGCTCTGGGTGAAACAAATGCTTTGAGCAGGACTCAGATGCTCAGGGTGCTGTTGAGGCAGCTTATCAGCCCTCCCACTGCATCCTCCACTCCCCAGCCTCCCTCTGGGCACTGCATAAACATAGAACTAATAGAAATTAAAACCAGGTGGGTTGTTTTCATCAGACTGAACTTACATGGCTCTTAAACAGATAATCATTTAGCACAAATGAGGAAAAGAATATCCCTGCACAGTACAGAGTTTAATTTGTCTCTACATGGTTTATCTTGACCAACTCTAAAATTTAAAATATGCATTTACAGAAAATAGTTTTTCAAAATTTGTCAATACCTTTCAAAATATACTGAGACAGCTTAATTCAGAATGTGAATTAGTCTTTCATTTGCAATTTCAGTAAAGTAAGTTACTCCAGTTATTAGCCTTGTACAAGTTGAGAATATATCTGAGGTATAATTAAAATGCCTCTGGGCAGTAGGCTGAGCTGAGTCCATTTTATTCCAGCCTGAACTATCCACCAAGGCAACCAACACTGAGCAAAAAGTTACTCATTGATATCAGCTGTGACTGCACTGCTCCATCTCCCTCCAAAGACCAACCAGCCTTTGTCCTCTCTGTCCCCCAGTACCTTGCCACATACATTTCTGGGATATTTCTGTGTAATTAAAGTCCTCTGGGCTACCACAACATTCATCAACAACTAGAAAGGAAACATTCACAAATGCAAGACTCCAGCCAGTTTTCTGCCTTCAGAGCTGGCTCTGACACCACAGCAGCATGCTGTCACACTTCTGTATCAACACCACCAGCACTGCAGGACAGTGAGGAAAGAGTTAAGGACAGCTGTAAAAGTTGCTTAAAGAAATAAGCAGTCAGAAGACAAATACAGCTCTCAACTAAGAACATTTATTAAAAGTTTGATCGAAGTAGTTTTATTCCCAAATTTTGTTTACAAAAGTTTAACAATTTCCCCAGGTAGTCAGATTAAAAGAACTGAGATGGCATTAACATTAGTGCATAGAAAGCAACTCTGGTCTATAAAAGTTAAAGTAAAAAAGAAAGAAAACCAAATGTGTAAAATGTAGGTTTTAAGTACATGAAAGCAATTGCTAGTATTGCAGGCAGAGCATTCCCAAGTGTTTTGCTGCTCACATGAAGTTGTTAGATGCAATAGTGTTCTTTAGGGGTCTCTTCCTAACCAGTCTGTCCCTCTGCCACAAACTATGCAGCTGACTCTTTTCCTGCTCTTTAAACTGGGCCATTTTAACCTGAGCCAGTCTCCCAGCAGCTCTGGGAGGACAGAGGACATAAGGGCCTCTTGCACTGCACTGCTGGGCACTGCACTGCTGGGCACTGCACTGCTGGGTCACACCTCATTTTCCTTAAGGATCTGAAGGTGTTGCTTACCACAAGCCCATTTCCAAACTACCATGGAGCAAGAACACCCAGCTGGATGAAGGCAACCCTGTGCAACGTGCACAGAGGCACTCCAGACCGGGTGTCGCACATGCAGCCCTTGGCCGGCCAAACCAAACATCCTGCACCTAACAAAGGAATGTGAAGGAAATCTGAGGAACGCAGAGCCGCGCTGAAGGCAGCCTGTGCCAAAGCTGCTTTGCTTTGCATCCAAATCAGAGCTCTGCTGAACCAGTCTGACCAAAGCCTCTTGGAAAATATTTAGCGGTTTAACTGAAAAGCATGCTAAGATTTGGCAAGACACCTCAAGCTTTATTATGGCAACAGTAGGTCTGCCTCCATTTTGAAGTTATGTACTTCCTGTTGCCTTGGGGACACTAACAAACCTCCAGAAGCAAATTTAGGCAGCAGAGATTTCTTTACTGAATTTCACAGCCTGCTAGCTGAAGCTCTCTAGCCCTTGCTTCCACTGTACCTTCAAAATCAGTGTGTAATGCTCCAAGGTTCCACTGCAGTTAAGACACAGAAGGTAAGAAGAAAAGGAGAAAAGATCCAAAGAGCATGAAAATAAGCACCAGCAGTTCAGACCTATCCAAGCAGTACAGATATGAGTTCCTGCAGAGCAAGCACACAGCTGGAGAAGGAAAGGAAAACAGAGCACAGATAATACAGCCATTACAGGCAGAACAAACATACTGGTGTCATGGAACAAGTCCCTCACAGATACCAATTTTGACCTATCCTGGGGATGCTGTGAGGAAATCATGTGAAAGGTTAGTAAAACAGCTGCACCATTACGCAAGTCAGCTCTGATTATCCATTAACTACTTGCCCCCATTTACCAATTTGAAGCAAGGCTTCTGTGCCAGAATTCCTAATAATTACAGCGGGTGTTCTTATAACCCACAAGATTTAACTTGGGTTTATTTGTCTACTGATTATTACTAAGAGTTTGGACTAGATACCCAAGTCCCTTTTAACTGACTGTTTGATCCAAATTTTCACCCTGTTGTTAAAAAGATAGCAGGCACCTTGTCCCACTGCGCCATTTGGCGCAGGCTACAATGGTGAGTGACTCCAACTGCATTAAAGTGTAATTCTAGAGAGAAGTTCCAGATTTGGGTATTCAACATCTTACTATATATTAAAAAATATCTATGTAAAAGTGTGTAGTTTTTGAAGACCTACACAACATCAGTTTCTCAAGGAAAAAAAAAATCTGGTTCTGCTTTGGACTAGAAAAATCTGTGTACAAAATGTTGGAAACCCAACATTTGATTCTTTCTTTGTAATATTGTTTTGAAGTAAAATGTGCTCACTTTTTTCCTCTCCATGCAGACTTTTCTTGGTTTCCTCAGTGCTTTGCAGAATGCACAAAACCACTGAAGTTGTTACCTCGTATTTGTGCAATCCAATCTAGTAACAGTTTTTGAAGAAAGCACCAGAAAAGTTATTTAAGGCTTAGATCAGTTTAAAAGTAAACCTGTAGATTAATTTTGTTCTACTTTTCAGAAACAAGTAATTTTGAGTATTTGCTTTTAAACTTCTGAACATATTTAATTAATAACAATCCTTTCTTATTCCACCATGACTAGCCAAGTTTTGCCATGAACTTAACATTAACCCAAAGAACACAGAGACATAGCATTGAACTTCTGTTTTAATGGTCTCAAATTCTGTGACAGATTTTTGGTCAAGTTTCCATTTTAAAAAATTTATCGATTTTAAAGACTAATAACTTAAACTGCCACGAAACAAATGGTCCACAAACATTCCTTTCCTTCTGAAGCTTTTACGATGCATTGTAATCATTAACCAGTCTTTTGCTATTAAACTTAAATGGCCAATTGAGACAAACAGTTCTGAGACCGTTCTTCCACCACTGGTTAAGACTGAGGTGGCAGCTGGTGTACAGAATTTTCATTTAGCCTTCTGGGCCTTCTGGGCAGACTTTGTGACCTTGCCAGCTCCTCCAGCCTTCTTGTCAACTGCCTTGATGACACCAACAGCAACCGTCTGCCTCATGTCACGCACAGCAAAACGACCTGAAAGCAAAAACATGTTTTATGACTTCTGTCAATGCTGCCTAACTCCCAGCCCAATCTGCACAGTGGTAACACACTTGCTGGTATAAATGGGCCAGCGCTGCTCTGGAACCAGACAGGGACAGAGGCATGACTATTGTCCAGAGTTTCTCTCCCTGTACCAGTAAGGTCTTGGTTCCAACTGCAGTTTCAAGTCACAGCTTTCACCAGTGTTTCACAGAACACACCATATCCCAATACTACAAATCAAGGAGTGTCTTTTCCAGAGACCAATATTAATGTGAGATGCCTTACCGAGAGGAGGATAATCAGAGAAGCTCTCAACACACATGGGTTTGCCAGGGATCATATCAACGATGGCAGCATCTCCAGATTTCAGGAATTTGGGGCCATCCTCCAGCTTCTTGCCAGAACGACGATCGATCTTCTCCTTAAGCTCAGCAAATTTGCACGCAATGTGAGCGGTATGGCAATCCAGCACAGGGGCATAGCCAGCACTGATTTGGCCAGGGTGGTTCAGGATAATGACCTAAGAAACAAAGAAAGCCAAGTTAGAAGGGGTGTAAATTGAACACTGACATGTTCTTACAAAGCCAAGGAGTTAAGCGTATTTGATTCAATCAAATTTAACTCAAAATACAACTCTATGTTGCTCTGTAGCTTAGCCTAACAAGACTCCCATGTTGGAATACAGAGCTACATTCCCACCATCCCTGAACAGCTGCATAACACACCTGTGCAGTGAAGCCAGCAGCTTCCATGGGAGGGTCATTCTTGCTGTCACCAGCAACATTACCACGGCGAACATCCTTCACAGACACGTTCTTAACATTGAAGCCAACGTTGTCACCAGGCAGAGCTTCGCTCAGGGCTTCGTGGTGCATCTCAACAGATTTAACTTCAGTTGTTACATTGACTGGGGCAAATGTAACCACCATGCCTGGCTTCAGAACACCTGTTTCCACCCGGCCAACTGGTACAGTACCAATGCCTGCAAGAACCAACAACAGTATTATTTGTTACTAAGCTTAGTGAACATATGCCCTTATGGGGGGGAAAAGCCACTTGAAACATGAATTTCTATTTTTGACTTGGAAAAGCAGCTCTTGGATAAACAGATGCATTTCTGGCCCATAGATCAGCTGCTGCTGGCACGTGAGCAGCATTCCAGAGAACACATACCGCCGATTTTGTAGACATCCTGAAGAGGCAGACGCAGAGGTTTGTCAGTTGGGCGAGTTGGTGGCAGGATGCAGTCCAGGGCTTCAAGGAGGGTGGTTCCACTGGCACTGCCATCCTTACGGGTGATCTTCCATCCCTTGAACCAGGGCATCTGTAATGCAAACAAGTCCAGGTTAATCTCACTACCAAATTTAATGGTGAAAGGCTGAAAAAGTTTAAGTGGTATCTTTAGTATTATCTCAATTTACTATTACAAACTAAGAATTTTTTTAAGTACTAAGATTCATCTTGGACCTCAGCACTTCCCAAACGTAAGTATTATAAAACGTGCATTTTTATCATTGCATAATCAGTCCTAATAGACTTCCTAGTTTTATGCCTTAAAAGAAATAAATGCCAAACCTACGTTAGAGCTAGGCTCCAGCATGTTGTCACCATTCCAACCAGAAATTGGCACGAAAGCCACAGTGTCTGGGTTGTAGCCAATCTTCTTGATGTAAGTGCTGACTTCCTTGACAATCTCTTCATATCTCTTCTGGCTGTAGGGTGGCTCAGTGGAATCCATCTTGTTGACACCAACAATCAGCTGTTTGACACCCAGGGTGTAGGCCAGAAGGGCATGCTCTCGGGTCTGCCCGTTCTTGGAAATACCAGCCTCGAACTCACCAACACCAGCAGCAACGATCAGGACAGCACAATCAGCCTTCAAAAAGGAAAAAAAAACCCTCACTATAATGTTTGTATGTATGTGAAGGTACTACAAGGAACAACCTTCCTGACCCCCCAAATCTTGCTTTCTTTACATACCTGAGAAGTTCCAGTAATCATGTTTTTAATGAAGTCCCTGTGTCCAGGAGCATCAATGATGGTGACGTAGTATTTGCTTGTTTCAAATTTCCACAGGGAAATATCAATAGTAATACCACGCTCACGTTCAGCCTTCAGCTTGTCCAAGACCCAGGCATATTTGAAGGAACCTTTGCCCATCTACGGTTACAAAAAAACCAGTGTTTTATGCCCATTAAAAGAGAAACGAGTTCTATATCTGCAATTATTTTAGAAGGATCACACAATCTAATAATAGTAACTGGCTTAACACTGAAAAATGTTGCTGCTCATAAAACAAGGAACAAGATACACTTGGTGCTACTGGTGAGAGATGCCAACTGTTGAACCTCATTGAACCTGTTGACAGTTCAGATTTCTCGACAGCTTGTTAATTTCACTAATACATCTTTATGATAGAGCTCTTGAGCCTGAGTCCCACTATCAAGTATCCTCTACAATTTTAAGTCCTCTTACTACTTCAATCCTTACAATAATCAACGCTTGAACTTCCACTCTGCTCAACATTTTGGCAAGTATTATTTTATAATGTTTTTATGACCTGATATTACACAGGAAAAAACACTATTAAGTAAAAAATAAAAACGCCCTGGTTTTTAAAGTAGACCTCAATAGATCAACTTCTTTCTATGCAGTTTGAATGCACCCATTTGATTCCAGATGTTACAATTCATATGCAACTTTAAATTATTTTCTCTTCACTTGCTCTACATTTCACAATCTGAGTTTCTGCAACTAACACAATGGCAGATTTAACACTTTAACACTTGTTCTATCTCGGGGACAACTGCAACGCAGCTGCCGCCCTGTGGCCACGCAACACTGAGCCGCTGGTTCAGCTCCTGGGGCAGAGGCAACCAAACCGCCTCCCCGTGGCCACTGAAGGCTTTGCAGGTTCACTTTTCAATTAAGGGTCTATTCATTCCCGCAGCCCGGAATTTTGCTGGCTGCTACGGGCCCACGCACCTCAGCTGCTTCCTTCTCGAACTTCTCGATGGTCCTCTTGTCGATGCCCCCACATTTGTAGATGAGGTGGCCGGTGGTGGTGGACTTGCCAGAATCGACGTGGCCGATGACAACGATGTTGATATGGGTCTTCTCCTTTCCCATTTTGGATGTTAGGTGAGTTCTTCCTTTCGGCAAAAGAGAATCGACACCTGTAAGTTCCCCAGAAAAAAGCTGGTTACGCCTCAGGCCGAGCCTAGGGGCAGCGATGGCGGCGCCACATGTGGGGCGGCCTGGCCGGGATGGCGGCCCCGCCCCGCCGGGGGAGGGGAGGAGCGAAGCAGGCGGGCCGGGGGCCCCTCGGAGCGCCCCTCGCGTCGCCCCCTCCCCGGGCTCGAGTTACCCCGGCGGCGGTGGCCGGGGCGCGGGGCGGCGGCGAGCGGGCCCGGCGGGCAGCGCGGAGGGCGGGGCCGCCCCGCTCCTTTGTGTGACTCACCCCGCCCGGGCCGCCGCGTCCTCCATTTTGTGGCGCTGGCGGCGGGCAGGCAAGGCGAGCGGCCATCTTTTCACTCGTGCCCCGGCCCTCCTCCCCCCCGACGGCATCCGCCGCCGGCCCCCCGACGGTCCCCGCACGGCCCCGCGCCGCTGTCCGCGGGGCATAAGGGGAGGCTGCTGGGAGTCTTCTGCCCCACGCCCGCCTGAACACACCGCTCCCCCCACCTCAGCCCTGACAACGGGGGTGTGCACATGGTAATCGAGGAGGACGATGCGCCGCCATCCCGCCGCCCCGCGCTTCCCTGCCCGTCCGTCCGCCCCAGTTCCCGCCGACACCCCCAGCAGCTCCCTCCTGCCCCCTCCCCTCGGCCCCCACCACACCCCAGCTCAGCGCTGGCTGGGCCTCCGGGGCGAGCGAACACCGGCCCAGCCCGGCCCTGCGGTCGCGCCTCACCTGCTCGGCGACGGCGGCAAACCCGGAGCGAAAAAGACCGACAGCGTGAGCGGCGCCCCTTATATACCCTAGCAGGGGGCGGGGCCTCTGGGACACGTCATCGCTCCCGGCGGCCCCGCGGCCCCGCCCGGGCACGGAGCGCCCCCGCCCCGTCGGGACTGTGCGGGACCCGGCCCGGTCCGGCCGCGGGGAGCGGGGCCCATGGCCCGTCCCAGCCCTGCCATGTGCTGAGGGGCTCCGCCGGGAAGGGAGCGGTGTCCCTCCCGCGCCGCGATGGAGAGCGGGCGGGCGGGAGTGGCCTCCTTGTCCGGGAGGAAGCGGGGCGGCAGCGACCAGCCCCGGCCCCCTGCAGGGCCCAGCGGCTCGGGCCTGGGCACCGGGGAGCGTCAGGGCTGGCGTCATGGCCGGGCCCGCGGGATGCGGCAGCTGACGGAAGTCCCCGGGGAACAGCCCCCGGCGAATTAATTGTATTTAGCATTAGGGACACAAAGGAACGCAATCAGCGTGATTAGAAACGTTCAGTGAGTTACCCTGACCGGCGAGTAACAAACGTGGGCTAAACATCACGGAATACGAAACTCCCCCTACCCCAGTACGTTGCAAGTCTCGCAGAAACAAATGTGGAGGAGGGGAAGAGCAGGAATTTCTGGAAGCTTAATATACCGGAATAAGAAGCCATCGTTTGGCTTTTGAAAAAAGAACAACCTTTTTCTGGTTTTGTTATACTATTAGAGGACGAAAGTTGACTCGTCTTAGAAAACTTCGGCACAAAAATACAAATCAAGGCGGATGCAACTGCAGCAAAGTTGCGTCTGAAGTGCAAATGTATCAGTCACGGAAGCATTTAGGACGTGGGGTCTCTGTGCAAGAACCCTGAGTGCGAAAAGTGCCCCCATACTGTGTTTTCACATGGGAAAACCCGCAGCCCTGGCAAATTACTTTAGAATCATGGCAATGAGGAGTCACAAAACAGCTCACAACATCAGAAATAAAGGTCTTCGTGATTCCAGTGGATTTTTTCTTGTTTAGTCACCTGTAACTGATATAAGAAAATCCATTAAATATTCAACATCTCCTATTCCCATTCAAGAGAAATTAAGCTGAGAAGCTGAACTGTCTCTGTTATTTTTAAATTACCTGCAAAGCTATGTAGTCCATGTCCTTACTCAGCTACATTATATGCCTGTCAGAAATAGTTACCTATCCATAGACAACTATAATTTGTTTCTTGGTGTGCTCTTCAGGTTGCAGTTGTGTAGCACAGAAACAGCCTCTTGTTCAAAAACAAACAGAAAAGAACAACATCAGCAAACAAATAATTAACTACTTCATGCACCTACAAATGTACCCTTCCACTTGACTTCAAGTTTCTCTGAGATAAACCCAGCATCAAATTCATTAGAGTGCAGTAAACTTAGTATTTCATGGTTTGATATGGAAGTGTTTCCATGAGATACAGGCTTTTTCCCACATGAAAGATTAAAAAGATACATTTTGTAAAAAAAAAAAAAAGTCATTACAGAACATGCTGAGTTTAGAATACACCTTTTACAAAAAATAACCAGTTGCAGAGTAAAAACCTGAAAAAGGGTTAGATATTAAACAAACACTTTTTTTCAAGAAAGGAGAAAAACAAATTATCTCTCACTCCTTCCTGTTTTTCAGCAGAGATTTGTGGTAGGGGTGGAGGGAAGATAGAGATGGTCCAGCTTGCCTCAAAATTACCCTTCAGGGCCAGTTACAAGTGAAGACACTGCATATGAAGACATAGGAGAAGGGCAGGAAAAGGAAGGTGTTCTGCTTTCTGGAAATGGAAATGCATTATTGTGAAGTGGCTCGGGTTGAAGATCAAAGTGTAATATTTAGCAAGAAAGCTAGGAAGCACTTCTTTAGGGTCTCCTAAAAGCAAAGACTGTAAACACAGTTAAAAAGCTTTATTTTTCAAGATGGTTTTAAGTTACCTTCTAAAATGTGTATTTCAGTGTGTGGGGGGGTATTTTAAATGGACTGATCTGTCAAAGAATCCATTTTCATAAAAAGGTAGTTTTAACACTTCCCAAATGCAATTATTTGTGCTTGAACAGTAAGAGGAGAAAGGAAATACATTACTAATTTCTTATATGGTCCATACTAAACTGCATATTTCTAATTTTTTAAAGATACTTTTCTTAGAAAACTATTTCATAAATAAAGGCTCTTAGAATCAGGTATTTCTTAAGGAAGTGATTTCTTTCAGGTATTTTTTTTTAAGGAAGTATCAATGTAGCTGAAAGCGATGAAAGGTGAATTTGTGGTACAAATTTTTAAACATGGTCCTAGTTTAAGTCTATAGTAGTTGTTTTCCCCCTCTGCTGCTTTAAATGAGTTTTCAAAATAATTCTATTATTTCCTGTTTAGTTTGACCAATACATGTTTTTATTCTCTCAACAATTAGTGTATCTTTACTTGCTCACTCTATTAGAAGAACATTCCTATTATCAATCTCAAAAATATTTATACAGCTGGGGAGCTTCTGATATATGAGTAGCCTCAGATAATACAGTGGAAATGCTTTCTGAAGAATCCTCTCAGCTAACACAAACAGGGCTACACTGGAATAAATCGTGTTTGCAACCAGCCTGGTAAAAGTTTAGATTTTATTAATTTGGTAAAAAGAATCACTTTAATATGTAATGCTTAGGAAGGAACAGAGATAGATTTTGAGAAGTCAAGGACATTTAGGCATTGAAACAGGGCTTATTCAATCCAGACTGACTTCAGAAATAGGAGGACTTGTGGGCAAAAATTACTCATTCTCCTTTGATCACTGGTGAGCATATGCTAAACTGAAATAGCCTATGTCCACATATGTCTCCAGTGTAAGAACACACAGAGAGCTCTAGAGCATTTGTATTGTAGGAACCTATAGAGAAACCACCATTTTCAAAGGGTTTTGAATCTCAGATCAACAATGACAGATGACATTAAAATAAAAGTGAGCATCTGTAAAGAATTTCAACTCTCTACCATATACACATGGGTATTTTTTTTTGGTCAGACTCCTGTGCAAAGATGCAGGTAAGTAGTGCTTATACAACCATTTTAGCTGCAGTGACCAAGGTCATTCAGGAGTGTGAGCAAACAGACTTTATAAGTGCAAGACTTGAAACACAGATCTGATAAATTGAGTATATCAAGCTCACTATATATGAAAGAGGCACTAAGATTTTTTGAGGGCACTTTCAGAAAGTGATGGAAAAGCAGTCCAAAGTTACCAATAGTAATTGGTGATCAGCAAAACTAGATTCTGGTCATGCAGTTAGCCTCATACTTACTATGAAAGGCTTTCTAATCCCTATATTACAATTATCATGGTATGTACATTTGTCCAAAGTTCAACACAAACTATAGCATGAGCGTACAGCCTTACTTCATCTGTAAGTGTTCTTTAATGCATTGGTTCTTAATAGCAATAAAAAGCACCTACATCTCTTACAAAACCCCTTTTCATACATGATCTTAATACTTACTACCAGCTTTTACAGTCATCTGCTTATGAAATAAAAGAACAATAGAATAATGGTGTTATTCATAAATGAAAAGAATAGACAGAAAACCTGCCTAAAAAAAGGTTTAACTGAACAGGGTGAGGTGATCTAAACTAATTGAAAAACACTACTTTTGAAAGTTACTTAGCTCTGTACAAGTAGCTGTTGTTTTTATATAAACAAAATTGCTTGCTAAAAGAAAGAGACAACAGTAAATACACTATAAGTTAGTGTCTTACTAAACAATACAAATTAAACTCCATCCCTGGTAATTTAGTACTTGTACTACATAAAGTTTCCTTGTGTGATCTCATAGCTGACCTTGTATATAGATTCACAAAATAAGGTCTTACAGTAGGAGGTATAAGACAGGGGACTTGAAAACTGTTGAGAGTATCACTAGGATGAACAAGCAGCAACAATTTCAGAGTTTTCTGAATAGCTTAACAAGAGCCTCCTTAAAAGTCATTGTTGCCCTTGAAAAAAGTTTCCTCTGGGAAGCACTGCTGTTGTAGTTACAGCATTTACAATAGGTGATGGACTACTGGCTTAGAGAATAGCCTGCTTTAAAAAAATTAAAAGAATCCTTTGGACAGTCTTTTCAAAGCACATTTATCCACAGCACAAGAAAGCTCATTTATGTTGAAAGTTTAGTACTGGCTGAACTGTGATACTGAAGGTTTAGGATCAGGCACGGTGGTCAGATCATACTGGGATGTGACCAGAACTAACAGTTGTATTTAAACCCCATGTGCTGTTCTGTGGAGGTCTGCATTTGTAGAAAATGAAAGTATTTGATGGAGAGCAGAAGTGTCCCAAGCAGGAAAAAAACAACAGCACAGGTGGCTGCTTTGGTAAGAGTGTTCTGGACCTAAACAGTAAGTGGGAAGGTACATGCAGGCAGTAGCTTAAACAAAAAGTGACCCTTCACTTGCAGACATCTGACAGAACTTCATATACTTCATTAATGCTAGGCTAATTTACACCAGCTGATGACCTGGCTCCAGGCAAAAAGCAGAAGTACTAGACACTAATGCAGAATAAAGGTGAAGGGCTGACAGAGTAACCACCATTATGGAGGAACAATGTAATTTGTTAAAGTGTTCTGTGGTTTTGCATTAGTATTTTCCAACAGCAGCAAACAGGCTAATTTCTACTATATCTCACCACCTTTTGGACACCCTAAATGAATGGCAAGCCCTTCTATGAGTTCAATTCAAAGAATGCCCTAAATGGGAGCATTTTACATACATACATACATACATACATACATACATACATACATACATACATACATGTAAATAGGGCATTCTGTGTGAAGAAGATGTCAGTTACCGAACCAAAATCCACTGGGTGAGGATGGTGTGACTTCTGTTCTGAATTTATCATGAACCTCCAAAATTCCATCTTAAAACTCTGGTCTCTTCTGCTAAAAATCATTTTGCCAAAAGCAACATATTAATCCTCTTGTGCTGATAAACCTTTAAATAGGACCTCAAATCCTCACCCATGCATCTTAGAATTCTTCTCTGAGCCCTCACAGCAACTCAGCTATGCTTGAATAGCTTTGCTTAGTGTCCACTCATCAGGTTAATTTTGCTGCCCCTCTCACTACAGTAGGTTTGGAGCTGGACTGTGGGCTTTACAAAAAAACCCTGTGAATTCCCATTGTCATCTTGCCGATCCTGTGCATTCTCCCCTTTCTGCTTCTCCTCCTGAGCCAAGTAAAGGTAGGTTGTCATGGAAGGAGACATTCTATTTGTTCATATAACTTCCCCTAGAAGAGGTTTATGTGAATAAAAACCTCCTGAGGTGCAGCTTAGAGCTGTAATAGAGAGAGTCACAATTAAGGTGACTTTGGTGCAGACCACAAAAGTATGCTCCAGATTGGAGCTAGTGGATGGATGGGTTGAAGGAGGAAGAACGAGACTGGGCTGGCCTATAAGGATGGCACAGATATATGCAGCTGTTCACTGTTCACTATCCCATCTTCACACTGCTCTGGTTTTGACTCTTGGCATCACTCTGGCCATAGGCTCACCTTCCACTGCAATCACTTGTACATTATTCTTACTCTGTGGTAACCACAGTAACCAGACATGGTGCAAGTCAAGTCACTCAGAAGCCTTGCTCAGATTTAGGGAATACAGCATATGCCTGACATTTATTCAGTGAACTTAGATTTGAGACTATTGAACTTTGGAAAGGTTTCAGAGAAGAACTATGGGAATAAATCTAGATCCGGAAAAGTACTTACACTTGACCTGCTCAATCTATAGTGAGTTTACAGAAAGACAGTTTGGCTTAGTTTCCAGGATTCTGCGAGACAGAAAATTCTGTAAAGGAAGGATCACAAGTCTGGGTGCAGACACAAGAAGGTTCAAGGCTGTTGTCAAATTAAGGTAGAAATAGAAACCACTTATTTGTAATTGCCAATGAGCAGTGGTAGCAGCTTGATTAAAGCAGGAAGCCAACAAATGAAGAAATGCTCAATATTTAGTTATGTTAGTTAAAAAACCCCAAACACAATATAGGATCAAGAACCTGATTTGGGGGAAGGGAGAGGGAAAAGGAGGGGCCATTTACTTAAAACGATATCTATATTTTTAGTTAGCCTTCTCTTAATACAGTCTGTCTGAAGTACTTGGCTAGCTATCTCAGAACCGCTACAGATTATTGTGGAAAGCCATGGAATGTGAAAGTTCCGGAACACTAAATAAATAAGAAAAAAAATCAGAAAATTAATAAATAAAGAGTAAAAAGAGAGAAAGCCCACAGACATAAACTGGGCAGTTATGGAACAGTTGGCCTAATTTCAATTCCTGGAAAAATATATTGGAACAAATGTACTATTTTTAGAAGATACTAGGTTGATAAGTAACAACCCCAGACTTGTTAGGAGCTGACTGCATCAAACTGATCTTGTTCACTGTGACAGGTTTAACAGGCTCATGGATGGGAAAATATGGATATCATTTAAGTTAAGGGAAGATTTGATGCTTTTTATGGACAACTTGCATAAGTAAGGTCAGCAAACTTTGGACAAAATAATGCATGTGCAGGAGACCAGCTGAAGATGACATGCTCAAAGTGATTGCTATTATGACTATGAAACTGACTGGCATCAAATCAGTTTCTGTGGGCACAGACATTAATCCACCATTCAAATATACAGTTATAAATACATAAAAGTATAATTTTAAATTGCACACTTGCGGGGAAAAAAGGACAGGGAGCACCTCTGACCACTTCAGAAGTCAAGAACAGAAGTCAGGCACATTACTCAGAGTAATGTGAGCAAGAAAAGAATAAAGGGCTAAAATAATTAGGAAACAAATTAAGGTTAATATTTGTCCTTTGTAAAGAACAGTTCACTGCAAAAACACTGGAGAAGCAGCAGTTACCCAGCAGTCCTGTATAAAAGGACCTGGGGTTAGAGTGGATCACTAATTGAACATGAGTCAACACTGCCATAGTCTTGTGAAAAAAGCAAACATAGCGAGGTGTATAAACAGAAGTGCTGTAAGATATGTAAAATAAACCTTTCACTTTACTTAGTACTCATTAAAATCTCTGCTGGGATACTTTGTCCATCTTGAAAATGATGCTTCAAGATCATATCTAGAGGTAAAAACATTGCAACAGATTCTGTGGGCAGCTGGTGGAAACTCCATCATTACCCAATTCCTTAAAAGCACCTAAATACCTAGCAAGAATGGTTCAAGTATCAATAATACTTCCTGATCTATACATACCCAAAAGCCTCTTCAAGCCTTAATTTCCATAGGTTTATATTACTTAGAAGATCTGTGTAATCAAAAATTAATTTCTTATACCATAATTCTTGGTATAATAGCTGGGTAAGGAAGTCTCTCCTAGACTTCAATGTACTTGTATCAGCTAAAGGTCAGTGTCCTTAGTTACATGAGTCAATTTGAATGGAAATTCACAAATATTTCAACCAATAATCATGCATCTTGCTGTATAAATTACATCTTTCACACTAGAAGATGAAGTACATTTTGCTGAAAATCAAAAAGCTGGCATAATATAACTAAGAGAGGTGTGGAAGGAAATTGAATAATCAGTCCTAAATTCTAACCAGTAAAGAGTAAGGCTAAAAATGAAAGATGGGAGGAGAAATTTTATATCACAGATTCATGCTGCCATTGCATATGGCAGGTTATATTAGAGCTGTTGGGAACTGAGTACATTCTTGGCTCTGGATGTTATAAAGCACTCATTCTGTACTAATTTCTTATCAAAATGAAATGCTGAAAAACATGTTTGGTGTCTCCAGCAGTTTCTAAACAACGCTAAAACCCAGCGCACATGACTTTCCCACGGGCAGCGATAGCCTGGCAGGATCTATCAGCTAAGCAGCCCTATGGGGGAGGTCACTCCACACCTGCTGCTCCTGAGAGTCCCTGCGAGAAACAACAGCTGTGGTTCTGCAAGGCAATTGTCAGAGGAACGGCATTTCAGAGGTTAAACGCTTGTAGCACACGTTGTATAAAAGTAGACTTCGGCCCCTTTAAACCCGGAGCAGGTGTTGAGTCAGCTCTTTGCACTGAGGCCAAATCTCACAAGGCCAGGGAGCCAGGCTGACAGGACATCCCGTCCGTCCGGCTCCCATGCCAGAGGATAGCGAGGGCAGACGAAGGGAATACGAACTGTAAAAGCCTGTGGCTATCCCACAGCCCAGAACAAAAGTAAGTAACTTAAAAATACAGTACGGGCTAGAAGAAGATTGTGAACTGGTTCACACCAGCGAGTCATGTGTTACTGTCCTCTGCTGCCTGAAACAGGAACACTCCTACTCAGCAGGAGACAGCCTGTGCTGCTGAAGCTGTGAATAGCACTCAGGGATCCCCTTTGTGCAAAGCAGGAAGAGCTAGGAGGTCTATCTCAGTTACTGGGCAGTCTCCATGGCACACTCTGTGCAATTCCTAAAGCGACCTGAAGTGAAAAGCACACTCTGTTTCAAATTGGGTATACTGTTTCTGATTTAGCACAGAAGATATTAAATCACTGCCCAGCGGTTTTATGTACATATATTCTCTCTCATTCACCCCAGAAAACCTCATTTTGTGTACACACTATCTACAGGTAGGACTACAGTAATAAAACATATAGAGACACACACAAGTAGTGGCTCCTCCACCTCCCCCGATCTGAATGGGGTCCCCAACCATCTGAGGTAGGGGTGCATGTGAGTGAAAGGGCAGTTGTAAAGAAATGCTGCTTTTTAGAAAGTAAATCTTAGCTCCTTGTCTAAATTTAGCTCTGTGGAGTCATCAGAGACAAAGTGAGGTATCACTATTTATGGGAAATAGTTTATACTTGCTCTGCAAGCTAATGCAGTCCAATTTACCTCCCAAAGCTGTGCAGTGAGTCATGAGACCCAGCAACATTCACACACCCATATGCACCACAGAAGCAGAAACTCTGGCTCACTTGCTTTCTCCTTTCCTTCTGGGATATTCCTGAGAAACGTCTCAGAAACAGTTCAGAATTATGGCATGCCTATGAATCAGACAGTGACTGGTGTGGGTAAAACAAATTGCACCATAGAGGTTATGAAAAAAAAAAAAGTCTATTCCAAACTAAGCATTTAATTTATTCTTTAGTGTATATCCAAGTTCAGGAATTTGAAAGGTATTCCATGTCAAAGCTAAACCTATGCAGCTGAGAATACCTGCCAGAAGAATTATTTTTCTCCTCTATCAATCCAAAGATTTATTGCATTGGATCTAGCACATTGTATAGTTGAAAGGGGAGTGGGAGCAGTGAAACTATTCACAGGAAAATTTTTTGTTTGTTTTTGTTTCCTATTCAAATCATCCAACTGGCCAAATTAATTTATGGCCACGTGATTCACTGATTCAACACACAGGAAGTAGGACATATCATTTAGGTGTCAAGGCTCAGTTACATCAGCTTAGCTACAAAGTGAAATTGCACTCTCATTTATTCTCTCGACTAAGCCATTATAACCACCGAGGCAGATCTAGGCTGTGTCACATACTACATGCATTTCTCAGAAGCCCAGACCTGCAATTTGTGCTTAAACCTTGTGCTAATATACTTACCTCTTTCAAAAAGATTTGAGTATTTTTCCATGGCAATTTTGTTTTTTCCACTTCTAATTCTGAAGTATTCATTATTCAGCAGAGAAGTCAGTGGTAATACACACAAAACAATTGTCATTTACAACTTCAAACGTTTCCAACAATACTGAATTATTTCTCACCGTGTGCATGACTAGGTAACATCAGACCATCTTAGTCATCTTCATGTGACCCTAATCTTGTTGTCTCTATGGTCTCTGAGTTCTGAACCACGAAATGTGTAGTTTTTTAGTTTTTGGATTTTGCTTGGATTTTTCTCCTTTTCTTGCTATAACATGTACAATGCCTGCTAACAGGGGCTCGTACCCTCTCAAAGCATACAAGCAACAACAGAAAACACCCAGTTACACTCATTGATCTGTTAATGGCAATATGCAACCATTACATTGCTTGTATTATTTACCTTCTATTCAGTTCTTTTAATATGCTAAAAAAAGAAAAAATAAAAAAGTTATGTATTTATGCTGCATTTTGATATTAAGGAAATGTCCCTGTCCAGCCCTGCAGAAGCCACTGTGGCAGTCACACTCACCCACCTGAGCTGGGACTAAGACCTCTTCGCAGCTACACCCCACAGCAAGCTTCCACACCAGGCTTCCTCACCTCTCCTGTAGCAGAGTCTCAGATATCCAGCTCCTTAAAATAATTAAATCGTGGTGCAATAACTAAATATCAAAATAACAGCTCAAGCTAGTGCCTCCGAGGAAGGACCCTGAACAAAGCAATCCCTGGACTTTTATACCCTCACAGTCCAAGTATGAGAAAGCCTGGGGGTTGTCAGCTCCTGCCCTATCTGTCAGTGTCCCATCCCATGGCCGGGCCACATGTCCTCGGGCCCTTTGTTGTGCAAAGGGTCGGCAGTTCCCGGGCTCTTGCCTCGGGCTCTCCGCACCCAGAGCTCAACCTGCGGCTCCCAGTGCAGTTGCTTACCGAGACACCCTCACTGAATGGATTCCTCAGCACTGGCTAAGCTAATGTACACATCCTCTAAGTAGTAGTTGTCAATAGGCTGTCATCTATATTCTTAGGCAGCTTTTTAAAAAATGTATCAACCAAGTATACTTTTCATTTCAATTTTACAAATTCCCTTCTTCCATATTTTCTCTGTTCCTGACAATTATCAAAATTATATTAGTCCAGTGACTGCCTAAACCACAGCCTACAGTAGGGGTGTAGGTAGGGGTGGTGAGAAATTATTGCAAAAGAGCTAGAACAAAGATTTTTTGGGGTTATAACACCAGCTGCCTCTGGGCTTCCTTAACGGTATGAAAACAAACTATGACAATAATCTGTGCCATGGCTTTGACATTATGATTTCAGCCAAACCAGCAGTTTCCAAGCTATTGCCAATGTATCTTCAGTGTGTTCCAGAATGGCAGCAGTGAAGTGTCTCACGTACTTTCTCTCTGATGAGGCTTAAAGAAAAGGAATGCAGACCATGCCTGGAACACAGGCAACACCTATATCACATGTACTAGAGGGTACACTCTCCTATGATATAGGGGCATATCAAGTTACCCATTTGTGAACACGACCAGAGTACTCATTTTAAATACAGAAAGTGCAGGCTAATTCAAAGTGAAACAGAAACCACAACCTGTGCAAAAAAACCCAATTCTGGTTTTTGCTGTGCAGATTACCAGAGATACCTGGCACAACACACAGTATAGCACCCTCATCTTACATTAGTGTAAATATAGGATGGTTTGAGGTGGCTCTAGCCAGCTACTCTTCACAGAACAAAAATTGCTCCTGCTGCCATGCAGGCAGCAGTGAAACAGGTTTTCAATGGTTATTAAGGTAAGCCATGGTGATTAGGCATGATTTATAATCCTGTTGTTCTTACGACATGCTAGGAAAGTCTCAGTACAGAAATATCCACAAGGTTTAAAAAAATGATCTGTCATCACCATACTTGAGAGTGTTGGTATACAGTTCTCAGTTACCTTCTAATAGGCACGTCAAAGGTTTCAAAATAGACACAAATTTCCCAATGGATGAATTATAAAGCAGGTCTCCTATTACTGCAGCTGGTGCTACAAGTAATACATGTATCAGTATAATCACATTTTTTCTGGTTAATTTGAGGTATATATAGTTTCTACTGTAATGATACATTTGTTGCAAATATAACCTAAGCAGCAGAGATAAAAAAAAAAAAAAGAGTACACAACAAAGTCACTATCCTGAGCCCTCATCAATCAGACAACAGTAAGCAAGAAAAGCAAGAGCAGGGAGCACAGCCCTGCCTAGCAGGAAGTAATTGTTTGCAGTGAAAGTGAGGTGAAATGCAGATGTAAACGTAAAACCACAAATGCAGTGATGTTAAGGTTTTCAGCTCCTTGGAAACTTGGTGCTTGGCGGAATAAAATGACAGAAGGCTTGGTCATCAGGAATAAAGACCAAAAATGTCAAAAACATTTCATTATTTGGCTCTAGAAGTGATAAATTTAACAAAACTCCAGTGCAGGAAACTCACCTGCACTGGAAATTGCTATGAGTAACACCACTTGCAGTACACAATACATAAACTTCTGTCTTTCAATTTCTTCCTCCTTATTAAGCAAGACAGTTTAATCCAGTGTACTTATACATGCCTTTTCTCCTATTTTATACGTTGCTGAATGTTGTTTTAAACCTGAATAGCTGCAATGTGTGGGTGTTAACTATGTAAGCAGGTATAAAGAAGAATGACACGATTCACATTCTGTACAAAAAAAGTTTGGATACTATTTTCCTTTACTGAAATACAAAGCAGAATTACACTGATTTGAATAGAATTATAGTTGCTAGTAAGTCATTATTGACATCATTGAATAAAACACAAGGCTGATCTTATACAGGCAATGGAGACTGCACTGACCAGAGGCTTTTGCTGTAGGAAGTATTACCTGTGGCTGGAATATCTTTCCAGTGATGCTGCTTATTACTTATTAGTGCCAGAGCCTGCTATTTTTCAGACCCCTGGTTTGTGCCTTCATAAAAATTAGTGAGGTTTAGCTTTTGGTTCCTCTCCTGTGTGACCTATTTCTAGATGTGCAAATATTCCATGATGGAACCAACTGTATATTTAGAGAAGTTTGAGAAATCTGTTCACTTTCGCATCTCAGCTATCCAGGACTGAAAGCACAAAAATGTGCCAAGCAGTCACAAGCCAAGAGCTGACTGTTTGGAGGCTTAGGGGCTGCATTCACAAGGTACAGAGGCTTTGAAGAGCAGCAAGGTGCTCACAGTTATGGCTCCCACTTCACAATTGCCTCCCCCCTCATCTCTTCCAAGTAATTCTCTGTTACACTATCCCATCTCACGAACAAAGGCACTATAACCAAAAAGTGTTTGAAGTCACTCATGTGGAAAACACTGGGTGTAAAGACTAGTTATTTATATTCCATTATTATATAATTAATATATTTCTAGCCAATACATTTTTGACTATTACCCATTTAAGGTAATTTTTAATCTCTGAAGGAGTCAGGTAGGTCTATCAAACTCATACAAGGGCACAACTACCACTGGGCCTCTTCCCTTTTGAGGATGGTAATAAGGGTTAGGGTTCAATGTGAAGCCATTTTCATTTAAAGCAAAAGCTCCAGGACACAATTACAGCTGGAGACAGTGACTTTAAACAAACCATGTGTGAGAATGGAGGGCCTCAGAGGATTCTTTGGGGCAAGACTGAAGTCCGTTTGGGAAGTCTTGGTACTTTCTTTACAAGTAGTTAGTTCTCAGATCAAAATCACATGCAGTAAAGGCACTGTGCAAAGAGTCAAAATATTTTACTGACTATGCTAACTGCCTTGCTGATATTGAGATTTTTCAGGGATCAGCATTCTAGGCGAAATTATTTTGATCCCATTACTTCAAATTCTTTTAGTGGTTTATCTGGATCATCCTCTGTGCCTTCATATCCACTGGGCTGGCTGGTAGGAGAAGCCGTGCTGGGGCAGGGGCCTGCCATGGCTCCCCATTGTTGCAGAAGCATGCACCAGCTCAGCACTGCCCCACTCTGTACTCTAAATCCCTGCTTTTGTGTTTCCTCGTGGCCAGAGATAGCTGCTCTCAGCAGCCTCCTTGCCTGGAGCACTGAGACAAAGAAATGTACAACTGCATAGTTATGCTTCATGACTCAGCTGAAAAGACACAAGTCAAACAGCAACCTCCTCAGAACAACCAGAGTTGCATATTAAAAATCCATCTGTGCATGCTGCTGTGACTTTGCATCATATTTTGTGATTCAGAAGAATTAAAACACACACAGAGGAAGAGGAAACCCGTAGAGAGGTTTATTTTTACCTCCTGTAGGAAGACATCTGCCTTTGTAAATGTGTGTTTGTACAGGCTGCACATGCTCTGAACAGTGAAACTTTCATCTGGGCTTCAAAGTGGCACACTTACTATTTAACTTTCATTCAGTAGAAGCAGACAGATGGATTTAGTTTGGAATTTTGTTTTGGTCTGTTGCTTTTTTTTTTTTTTTTTTTAACTATTAGATCCTCAGTTAGAAGTAAAGCCAGCTGCTTATAATTGAATTCCAGCAATTCAAACTGGTTGCTTGCATTCTGACTGCTTGTTTAATACAGTTGGTATTTCAATGGTCAAGAGCAACCTTTGAAGTTAGCACTCTGTTAAGAGGAGAGCTGGGGGAGGAATCAGTTTCTGTGGCTTGTGATGTGTATGTTCTTAGACTGATGAAGAAGACTGCTGTGGATTGATTTTCACAGCCTGCTTCAATCAAGAAGGGATAATTTGAATCCCAAGAATGTTGCAATGCATGCAGTTACAGATATCTATGACATCTAAGCTTGAGTGAACACACTTCACACACACTTGGGGGTAGTGAAAACCTCAGTTGCTGCCTAGGTCTAGAAACAGTTCTGCCCACAGATGCCCGTTTTTAACATTAAAGGTGCCAGCTGCACAGAGGCAGCTACACAGGCCTTTGATAAACAGCTCCATGGTATCCCTGTTTTCTTTCTATATCTTTCACAGTTCCACAAGCATCGTGCAGTCCTTATTCTCAGGGCTTGAGGATCAGAGGACTGACAAGGTGGGCACTTCACAAATGTCTTCTTTCACAACAGGGAGGACATGTTGATTATTTGATTCCACCTCCTCCCCCATTTGTGACAGAAAAGGGAACAAGGCTTATTTCCACCTTCTACCTGCAGGAATTTAAGCCAGTGTCTCCCATGGAGGGAGAGGTTATGCCCGAGACCGAGAACTGTGGGTTCTGTTGCTGGCAAGATGCACTTTACCAGTTTATGTATTGACAGCATAGCTTTGCCACTTGCTATTTCCTTTGCAAATCTGGCTTTAGGTCATACTACAGCAAAATAACTTAGCAGATGCTTAGCTCTCAATAGCTGCTTTAAGTACACTGGCATCAACATGACTCTGCAGAGAGGTGTTAAATTATCACCACCATCCCGGTGTGAATATGCTTCCACAATGTGATCCTTCTCTACTGCTATGTGTATCTTGTATTCAACAGTTTACTTTCAAAATCATGCAGAGGTATTTAGCAATTCTACCAACTATGTATTAATGAGTCAAATATCTTGATTTCCATTCTCTCCACAAAAGAGCTTTTTTAAGCTTAAGCAGAAGCTATTTTCACAGCAGAAAATATCTATGTAAGTAACTACATTGGAAGCAAATTCCAAAATGCGCTCACCTCTAAATGAAAAAGAAAAAAAAAAAAGAGACAGACTGCACTAACTAAACAGCATTCCAGAAAAGAAATTAAGCCTTTCCATAGCAATTCCAACTTAATTTATAGTTCAAATTAACAGCTGAACCAGTTATCTAGTTATGGATATTTTAAAAAGTCCTTCAAGCAGGACTCTTGCTTAATCTCCCTCAAACGAATATACGAAAAACTCTTTTCTTTCCCCCACATCAGCAGAGATTGTTTAAACCTGTAAATACAGAAGGCATTCTCATTCTCCATGAAGCCCAGGTGGTCAGGGAAAAAGGAGTGGGAGAAAAAATAGTTGGGGTTTTTTCCTTCACATTTCCCCCCTATCCCCCAATCAAAACCAAACAAACCTGCTGTCTGCTTATCTATTGACTCTTCTCATCGAGTAAGATGATTTGGAAATAGAAGATTAGTCATTTACTGCTAGAATACTTCAGAAGAAGAGGTTGAAATATCAACAGAACCATGTTTTCCATCAGAAAACTTGACAATATGTCTGACTGAGCTAAGCTTATTTAGTAAAGTACAGTGGAATTTAATTTAGGAAAAGACCAGAAGAAATGATATATTCATCTCCTACTCTGAAATAGCCATATGGAAACTTCTGTATACTACAATAAAAGATTTTAAGAAATTTCTTTAATGAAATTTCCTTCCAAGAACACATCATCAAAGACTGTTACCACTTTTCACTCAACTCTACAGCAAATACATCCTTTAAAGAAAGGGGAAAACAAACAATTTTGGCATAATAAGCCACACTTTCTTTCCATTGTTATGCCTTGGATAACTCCAAGGCATCTTCTCTTGCAGTATGTTGCAATCTGGTACAGGTTATATTACAGTAAGAGCAAAGTTTCCCTTGTTCTGCAGTTAATCTGTGTTCACTTGAAAATGTACACCAACTCCTGAACCTTTTTTAATTACTCAGCTAGCTGAGCTCTCATGTTTTGTGTCTGATCCAGGCCTGAACTCTACCAACATGCAATCTTACTAAGTGTACTGTGGAGAAATGAAAGTCAATTTCAAACTCTGGAGTTTACACAGGATATGGAAAAGTAACACATGCAACTCTTTGAGGACACCACTTATTAACTCATAAGGCCAAACAGTTAAAATTTCCCATGGAAGTAACTTTCCTCAAAAAAATGCAATTTCCACTGGATTGAGTTGACTCCTTTGAGAACTACATTGGCCAGATGTATATTGGAGCTTCTCAGCAATTACCAAGTGTTATGTTAAGTCAGATCAATGGTGTTACACACAATAAAACCCTGGTTTCTGTGTCAGAGATGTGAATCACACAGATGCAGCTTTAGTTTAAAAAGTATGACCAACCACCATTATGGCAGCTTTATGAAGGAGAAGAAGCAGAAAGGTTGCAGTGGGATTTAATTGGGTCTCCAGTGTCTCACTCAAGAGAGTGTTATTTTTTCCTCTGGTATGCCTTTGTGTGCTCCACCTCTGCCATTTGCTACACAATGGGACTTAAATAACTGCTGGTGTCTTCTTGCAGTTCTTTTTGTAGCTATTTGAAACGCACAAAATGTTAATAACTAACACCTTAACATAAAACAGGTCCTGGGGTCTACAGGCAACTCTGCTGGGCGAAGGGCAAGAAATTCAAATAAAGAGAAGTCATTGTTTTACTCTAGCATTTAACATGGCAAGAATTAGTTCTGCAACAGACTATATACCTCAGATAAATTGTAAATAAATGAACCCTTTCTTAAGCTACATTTGAGCACTATAAACACATAGTCATTAGATACAGAATTGTAGAAATATGAATAGCTGTAGAATGAGTGAAGCATGAAGAAGGCAAATCAGCAAAGCTTTAAGTTGGCTCTATCATTTTCTGATTAGTTAAATAATGCATTTTAGAAAAAAAGGCTTACTATATTTCTTCATATCAAAGAGACCTAATAGGAGGCCACATGAGGTCCTCTTCATACCATCAGGATTTTCTACTTTGCTGTTGGTGAATATGCTAGTGCTAGTGTAGTGATTTCCTCCCCACAGGCACAGAAACAGCAAAATGTATTAATACCAAATCATTCATGTCACATTATATCCTTTCCTTAGCTTCAAGGCAGACATAACTTCCTCAGGATAACAATTCAGGCCAGTATAATGGAGATATAAAGAATTTGGGCTTGTATTAATGGACACAGCATTTTTACTGACAGGTCTCAGAAAAGGATTTGGCCAACCTACAACTGTTTGAGTGATAATTGCTTTGATCAATTTGATGTGATTTAATTGATCTTAAATAATGTAAATTAAGAACAGACATTCAGCTTTTTGAGATACAGGGGCACAGGAGAAATGGGAGACCCTTTTAAAATGCTACTTACTGCAACAGTTTACAAGACACAGCAGCAGTGTTTTAGTTGTGATGGTTGAGCTCTAAATATGAAGGAGGGAGCCTAAAGTTTAAAACCATGTCTTTTTTCTCGGAAGCTCTAGGTGATCTAAGAGAAGATACTGCCTTTCCATACAAATTGTGTCTCACTTATCTGTGGGATGTATAGGCTCCCTCATTCACGGTTGTCCTTCCTGACAAATATTGGAAAATATTCCCTAAAAATATTGGAAAACCCATTAAGCGTAGTTCATTTGTCATGGAACCAAATATTCCCACACAGCAAAAGAGGAGAAACTGGCAAATAAGTAAATAAGGGATTGAGAGGAGAAGCCAGACAAAAGATACATCACAGGAACCATTCAATTTCTCGGAAATCAACCAAGATGACCCTTTCACACAGCAAATGCAGTTGTTACCAGTTACAGAGGAACATGTAGATGGGGAAGCACCAAGCACAGGTGCCTATGTATTATGGTGAGTTATATGAACCTTCACTAGGTTAGGTAAAAGACCTACGTAAGTTAACTTGTATTTCTGGATGTCAAATACTTTGGACTTCTGTAAGGTACTTGACTGATGCTTTGTACCCTCAGAGCAAAGAAATAGTGAACTGAAAACCACACCCATTACTTTGTGGCATTTCATCTCTTGCAAAGCATGAGGAAGGCACTTTGTCAGGCTGTAAGAGATCACGATTCAGATCTCAGGCAAAACCCATGTCACATGCTGTAGGATATTCTGAGAAGTTATTCCATCTCTGTTTCTAATGTTCAAAAAAAAAAAATTAAGTGGAACTGTGTCAGAAGCAGATATTGAAGAGAAAACACTTAAAAATACCTGACAACACTAAGACATGTTCCCAAAGCAGTGGTTCAACTCCTGCTCTGAAACAGGTGAAATCTGTTTTTGAACTGACTTCCCTCATTCCACGCGGACATCCTAATTAGAGGGTTCTTCATGGAACAGAGAGCACAACTTCTTACTCTGGTACTTCTTACCTGTTAAGAAAATGCAGCAAGAAATAACAGTTATGGGATTGTTTCAGGAAAACAGCCACCACAAAAAAACTGGCCAGTTTCTGTCAAGATTCTGTGACACACAGGGGAGCTGAGACAAGAGCTGCTCAAACACCTTGTTACCCCTCAAAAAACAGAATATGAGAAATGCCTTTGAACAGATGAAACTGGCTGAGAGAACCATGCAAATAGTAGTGTGGCAATGCAATAAAAGTAATATGATTAGCAGAAAATATTTTGACAGCTTTTTCTAATAGATTTTCCTTTTTTGCAAGCATGATACAGAAAGATAACACCTAAGGGTTTTTTTTTGGATATTCTTTTTTGTTGTGTGTTAAAAGCCTCACTGAATCAAGAATCACACAGTGTGTTTTGATACTTTCAAAAATGAAATCAGAAATAGCTGTATATTAACTTCAGCAAAGCCTGTTGTCCACAAATAATATAAAGATTTATAGCTGAAGGGAAAAGAAAATCTAGTATGCTGGTCCAAAATTTTCTGGACTGCTCAACTGATATGCCTTAAATTCAGTTTTAACTAAATCCAGTTCAGACTCATTTAACTGATACAGGGAATGACTACATACACTTCTACTGCATCTACCCATTAAGTATGTCTTTTTAAATTTTAATATTCAGCTGAACAGTTTTCAAGGAAAAAGACTAAAAGCACAGGAAGAAAAATACTAAAAGCACAGGCAGCTTCAGAACAGGTGGAATTGCAACCCTGTCCATATGTTGCCCTGATGACAATCTATAGAAAAGCCATAAATCTCTAAAAAGACATAAATTAATTTAAACTATATCCAATCTTGTATTTTTAAACTTTACCCCCCCTCTTTTTTAATCAAAGATACTGAAAGAGTACAAATTTCTTTTTACATAAAGTGCAATTATTACTTTTAATACAGTGTCAGGTGGAAGAAAATACTTACCTTTAAAGCCAGACAAAAAACTTCTGAGGAAGGTAATTTTCCAAGAAAACATTAACTATTCCTTAATCCAGTCACCAACCTTGATCTTCAGCATACTTTCAAATGGTGTTTTAACTTCAGGGAGATAGTAATTTTCAACAACAGATGCACATGTAAATATTCAATCCATTTATTGTAGAAACACTGAAGACACAATATAGTTTTAACATACTCCCACTGAAAAAGTACTAATTTAATCTGAACAAAACATTGTTTATTGTGGAAATGCTGCAGACACAAACAGAGATTTAAACACAGTTTAAATCCACCATCAGAGAACACGACACTTCAAGGAAGGCCAAAACAAAATGGCTCTTAAAGCTAAAAAGGAGAGGCAGATGCCATTTCCTAGAAATGAAGGAAGGTAGGCTCCACTGGAGCAGCTTTAGTACTGGGCTTTTCTTTTGGATTGGTGGTAATTGAAAAACCCAGAGCCCAGTGATTTTTCCTTTTTATCTAATTGCTCCAATCCAGGAATCTTTGGCACAGGAATTTTCCTTCGCTTTGTGGCTCTATCATTATTCAGCCATTTGTTCTTAACAAGGCCACTGTTTTTATAACTTTTAATCCTACTCTGTGGCATTTAAGTGTGTGTTGTGCAAAGAATGCTCGAGTGTCCAATTCTATCTTGATAGGAGAGTAACAGCACCAGGTTGTTGCACTAGTTCTTTTATGCTCTAGTTTTATCTGAGTAACAAACAAGGCTGTTAGAGAACTGATTTTCCTCATTATTTGCTACACTGGCCTTATTTTATTTCATTTACACAGACAAGCTGACAAACATATCTACATGCAAGAGGAAAGAATTCCACTGCATTGATTTGAAGGGATGAAAAATTAATTGCCAAACTGAAAGTTATTTTAAGGTAATCATGCAGATATTCTATTTCAAGTTCCCTCCTGTACACTGACTAGATTTAAACCTCTCAGCTGGACTGCTTCTTCTTGCCAGAGAGAAATAAAAATAAGGTCTATTTGAAAAACCTGCACCACAGAGGACATGTGGTTTATTCTCGCAGTTCCAATGCTACATTTACTTCTTTGTTGCTGTGTATTAGTTGTGAAACTGTATTGAGGAAACAGGGAATGTTTATATATACAAAACTTGTGCATAAAATAGAAGTTAGCCATCGTTAAAACGATGACAAAATAAAAGCAGTATAAAAGACTGTATGAAACTAGAGCTCTTCTACAACTTTTTAAACAGCAAAAAACTATCAGTTTTATAATGGGAATCAAAACACATTTTTGGGTACAATTCTTTCCACGTCATTCCTCCTTAAAGTGCTACAAAATCACTTTACTTTTTCCTCTCATTTTAGTATCAGCAAACATCTGCCTACACACTAATTCAGAAAATATTAATTAAAAACTGGAAAGTATTAGAGCCTAGCACACAGATTTAAAATGTCTCTGATCATATATTTGATATCAAGACCTAGCATGAAATTTCTATAGTTAATCCAAGTAGTTTCTTGTTAGGAAATAGCACACATAGTTCTGCCAGATTATTTTCAGTATAAAAGATACAGAGATAAAGTAATTTAACTGAATAGCTCTGAAGACTCCTAGGAATCAGCAGGGAAGGCACTTTTCTGGTCACACAGTTCTAAGCACAACGGGACTCAGCACAGTTTTGGTATTTCAACATCTCCTTCAGTTTCTATGCAAGTGATATCCACTGACTGCCCAGTCTTGAACTTCTCCACTTGCAAATAATGCAAAGAAAATTGCTCCAAACAGATTAATAGAAGCAGCAATATAGAAAACCATCTGCCATTCTTCCACAGTATTCTGTTAAATGAGGGAAAGAAAAAAAAAGATGCAGTCAATTTGCAGCTTCACACTCAAGAAAAAGTAATTTTAAAATCGATGCTACATGCCTTGCCTATTTAAATGTAAATGCCATTCAGCATGATTTCACAGCAACACAAAAGCATTATAAACATAAAGGATGAAATCATTAATAAAGTCAACTTTAGTTTTATAATATAGCTTACACAGACAGTCTTATCAGAACTACATTACCCTACCCAGATCAGTTTATCCCCCAAGATGCAGAACTATCGATACAAATGCAGACAATGTTACTCTAAGGAAACACTACTTTGGCTTTCAGACCAGGTGGTCCAAGAGCTGAAGTGCCCTGCACTGAGCAGTAAGCTATTCCTAATGACCACTATATAAACATTCCAGATTCATATGGCTTTTGGTCCAAACAAAGTAGCTACCCTTCCTCAGATTTTAAGAGTAATCCTCTAAACTCTGGTATTTAAGAAATAATGTGCAGTAAAGAACTGTGGTTTATTTGCCTTTTGATTTTTTTTTTCTTTTCAAATAAAGAAATACTCTCTATAGCTGTCTTAAAGGTTTGGGTTTTTTTAAAGTTCCAGATGATGCTGTAACAAAACTGTAAATGATCTTACTACAAAAGCAGAATACCTGAAGAGTGCATTAGCATGGAGGGGAAAGAACTAAACCAAACAAAAATACTCTAAAACAATCCACTTGTTAAGGTATCTGGAAGAACTGATTTTATTGGAATGTATTAATGAATATTTTCTGATTGTTTTTGGTTAGAGCATGGTGATAACAACACCAAGGTCACAAGTTTGATCCTCATATGGGCCATTCACTTAAGAGCTGGACTCAAAGATCCTTGTGGGTCCCTTCCAATTCAGAATATTCTGTGATCTGTGATTTTTAAGAAAATCTTTAGAATGACCTCCAACTCCAAAAAATTCAAGTGTATCGCTAAGCTTATCTCCCAAGCGTATCACTTATCTCTTCAAGTGTATCACTAAGCCCATCTCCCTTTCTCGAAAAGGAGAATGTTCATTGATCGTTCATCTTCACATGTTCATTGAAAAAATAGCAACCAAAAACTCCTCAAAAGCCCCAGTGCTTCCTTTTTTCTATCCAAATCACCTTGTTAGTCAAATCTAACACTAGAATCTAGTTTCTCACTTATCTGACAAGTGCTGACATTAGAACTCAACACCTCACGTGAGAGCCTAATTAAAAAAAAAAACAAGCAAGAACTTGCTCTAATTTAATAAAGCAATACCACAAATGTCTCATCTAGTTGGCATTTTATCAGAGTTCTACTGTGATAAAAATATATTAATTTTATTCCTAGAGAATATAAGGGGTGAGTCAGTAAAATTTTCAAGTCTTACAAGATCTTTGATTTTACCCTTATTTTCCTGATCAAAATCAGGAAAATAATAGCTAGGAATTAAGTAATTCACAACAATGGAACAACATGACTTACAGGTACAACCCATGTTTCATTTAAGGACTGCAGACTTGAGAAAAGGAAATTTCTATTCAACTGAGATAAAAATATAACAACTGAAAAAAATAATAAACAGACTCACATTATGAGTGAGGCTTTTGGCAATAACTGGCCCCACCATTCCTGGGATAGTAGCAAAAGAATTTGTGATCCCAAGGAGAATTCCAGCATACCTGCAAGAGAAGTTGGTAACACTGCTTATTAACTTGTAAGGCTTATCAATCATGGAAACAATTTTGTCTAACCTGATCGTGCAGGCGTCATATTGATGACACAAGAGAAATTAAAACACAAATATTCTACTGTGAATGACTTGCTTTTCTTCTATTAACAACCCACTGACAGCTTGGCACATACATTTTAAAGGACATATTTTAGTGGTGGAATTGGCAGTGTTAGGTTAATGGTTGGGCATGATGATCTTAAAGATCCCTTCTACTTAAATGATTCTGCATGTCTTTATTTTTCAGAGGCTAGTTATGGAATTTAACTTAAATTGCCTTTGCTCAAGATCCATAATCCAAACTCAGATCCCCTTTGCTAAGCCTCAACCAAACTGTCTGGAATGGATCCATTGGAACAGTTAAAGACACATTGCATGTCTTGAAGCAGAAAGACAACAAGAAGTATGACAAAGAGCTGTTTGCCAACAGTAAGAGCTGGTTCAGGTTTCATGGCTAAAAACTTGTTTGCCAAGAAGGTAGTATCAGCAGCGTGCCTAGATATCCCCACTTACATTACAAAGTGTATATTCCACAGATAGGAGCTCAGAGTGCTGTGCAGTCCTTCCCTTCAGCTTTCTGTGGGTCAAGGCCAATGGGAAATGGGTCTGACTAAACCAGTTCTGCTGGTTGGCATCCTGCAGCTCCATTCTGAGGGCACCTGTTCCCTGAACGTGCTGCTCTCTCACACACAAATGTATGTGCATGCACCAGCAGCCATAAAAACTTGCTGGGAAAAGCTGATAACTTGCTTAATATCTGAGTCTCAGCACCTCACCTCTAAGCAATTTAAGATCTCTCTCACAGGCATGTTGCAATACTGAAAGTTTGAAACTGTACTACAAGTGCAGACTTGTGAGAGAGACTGAAGAGAAATAAGAGCCAGATGTTCCACAGAAGTTTGACCTTCTAACCACCAGGGCACAGATCCCTATGTTTTAAATTTTCAAGGTGAATTTGTTGGGTGAAGAATCATACAAAATACTAATAGTTGCAGTTTACTGTAATAGAAAGGAATCATATCCCAGTGATCATTTTAGGCTGTTCAGAGTAAAATTATGTCCTCACCAATATTAACATAACAGAAACATATTTCATCTCTAAAGAGAAATTCATAGCTTTGGAATTTTCTTTACCAAAACAGGAGAATTCAACCATACAGCATTGTTACAAAAGATTGCAATATTCATTCCAGTGATATTAGAAAAACATGTGCTTTTTTCCTGAGAAAGGGAAACAATCATCTAGCCTACTAGTTGATTTTTTTCTTGAAACTCTGCACTACATATCAGTTTAAAGCATGGCAATGCTTTAGTTAAAATTTCTCTATTTCCTATAAACCTAGCATGCAGTCTTCCTATCTTGGAAAGGGGTTTAGAATTAATAGGCCTTTATGAAGCTGAATGTCAAAGTGTAAAAGTTTCCCTTAGGAAAATAAGCACATAAAGCAAAACCCTGTTTAAAGTCTTTAAGTAGAACCAAATGTACTTTAAATGTTTTCAACATGTTCAAGCACTACAATACTGCTAACAGACACTTTAAAAACTAAACATAGTTTAATAGTTTCTCTGGTCAACAAAGATCTTTGCCAACCAATTGCTGGCTAAATGTCTCTGTTTATGCCCAATGTTTCTGACATAGGTTGCATTCTTGATAGTGCTTGCTGTTTGATGCAGATAACTGTGATGGCACTCCCTTAGCACAGTGGAAACTCCCATATGAAAAGGGAAAGCAAAAAGTGACAAGTCTGTAGACCAGAACCAACTGTAGGCTGTTGGTCAGGTTCTTATGGCAGAGTGGGGATAACCAAATACAAATTAACTTGCAGAGCAGTCAAGTAGTAAAATCAAGAGTAAAAAAACACCAGCTATGTGAGATATTTAGTGTACAACAGAGCCACATGAATATTACAAGGGATCATGGTAACACCAATATTAAAATTTGTAAAAATAGAAAGGTACTAATGTAGATTTAAAGAGCTAAAATAGAATATATATTCCCCAAAAGAACAATCTTGTGTCCCTCCTGTCCCCAACAGCATAATAAATACATCTTAGCAACCAAAACCACATAGCAAATATTGTTGTTAATTAAGCATCAGTATTTTCATTCACTTTTTGTCCTGTGAATATAATAATTATTTTTTTGATATAATGGAAGTTTTAGTAGCAAAAAGGGATCATTTGCTATTCTTGACAGCACACTTTTAACCAGACTAAATGTCCATTTGTGCATTTTGAAACTGCTTTGAATAATTTCTGGGTTTTTTAACGTCTTTCATTAAATTATGAAAAAAAAAATTGAGCTCAGAGTAAACTCTTTACCAAGGTTTCCTTCACAATTTTATGCAGACCCTGTTTTTAGATTTCTACAATTATGTCAAGCATTTCTTTGAAATTGTGCATATCTGCCTTGATAATTTTATCCAACAAAGTTTAGACAAGCTGCAAAAAATAAAGTGTGGGGGAAGAGGAAAGACAGTCTTCTTTTTCTTCTCATCTCAGATGTTTTTTGCATTTCTGTATCTGAAGAAATTTTTTAATATGACCTTTGTTACAAGGACGTGCTTTTTTCCTTCTCTGTCCCCATTTGAACAGATTTACCCTTAAGTGATGCATGCATGTGCTGAATAGAAAATCACTGATTTCAATAAAACAGCACTCACCCTGACCACACCACCACCAAGGAAAGTCTTCCCACATATGCAGCCACTTGCCTCTAGAGGCAATGCTGGGCCAAAGTCTCTGAACTATAACTATCAGCAAGACACTTACCCTCTTGCAATCAGTGTGCTCGCTTCTGCCTGTCTGAGAGGGAAGAAGAGCTAAAGGAACTTGTCTGGTGCAAATGCAAAGGGAAAAAGCAGGACTTTATCAAGGGCAGGAAGAATAGAGTGGGATTTGGATCAGCAGCAGTTCATGTGAGATAACTAACTATGCCTCCTGACAGGCATCAGCATGGTGTAACAGTTTTTTTTCTTGTGGCTTTTTTCCAACACCTAAAATACTCTGAATACTGTTATAAACAAATTGACTCTTGAAATACACATATTTGAAATGCAAAATGAAGTATCTAAATTTAGAAGACACAGACAACTTCCTAGTTTGGGAAACAGCCACTGCCTACATACAGAAGTTCCTTGTATGTGTAAATCACACTGCAGTTGCTTGATTTCCTTTTCGGAAACATATTTTGGAAACTAAGTGTTGTAATTCTGCAAAAGTAAGCTCGAAACAGAAGTTGTATAATGGTCCCATAACACCCCAGAAGAACTTCTTTAAGTACATTTTCTAAGTTTGTAGTTATTTAAAACAAAGGGCACCACAGAAGCGATTTTTCTTACTTTATATTCTGTTGAGCATTACAAGCCGTTTATAGCTGGCCACTGATGCCTCCCCTCTTGCTTGCTACCTAACCTCACCTGCCAAGATTAACTGGATTCCCATTATTTCATATCCATTTATTAAGTCAAAAATTGTCCATGATTGTGGATATGACCACCATCATTTCAATTGCCAAAGCCTGAATACCATCTTCAACTGGGAGGCAAGGTCTCTTATAAGTTGTCCAGATGATTAAAATTTTTTTATAGATGCTACTTCTACAAAATATTTTTTCCTCTACACTTACACTTAAAGTCTTCTCATTTTACATATTAATACTGAAACACACTTTTCTTTGGACATAAAGTCATTTGACCCTGTTCATGTCTAAATGCTACCACAAATTGGTAAATGAAGGACAAAGCAAAGTACCCTTGACTTCTACCAGTGCACTTTTAATAGAATATACATACATACACACTCTTTGGGGAACTGACAGATCTGCCCAATTATGAATTTTTAACACACTGGAGAAATTACAGCCTGAAGTCTCAACTTTCCATTCTTGAAAATTATTCTTTTAATTGTACATACCTGATTTGTTACCTACTGACAAATCAGGTCAGCTACTAGTAACAAGATTTAGATTACAGTGTACAGAATGTTTGTCAAATGCACAGTGCTTAAATATGGTAATGTTCATACTAGAGGATAGCTCCGATGCTAAAGTTGAAAATAGTGAAACACCCAACTGTATCATGCAGTTCAAAAAACACTGTCCTGTTATAAACATGAATCTATCAAGCCTATAATTAAAATCTGTAAGAAAATAAATTAAATAATTTATTACTTCACGATTAAAACTGAAATTATTCTAAACTATTGTTTATGTTATATCCTCTGCCAAACTTGCACTTTTTGTAAATACACTGCTTAATATTGTAAACCCAAGCAATTGTCAATGTTTACACTCCAGGCCTGTACACCACATGCTCCACAGCTACATTTCCAAGGCACCCCAGCAACACAAAAAGAAAAAAAGGGGGTCATAAACTTTTCACATGTATTAACAACAGTTTCAGCAATACTTACGAAGGTGCTATGTCCAGATGGTTGATGCTGTAGCCTGATGTACAAAATCCTCCTAGTGTTGTTGATATGGTCACGAATGCAACAGCCAGCGCGTAGTTGCAGCCTATGAATCCGGCTGCTACTAAGAACAGCGCCGGTCCAATCATTCCTTTAGGACAGAAGGCTCGGAATCAAAGGATGTTTAACACGAGACCCTCGGAGGCTCCAAGCCGAGCGCTTTCCATGTAACTTCCACCGCCCCCTGGCGCACGGAACCGGCACCGCACCGCGCGTTACAGCGGGACGGCGCCGGAGCAGAACCGGTTTGGGGCGGAAAGGACCTTAAAGATCATCTCGCTCCAACCCCCCCTGCCACCGGCAGGGCCACCTTCCACTAGATCAGGTTGGTCAAAGCCCCGTCCAAACTGGCCTTAAGCATTTCCAGGGATGGGGCAGCCACAACTTCTCTGACCAACTGTTCCAGTGCCTCACCACCCTCTCAGGAAAGAACTTCTTCCTATTATCTAATGCAAATCTACTCTCTTTCAGTTTGAGGCCATTCCCCCTTGTGCTATCACTACAAGTCCTTGTTAAAAGGAAGAGCAGATGGCTTGCAAAACTGTTGTCTCAGGAAACAGCAACTAGATCAGGAATATCCCACTCTAGGGGCAAGGAATTAACAAAAATCAACAGGTTCTGAAAATTACCTCACAAATGAAGTTTATTTATTGCTATAAATAAATTGAAACTGCACTGACACTGTGAACCCTGGGTGAACCCAAGATAGCTGTAGAGATGGTGCATGAGGCACTGGAAACAGCTTACCAGCCATCATGAGCTCATGCACACTGCTTCCTATCTTGGTAGCTGTTTCTCAGCACCAGAGCCCACTTCCATGACCCCATCATGACCTCTATGAACAGCTGCAAGTTCACACTTTTGTTAATGAAGCCAGCCTAAATCCTGCTTTTCCGAGGACAACAACATTTTTTCTCCTGAGTTATGCATATATGGGTGTGAGGTGTGCAGCCCTGCAGTAAATTGAATCACCAAAATAGCATAGGCTTAAAGACAAACAAAATGCCTGAGAATTTATTACAACAGCTGCTTTAAAGAAAGCAATTGAATCAGCTGAATTGAGAAGGCAGCAAGGATCACCATACAATAACTGGGCTTCAATTTTTGTGGATCCTGTGCCTAATTTGTCTTTTTTTTTTTCCTTCAATTTCTTTCTCCTGTCCCCTCTTTATTCAGCAATCAACTTCTCTTTCTTAAATAGAGCCTTTTACTTGTGTTCATTAAAAACCTGATCTGGCTGATCTGTTGGTGATTTCAGATCATCTCTCCTCCCAGTTAGTCAAGACATTTTGGATTCTGTTTGGTCTTTCTACTGCGGTAACAGCTGTAAATTTTGCAAGTGTACTTCTCTTCAGTTACTTTAGTCTTAGATAAACAAAACACTGAACAACAGAATGGGCTCATGTAGAACAATAATCCTGTCCATTTGATAAACCTTTTCTGATAACAATGTTTCATTCACCGTTTTATGGTGACTTTACATGACCATTTATTTGATTGGTTTGCTTGTAGTCCAATTATCTTGACCTAAAAAAAGCTTTTGACAATCTCTTATTGTTCTCTTATCCAGTAGGCCTACTTCTCATGGAAAAAGATAGGATTTACTCCTGACATATTCATGTACAAATAAAGTTGTTCCTCTCAAGCCATGCAGAATGCTGCCTCATCTCACAGCAGAATGTCACACTACTCCCCCAAGCTCTTAAATTCTCCCAAATTGATATAATTATATTTTGTAAGATTATATGTTCCAAGAGATGATACTTCCACCTACCTATTAGGGTAAAACATTTGCGAACACAAACAGTGGAGAAGTTCTGTTTTTCCCGTAAATAATCAGCAATTTGGCCAGACAGAATTATACATAACCAGCATCCAAAATAAGGCAAGGCAGACAAAAATCCATTCTGTTAAGGAGGTTAAAAGAAGACAGTTAAAACACTAAAATGACAAATCAATCCTGCCTAATCCATAACTACCAATGCAGTCGGACCAAAAACTCAAAGGTTTAGATCAGCAACTAGCTTCAGGAAGAAGAAAACTATAACTGAAGGTATCCTGTGGACATTAACATGATTGTGGAAATTTCCAGAATACCAATATCAAGCAAGTTACTAAAATAAGTGGAAGCTGTAAATATTATTTAGAATTTGAAAACTACACAGAATCTCTGGGTTCAGTATTACTGTTACATTATATTATTCCTAATCCATCTGCTGAAAATCTGGTGCTGCTGGTAAACAGAAACAAAATCTAGAACTAGAACTTTTCATCACATCTAGGCTAGACATCCCACAATCTCAAAGCTGAGTTATTCAGGACCTGACATTACTTACACTGAAGTCACCAGTTAATTCCCATTACTTTAACACGTGCTGCTTAGTCCTCTGCCTGATTCTACATGATTTTCTGATGAAGGGAAACAAAAGGTACTACTAAACTGCCCATATTTACAATCTCTCCAAAAACTTATGGGTAGTTACTGATAACAGAGCTATAATTTGACCTTATCTGTGATTCAAAAGGGATATTGGAGTAGAAACAGTATGACCTTTATACACTACTATGAAATGTAAATTTGCTGAGAAGTGAAAGATTCCCTAGAAGTTTTAATTTGAAATGAAACAAGAAATTCATCCCCACCTGCAGTCCATCCTACCAGTATTTAAGCATGCTGCCTGATGGATTTCAGTGCTCAGTTTTCAAAAACAGTAAGTAAAATTTTGAAAAATAGAGACAGTCTCAGTAATTGAAAACTTTTTTGAAGCACTATTCAAAACCACAGCATTATTTTAAACTAATTTCTGTATTTTAGAAAGGAAACTAAACAGCAACAAGCATATAATATTTTAAACCATAACGCAATTTCCATGAAACTGTGTGGCAACACTTAGTTCAACACTATAACACAAGTTTTTTTTTTTAATGGTCACAACAGTCAGTACTCTAAGCTACTCCAAAAAGAAAAAACATGACCCAGAGTCAAAGGAAACAACAGAACCTGTTACCATTTAATGCAATGGTGTTTCACAAAACACATGCAACTGAGAGCTGCGGTAGCAAATGACTTTCACAGATATTGATGCCTCTTCAGGGAATACCTGAAGAGGAGCCCAATGAGCATAATGAGGAGTCCAACCAGCAACATCAGTTAGTTTTTTTCCAGCTATTTTGCAGCTTGCCCTAATGCAACCTTCTGTTCTAATGCTAAAGTTCCCCATCTTCTCCCAAGATTGCTGGTATCACCTCTTTCTTGCAGGGCATTCATCTTCAGATTGCTCTAAATTATTTTTTTTGCTAAACCAGGAAAAGACTATGTTAAACTTCTTTCAATTTCAGAATAACTTTTTATCTTAGCTATACCAGTTTCTCCAGGTAAGCTATGCCATCACCAAAACTGTTTCATTAAAGACAGACCAGCATAGTCAAGTAAATGTTATAAATAAGAATATTCCACCTTCCCCATCCCCTATTTTTTCCCTGATAAATAATTTAATTTTATGCAATTTCCTTACAAAGCACTATATCTGGACCTTAAGACTATGGTTTTGTTTCATCCAGTTACCTTAGTAAGAAAAGGTATTTTACCTCTACTGCTCATTGAGGAAAGAAATGGACAATCTGGAAAGTGATCCTATCAGAATGAAGCTTCTCTCTGGTCCCTTTCTCCTCCAAATCCCATCCTTAAAATAGTTTCAAAAATGCCACTTGTCGAATGGTTTTCCTAGTTTTATCTTTAACTGGAAATGCTCTCCTTTATGAGTTAGCAAAGAAGTAGATACTATTTCAGAAGCCATAAAACTTGGTGTAAAATCTGAAATAATCATAGAAGCTATATAACGGAAAATATTTTTATAGTTACTGTTTTAAAGCAGAGCAGGTGAAGATGGGTACCATGCATCTTCAAACAGAAAATTTAACATGAAAGCTAGCACTAAGGTAAATGTCAAATAAGTCCATAAAGTAGAAATTATAAAGCAGGCAACATTTTTGATGCATCTGCTTAATTTTGTGGGGTTATCATTTCCCAGCTATACATTTACATTCCAAGGTTCTTAAACAGCTTCCTCCATTCTAAACAGCAGGTGATTTACTTTCTTTAATTCAGAAGAAAATGACTATATTTGTATCTCACCTCCTGTGCATCAAATCGCAGGATTTCCTTCATGTACGTGGGCAAGAGTGTAAGAAGTGTATAGAAAGTCCAGTTGTAAGAGAAGTGTGCCACAACAATAGCCCAGAGCGGAAGGGACCCCAGCATAGGTCTCCAGGGAACGGACTTCTGTGTAGAAAGCTGGCAAGCAGGAGACAGAGAAGAGAAAAAGAAGGAAATCAGGATGCTGATATGAACATTTACTAAATACAGTGGTTTTGATGCTAACCAAATCTATGCCCATGATCTATTCTGAAAGGCACAAAACAGTCTCAGTTGATAGATGCAACTCATCAGCAATGAATGAATTACTGTCTTCAGTTCTCAATGAAGGTTTACCAAAGTATGTTACTGCCCTGATGTTTACTATTCCAAAGTAAACTGATTACTACATTTTGTAATTCAAAAAGTATGCCTTCCCTTGTTGAAATTTGATGCCTTCTGCTTTTATTATAAATAATTAAATATTTAGTCACCCCTCAGGTGCTGATTTAGCTGAACCTTTCCTGCTCAATCCTAGATATTAATTTTGGTCTCTCAGCCAGCTTCACAGTTTGTAGATACATATCCCCCCAGTCATATGAATGAATCTTATGCAGACTTCAGGAACTGGCTCATTAGCATTTTCTCTGTGAATAGTAATCTATTTCTTAATCAAGATGACACACTGAGAAAGTACTGTAAAATATGGTATTGCAAATGTTAAGGACTTATACAGGTCTGGATCGAGTATAAAATGACACATTTGAGCATATCTTAAAATACAAAGTTTTTTAAATAAAGCACCTCAACAACATCTGTAACAAAAATTATTATAAATGCTTTGTTTTATTATTGATTATTATTGATTGTTTTTCAGTTTACAACCGCACTATTAAAAAAAAAAATGTTTGAAAAATCCTGCCTCCATCTCAGGTTAAGAATGTTATTCTAAACATAAACATGTTTACATAAACATATAACAAAACATAACAAAACATGTAACAACCATAAACAAAGCTTGACATTAATGACCATGTTTGTGGTTTATGTTCAGACTGAAGTAGACTGGTCTCTACCAAAGTGCTGTACCTGATCTTTTAGAGAAGACAGTATATATTCTCTTTCAGCATGTGAAATCCTCCTGTGAGTTTCTGGTGTATCACTAACCAACAACATCCAGAAGAACCACCACAATACACCAAGCGCACCTATTGTTGTGAAAAGATGGGTGAAGAGATAGAAATTTAAAAAAAGCAATTTCATTGAGTAATACTCTCAGATGATATAGTCAGAAGTGTTTTCTCAATACTCTAATATAATTTTAATGAACATTATTTTTCTATCTACTTACAAATACTAGTTTCCCAAAGTGGCTTAACAATTCACATTTAAATACAATAAAGAATGAAGATGACTAAGCAGAATTTTTTCTTTTTTATTTTTTTCCTCTTTTTTTTTTCCTCCACTTGAAGTTCTTCATACAGCAAGAAAGCTGTGTGGTCATACATAATTGTATTTTTATCAGTCACATGGAAAAGCCACAAAGGGTATGGCTCATCCTCAGGAAATAAAAAGTTCACATTAAGTTTAATCACAAAAAATACTCTATGCACATATACAAAATATCTTACATGCAGCTTAATTGATATACTAGTCCTCCTTTTCTTTCTTAAGCCAAGCCCAAAATTTTCATTTAGAAGTTAACTTTTCAATAATCCAAAATAACGGCACTTTTATGTAATTGTAACATTTTAATTGATTTAATTTTGTTCAGCTCTAAATTTTCACTTATTTAATTTTGTTCAGTTCTTTGGCTTGAATCTTTGTGATTTGTAAAAAATTGGAGATTTTTTTTTTGAGGAAATGTAACTCTTTTCTTATATTCTGATTCTGCGTTTCCCATGCAGAATATGAAATGGCTCAGACAAATAAACAGACCTGTAAAAGGCATTACCTAGGACATGCTGTTAAAAGAAAAATTTTCTGTTTCAGCTTCTTCCAGAATATAAGTCACAGTAAATATGCTGTGCATTCCTTCAGGGTCCCTGTGACTGCTACAGATTTTCCAGTTTATGTTTTAAGCAGCAGTAACTTTTCACACGTTCGTTCATTCAAAGTTGAGATTTATTCCTGGGATTAAAGTTATTAACTCAATTTCACACTTCAGATAAGAAATTTCAGCCTGTTGTTTTCAAGTGGTGGGAGAGTTAAGAGCATTTGACTTGTACCAGCTTTTGTCCAACTCAGAGGCAGCTTTGCTCAGTGGAAGAAGGCTTATTTAGCCATTCACTGGAATCTACTTAGCCTTAAATATCTCTAATTGCCCAGAAGGAATAGAACAGCAACCCAACATGTCAAACACGCTTTTAAAATTTAAAATAAGTTCTATATTTTATGTTATTGAAAAAGAATATGGATTGTACTTTTAATAATTAAGAAAAATCAAAACATCATAAACTCACCAAATATGTAGAACACATAAACCCAGTTCATATAGTAACAGATTAAACCAGATAGTGGTAAAGACACAACAGTTCCCAGCTGTGCACCTACCAGAAGAAAGCAAAACGAAGTGGAAAAATAATTAGATCTCCTATGGACCCCTTAAGTATAAGTGTCATTTGAGAGTTATTTTATTTTTCTGTAATCAGTCATGAATAAAGATTGTCACTACCACTAGAGGGTTGTGCATTGCTTTAAAGAAACACAGACACAATGACACAGCTCGAAGCAAATAGAGCCATAAAGCCTTAAGAAGCCAAAATTAGAAGCAACAAGCAATAAAAGATAAGCATTCTTAGCATTATTGGCCCCAATAAAATGATGGTTCTAACACATCTAAACCAACGCAAATTAGTCAACTGGTGTTGCTGCAAAACGAGAGAGCTGAACACAGTATAATTAAGGCCTTGGGAGAATAATGTGACAATATAGTCAATTTGCATTTTTCATATCTCCTTCTAGGGCCACAAAACCAGGAATGCTAGAAACATGGAGTAGAAGTCAGGTATATATCACCAGTAAGTTGAAATTCCATGTTTCCTGAATGTGACAGGGTCTATGATCACGGGAGAAGGGAAAGATAAGCAGATTCTAGTTCGGAATAAAGCCAAAAGCCAGAAAGAACTATTCCTGTGCTTATAATTCAACACACATTTTGCAAAGAATAAGGATGGCAGGTGTTTCCCTTCCAAAATCTAAACCTGAAACCTGTATTATTTACATACTTGACAGTCTACTGGTGATAAACAGAGGTTTTGTCTCTTAATGTTAGCTGCAAAATTACTTCTCTGAACTTAACTCAGAAAATATTATGTTGATATTCTGGCTACCTGGACCCCATCTTCATGGAAACAATTTTTATTTGAGGCAGAAAGCTCCAACAATGACTAAAACCACATACATCATGCAAAATATAAATCGAAATAACAACTACACACAACCTCAACCACATGTTGTCTCAGAAAATCAACATGATCTTGATTAAATTAACTACAGACCACATGACTGCCAACGTGGAAGGAAAGGAAGGAAAACTGCCTGCCAAGATTACACAAGATGTCTTATCCACCCACTGCTAACAGTGGGCTGTTCAAGGCCACAAATATATGCTAGTACATTAGCATATATTTTCACACAATACAAAAGGACAGTATAAAAGCTCCCAGTTGCTAAATGTAGTAGAAGGTAATCCCAGCTCTGTTTGCTCTGCTTAACTCGTGTGCTAGGTCTCACATGAAGACTTCTTTTAAAGTATATTTAATTAAATACCAAGGTAAAAACCAGATTTTTAAAAAACAGAAAGAAAAAAGTTTTTTGATGCATTAGATGAGTTGAAGTAGGTCTTTGAAGGGTCACTTCAATGAGTGATGAGACACTTGGTTCAGAGCAAAGTGAGGAAATGCGAGGAAAAAGGATTAAGGCTGCATCCCTCTGGGAAAAATGAGTCACTCTTAGCTCCTTAAGAAAATGTAGCTGAAGTTTACATTGTATAGACCTGTCATCTTGATAAAAAACTAAATTATTACTAATAAGAGTGAGCAAAGCAAACCATTACTTAGGTAACTGAATACAAAATCTGTCATTCTCAAAGAAATAATATCAATTTTGACTAGCAAATTTAGAAACCTGTATTTTTCACCTGCCCCTCAAATACTGCACTGGACAATATGACTGACCAATAAATCCCCAGAAAGAAGGCTCAGTGGAGGCAGGCAAGAGCAACATGTCCACACTGGGTGTGACCAACCACAGTTGTTGCAAAGAAGCTGACTTTATCTCAACACAAAGGGCACCAGAGGGTGGCTTTGGTTTAGATAAGCAATGTCAGTCGAGTGGATCAGCTGGTGGTGTAAATGTTTCTCCCCATTCAGTTCATTAAAAGTGAGACTGTCTCACTGACTTAGCCAGACCAACAAGAGGGGAGTGAATACATGGGTCAGTCGAACTCAAAGTACAAAAGTTAAACAACAACAGAATTTCTGAGAGAACAACTTGGCTTGCAATCAACCCAAACTGAAGTGTATTGCAATTGCTATATTTTGCTAAGTGTCAACTTACATTTGCTAAGTGCTAATTTATACTTGTACTGTGCTTTCAGAACATTCTGTATCACTCTGCTAAATCAAAAATCCTGTGTAACATCAAGTATCTTCAAAGAAGTAAATCTGATATCAAACATAACACCTTCCAGACACGGAGTATCTAGGACAATCTGGTCAGAGAGTACTCGACTCTGACAAGGAGCTCTTGCAGTAACACATGGGACCTTGGACATTTTCTTCCCCAAGTTCTTCCAAGAACACTTAAAGAACCCTCCAAAAACCAACCAAACAGCTCTATCCTATGACCGCCCCAGCTTTTTTGTTCCTAATGCTAAATCTTTTTTATTTACAGTATCTTCTATTAATTAGCTTCACAGTAATTATTTTCTCCACTTCATACCAAAGTTAGACCCAAGTTTATACTTATTTGTAGATCAATACCTTTTGTCAGGTTATAAAAACCATGAATAAATTAAGAAAACTAATAGAAAGCAAGATTTACTTTAATGTTACACTTTCTGGATTAAATGCTGATTAAAATTTACAATATAAATCCCTTTGATTTAAGTCAATCCTGCCTCTTACTGCAGTAAAAATTTATAATCCCATTATCAGCGTGGGAATTTCTCACCTGCATATGAAATACTAAGGAGCTTGCTGCGTTCCAGTGGAGGAGCCCAAGAAGACCACATTGAATGCATAGCTGGGAAGGTAACACCCTAGAAAACATCATTTCATTCTGTTGAAATGCAAGGATTTTAGAACTCACTTCAACTTTACAGGTTTTCAAAGCACACTTCATTAAAAAGCAGTAGTACAATCTATTAGTTGGTTGTCTACCAAGAAATCACTTATAAAAATTGAGCAAGGCATGAGAATAAGAAGGCAGAATTAATTTCTCCTGATTTTAAGTTAGTATGTACTGGAAAAGCAGCAACAATACAAGCAACATTGCTTTGAGGCCTTGGTTTCTCAAAACTGAGACTAGTTTTGTCTCAAGTATCTCTGCATTTCTTATTTGAAAAGCTTAGCATAAAATATAGTGCAAATGCTTCAATTATTCTAAAAACCATAACACTAAGCCACTCAAATGAAACAATCCATATACTATTCCAGCATAACAACCCCCACATAGTCTAGTCACTACAATTTTAAACAAATTATTCAGATACATTTTCAAAATACATAGAGGAAACAGGATTACCTCTCCCAGTCCTTCCAAGGCTCTGACAGCTATGAGGTAGCCAACACCCAAATTTGCAGCTAAGGGAGTAAGCAAGGTGAATACAGAAGTACTAAAGATGCCAAACCCCAGCAACAGTTTGCCTCCAATTCTGCTCGCAAGATATCCTCCTGGAATCTGAGTAATGATATAGCCATAGAAAAAAGAACCAAGGATCCATCCCTGAGTCTCAGCATCCCAAGAATACTTTTCTCCCTAAGATGAGAAAAAAATCCCAACAAAATGCAGTAAGTTAAAGATGACACTTTATCTGACCATATTTTTTATTACATTGATCCACTATTTAGCCCGTTATAGATAAATTTCAAATTTTTCATGATGTGCTCCCTAGGGTCTCCTTCCTCTACACCCACCTGTACTGCAATCAAAGTTGTGTTACAAGCTAGTTCAGGTAGTTTACAATTGGTTTGGACATATCTAACCCAAACATGAAAATCATCACTACATGAAATACAAATGCTCTGTCAGTTATCCCTTTTTGAATTCTAAGCAGCTTGGGTTAGGTGACAAGCACTGACTATGTAAGTCTGCCTGAGTACATATCCCACTTCTGAATCACAGAGTGGACATTCTGTCATGCTGTATAAAAAGGCTCTACCTGCAGAAAATTTATGGATAAAAAAACAAATAAGGAGATGCAGGTGCTTAAATGCAATGTCAAGAAAGAGAGCAGTCAAGGACAGGGTTCACAAGGGGAGGTGGAATAATGGGAGAAGCAAAACAGAGGGAAGATGAACAAAATGGACAAAGCAATAAAAGATGATTGAGATAGGAATCTGCAGCTATAAAGGAAGCCAACAAGAAGACAGGAACTGTTGCCCAATAAAGTGATTCTGAAATTTGGGATCACTTCCAAAAGACCAAATTTTCCACATCTAAATGAGCAGCACACATTTCACAGAAATTATGAGACAGAATCTTCCCATAAAGTTCACCATTATAATTTGTTTGTGATAAATAATAAATGACCTCTAAACAAGAAAATAAAATGAAAGCAGGAAGATGGCAAGAGTGCTCATGACTATGTCAACTACAAGACAAGATCTGTGCAAGTCCAAATTCACAAAGTTGAGGGGTTTTTTTTAAGAAATCTTTTTTTCCATATCTGGCAGCTCAGTTAAGAAATGTGACTTTAAGGGTTACTGGAATTCAGAGGTAATGGCTATAAAGACAAAATGCATGATCTGGGAAAGAGATTGAAGAAGTGAAGAGAGAAATATTACATGTTAATTTGTAATGAAATTTCATGCCATTGTGACTGTACAAAGAACAGGCAAATTGGACAGTGATGGGAGCTCTGACGCAGATATAACAGTAACAATTGATAAGTGGCATACAAAACAGTGAGTCATGGTAGATCTACGTGGTCAGATTAGCCAATTTCTAAGGAACAGCAGAGAAAAGAGGTATGTAAAAAGTTGACCCTGTGCACAGCACTTCTCAATTAGCTAGTCATTTAAGGCTATTATTTCCCAGAATAGCTTTAAAAGAACCACTGTAAAGGCCATCCAGTAAAAACCAGCCTGTTCTCTTGTGACCTAAATACGATTCTATCTATCCCAGAGTTCTAAAACCACTTTGACATGCCTTGTTACAGGACAATATGTCTGAGACCTCACCGTAGTGTTGCGAGGAACATTTATGGTGGAGGAGTGCTCTGGGCACACATTGGAAGTCACATTCTTTGCTGAGCTTGTGTTAGGTTCTACCATATCCACCAGAGCGACGCTGAGGTTCACACGCAATGCATACAGGAGGAAGAACCCAAAACAGGCCAGGAGTGCCAGATTGTAGCGAGCTGAGCAGCATGCAGGGACTGAAACGAGAGCAAATCAAAAATGTTTAACAGACCTAACAGAATAAGAACAACTCATCTGCAGTTTTTACTAAAGTTCTCAGAAATCTTTGGGTAGCATAAAGAATTAGCAAGGAGTAGGTTTTTTTCTTAAGGGGTTTATTCAATAGGGGTAGAGTTTGAGGCTGGTTGAAAAAATTTAACACCCCACTTTCATACTGATGTGTAAAGCAAATGTAATCCTCGTTTAGATGCCAGGCAGCTACCCACACTAGAGTGGGGACTGCAGAGGATACGTAGTGTGTGGTCTGTGGAAATGGATTTAGAAACATAGTTTCAGAAGTCCTCTCCAAAATACTATAATATTTTTTCAAGACAGAATTTCACACTTAAAAAAACGCCAAAACAATTAGTGGGAAGCCTGTAATATACACAAAAATGGCTCAAGAAACACAAATACTCCTAAAATTGTGCTGAAGAACAGTCATTGCTACTTCAGGTTGTTTTCTAGGACAAATTTTCCTTCTATAAGTTTGCTTACAAGGGAATATGCACTTGCTGACAGCTGACAAAACTACCAGAAAGGGGAATGGCAAACACTGTGGTGGCACTGTGAAACAGTAACAGGTTCCCAGTTGCCCAGTACACCCTCTTGGCTGTCACAAGACAACAAAGGAAATGAGTCCTAAGATTCAGCATAAAATCTGCGTCGTGACATTAAGCCAACTCCGTCAGTTGTTTATACACAGATAGCAGACTATCTGTAACACAGTTATTGATTTCCTACAGCAGTACACAGCAGCATTTGGCAGACAGCATTCATCAGTACCAGGAGATCCGGACCAGAGCTGAGCTGTAATCTCTTTATGAACTGGGAATGCCTGAAACTACTGAGCAAGAATGTCAAATTGTGGAGGAACTACTTGAACCATCTGCTGAATTTGCAAATTGAGCTTAGAGTTTCCCCTCCTGTGAGGGAGCTACATTACTAATGGGAAGATTTACAACCTGGATGTCTGAAACTCTGGGAAGATCAGCAGATATTACATCAGTCTACAGTGATTGCATCTTTCAATACTCAGAGTTCAAATGATGAATAGAACAAGTACATCTATCAACAGGACCGACCAGAGCCTTATCTACTGCAGATAATGCACTTGAGTGGATTTTCTGATCTGCAGAAAGAAAACAAGGACATGCCCTGTGGACAAAGATATCTTCCCGTCCCCAGTAGCTTCCTGGAAACAAGGAATGAGCCTATGTGATTTTATTTTTCAGGAGCAACACCAAAAGAACCTTCCTGCAAGATTGTTTTTCATGAAATTAACAGAACTTTCCCATTTTTGAAGTCTCTAATCCTGACAAACTTTATGTGAAGTTCACTATGGCTGCACAAGTTGTTAAAATGACACAGAGATGCTGTACTTGCGGTGTTCATTTAATAAATAAATAATAAACAAGGCTATTGAACAAATATGCAAAACCCCTTCCAGACCTGTCGTAATTGCAAGTTTTGCCTCAGAAGCATTTGGGAAAGCCATCCTGGAATTTTAAATGCCATGAAGAAGAGTGGCCAAGATTTTATTGCTTACATTAAAAACAACAGGCACTGAGAACAGGAAGTACTTACTATACAAAAACTAGTCAAGCAGCTTTGTCATTCTTTATTGTTGTTTAAAAAGCAATTTGCCTTAAGTAGAAAAGGTAAAGTAATATAATTTATAAAAATGAATATAATTACAGATAAAGCTACTTAACTGCTCCACTTCTTGTAGTTGCAGGGGTTAGATAATAATAACAGAAAGCTGAATAACACTGATGCTGTAACTCTTCCCTGGAAATGCAGATTAACTGGAACATCCATTACTCTTCCTCTATAGGGCTCTAACTGGTATACAACTTGCATGGAGAGCAAGTTCCACAAAACAGATGTGCAAGAACTTAAGGTCACTAGTGTCAGATTTTTTTTTTTAAACTGTAAACATTTTATTTTAAAAACCCATGTAGACTTGAAGTACGAAGCAAATAGCTGCTAAATTATTGGTTCTCTGTCATTCCATCACGTGCACTTGAAATATCTAAGAATATTAGATCAGGTTAACAGAATGGAAGACTCAAGAAGATTACAGGTGTGCTTCAGGAGAGTGCTATAATCAGAGACACAGACATTCACTCCCCTAAAATTTAAAGCAGCTAAGCAAAGTTTAAAGCATTGGGTTCAAGGTCTTACCTTGACTAGCAGTCTTTGGTCCTACGTCTATAGCAAATTCTGATTTCAGGGGCATGCTTTAAAGCTCTGTAGCTATAATTTAACAAGATTCTTAAATTGCAGTTAAAAAAGGTCTGTGCTGCAAGTTGCATAGCAGTTTAAAGGAAGTTGCTCATCTGCAGTAGTTTTCCTTGTGGGTGAGGTGAACCACCTCTAACTGGAGCCTGATGCATTGTGCAAACTTAAGAACATATTGCTTTAGGAAGACTTCAGCTCAAATTCTCTCCTTCTGGCACTTTTAAAGTCACTTTGTTAGCAGCACCCCTTGGTCCCTTGATGCAGTTGCACATTTGCTAAGTAGGTTAGAGCATTTTTGCATGGCATGCTAAATAAACGAAAAATCTTACTCTTTATAGGTTGTACTTTCTGGGAAGTAAAGCATCGCAGACAAATATAAACAGGTGGGCTCTGCTGTTAAGCTCTGACCATATTTCGAGCCTCCTCTCCTACCTTCGTGCATCCTTTCACCTTCCTTCCTCTCCATACTTGCAACAAGAAATTAGTCTTAACTCAAATTCTGCCTTCATATGAAATTTTGACACGATCTCGGTGGACCCCGGTAGCTTTTACTATTTGGACCGGTATTTGGGATGGAACGTCTTTACTACAACGACACCGAGCCGAAGGCTGGCGTCTGTCAGGGCTGCACGCCTGACCCCGCCACCGACAGAGCTGAGACCGCAGTCAGGATTCGGGGCCGTGCCTGATCCAGCACCCCGGGCACCGCGGCTTCCCCGGCACCGAACGCCGCTAACGGCGAGGGCGAGCGGCGCCGCCCCCGGGCCGGTCACCGCTGTCCCCGTCACCACTGCCCGCTGCCACAGCTGTTCCCGTCACCGCTGTCCCCGTCACCGCTGCCCGCTGCCCCAGCTGTCCCCGTCACCGCTGTCCCCGTCACCCCGGCAGTGGCACGACGGCACCGACCCCGGCCCCCACAGCGGCGCTCGCGGCCCACGCCTCCATGGCAACGCGACGCCGCCGCACAGGAGCAGCTGCCGCCCGTCTCACCCGTGTCGGGCTGGGGCTCCTTCAGCAGTGGGGTGCGATCCTCTCCTTCCTCGGGCTCCATCTCTCTGCTGCCACCCGGACCGCGCAGCGCGTTCAGGGCCAGACCGCCCGGCGCCACTGCTGCGGCCAGGAGCGTGGCCGGCCCGGCCGGGCTTGACTGGGCTCGGCTTGGCTTGGTTTGGCTCTGCTCGCCTTCAGTGTCCCCCGCCGCCGCTCCCCGCCCTCTCGGCTCTGCCCCGCCGGGGCCGGGCAGCGGCGGCCGCAGCCCCGGCGATCATGTGACGGACGGGGCGGGCGGAAACGGTTCCAGCGCCACGCTGCTGCCAGGCCGCCCTCGGCCGCCATCTTTAGTGAGGGCGGCCGCTCCCCCTCTCCTTTCCTCCGGCTGACGAAGCCGTAGGAACGCAGCCACAGGCGGGCGGCTGGTGTCGCTGTGAGCGATGTCCCGAATGCTGAGGGAAAAGTTCCTCATAGTTATGACAAATCTGATCAGGCTGATTCCACCACAGGCGGGTGCTCCTCAGTGATGGCGAGAGGCCTGTCGGTGCGGGTCCACTGCGGCAGCCACAGGCGGAGAAGGCTCGAGGTGCAGGCGCTGGGTCTCTCTGTAACCACCGAAATACCATTTAACAATAAATGTCAGTATCTGCAGTGCACGGTCCTTTTGCTGTGTGTGTGCATGCAGTGTGCAACTGCTGGAGCAGGGTTTTAAAATCAGAATGTGAAGGGGCTGGAATGGACCTTAGAGATCGTCTTGTCCCAACCTCCCCTGCCGTGTGCAGGTTCACCTCCCACTAGACCAGGTTTCTCCAGCCTGGCTTTGAACACTGCCAAGGTTGGGCTATCCACAACCCCCGTGGCAACCTGTTCCAGTGTCTTGCTACCCTCACAGTAAAGAATTTCTTCTTACTGTGAAACCTCAATTTCTCCTATCTCAATTTATACCCATTGCTCCTAATCCTGTTAGTACAGCTCCTGAGAGAATCCCTTTCTGGCTTCCCTACAGGCTCCCTTCAGATAGTGGAAGGTTGCTGTGAGGTCTCTACACAGCCTTCGCCAGGTGAACAGTCCCAACTTTCTCAGCCTGTTTTCACAGAGATGATGTTCCAGTCCCATGATGGAATACGTGTGAAAATACAGATTTATTATCAATATAGATTAATAAGCATTGTGGGGTATGTAATAGAGCTTCTCCTCAGTGTTTTTCGACCACAGTCAAAGCTAACAACAGAGTGGAGATCTTTAAGTTTTACAGGCTCTTTCTTACATGAGCACCATCTCCACCCCTCCACCCACCTTGTCCACTCATCAGCCTCAGCTGAGTGCTGAGTCATTTTGGTGATGCTTCTGGTCACCCACTGGAAGCTTTGCCTTTGCTTAGATGCCTGTGCCATCCTACTAGTGTGTAACTGCCTGGAAAATTCTGCATACTGGAAAATAGAGGAATATAAAAGATTCCTGGCAGCATATTCAGCTGTATTGTTTCACACAAGGTAGATATATTGAGTTTGCAAGTGTCAATTGAACAGCTGTGGCTGTGTGCCTATCATACGGTATTTCATCTATGTGAAAACAAGAAGCAAATCAGTGCTTCTATTCTGGTTCTGAAATTTAGCTGAGGGTCTTCTGTGAGTCAAACTTAGTTGGAAGCCATTCTTACAGCCAAAATTAAGGGAAGAAAACAGAAAAACAAAACTAGTATCAAACATATTTTGCGTAATTTTATGAGAAGTGGTGATTTGGTTTGTAATACTCAGACTTCAGCTTTGCATTTCACACATGCTGTACTCTTCTTGGCATTTCTGCACATACCACCAGAGACTAGCACCCAGCCTGTGAGGAAGGAAGTGTAGGGGTGTATGGCCAGGACTGTGTGCAGCATGCCCAGGGTCACGAGTGTGATCACTTCCATCCACAGGCTGAACCCCAGGCTCTCCATAGACTCCTCTCATCATAACACAAGGAGGATGAGGGGCTGCAGGGCCTGGAGTGATAAACAAAGCTTTTCTAGAAGTCCTCTTTTTTTAACCTCTTATTTCTTCTCCCTTAGGCAAGTTGTATTTTGAATCTACATATCCTCTCAGTGCATGATAGTGCCAAAACCCCTTGCATTAACAAGGAGCATGGATTCTTCTGCCTTGCTGCCTCCTTCTCAGGTCTTGCAGACCCTCACCATGGAGTGAATCTAGTGACACACTGCGCCGAAAGCAGCTTGATTGTGAGGCTGCAGCAAAAGGTGACACTCAGATTCAGGAGTGTGTTAGGAGCACTTAACTTTGTCACAGCAAATAAGAACGTCATTCCTGACACCCTGGAGGCTGACTTTGTGTGTAGGTAGGTGTGTGGAAACAGGCATGGTTTCCCTCTGTCCAACCTATCAGGCATTGCTGGTCATTGATCTGCTCTGCCAGTGTGTCATACTTGTGATGCATCCTCCTGATGCAGAGGATTTGAAGTATTTTCAGACTTCAATTATTTTTATTTCTAAAAAGGACAATTGTTTGTATTCAAACACTTTTGCCCTGGTTACTTCCATTGCTGGATGCAGCTGTGCTCTCTGTTAGGCTGGGGAGCTGGTGGACAGCACTGCTCAGCACACTGCTTCCCTTGTCACTTGACTCTGCAGCATAAAAGAGGAAAACAGCAGAGGTTTCCATTTCCTTCCTTAAATCCCACCCTGACATTCCAAATCATCAGTCTAAAAAGACATGCTGCAGCATGTCTCATGTAGAGCAGTAGATGGCTCTGTTTCATCTGAAGTCCTGTTGGGAAAAGAAACAATGGGTCTTAAGAGAAAATCCAGCCTTGTTCCCTCAATGCCATGGCTTCTTTTGGGCAAACTCTCATATTCACTCAACAGTGCAGACAGGATAGAGTTGTGATGATGGAGGAATGCATTTTAAACTGATTACCTATACTCAATAGCTTAGAAGATGAAGGTGGCTAGGGAAACTAGATCAGCCGTGCTAACTTAAATTGTAGTATTTCCTCATGGAGCAAGATAATACCTCTTCTGCCAACCTTTTAAGTTTTATAGGATAGAATAAAAAAGTTGTTTGGGTCCCTACATGTTTTTTCAAAACTACTTTTACAAGATACCTTACAAGATACCTTTATTTATTTGTTCCTTTTTAAGGAATCTGACTTTTGAAATGTTGTTTTTTCAAGATAAACAGAAAAAAGGAGCAGAGAAATACAGATCATATTCACAATATAATAATCATCTGGTTACTTTCAAATAACTGAAAGTAACATAAACAGAGTTCAGTGAGCAAAGATTTGTCTAAGTCTCCTTATACACAGTACAGTACAGAGCATTTTAATGTTGTAAATGCCTAACAAGGATATTAGACTTTTGAATGATAATTTACAAACTAGAAGAATATAAAGTTAAGGTATCATATTGTTTGGATAAGAAAAAATACGCACATGCATCCAAGTGAAACATTTCTCAGGTTTCCCATAAGAGAGCAAGATGCGGTCAATCAAAAAGGACAAGAATTAGGATGCCTTAAGCTGGGCAGTTCTCTGACTGTAAAGCTGAATACAGTCATTACTTAATCACGCATAAGATGATGCTGACCAAATCAGAAATGGCTTATGTGGCTCTGGCAGTACAATGTGTTTTCATCTGTCTGGAAATATTCCGTCTGTTGCAAATGCCTCAGGGCTCCCTGTCACCATGGATATTCTTGCCTGGGGGTTTATGTTGGGAGAGGAGACCCATTCTGCCTGCTTTTCTTATTGTTTGTTTGCAGAAGCATTCCATGCAGTTCAATTTTTGGCCTTGCCCATGGCAGCAGAAAGGCTGGGACTTTCCTCAATTAGCAGCATTGCTTTCAAATGGAAGAAAGGAAGGCGTGTATCGTGTCCTCTACAAAGTACTCCTCTGGAGCACTATGGCAGTGCTCAGCTAGAGTCAGAGAAGTAGCTTAGGCTTTGTATTGCCTACATTTCAGTGTTATATTAGCCAGTGGAAGTACAGATTGGAAGTACAAGTAACCTTAATGTCTAGACTCCCTTATTTATAGGTATTCTTTCTAAAGGATATGGGAGTGGCAATGATGCTGGACATTTCCTATTAAACAAGTGGCCTCTGTTCAGAATACTCACCTGTGCATGGAAACATGGTCTCATATTACTCCTCTGTCAGTGGCATTTAGTAGCTGCAGTGAATGCTGAACCTCAGAGAAGGCAAGGCACTGGGCTTTGTGAAATCTTCTTTGTTTTTAACTATAGTTGTTTCCTTATGTATAGAAACCATGAATAATCTTAGGGAAAAGAGTAGATTCCCCTCAAGCTTTGAAGATTACTCCTGTATTTTCTGGGTTAATGGCTTTAAAAACTTCCCTGTGGACTACTAAGGGATGGTGGAGTGTTCACTATGGAGAGCAGTTATTTTTGTCTGTGGACTCATAAAACGAGAGGAATAGCTATGGTCTATTGTACCAGTGTTCCCTTCCTCACAGTAACCCATCTCATACAGCAGTCAATAGCAGATGCTGAGAGAAGGGCTTGTAGGGACCAAACATAGGGTGGTACCTCCTCTGAATAGTCTCTGAATGTTTGAATACACTGACTGGTGACTCAGGCTATTCCTGAGCAGTTCTGAATAGTCCCTGATATTTGTCAGACAAGAATTTATACCATATGAATCCATGCAAAATTCAGTATTCAGGTTCCCTGTGGAAAGGAGTTCCACATCTGAATTATATACTATGGATGTGTTGTACATTTATGATCTTTCTGAGAATAAATGCTTTTTTTTCCTGAGTCCACAGGATACTTAACCTCTCCCTGTGCACACACCTACCCATAGAAACATCAGGTTTTAAGGCAGTTTACTAGTGGAGAATCATGTTGGACTTTTTCTTTCAGCTGGGTGTCTCAGTCTTGCAACACCATGTCTTTATACCTGCCTGGTGCCAGGTTAGAATGATTCCTTAAAGAGTTTCCATCCCATGAGCACTGCATTATAATACTGCAGTATTGGAGGTGTTCAGATATGTGGCAAAACAAAATTAATCTGAATTATCCTGTCATAAAAGGTGGAATTATGAAGAAGAGAAGAGAAGAGAAGAGAAGAGAAGAGAAGAGAAGAGAAGAGAAGAGAAGAGAAGAGAAGAGAAGAGAAGAGAAGAGAAAAGAAAAGAAAAGAAAAGAAAAGAAAAGAAAAGAAAAGAAAAGAAAAGAAAAGAAAAGAAAAGAAAAGAAAAGAAAAGAAAAGAAAAGAAAAGAAAAGAAAAGAAAAGAAAAGAAAAGAAAAGAAAAGAAAAGAAAAGAAAAGAAAAAGAGCCTCCTAGACCTGCTGTTAGTGGTACCAAAATCACAGGGTAAGTCTTTAGCCTAAAAACATGGCCAGGAGACCTTAGAAAGATGCCCAATATAGGACACATTTCAGACGTATGACAGCAATGGCCAAACATTTGGTTGTTACAGCAAGGTTTGGAAAGATGTAGCTCTTGGGTCCACACCCTCTTCATTTAAATAAACACGACTGCTGCTGTGGGTGGTTGGCAGTGGAACAAACAGTTGCTTTTTGGACAGTGTCAATGAATACCCTATAGTGGCGTTACTCAAGGGCTAAGTTTATTTAGACTGTGGCATATTTGGTGACTTGAAACATGAAACCTTTACTCAGTTCCTTCTTAATTGCTGAGATCAGACTCCTCACCCTCCCTTCTTTCTTGTAGGCAGTATGTGGTAAGAGTTAGTCCTCAGGGAGAGATAACTGGTGTTTACCTGTGTCAAAACTCAACACAGAGTTTTGTGCAAGTCTTATAAATAGTTAAAGTGTATTTTAAAAATAATTCTTAATCACTCTATCTGTAGAAGCCATTTTAGCTACTACAGGGACTAATTCTGTAAGGGGCAATTTGTGTAATATGAGGTTGACTCTTATGTTATGTGATATTGTCAAATAGATGTAATCTAAAATAGAATGGAGTTTCTAAGAGATTTTACCTATATAATTAAGGTCTACATAGCTCTATTTTTTCTTGATACCACAGTGGAGTGAGTTGGAAAGGGAAAGATTTCTTGTTTTTCTTTTCTTTTTTTTCTTTTTTTATTTTTAGATAAAAAAAGGACAAACTAAATTTAAAAGCCACAGTTGTTTTAGTTTTTGACCAATTTCCAAGCATAAAATTTGGGTTTTATTTTTAGAATGAAAAAAAAATTGTCCTGCGAGAGATCAAACCCTACAACTTCCCATTTTAACAGCTGCTTCTAATCCTGTATTCTTTTCTTTTTTCAGTGTTGACCTTTTCTGGATGTGACAAGATGGAGGAAACTAGGACTGAAATAGTATACACCATTAAGAAGTGTTTTTCTTTCCCTCTTGACAATTCTATTTAATTTCCTTGGGAGCAGATCCCTGCTCTCTTTCCTAGGACACATTCATCTCTGAAGGATTTTTGGTCCCTTGACTCAAAAGCAACCTTGCAGATTTTTGCCTAGCTGCCTGGAGTTTGCCTAGCCTGATCTCTATGTTATGGAATATAGAATTTCAGCAAGCTGACCCTCTATTTACCATCATTGCTTGGTTTAGACTTTTGAAAAGGCATTCAGGTTTCATAGGAAGACATAAAAAGAAGCAGAAACCACAGCTTTTCCTTAGTAGTGTGTTCAGGACAATAACCTCTGTTGACAGTATGTGCCTCATCTCTAACTTGCATTTGACTGACTTTAATTACCTGCCCAGTTATTCTTGTTACATATTCTACCATAGATTAGCACCTGGTATTTTCTTTCTATGAAAGAAATATGTGTTGTGAAGGCTCCTCTCAGCCTTCTCTGACTGATAAATTAAAATAGGCATCGCTTTAGTCTGTTTTTTAGGGCCTTGTCTCCACACCTTGATTTACTTTTGTGTAAAATGTGGGAAATGAGTTTTGTCTACACTATGAATTGCTCTCAGGTGAGTCTGCTCTTGAAAGGAAGCTGCCTCTGCCTACAGGGATACACTGGTCTATAAAACAGACTGCTGTACTAACATTCCCTTTTTATGGGTGCATGAATGAAATAAAAGCTATTACAGAAACACACGCTCATTAAAAAATCTGCCAGTTTTTATGTCTTTAATTTAAAGTGAAGTTACAGTGTATGAATGCACATACTCCAGAGTGCTGTGATATACTACTTTATGACATTATGGAAACACTGGGTTTAGAAGTTCCTTTTTAAAAACCTGTAATTGAAATTTACAGTTTAATTATAGGCTATAGTTTAAGATAATTAAATCTTCAGGGAATTCTTACATTCTTTAAAATCAAATAGTGTTAATTCACACTAAATTATTTAATAAGAATAAGGTTTTTCTTGGCTGTACTGACCTTTTGAAAACCCTCAGAGCAAAGGGAATAGGGACACTAAGGTAAAATGATTAATGAAGCTTGGTAAATGGAATTTTGTCCCATACAATTATAAAAAATATTGGCCTAGGAAAACAGGTTTTTGAGGACACCCTGTCATCATTTATATATGTTTTTAACTTCTCTCACTTTCACAGAAAGGGCATGTTTGCACATGTTTTAACATGCCCCTACTATAGGGTTGAACATTTTACAATCAGAATGATTCTAAAATAAAATAATGGCATTCCATGAGATTGTTTCCTAAACATTCTGCATGTATGCATTGGATAGGATGCAGTATATCACTCTAAGTTAAGGGGCTCAATACAGCAAATAATGAAAAAAACCCTCAGTTCTTTGTGAAAGTTACAGGGATTTGAGTGAGGTGGAGGATACAATTTTGAGTCCTCTCTAAAGGCAGTGATTTCAGTGCCACTGATGGCTCTAAAGCCAAGAGTCTACTTTGAGGCTGCCTACAGTGGAAATTTGAAAGTACACATAAAATTCTATTACAACTGCTCTGTTCACTCACACTTTGGAGGACCTTCTGCACATCAGCAACAAGAACAAAGGGTCATTTTGTAGTAATTCCTCACAGTTCTGTGAGATTCATCAACTGCTGAGAGCTACTGTCCTGGGAAAAACAGGGACAAGGTCCTCATTTTCATTCCATTCTGTTCCTTCTGCACTCCTTAGTTCAAAAGGACCAGGGAACATGGGAACTGAGAATTATCTTTGCTGCTGAGGAATTCCTGTGTGTATCGTTTGTAGATTTGTTCATCAGACTTTCACATTTCCCATAGTATAATTTTGTCATTCCTTCTTTAATTCCCTTTTTTTCAGAATCTAATTTTTAAAAGTGAATATCTCAAAACTTCATGAAGTCTTAACCATGAGGTCCTTCTACAAGGACCTTTCCTAAAAGACAGTGCTTCATTTTGTTGGGGCTTTTCAAAGCCCATATATATCCCTACATATTATGCAATAATATAGTACGTGCTGATTTGATCATATATATTTTTATAGGTATGTTTAAAAAGTATACAGATATTTTAAAATTAAAATATTATTAAAATGTAAGTATATAATTCCAGAATCTTAAGATTTTTCTATGCTTATTTAACAAAGAAGAAGCTTTTCTTTTTGGACATAGCTTGCTTGTTCTTATGCCAGTCTGAACAAAATCTGATACCTTCAAACAGTGCCTGATCCAAAGCTTGTAAAAAATTAATGTCTTTCTTTAGGTTTGATTCACTGAATACTCAGTGAGACTCTTAAGATATAGTCATCTTGCATGCTCTGGAGATAACGAGATATTTCAACTACTTGCCTTGATTTCCTGCTTAGAAATGTAATAGAAATCAGTGCTTTAAGAATAGGATTAACATGATTCATTTAGAAGGCTACTTTTGAATGTCTGTTCATTCAGATGCTGGCATTTCAATGAGTCATAAAAAACTGTTCTGAAAAGTGCCTGCTTCATTCCACTGTCCATCCAGTGAATGTAAATAACCAGTTATAGACAATTGCACAGTCCACGTTTGATCATATGAATCCTACCCACTCTGGGTGCAGTAACAGTTCAAGCTGGAAGAGAATTCATAACATTTTTCACCAATGGAAATGTCTCCAGCTAATAAGAAAAAAAAGGTCTTAATTGTTGTGCAGATCAGATTTTCATAAAGCTCCACCCTGATAGCTCTGGGCAAATTTCAGTGCATGGCACACCCATTGACAGTGCAGTGTAAAATGTTATGACACATTCCATCATCAGAAACAGCATCAGAGGTGTTCTGGGAGAGCTTTATATCCTCTGCTCCTTGTCAGTAATTTCCAGCAAACACAAATTCTTCAAGCTGACATCGAAGCAAGGAATGTGCCCTCCTACTCCACAAATGATCTTCCACCCCCTTATTTGTAGTATTCACTTTAATTCTAGTCGCTCAGTATGAGTGATAAAACAGACTGTTTCTTCCTTTCTAGTTCCATGAACTGCTGAATCAAAGTTTCTGCTAGGACCTCATCCAAAGCCCATTGAGATTGATTAAAAGATTTATCCATCCCCTAAATGAGCTCTGCTGCAGGCCTTGAGTTCAGTGATGCATAAGGCAACTGGCTAAACTTTTGAAGAGAGAATATTATGCTGGAAGAGGCTGTACTGATCTTCTGATTCAAATATCCACATAACTTTCCACATAATCTGAAATTCTTCAGATTTCCCCGAATTTGCCTCATTTCATGGAAACATATTGTTTGTACCATAGTCTGGAATGCCTGCTGAATCCAGTTGAATATCAGATCGTCCAAGTTCACTGTCTAATGCTAAAAGCAGATACAGGACATTGACCATTCTAGTACTCACTGCTGTAAAGTTTGAGGAGATTTCCCCCAGTATTTTAAGTACTGTAGTGCTTAGGTTTTTACATTTACCACAACAGCAGTTTTTACATGTGACATTAGAGAAAAGCAGACTTACTGTGCATGTGTTTCCAGCCAATCTTCATACAATTACTAGAGCTTGCTAGGTGCTGAGGTCCTTCTAATTGATAAGGTATAAGTTGCTTGCTGGACTCATTAAAAAAGCATTCTGATTTTTTGTATTTACTTAAACACATTTTTATTTTGAATATACTTAGGCTGCAACTCAGAGGTGTGATTTCTGCTGGTACTGGTGCATGTATTTGGGCTAGACTTAAACAAAGTTGTATAGAAACAGGTAGCAGTATATTTGTTAGCACAGCCAGTGCTGTAGATAATTTTTGCAGGCTTTACTTGCTCTGCCTGGCAGACACCATGAAGGATTAGCAAAATAAGGTTCCTGGGTAGCAGCAAAGGTGGTAAAAGTGGAATTTTCATAATGATGACATTTCACAGATGGGTGTACAACTTGGGTATGGTAATGCTTCTTTAACTCCAAAGTGTGAACACTGAACACTAGCTTCTCTGGCTGGCATGCTGAACATAAGAGCCACCTTTTTTAACCTCCCAAATTGTGTCTCCAGTGTATCCACTTGACAAGCTTGGAGCAGTTGATTATTGTTAAATCCTTTCATGCTAGGTTATACTCCTTCAGATTTATTCCTAATATGCAGAAGTGAGGTCCAAAACCAAATTTCCCTTGCATGGTGATCTTTGTGCACAAATTAGTCCTTCAGGTGCTTGTCAGAAACAGGCATTTAAAACATACTTAGGCCTGAGACGCTGATAAATGGTTGTTTCTATAGCCTTGAGTGTGTAGACAAACTAAAGTCTTTTGTTGACTTAAAACACAGATGTCTTAGCACTTAATTCGTACTAATGTGATCTGTTCCTTCTGCTTGTTCTGGATGGACAGGAATTTTTTAGCTGAGAATGTTGTGTATTCTATAAGAGAAGCAGAAGTTTTTTATAACTAAGTGCCCCTAAGTTTAAATTTGACCAGTTTAGCACAAACTGAAGAACTGCTTGTTTTCGTTTGAGTTACCAGTCTGATCTAAATCAAATGGTGACATGTAACTGCATAACAAAACCCTAGTGTAGACAACTGTCAGTGGAAGTGAGCAGATCAACAGAGTGCTGGGGAATGTAGTAGTAATATGACTGGTAGGGTTGTGTGATCACTTATGCTTATCCAAAACCCAAGTCAAGTCCAAAAGAACAAATAGCTTAGCACTTAGTGAGCATGAATGGGATACCAGTTTAACTCAATTCTCTCTAACTGTGCTAATTTTCCAATTACTCATCACACATTTTTATTCTTTGTGTGCAGAGAAATGTGCAGAGCAGGCTTGAGATACATGGTATAGTTATAGGCAGTCACTGGCTATAGGGCTGAAAGTTGTCTCCATTTCTTATCTGCTCATGCTCCATGTTTCTTATCTTACTATACTGATACCCACTTCTGGGGCTGTGGAGCTGTGCTGCAAACAGGGCCACTGAAGTGAGCTGCAATAGTTGTAAAGCTCTCTCCAGAAAGCACTGAACTGCAGTGCACAGGCTGCAGAATAGCGTTTGGAGGGCTGTGGATTGCAGAGCTGGGAGGTGCTGAATGGAGGTTGGGAGAGAGAGACATCACACAGTAAACTTCTCCCTGTTCAGGTACAGTAGTTAGTGTTTGGGCACCAAACAAGGACCACATTTGATAAAAGAATGTAGGATTTGAAGCAGTGTTTAGGGGAAACCAGAGCATATATTGCAATGAAAATTAGCAGCTGCAGAGCACTTTTGAAAATCAAGACCTTGTTTAGATGCTGGTAAGACACAGCTCTTGAAATTATGTCTGAATGGGTATATTTTCATTCCTAAACATAAATGTGTTTAAGTTTTCTGTTAACTGGAATTTACTGAATCCTTACATACCACACTTGATTTCTAAATGTTTAACCATGAAAATCTTCTACATGTTACCTACAGTGTAGTATATCCTGTTTGGAAATGAAATTATGAAACCATCTCTGAGTGCATGGATACATCTGTAAGAAAAGGAGCCTGCATGTTGTTATAGAATGGAATGTAACCATTTCTGTTCTAAATATATTCAGGACAATCCCTAATATGACAATCCATTTATTCTCTTACTTTCTGCTGCAGAATTTCTTTATTGGCATTTTTGTAGAAGAAGAGATTGAATACATATGCCAAAGCATCTTAAACTAGCAAGCCTCTAGGAGCAAAAAGGGAAGATGGGAGTCTACAATACTGTTGCACAACTGGGCAAAATCTGTGATATTTGCAAGCATTTTCACTAATGAACTTTTGGGCTACATTGATGCTAATGAATTAAACAGTGCCAGCAAATGTTCTTGGGACTGCAAATTGATTGTCTCTACCCTCAAGCTGACCTTGGCATGGTTTTGCCCTGGCTGTGTGTTTTCTTGTACAATTTCTGGTGCAGTTTGGGGGTTAGCATGGACCATACCTGATAGGAAGTTAGGATGTGACCACCTTGTTTTGGAGACTGAGATGATTAGTATTGATAGGTATGGTAGAGTGCCAGTTAGTATTGATAGGTATGGTGGAGTGCCAGTTTGGCTCAGTGCAATGGAATGGAGACTTGTGTACTATGTGTAGCTTTGCCATCTGATGCTAGGGTTCTTGGGATGGAGTACAACTTGTAAGCACTTTTTCCCAATCTCCAAGAAAAGGAGTGGCAGTGACATGTTCCCTGGCTGTTTCTCACATGCAATAAAGAGCTGCTAAAACCAACAGCAAACATATCCCAAGCTTTGCCTTATCATGCACCTTCTGCAGGTGAGGAGCTGCCAGGACTAACTTTGCAAGCATGAATTGGTTGTTGTACTATCACCCCTTTCCTAGTGTACCAAGGTAGATTCTTCTTCACCCTCTATTCTGTCACCGCAAAGACTGGTGCTCCAGAAAGGATCAGCTGAGTATGAAAACCTAGAAAAGCAAATGTAAAAGATGTGAGAACACTGCATGACTGCCTGGCATACAATTAAAGCAGTGTTTACGCACATTACTGTTCCTATCTGATTTTCATAAGAACATAGTGTGATGCTTCTGTTTAGGACTATAGCTGACTGCATTTGGCTGTGTACCACAATGCAGAGGATGCCATTCCAATGCTTCTGAAGAGGCACACATCAAGAATTGGCTGTAGTTTCTAAATGTATTAGACTTGTCCTGCAATGAAAGAATGTGCACAAATCAAACATTAGATGTGTCTAGTCTGCACAGTTAAAATTATTCTGCTAGAGGAACAGAACAGATTCTGTTACCCAAGCTGCTTCAGCGCACTTTTTGAAGTCTGAAGGTAGGTTAAGATTTACAAGTAGGTACCACCTTATTTTACAAATATGGAGCACAGAGGACAGTCCAGCCAGACCCGCATTACCAATCGGTTCACATTTAAGTAGCTACGAGGATCCTTGAATTTTTGCCAGCATCCTTCTCCCTGTTCAGACCCAGAACCGCTCCCGACTCGCATCCGAGCCCGAGCCGCAGGCCAGCGCGCCTCTGCGGGCTCTCCGGGTCTCTCCGAGCCGATAACCGAGCAGCTCTCCACAACGGGCTGCTGCTGTGCTCGGAGCTCTAGGCAGAAAACATTGCTCTCGATGCTGCTTTTGTACGGTGTTGGCTTCTGGGAATCCCACCCGCATCAGCCGCAGGATGCGGGAGCGATGGCTGAGGGGAGGTGACACACCCGTAGGTATCCCTGTGTAGACAGATGTGTGTTGCCGCCGGGCCGCCCACCCCGGGCCGGCCCCGGGAACGCCCCGCGGCTCCTGCCGCCGGCGGAGCGTGCCTGGCGCTGGGGCAGCGGCGGCCTCTCCCTTCCCCTCCCCGCCCGCCAAGGCGCCTCCCGCCCGGCCACGGCCCGGACCCGGCCCTGCGCACAGCGGCGGACTCACCGGGCAGCGCGCACGGAGAGCCATGGCGCGGTCCCGCGGCGATGTCCTCTTCTTCCTCCTCCTCCTCCTCCTCGTCCTCCTCTTCCTCTGCAGCTCCGCGGCGGCCGGGTACGTGGGGCTGGGGCGGGCGGGGGCACGGGGCACTTTTTCTTCCTTCCTTGCCGCCCGGCCCGGGGGCTGCGCGGGCAGCGCTTGCTGGGGCTCCCGGGAGCGGGCAGAGCAGCGCTGCCCGCGCCCCGTCCTGCGCACCCGCTGTAGCCGGGGCGTGAGCATCACCTCCAGCCTCCGCGGCGGAGAGCGACAGAAGAGCTTGGCAACGTGTGTCGTATGTCTTTAAGTGTACGCGGTTACTTTTTATGAGAGTTTCACTCCCTGCTCTTTCTCCCTCTGCCCGTTTGGGCTTTCCAGACCTACGTTCCTTGTGGCAGCTCCCTGGAACATCAGGCCTGGAGCAAACTTGACTGTTGGGGTAGCTCTGCTGCCGGACAGCCCAGCACAGGTCACCGTAAAGGGAGAAGTGATCCGAGATAACGAGACCATCTTAAGCAGGGAAATGGTCTTTGAGAAAGGTAAGAAAAAGAATGGACTTACTTTGGAAGTATTTCTGTCTGCCTTCTCACAGGAATATTTTGTTCCTCCTAAAATATCACAGCTTCTAAATGGTACTAAAATAGGAAATTTATTTTACCAAGTAGGAGTCGCCATGGGAAAACAGTCTTGTACACTGCTGGCTCTGTTTGGAGTTGGGTGACCGAGCTGGATGAGTGATTGCATGGATGTGTTAACTGTCTGTAAAGTCTGAAAATAATTAAAAAGCAAAGTGTGATGGATGTGGGATTTCTGAGGAAGCAGAAGTACTCTGCTCCATGAAGTGGGGTCACTGTAGAACTAGTGGAAAAGTTGCTTACTGGTAGCTTGTTAAGGTGCAAAGTGGAAGCGTGTGGAAGAACGGTAGGGGTGGAATAAACAAGGTAATGCAGCAACTGAAGCTGCTTCTGCATGCCCTAAGAAAGTAATGATCTAAGGACCATAGGAAAGTGAAGACTGTGTCAGACACTTGGAAGCTCTGTGCATTTGAAGAAACAAGAATTTTTAAGGATCAAGAAGTGAACTGTGAAGAGTTTGGGGATGGAAGATAAGTAAATGAGAAGAGACTGATTTAATCTATGCCACCAGGCAGGGGTAGTGGATGTGGTGGGAGTTCTGAAAAGCTGAGATATCCTGGCCAATGCTCCTTTTTTAGAAAGGTCACCTGGCACCAGAAGCATAGAGATATCCTGTCTGAGATTTGTTCTCATGAGAAAGAAAATAATTTTTATGGATAGTCCAGCTTTCATACTGCTCTTACTGTGAGGTGATGTAAATGACATCTAAAGTCTAGCTTTTTATTTGTTAAAAATAGAGAGTCTGAGGGCAGTGTGAGATACTGAAAAATCTACCCTGCTGTAATGCTCTTTCCCTACTGCTTGTGGGATTCTTCTCTTAATGTCTTACAGTTAATGTAGATTCCTTAACTGGAAGCATCACACCTTCATTTCAAAGCCTTCACAGCCTGCAGAGAAGATTGAGGCTTTGAGTGTGATGAGTGCATTTGAACAGATTAAAAAATTTTGATATAGAACCAAAACAAACCTAAACCAGCCAGCTTTTGTTGTTTTCTTTTGAAATCCAAAAGTTTTAAAAAGATAATAAATTGTCTTCTCCTTTTCTTCCTCTAACTATACTGGCTTTTATTTCCTGCTTCTGTTCTGCTTTAACATAGAGTTTAGTGAACCTTGCATGAATTTCAACCCGTCAGTTTTTGTCCTTCTCAACAGTGAAAGCCAGACAAGCAACTGTTAATTCCAAGCTTGTAAAAAAATGTGGCTGTCTCTATCTTCTGAGCAGAAAGAATAATGCTTGACAGGGAGCTGCTGAAGTCAGAGTGAACTTCTGACTTCAGCAGTTGGGCTGACAGGTGGGCTATCAGGAACAGGTATGGCATTGCATCAGACTGGATACAGTGAGGAAAAAGGACAAATGCTGTAGTGAATTACTAACTTCTAATATTTCCCAGTCTTTTAAATATATTTTAAAATTTTCTATGCTTTTTACTTGATAAGTAAAACAAAGAACAAAAAAAAAAAAAGGTGCTGAGCATACTGTGTATTTCCTCCTGCAAAATTCTTAACATTTAGTATGTGGCCATCAGGTTTTTTCTAGTCAGGTTATACAATCTGTTAGTCATTTGTTTTCTGTGAACAAATGTGTAAGCAAAACTGTTAAGGGCCAGGAGTAAGGGAGCTGCCCTGTAAAAGAGGATGTAGTCTTGAAGACATGTATCCAAAGGTGATACAGGTGTGGGTCAGTTCTGACTCAGGGAGAAAGCAAGTTGTCAGAGAGAAGCAAACGCAGCTTGTCAGAATAAGAACATAAATCTTTAAAATTTTTGTTGAAGAACACAACAATCTTAAGGTAAAATGGTATTTTTGTAGCTGATCTTAGTCTGTGACTGAAGGAGGGCTGGAGGTTTTATCAAACCACCTGTTGTAGCTGAAGGAAAAAAACCAAGCATATCTCCAGGCACGCCAGATCTTCTTTAAATTACATAATTGCTGCATATATTAGTGCTCAGAGAATGTTGGTTTATCTGTCACTGAATACCTACCTTGGTTAGACTTCACATTCAGTGGCACTGTTGCCTAAGCTGGCTCAGTTGTGCTCTGTAGTTTTCCTTGCATGGTGACAGCAAAAGCAGGGGATTAACTGCTCTGAGAAACTGATCTGACTGAAAAATAAAGTTTTTATTTTGTTTGAATGTTTTTTTAGGCAGACAGGTCCCCTGGTTCAATGTGCAAATGTTTGTGCTGATGGAACTGAATTGGAAATTGGATGCTGGAGACATAGCACAGGCTGAGGACACAGTTTTTATTATGGATGTTTAATCTGACAGGCCCAGTTCATTCAAGTACCTCAGTGTAAATGGTATTACATACCTGTCTGTCAAATAATTCTGCAATTGCCTTAAATTAAGGATTTAGCCTGGTTCTCTAGCAGCAGGTCAATATGATATATGTAGTGGTCTAAGCTTCTGAGTTAGCTCCACGAGAGGACTTCATGGTATTAGAGGCATGGGATTTTTTAATGTCTATAATATAATTCTTGCTTTGAATAAGAAATAGCGTGTTTGCCCTCTGATGGCTGATAAAGCATTTACTATTCTAATATTACTGGTAGTGGAATTTTGATATCTCAGTGATTCTTGGGCACTGATTCTGTTAGATAAATACTTTAGCAGAGGAGGTTGGTTCCCATCATTATTGTGCTTTTTAAATAACTAAGGGAAAATAAATATTAATAAGTGGCTAGTGGGTATTTGGAGTGAAGGAGAAAGTGTTCATGCACATGGATTTAAAGATATTTTGAGCTTGGCACAATATTCCAGAATCTAAATGTACTGTACAGGAAGGGAGATTACTTAGGACCAATATTTTGGTGCAGAAATTGAATTAATTGCATTTAATATAGTGGAAAAAAAAACAAACTCAGTGTTTGCAAGGGGGAGGTTGCTGCTACAGGTAAACTTTGCGTGAGCAAGCACAACCCAAAAAAAATAGAATGCGTCACCAGGAGAGAATAGGTTTCCATTGCCTACAGCAGATGCCAGGAAAACACAAAGCACTAACTAAAGCCGTTTTTGTGAGCTGTACCAAGCCTTGACACACTTTCTGTGGAGAGGCAGTATCAGAAAGATCCTGATTGAAAATGGCTGCAGAAGGTAACAATGGCTTGTGTGCAAATGGAACCATTGGGTTTTCTGTGTCAACAACAGCCAAAAAAGAAAGTATGGGAATACAGATGAACGAGTTAAATTCCCTCACTAATAACTTGAGCTTTAGTGATTGCACTGAAGGGTGACTCTTGCCATGCATAGTCTTCCAGTCATTGCTAATATAGATGTAGTATGAACTGGCAGGAGGTGTTTTCTTACAGGGTTTGCTACCCAGACATTACTGTGTGTGTTAGAGTATGAGAAACCTTATGCCTTTATTGTGAGAAGTTCTGAAAAGTACTTTCTGTGTTGGTGCTAGAATGATTTGGAAAGAACAAGAAGCATATAAGTTGGAAAAAATAATTGGTTTTCAGAAAAGCTTCTATGTGTAATGTGTAATGAGGTGTCATAATTTGCCCAACAGCATGAATGTTTTTAATTCTAAAGAGTAAGATTCATTAGTTATAACTTTTGCTATATAAGGTACAACGTAATGTATTTAAGGCATGGTGAGTGAAAGTTATGTGAAGTTACTGGAGAATTTGGTTTACAGTAACGTGCATAGTTTGTAAATTACTTGTACATGTTAATTAATTTTTGCTGCTTTTCTGTATTTCCAGAGAGGAGTGCACCTACTTGTTAACAGAGGTTACTGAGCTAGAGCATGGTAGATACTCAGCTAGGATTTAGGAAGCATGATAGTTTGTGAGAATGTTTGTCAAGCTCAGACATGTAGTGATTCTCCATAGAGACAATGGAAAATCTCCTCTTACCAGAAGGCATGTTTTACATACTTAATAATATGATTCTGACCACGTCAGTATAAGAACCAGTGAGAAACAGTTGGAATAGCAAGTTGTAAAGTAACATCTAAGTGGGAATGAATGGCCTAAACCCCTCAGTCCCTGTTATTAACCTTGAGTTGCCTCTGTACCTTTTGTCAGAATAAGATGACTGAGTTGTTAGTGACTCTGCTGTCTGTGCTGAATATCTGTGGGGTGAAAGGTTTTGCTGGCAGTTTGGTGGAACATCTCCTTTCTGCCTAATTTTTCGTCAATGCCTAAAAAGCCAAATAGTGAGAGAGCAGGAGTTGCCAGCAGTGATTTTGCATCCATAACCTCCATAACCAAAAGTACATGTAGCTGTGCCTTATGAAAAATAAGTTGTTAAATAGTCAGCACATGCACATAACCTATACAAAATCAGAATGAAGGAAAAGTTTTTGGGAAGGAGGTGTTGGGGCTGGACTCAGAGATTATTGATGTAGTAGAGAAGAAGGTGCTCTTTTATGGGCTTTCATGTAGCTGGAGTAGATTAAGAAAAACAAACCCAAAAACATAAAAGAACAAAACCCAGCAGGTTTCTGTGCCTGTTGTCGTATCCATCCTGCTAACAGACCCATTAGGTTGTTTGCAGAAAAATGGGAGTAGCTATCCTATGCAGTACTTGAGCTTTGTGTTATTGTTTGCATGCTGTTTGAGATTTGAGGGAAGCAGTCCTTCTGTGACCAAGGCTTATGTGGTTGTACATGAGGTTTTTCTGGTCACCATGTTCTTTGTCGATATCCAGCCAAGGAGGGTGTGGCAGATTGAGCACTCCAGGCTGTTTCACAATATCTTCAGAAGGGTGGGATAAAACAGAAGTGCAGTGGGACAACTCATACAGATGAGGGAATATTACATGTCCCTGTGTGCAGTTCCCTATTGCCCCTGTGAACTGGTGGGGCTTTGGAGCTTTTAGGAAAGGGAGGACAGAGAAGAAAAAAACTAAAAGTTGTGAATTAGGGAAAAAAGAAGTGATGAAAACAAACAGGAATTGGTAGGTAACATGCTATTAGAAACAAGAAGGGAAGCAAAGGGTGAAAATTCCTGAGGGAGTCATACTGAAAGGAAAGGATAAGTGCACATTAACAGAACAGGGAGGTAAGAAGTGAGGTAACTAAACACGATCTAAATTGGCCAAAAAAACAGAAAGAAGGATAACTGTATATAGAAACTGTAAATGAGATCAGATTACAAAGGAACTTAAAGAAGTACCATGGGTAATGAAGAACAAAGCTGGTAAGGCCAGACCATTAGTAGGAAAGAATGTGAAGGATAGTAGTAAGGCAGGGTTTTTAAATAACATATTGGTAACAAGAAATCTAGCAAAGGATGTGGCTTGCTACCCTGATGAGAAGGGTTGCTACTTCTGTGGCTTGCTACTCTGATTAATGATGCTGAGAGACAGTTTAGTTTTCACTAAGAACATCAACTGTCATGGAAAAGGCTTAAGAATTAATATTACAAAAGGGGAGGAACAGTTTAAAGAGTGCTTTGGTCAAGTGTTTAGGCTTGATAAAATTGCCTGTAGAATATTTAGAGAATTGACCGAAATAATTTAAAATCTGCTAGTGAAGTTCTGAGAGCTCAAGTGAACAGAGAGGTTCTGGAAGATTGAAAACCTGCAAAAATGTGTTGCACTATGGGTTGGCAAGGGTTGTAGGTGGAGAAGAAGCAGGATTTTGTCATATTTTGATCTTAAAAGACTTGTGATAGTCTGGCACGGCACTTTGACAATACAGCTGGGGAAGCAGGGACAGCATGAAATTCTTATTTAATATGTTTGTAGCTGGATGAAAAATAGTGTTCATCAAGTAAGTTTAAGTGGTTCACTCTCAAACTGGAAATGAGTTGCCCTGAAACTGTAGTGTTCAGTATGATTGACATGAATGAAAAAGGGAGAATGTTTATTAGATTAGTGAAGGGATGGTAAGGACTCTGGGAGAAAGGATTCAATTTTGAACACATTTTGGCAATACCAGAAATGACTGGGGGAAAAACTGGAGTGTGATTCACTAGAAGTAGTGTGTAGTTCTGCTTTTGTTGATGAATAAAAGAACTTGTGTTTATTGGGTGGGGAACAAGGTGATGCAGCCCTGCAGAAAAAGGGGAGTGTATATGGGGGTGGGGGTAATGATTTAAAGGCAACAGAAGGTGAAGGCTTGTAAGTAATACTGTGGTGCTCAAAAAAGAAAGTAAACATTGTACTCAGAGGTATACAAGAAGTAAGCTACATATGCGTTCTGTAAGCTATGAGAAAGTATTCTAGTAATCTTCACAGCCTAACTGGGCATCCTGGGGAGTGCTGTGCTTGATTTTTGGCGCTCATCATGGAGCCTGTGAACCAGTTGGAGAAATTCCAGGGAGAGCAGACAGAAGGATGTGAGAGCTCTCAGGAGACGAGTTAAAACCTGATAGAAGAAGATGGGTCTTCACATGAGATGAAAATAAATTGTGGAACTCCATGTCCCAATTGTTGTGGATGGAAAACATGATTGCAGAAATTAACAAGACAGAAGTCCATGGAGGACTGGCCCAGTATAAGGACACACAGATTGCATAGGCTGGGAAGAGTACCCAAGGAAGGGTCACCGTGTTCCTGTTCGCTTTTGACGCTTTTCAGATGTCTGTCCTTGACTGTTGCTGCAGAGGGATCTTGGGCCAGACAGACTCGGGTTTGACCCTGGGAGTCTCTTCTACATTCTGGAAAGCGTCTGAGGAGAGATGGAGGAACTGGTGTGCTGTATCAGAAGTGTGCTATACACCTGCTATGTACTATTAGGTACATGTGAAAGTAGCTTTAAAGAGAAAAGGGCGGGAGCTAACAGTAGATGGGTCTAAGGTGATGTCTTTAGTGGTGTCTAGTTAGAAGGAGATCCAAGCTGAAGTACTGAGTTAGAGAAATACTTGCATAGGCAGCCAGCAATTGGGAAATTCATGAGTTTCCAGTCATACAGAGGTGACTTTTCATGAGACCCGTATGACTCAGCACTGTCAGTGTTGCTGGTTTCCATGCTCCATCCATGACTACCTGCTTGTGAAGGGGGAGTTGAGATCCTGTCAGCAGAGACTGAATAGCAAGTGTCAAGAGATGATGCTGGTTCACCTACATTCACTGCAATCCAAATAAGTATGTGCATAGAAAACATGATTATAGTGACCGACCACTTCTTCAGCTTCCTGAAGGTATAGCTGTGAGCACTCTGTTCTTATTTTATATGGTTTGGGATCTATATTGCCTTTATTTACTGATGAAGGAAGTCTCTGGTACTATTTTTATATATTCAAATAATTTTATTGCCACAAATTATTTAAAGCCACAGTTATATGGCTTTGTCATCACAAACTTTAAATGTGTTCCAGAAAATGGAGGAAAACCAGTACGAGGACAAACCTTCTTCTTTTACTCCCTTTAAACAGAAATTTCAGTAGATTCTGAATGCATTATTTGCAGTGAATGAGTTTGAGAAGTGACTTGACTTTGCAATTTTGCTCCAGTTACAGCAATTGATGTAATGAGGGTGGTGTTATTACTGCCAAATGTCTGGCATATACAAGCTTAGCTGTATTTTGTCCTAATGTGATTTTCCTATGTTTTAACTTGGAATAAAAACTGCAGCTGCTTTTAATTGCCTTTGCTGTGTCTGTGTTTATTTCATGGACATCAGAATGGATAGCAGTGGTGGCCAATAGTGCCTTGAAAGCAGCGTGTGGAGATGTGTGTGTTTGTGTGTTTGTGCATAGTCACTGAGGGGATGAAGTGTATTTCACATTTAGTTGTGTAAAAGGCTTAAGTCTGAGATTATTCTGAATTGTCTGTATAGTTTCACAGACTGGATCTGATGTCAAGAAAGTTTCCTGTGTAGCATTCAAAAATTGCCTTCCTAACCGCTGTAAGTTTATAATTCATGGCAGTAGAGTTGCTATGGTGTGGTAGGCAGTGGTAAGGTCATATGCATGACGAGAAGTCCATGGATGGCTCTTAGGTTGTCCTGGGAAAAAGTTGAAAAGAGGCTGTACTTGAGTTTAAGCAGTGATAGTGCCTGGATAGCTCTCAGAAGGTCTCTGATTAAAAAGATTATTTAGTTTTGGAAATATGAAGCTGTTCTGTCTTCCTACCCAGCATGCAATGACTTATAAAACACTCTCTGGTTTATCTAAGTATTGTGTTCTTGGAACTGGCAGGTCTCTGACTACTGAGCTGAAAGTGGTAATAACAGTATAATCCATGGGGCTTGTTGGTTGACATTAGAAGATTGAGTGAAGAATTAAATGTGTGAATTATGCTTTAAGTCTAAAAAGGGCCAGTCAGCAGGAAAACATGCTGCATGCTTGGGGAAGGGATCATGGATGTGGCAGGGCAAGGGAAGAGGTGCCCAGCCATCAGCAGTATCTGTTGGTCTGAGAGGGTGGGAGATGGTTGTGTTCCTCAAGGGTAGATCTGACAGTGCTGACAAGGGAAGAATGGCTGAATCAGTAGAAGGGACAAGCAGGGGGGTACCATGACTCCTTTGCCATGTAGAGTAGGAAGACACAGAGAAAGCTGTGGTCAGGGTGCAGAGGAGAGGAAAGGACAGTGCCTGTTCATACCTTCTATTCATACCTTCTGGTAAATCTGCATCTGTTCTGTCCTGGCCAAGAATGTTTCTGGATGTGCTATGGTTGAGTTTCTTCCACTCTTCTGATCATGGCGATTAGGGAAAAACTTTTGTGTTTAGGTGAAGAAGGGTTTTTATCTAATTGTCGGGAAAATGTCCCTACACTTCCCATTGCAGACTAAAGCTAGAACTTGCTGGTAACTGCAGAGTTCAATAAAACATAGCTTTAATCACAAAAACATCTGTGCATTCTGCCTTTCTTCGGTCCTCCAGGGCTGTGGTGCCCAGTCTCTTGACCAGACCCGTAGGTGATAAAGTTTGGTCCAGTTTAGATGATTCCTCCTGTCCCCTTACATCTTTCTCCATAGGCAGCACTGCTACCTTGCCTCTCTCTCCCCCTTTATAATTTCTGAGTGCTTTTAGCCTCCAGGTTTGCTAAAACAACTGAAAAGGATAAGGGAGGAGGGTAGGAAGCGGCTGTGGAGGGAAGTGTACATAGTGCTGGCAGACAGGGTTTAGGAGGCATTTTGGAGCAAGTTGTACCCTTTTGCTACAGGCCTGTTGGCCTCATTTGGCTTTGGATGTCAGCCCGAATGCTGACGTCCCCTGGCAGTCCCTGTTGTGTGTTTGAGTGCTGTACTGCCCCTCCTTCTGTCATCTGTGCCAAACTGAGCCATAACTTAACAGCATTAAGCTCTGTCTTTTGAGCTATTTGTGTAAATAATCAGTACTAATTTGTGTGATAGCTTTAGCATGACAGGTGGGGAGTATAACATATTTAAAGCAAACAGTGAACTCAACAGGTTTGCAGGTCTTCTTTGAAGAATAAGTTATTTTCACTTCCTGGACAGCTTAGGCCTTGGTATTACTGCATTTTTTTTTTAACACAAAAATAGCATATATTTTGGACAGGAATAAAAATCTGGAAGGACATTTAAGAACACTAATTTTTATTTATATGATGGGAGTTTTTGAAATTGATTCAGCGGTAGAAAATAACTCCATTTGCCACTGCAAAGAAAATGTTTTTCTGTAAATATTTCCTATGTATGGGTATATGAACACAGCTGTCAGAGCAAAGATGTGGCATAATTTCAGTTAATCAATCTATAGTGATCACAGTTTTATTTTTCTGTTCTCACACATTACTACGAAGGATTGAAGACATAGGTAGAAAAGTTCAAGAGAGAAAATCTGTTTGTAGCAATAGCTGCCCATGAGCTAGAATATACAGTCAGTGCTGACTTTATGTAAATCAGAGACTGAAGTGCTACTTTACTGGTATATATTGGCATAAGCTCTAGTTCCCTGTGCCAAGCCATGCAGTCATTTTTCTAGAACCTCTGTCCTTTTTTGGGGGTGGAAGCTGAAACATTTATGACTAGTCCTAGTGGTGTCATCTCAAGAAGGGGTAGCATAAGTTTCTGAGTCTGGGTCAGGCCTGTGCATTGGGAAGAATTTAAGATGCCATTGTTTGTGCTGTTCTCCATAACTCTAAAAAAAACCATGCATGTGTTTACATAGAATTTATTATATTTGCTTTATTGATAGCAATACTATTATATGACAAAAAATGGCAGGGTAGAAAAATACTTTTAAATATTGCTGATATATCCCACGCTCTCTTTGATTCCTTTTCTGCTGGACAATCCTAAATGTCAGAGATTCTGAGGAAAAGTGGCAGGACAGTGTGGCATTTGTTTCCACTGTATTTCCGTGTATTTTCTCAGTGCAGTAGTTATTGAATGAATACAATACAAGCCTCAGGAATTTTGTGAAAGAAACAGTCTGGCAAATGACAAGGAGAGAGATTTTTTCTTGAAGGCTCATGTGACTTCTGTTGGGATTTTTGGTAGTTTGTATTTTAACTTTCTTCAAGATTAATCTGTAACAGTCCATTGATTTTCTTCATGTCTCCTCCTAAAACAAAGTCATAAATCCCAGCTGGAAGTATTCCCTAACTAATCTTTTGTGGTAGTAGGGCCGTGTGCTCTTGCCTGGTTGTTCCCTGCAGTGTCCCACTCCAGTTGTGCTGCTGACTGCTGCTGCGGAGAGCAGATGGAGCGAGTCAGGAGGAAGCGTTGCAGGCGTTGTGGTTTTCAGGGCTCGGTGTTGGTGGCTTAGCTGTTCTGGGCTCCTTTCTAAACCTGCTTCTTCTGCCTGGTGTTAGCTACCTGTCTTTTATAACTGAAGGGTTTCTTTGCAGGGATGTGTTGAAGGAGACAGAAGACTTGCCATTTCTGGGGATGGTAGATGCCAGGCTTGCCTGATCTCGTGGGAGTGTTACATGCTGCATGTGGGTAAAAGTCAGCTGCATGATAGGAGGGCTTGCAGCAGAGCAGTGATATGTGCTAGCTGCTGGACCATGGTTAATTCCTCATGAAACTGAAATTGCTGTATGATTAAATATAACTTTAATTCATCAAGTGAACGGAAAAATTTGTGAATTTCCGCTATTCAGCATTGGCATAAAGGAAATGTTTTGCTATAGCTCTTGCTTGAGCACGTCCAAAGTCATCCCTAGGCATAGTTGAGCAGAGCTCCAGGGATTTGACTGTGGCTTGATAGTCTCTGAGAACATGGGAAAATCTTGCATGACAGGAGAATCCACTGCAATGCTAAAGGATTTCAGATCTGCCCAGGCTGCTCAATTCCTAGCAAAATAATTACGTAGTGGCATAAATTGGAAGATTACCTCATGCCCTGGAGCCTCTTTTATGATTCTCACTGGCTGGGAATTAGACAGTGCTCTGGGCTTTATTACAGGGAAGCTGTGGCTCCCTAGCACTGCCTCAGAAGGTAAATCCTTTCTGAGTTGCACAAATGCAACTGTGATATAAATCTCCCTCCTCCCCAAGTCTTTCTCCATCTGTGTTACATTTTTACCTAGCTCAGACCTGATGTTAGATCTCCCAGGCTTGGGAACAGGAAAGAAACCCTGCCATACTGCCATAAGATTTCTGGCTTTTTGTATGCGACTTGTTCTCAAAACAGGTGGAGGCAGGCAGGCACTGCCCTGGTGGGAAAGCTTTGAGTGTCTGACCTGTTAAGGTTGCTTTGCAGGCTGGTGCATGCTGCACAGGACTACCACAGCTGTTCCCTTCATCACTCTGCCCTTGCAGTGTGTGGGTACCAGTGTGTTTGCACTGGAAGGGTAAAGATGGAAATAGAAACCTCATGGTGTGGGCTCTGGTACAAATACCAGATTTGTGTCTCCTGGTGTAATGAAGTCACTCCTGTAGCCATTGCTGTAATTAGCTGTATAGATTAGATTAAAGGTAGCATAGCAGAACAACCATGTGCATATCCACTCAGACATGTGGTAAATGGTTTCTATTCCTTGTTAATAACCAATTGTCAGCAGTGAAAAAGGTTATTTTTTTTTCCTCTGGTGTTATGGGTTGTGGTTGTACAGACCCCAGCTTTAGCACAGCTTTATTTCAGAGAGGGAGAGAAACAAGAGAAGGGTTAGGGTTTAGTGTATAACAGAGAGAAATTTCAGGAGGTAACTTTGTACCACCTTTGTTTACCATGCATCTCCCTCTCTTTCCAGTGAAATATAATAACCTAAGAAAGATTCTTCGTACTTCACAGTAACTCATTCTGTCCTGAGTTAGGAAGACATAAATTTCCTTTAGCTACAATTATATCTCTCAGTGCAGTTGTTTGAGCATGGGGTTGTTTGGGTAGATGTTGGCAATAAATATATCAGTGCATCTAGAGGTGTTTACATCGCCTATGGATCAGGTACTCCGCAGGACTTCCTGATGCCTCTCCTGTGTGCCAAGCCAGCTTGGCCAAGTGTGAGGGCTCCCTGCCACCGTGAATTGGGGCAGTTTGTTCTCTCCTCTGGCTGCTGAGAAAAGTATTTTGCCAGACACTCCTGTGTGGAAAACCTCAAAGGCCAATGGGGTTGCTCAGAGTTAATGACTGCATGAGATGCTTCTCAAGTGGAGACAGAGATGATATGAAAAAAAATGTAGGTTTAACAGCAACATAAACATGTTGTGGAAAGAACTGTGTTCCTTAGGCCCAGTACTGCCCATGCCTGTTAAGGTTTTCAGTACCAGAATGAAGTACTGGAGTGTGCTACCCACAAACTTAATTTGTGGGTTGTGAGTCATTTGGTTTAACCCAGTTTATAATTTGGATAGGTGGTACATACTGGATAGCATTTTTCCTTTAGTGCTCTCTGGAAGCAGTCAGGATAAGCTTTATTCAGTTCATTGAGATTCCTTCTGTTTGCCATTGTCAAAGGAAAGAATTAATTGACTTCTAAAACTAACATTTATTGAAGTTCAGAGGTCGAGTGATTGCTTTATTTTGGAAGCAATGCCTTTAGGTCCAGGATCAAGAAGGACATTAATAAATAAATAAATAGATTTTTTTTTTTCTTACACTATGAAACAGTTGAGTAAAAGATTGGTATAAACCTGTGGCTTTTTAGGAGATACAAAAAGGTCTAACTGAATAGAATCAGCAGAAGCAAATGTGAGTCAGCAGTGTGCCTTGGCAGCCAAAAGGGGGAACCATGCATCAAGCCCAGCATCACTAGCCAGTCAAGAGAGATGATTATCCCACTGCATCCAGCCATGGTGCTGCCTCACCTCGAGTACTGTGTGCACTTCTGGGCTCCACAGGTTTGGAAGGTCCTTCAGTGCATCTGGAGGAGGGCACAAAACTGGTGACAGGGCTCAAAGGCATGTCCTGTGAGGAGCAGCTAAAGGCTTTGGTTCCTCTAGTCTGGCTGAGGGGCACTCTCATTGCTATCTACAGCTTTCTGAGAAAGCCAAGTGGAGATAGAGGTGGAATCCAGTGGTGGGGATGGAATCCAGAGGTGTGGGAATGCTTGAGGGCTACAGCAGGGGAGCTTCAGACTGGACAGTAGGAAGCATTTCTTTACTGGGAGGGTAGTCCACCACTGGAACAGTTTTCCTAGGGATGTAATTGATGTCTGAAACTTGTCAGTGTTTAAGAGGATTTTAGTCAGTGCCATTAATAACTGCTTTAACTTTTGGTAAGCCCTGAAGTGATCAGGTCCCTTCCAACTGGAATGTTCTGTTCTATTCTGTTCCGTCCTGTTCTATAATTCATGATGTAATTAAGATAAGAGCTGTGACACTAATGGCTTCATGATGTAATGATATCCAGGAGTTTAACAGGACATTTATTTGGATTCTAAAAATATTTGAAATCACATTAGTTGAAATAGTTAAATTATTAACCCAAATATATTGATTTGTTAGTTACTTTTTCCCGTGGTGACATAATTCTGTGAGGTTAATTCTGAGTGCTTGTCACCAACATGTTTTATGAAAAATCCTTTCCTTGGGATTTTTCCTCCTGAGAGGCTGAGAGGCCTCAGGAACAAAAGGTAAACTATTCTTATCTGCTGCTGTGGAATGCAACAGGTGGATCTTTGATTGGTCTCATCTGGTTGTTTCTAATTAATGGCCAATCACAGTCCAGCTGTCCGGACTGTTTCGGTCAGTTCAAGCCTTTGTTATTCCTTCTTTTTCTATTCTTAGCTAAGCCTTCTGATGAAATCCTTCCTTCTATTCTTTTAGTATAGTTTTTAATATAATATATATCATAAAATAATAAATAAAGCCTTCTGAACATGGAGTCAACTTTCTCGTCTCTTCCCTTGTCCTTTGACCCCTGTGAAAACGGTCACAAGTGCTCCTTTCCTTTAGAGTGATAAATCCTGTGCGTGGTTTCAAAAATTTTAGTCTTTATCTGGGCTGCAGAATCAATGGAAAATAATAACTTGGGTGGCATAGAGGGTTGAATGGATCATAAAAGTGTTTCAGTCTCTGTGGATGTAAAGAAAAATGTTCAAGCAGAGAACATGGACAGCAGCCCCCACCAAACAGAGAAGTAATGTTGCTGTAGGTTGGTGTTCATACTTTTGCAGCTCTGCAGAAGGTATCTCACATCTTCCATCAACCATGGAAGGGGAGCAGCACTGCTATAATGTTGATGTTTTGGTAAGTGTGTGGTCGTTAATCTCACAGATTTCTGACAGTGTGATATTTCTTTTTTTTTTGTTCAGGTACCTTTGGGACTCTTGTTCTTCCCGCAGTAAGTATTTTTTTCCTTCCCTCCTTCCTCAGAAAATGTTGACTGCCTGTAACTTACCACCCGTTGTTGTTGACGATATATTTTGCATGTGATCTCAGTTGTTTTCACAGCATCAGATGAGTGTATTTCCTGACCAATAAATCAAGGGTTTTGCAGATCAAATGCTCTGCAGCTTGTTAGAAGTAATTATAGGACTTGGGAGTTGATTTCCAGCATCAACACAAACTATCATAGAACTTGAACACAAAAATTTGATTTGTGGCTTTTTTTACTGGATTATACCTACCTCTGTATTTTAGACACACCATGAAGGCTAGTGACAGTTGAAAAAATCGTGTAAAGCAACAATTGAGAAATACCAAAATAAAATATATTTATATACAATCATTGTATAGGGCTTGGAAATGCATATTCAGTGGAACTACATTAAAAACCCAAAAATGTATCTTGAATTGTGTGTTGTGTATGAATACTGAATTTATGATCCTGGATATTCATCTTGAAAACCCAATATAAAGAATTATGTATTTATATCAAGAAAAAAGTTTTACCAAAGTCATCCATAGGTCTGGGTATCCCTTAATCTGGTGGGTTTAAGTTCTGATCTCAGAAAACCTGTCTCTGATTAAATAATTTGGAAGTATTTGATAGATAGATAATCAATGACAATGAGCAGCTCAACATTATGAAGATTACTAGGTTGAAATGCATCTGTATGAACTATACATTAGCAAATGTAGAAAATTATTTTCATTAAAAAAAAATTAATAAGTTCCTAAATATAATATGGCCAGATCTTAAAATGTTCAAGCACCTAAAACTAGGCAGAGTATGTTCCTCCTTTTCTTGCTGCTATCTGAAGAGATGAAAACTGACTCATTTTTTAACTACAAGATTTTCTATTAGTTTGTGTAGCCACAGGAGACTTAGATTTTGTCCAAAGTATAATTTGCTGGTAGCAGAAGGTGGGTAATGAGTTTCTGGATTCAGCCTCATCTTTTCCAGAGGAAACAGTAGCTGCTTTGTCTGAGGTACTCGTGATGGTGGTTGGTGTAGTCAGAAATACGTGAGATGGCCTTTTTCTCTCTTGTGTTAGGACTGCCAAAATGGGGATAGTAATACCATTCATTTGGGATGTTTTGACTAAGATAAAATATTTTCACAGCAAGTTCCTGCTACTTAGTGTTAAAAGCTCTTTTGCTCATATTTGGGTTGAGAAACAACCCTTTAGAGAAGGAGTTGGTGGGGCTGAGGTAGTCACTATTACTGTAGCAATTGTGGAAATGTTGTGTTAGTGCAGTTTCTGGTAGCATAAATGTGTGAAACAGAAGGTTGCGCCCCAGCTGTCCTAACACACTGCCGTGGCAATGCAAACCTCATTGTCTCTGATCTTTCCATCAAGTAAGGCAGTTATGTCACCATGTTTTGGGAAGGAAAGATCTTTTGAAATATAACAGGTATAAAAATCTAGGGAGAAACCCATGCTATCTGTCATTATTTGTGATAGGAAAGGGATACAGGAAAATAGGTGAAGTCTCTAAATGGCATTTATAGAAGATTTACTTTTTTAAAGAAGAAATTGAAGACAATACTTGCAGCAAAATAATGCTGTAAGAGTATAAATCACTGCAATGATGAAAAACAAACAAGGTTATTTTCCCCCATTTTGATTTTGAATTACTATAATATGTCCTGGACTTGTAGTGAATCCTATCTGATTTTTAGGGATTACAGCTTCTTTAATAAATATTAATATTCATAAATGAATGTTTGAGGTAGTATTTGATAGATAATAAGGTAGTATTTGATAGATGCAGTAGCTAAGGCTGCTCATCTTATTTCAGATATTGCAGAATACTTGGCGTGGAATTTGGAGGGTGTTGAAATATGTGAATCATATGTTCTTGGCAATGTGTGTACAAAAACCTGCAGCTGGAGAAAATGCAAAATCCTTTTCAGTGTAGAACTTTGTGTCTAAAATTTAATTCTATAAATCCAGATTTTAAAGGGTGGATGTCTTCTTCCCATGTCATCACAGGCCTGCTTATAGGTGTAAAAGAGCCTTTTTTTTATTTTTCTCCCTTGATTTTTTTTTCCCTGGCTTGTTTAAAACCAGAAAGTTAATAGAGAGGGATGGAATTGTAGTTGATTCCTCTTTATAGGTAAACCCACAGAGAAGGAAATGTATTCTCTACAGATATTTGCATCTACCTTCTTTGTCACCCAGTAACATTTTCCCATGTTTGTGAAATCCTGTTGTCTCGGTGTGCGCTGTTAAAATGAGCTTTGACAGCAGTACAGCCTTTCTTTCTAGCACTTGGTAGGATACTTTTGAAGTGCTGTGCCTGCTGAGTTAACAGCTGTAATTTTCATTACACTGCAAGAGGAGTGCTTCAGTTCCATATGTTATGCTGCAAAATGCAAGCCTGTCTTTAGTTGTCTTAACTTCAGAGGTTTTATTCCAGATTTACAGTTTCAACTCCAAACAGAAGCATGTGACTCTTAAGCTTTTCAGCAGGGCTGCTTGTTGGAATGAGCTGTGTGCTGTGTTCAAACCCTTCCCCTTCTTCAAAGCGACGTTCTGGCGGTACAGAAGCCAGCATCTGGGCTGGGACGTCCCTGGGGTCACTGGTTGTCTATGAAGGCTCTGCTCAAGTAAAAAACTGGCGTGCTGTAGCATCTCTGCTTTAAGCCTTTCAACCCCTGTGACTGGGGTTCCTCCCAGCTAACTTTAGGAAATGAAGTGATGCATCTGAATTATGAGCTCTAGATTTCCTCTGTGCCCCGGAAAGACACAGAGAGAGAAGAAATCTGTGCATGATTACTCTGACCTTATGTGGTCTAAATTTCTTTGCCAGTGATATCTGTCTCTTCTGCCAGCACTGAAGGAGCTTTCAATGTCTATCCAAAAAAAGTTAACCATATAAAATTTATGTTCCTTTATTTCTTAATATTTTTGGAAGAGTAATTATTTTACATTCTAAATGAGTCACAGTACGTGCTGTAATTATTAATTATGAAAGTGAAATGGGACAAAATCAGTGAGGTTGCTATTGAAAAACAGTACCTCACGTTATGAAAAACAAATTTTGTATTTGATTTTTCTGCCCCATAGGACGCAAAGCTAAAGACTGTAAAACACAAGTGCAAAGTTCTCCTGCTGTCCTGCTCATCTTGCTTACACGTACCTTCTTCAGATATTTGTTTGGAAAATTTCATAGGAAAAAGTGATGAAGAAAAATATTAACCCATTATATCAAACCAAAGAAATTTCTAAATAACTGAAAAAAGTGAGCACAATCTATGCATGTGTAAGACTGTGAGTTGCATATGAATGCATAGATACTTATATTACTGAAAACCTGATTACTACTTAAAATTAGATGGAAATGTGTTGTTGTGCTTTTGATGAGAAATTTTCTGGTAATTGTTGAAATAATACCTTAAAGTAATGAATAATCCCCTTTATCTTTTTGAAAATTTACATAAGTTGACAAGTTCAGGAATATATTAGTCCTTTATGTCAAAAATGCTTTTTAAATAATATTTTGGATACCTAACAGAGTGTCACTATTTCTTTTTAAGCTGCCTCTGAACAGTGCTTCTGGGAATTATGAATTACTGGTGGAGGGCCTTGCTGATGGCCGGCACATCTTCTCTAACCGTACCAGCCTGATGTACATGTCAAAGAGCATTTCTGTGTTCATCCAGACTGATAAATCCATGTATAAACCAGGACAGGATGTGCTCTTCCGGATTGTCACTGTCTATCCTGATCTCAAACCTTACAGTGTGTTTCTGAATATTTATATCCGAGTGAGTATCCACAGGAACAGGGTCAGCTGTTAGATTGTGTCACGTGTTATAAATTTGTGACAAATACAGATGGTATGAATTGCTACCCAAATCTTGCAAGGCCACTCACATTTAACATGCAGCTTAACTTTTCTCCTAGGATCCTCGGAAGAAATTGATTCAACAGTGGTTGATGGAGGAGGGTGATTTGGGTGTAGTTTCCAAAAAATTTCAGTTATCAATGAACCCTCCACTAGGAGACTGGTCCATAGAGGTGGAAGTGAACGTGAGTATTAACATTGCCAAATCACAGAGAGATTTATTTCTTCTGCTAGATGTGTATAAAATTGTGTTTACGTTGCTGAAACGAGTTATAAACGTGGATCATGAGATGAGCAAATCCTTCCCTCGTGTCAAATATTGGGCAAGATACTCTGCAAACCTCGCAAGATTTTCAATAGTACATGGTTTTGTGGGACAGGACACAAAACCCCACATTCTTACTTTATCCTAAGGTCTGTGTTTGATTCCAGGATAAAAATGGTATTTAAAAAGTGAGGAGTTGCAATATTAATATAAAAGAAAGATCTCATGCAGTAGAATTTTTTCCTTTTTAAGTGAAATGTTCCTACATTTATTTTGCAAACAAATACACAGAAATTTGTTATACCATGCTGTGCAGCCAGCCAGTGTCTCAAGTGTTGAGGAACCAAGACTATTTACAGATCTTTGCCAGTTTTAGGCGTGTTTCAGCCACTCACAGTGACTGATGAGTTACTGAGGAAAAAATAACTTTGTAAAATAGAAAGGATGACTAGTAATAGAGGACTGTTGCAAAACAAAACTGGAAAGGTATCTGTTGCATGTTGCTATTGGTAGTAGCTCTCTCAGGCCAGTCCTTCAAGCTGTTACACTCCTCATACACCATGGAACATGCTTCAAAAATAGCTGGAGGTTTAGCTGTTCAAAACTCTGTGTGTCAGGGTTATTTAGCCTGCTTTTTAATACCTATAATTTGGGAACTGCATTTCCTATTTGGCTTGCAGTGGCTGTTCAGAGACATTTAGCAAGTATAAACAGGACTGCTTAATGTTACATAATGAGGGAGGCGATGGGTAGAAAGGAGGAAAACTCATGTATTACTCGGGAGTAACATTTACCAGTACCAGTTATATGTTTGATAGATTTCTGCAGGCTTAGGCATCTGAGGGTGGTGCTCAAGTGAGTGTCAGGACTGGATTTTTCAAACACTTTGTCATGTGGGTGTGGAGTTGTTGCTGTTGTCTGTGATGGGAAAAATGTGTGAAGTTGTTCCTGCGCTCCTCCCTGTGCTCTGCCACTCCTTCCCATCCCTGCCTGCTGTTCAGTGGCCTCTCAGCCACACCGAAGCAGCTGTAGTCGGGCTGAGATCTAAAGTGCAGTGGGGAAGTGACCCAAACTGAAAAGCATCTGTGTGTTTTTCTTGGCCTAGACCAGACCAGTTCACTGATCTGGCTGAGAAGCCATCCCCACTCACAGCTATTGTAGGTGCTTTTCAGCAGCTGGGGAAGTGTGGCTCAGACATGGAGACCAAGGCTGGTGGCAGTGGTGGGCTCCTTCAACAGCTCACATGCCAAACAAAAAAGTGCTTGTGAAATGTTGCTTGGGCTTTCTGCAAAGGCTTGAATATTGCTGAAATTAGGAGATAATTGATGAAGGAGTTGTGGTAGCTGTTTTGAGGATCTGAATGAGTGCCACTCCCTCCTGAAATAAAACCAAAGAAAAAAAATTTGTAAAGTTGAAAGAAAAATGCCTTTTAAGTTCATCTGGGCTAATGAAACAGCTGTGAGACAAGTGAAGTGAAACCTTAGTAGAGTGTAGTTGATGGTATTCTAAATTTTAGCTATGCTACAGAAGATTAATGATCTTGGAAAATATGTGTCAGAGTGAGAATGTCTCTCAAGTCATGAGTAACGAGGAGAAAGTAAATAGAGAATGTTTTGTTCCTGTATTTCAACATATAGCTGAAGGGCATCAGGTAGAGGAGGTAAAGAGTGATTTCAAAATGACTGAAGCATCATAACTGAACTGCAGAGCACAGCACTGGCAGTTATTGTGAATACGGAAAATTTAGATGGGATCAAAAAGGGTCTGGACAAATTCTCAGTACACTCCATTGAGAACTGATAGGGAAAAAGGCCTTAGGCATCAGCTCAAGACACAGTGTCACTCCTGGCTACCCTGGTTGATGCAGTTCCCTAGGTGATCTCTATTATTTCATGGTTGCCTTTTTGAAAAGTGCATTCTAACAACACTGGAGTAGCTGAATACAAAGGTGCCAAACTTGTGTTAAAAGGAGATCAGGCTAAATGGTGGTTCCTTTTGACATTTAAACTCTTTGAACTGAAAATTAAGATGGGGAGAAAAAGAAGTGTATATTATACTTAAAAAAAAAAAAAAAAAAAAAGACCTCGGTGTCCAGACAAAAATGGCTATTCTTACAGTGCTTATCCTTTGGGAACAGAACAGCAACCCCAAGTCCCACACAGAAATACTTATGTTTACTTTCAGGCCCTTTTTTGTTTATACTTGCTCTGCTTTAATTTTCAAATTCCGTGTTGAATATAATGACAAAGCAATATGCATTATTTCTACAGCATGTGCCAACATATCTTCATTGGATCAGGGTGTCATATGCAAGATACATTAAGTGTCTATTGCAATATTCACACTATTAGATTAGGTCTGCCTAGTGTATTGTCTCACAGACTTATTTTTCTGAAAGTGTGTTAACCACTGGATTATTGAAACCTGCATGGCACCTTGCAGAATAAAGGAAAAGAACTTTCCTAATGGGAAAATACTTTATTCTCTTGGTTGCAAGGGAGTTTATGCCATGGAATACAAGATCATATGGGATGGGATTCAGTTTGAACATTGAGTTGTGTAGGGGTCTCTGTGTTGCTGATAAAGTGGAGATTTAGTGGGTGTTCAGTGAAAGCTGCTGAGTGACTGGATCACTCCCAGTGGATATTCCTAGCTTTTAGCTGGATATTCCTCTCTCTTCCTCAGCAGCTCTGCTGTTCAAGGGAGGTGTGGGTTTTATTGTGTCGTATGTAAAGATGCATAGATTCACCAATCGCTTCCTGATAAGAGAGGCAACTGAGAACTTAGATTTACTCCTGTCTTGGTTTGGAAAGACAGGTGCCTGCTAAAGGAGACAGGAGCCTCCCCTGAAATGGAGAATGCAAACCCTCCCCACCCCTCCTAATTGCTATGAATTTTAAATTAAGGGGCTCTCAGGCAAAAAATATGGGAGCAGGAAATAACAGTTCTTTAATAGGGAAGGGGAAAAAAGTGATAAAATACAGCGATGCAATACACTAGAACAACACTGACAGAGTCAGAACACAACCTGACACCCTGTGGGTCAGGGTGTTGGTAGCAGTCCAGTTGGAAAAGGAGCTGCAGTCCTCCTGGAGTGTCAGGCGTGGTTCTGTTGGAGCAGGGAGGTCTTGTAGAAAAGGGTTGTATTCTTCCTCTGCAGATCCGTGGAAGTAGAAGCAGCTGCTATTCCTCTGGGGAGTCCAGTGGAGAAGAGCTGTGCTGGTGTGTCAGAATCTTCCAGGTTATATCTGGGTAGGAATGCTTGGCTCCTCCCTCTGGGCGGAGCATCTCCCAATGGGAAGTTACAGTTCTTATCAGTCATGTGGTGACATTCAATAGCCCCTTATCAGCAGATGTCCCCTGCTGAGGGACCCTGATTATAATCTCTCAGGAAGAGAGATAAGGAGCATTGCCCACTTGACACCAGACAACTGCCATACAGATGGCAATAGAATACATCTTGCCTTGCAATCTGGAACAGCTCCTAAGGAAGACTTAGTATATGACTGGAATTTTTAACAGCTATGTCTTCCTCTCCTTATCTAGTACTGCCATCTCTGGCTCTGCATGGCATCCAGACAGCTTATGGGTCTGTTGAGGCTTTAGGAGCATCTTCATATGGCAAACCCAGACTGATCTATGCATGACTTAGCTATCCTGATGCCATGACCTGGGCTTTCTAGTTAAATAAGCCAGCCTTTCTTTCTCGGTTTCCCTCTTGTCTTTAAAGAATTGTTAAGTGATTAAATAACATTTCCCTTCTCATGATTACAGATCAGTTCCCAAGTGTACTGGGAACTGATCTGTAATCATGAGAAGGGAAGTGTTATTTAATCACATTTAATTTTTGGAAATGATTCCTCTGAATCCTGTTTTAAACCAGGTTTTGGCTGCTTGTTGCTGTTAAACATCCTGTAGTATTTTTAATAAAAGTTCAGGTGTTAGTACAGCTGTTCCAGGAAAACTCAAGACAGAGTAATTACAGTCTGGTTTCCATGTCTCTACCTTCTATTTTAGTTGGATATCTTATATTTCCTGTTGCTGAAAGACTTCTAGTTGTTGAGTTTTTGTAGCATGCACCTCTAACCAGAAGTTGTTTCTAGTTAAATGGCATTTTGTAATCTAATTTATGGAAGTTGTTAGGTGTGAATTTATGATCAAATATTGAGGAGTAGTAATGTTTCAGGTGCAACAAGGGCTTTCCAAAATATTTTTGAGAGTATTAAAATTTTTTAAAGCTTCAGCTATAAAGCAAACTTTCAGAATCTATTGGGAATGATTATATACTTTACATGTTGAATTTCTTAGCTTTTGAGGTTTAATGTATGTTGCAGTATCCACAGCAAATTCTGTCATGTTTTATGCTAGATCAGTTATGGATTTCACATTTGATGTGTTAAGTTTAATGTTGTTAAAAATGTTAAAAAATGTGTCACACTTCTTCAAAATCCGACTGTACATAAAGCTTTTGGCATTGCCTGGGTATTCAGTAGTTTGCAAATGTACACAAGAATGTACATTTGCAGATGTCCAGGAAATAATAAATAGTGGTGACACTGGTGGGACTCTGACTAATTTCTGGAGACTGAGCTATTGAATTTGAACAGAATTTCATTCTGGGGTTTGTTTCTTGCATGTGAAAACAAAGCATGGAAGTGATCATGAAGTGCTTCTGTTAGCTCTGTCTAGACAAAAAACTGTTTTATTGAGCTGCACAGCCCAGGTGGAAGAGTGCTCCTGACAGGGCCTGTGAGACAATGAGGTAGCCCCAGGAAGGCAGCTGGTGCCAGTACTGTGCTTTTCCAGGGCAAAGCCCTGAACCACACCCAGAGTCTTTCCCCATGCTCTAACAGCAGTGCATGTCAATGTCAGAAACAAATAAGAAAATAGACCCAGACCAGATTAATTTCAGGGAGTTTCAGTTGCCAAAGTAGGAAAAAAAAAAAAATCTGCAGGGAATGGCTCCTGTGACCTCACTGTAATTGGGTCAGACCCAATGAATTAAAACAGGAGAGTTCATCGCAGCAGAGCAGAATCTAGACCGTAGTTAGGGATTCTTGGATGTCAGGATACACAGCATCTAAGGCTTCCCTGCAGAAGGGCTCATCCTCATCATCCCAGAACACTTCTATGGATCTCTTTTTGGCACAATTTTCTTACTCTGGGCGATTGGCACAGAATGCAGTAGGTGTTATGCAGTTTAAGAAATGCTGATTTAGAGCAAAATGTTGTTAGTCTGGAAGGGTGAGTGTACTTAAGCAGGAGAAGCCATGGAAGGCAAAACCTGTACTAGAATGAAGCAGCTCTGGAAAAAATGGAGTAGGCATGGTGTTGTTTTCCTGTCTTAAAGAAAACCTCTAAAAATCTCTCTTGGGTTGTGCATATATAACTAACTGACTAACTGCTAATGTTGTCTCAGAAGCTACTGTTCCTGGAAACTGGTTTAACAACTTCCACTTCAGTATATTTGAACAATATTTGCTAGAGAGACAGCCTTGCCCTAATGAACTAAAATGACTGAGTGGTTGAAGTGCTGTTACTTGTCCTCCTTCAGACCAGCTTGGCTAAAAAAATGTGTTAGTGGAAAATCTGGCTTGGTATTCACATCATCAAGATGACCAAGTAGGGTCTTTGCCTTTCCCTGAGCTATCAAGCACATCTTGATTTTTGTCCCAAAGCTTGTCATTTTAGAGAAGATGCAGCCAGGAGTACTAGTCTCACTGTAATCTCTGTTTTCTACTCCTTACACTTATCTTAGTTTTTAATTGTACTTTTTGAATTTTATTTTTACTTCTAAGATGATGGGAAACAATATTTCATATTCGAGGGAGATGCTTTTTAACCATGCTGTCTGGAGTAACATTTTGTTCAGGGTTTGCTTTATGGCAAGGGTCACGTATATAGTTAGTATTGGAAGTAAAAGCTGTGCAGAGAACAAGAAGTGAGATGAATTCACTGCAGGACATTTCCCTAAGACGTGTTCCTAAGACTTCCTGAGAGTTATCTGATTGTGGACTGATTTATGCATGGCAGTGCTGTAGCATTTTGTGTTGCAAATATTACATTGCACAAATGTTGTGAAAAGATCTGATTCTGCATGTGTATTTTCAAACCTAGGAATATAAAGATGGAAGTTATTTTGGTGATCAGCGACTTGATCATCAAATCAGCAGCAATCTGGTTTTTACTTTGATAGGAGTATTTTGCTGGGAGATGTGTAAATACAGATATGTAAAGGGCTTGGTCTGAGGTGCTTATCTTGCAAAGTTGTTGATCAGGTAACAAAAGTTAGTAATTGTTTCCGTTTTAGGTCCTGGTCTTAGGGTTTTTACCATAGGAATTCTCAGATTATGCTCTCTTGCTACAGTCATTCCTATCTGATGCATCTTGATTCCACCTGACAATTGGTTATCCATATTAATTTTTCTTTTCCCTTCTGGAGGAAATGAATGAAACATTAGGAAAAATAGGAAAATAGAAGAGAACAGAAGTAACAGCACATTATGTAGTTCCTTGATTTCTTTCTTTGATTTTAAGTAACAAATAACTGAGACAAGAAGATACAACACAAGGGTGTCTCTGCAGAAGTATGGCTGTGGACTGTAACAAAACTGCAGCCATCTTTTGAGTAAATGTAGAATCATAAGATTATACAAGGTTTAGAAATAGTCTTGTCCACTAGATAGACTCTTTAAGAGTCTCTTGTTTGTAGAATTAATTTAAGATGTGCTAGCAAAGATGGTGCTGGTATGTCAGTCATGTTTTAGCATGATGACTGTGACTACTTATGCTAGGTAGTTTTATGCTAGGTAGTTTTATGCTAGCTAGCTCAGGTATTAATTTTTTTTAGTACAGAAACCAGGCATATGTAGATAGGTGTCTGCAGACTGGAAGCTGCACAAGCTGTTCATGATAAATACTTAGAGTCTGCTTCACATGAACTTCTGTGTCCTCCTGTTCTGTAAATATGCACTACTGGTCTCTACAGGAGCTGATAGGGATTGAGCCATAATTTAAAATCACACCGTGTCAGAAATTGTAGTTTAACTTGAATATGGGTGGGATTTGGCCAAGAAGGTATGTTAAATTTACTTATCTATCCACAATTGTATGTATTTTCTCATATGAATTTTTTTCAATAGGGTCAAGTTCATTATCAAAGATTTAAAGTGATGGAATATGGTAAGTGTTATTTAGTAGTGACCAAAATCAGTAGTGATTCTCCATTAATTTATACTGGCTTCCCTTGTCTGGCATGAACATTTTAAATACTCACAGAAAGTTTAATTTCCAAATCTTTGGCTTCTCTGCAACTGACCAAAAATCAAATCTTATTAGCTGCCCTGTTTATCTTTGGTAGTTTTAATGATCCCAAAATATCTGTATAGTATCTGGTTGTGAAGCTTGCTGATGATTCTGTAAAGGCTGAATAAACTAAATGTTCTTTATTTCAGACTTGGAAGCTTATATGTGGGCTGTTTGTATGATGCTTTTTTCTCCTTTCAACAAAAAGTCGTAGTCTGGCAATTGGCTTAAAAATACATCATACCTTTTATTAGGAACTAGTAGTCTTTATCAAATTACATGTTCTACCCTTGTTACTTAAAAAAGAAATATTCCTTCTGTGAATTTAGTGCTTCTTGTAATTTTTTTTTTAGTTTTACCAAAATTTGATGTCATGATAACAACACCCTTATACTACTCTTTGAGAGATGAAGATGTAACTGGTGTTGTCTCTGCAAAGTAAGTAAATCACTGATACTGTTGTCACCCTCCCTCTTAAGAAACTTGATGTAGTTCTCTAAGTGTCAAAGTAAAAATTAGAATGCTAATAAAGCCCCATTTATTCAAAATTAGTTGGCTACTATCTGTTTCTAATTACTGGATTTTGTTGTAACAAGATTCAGTAGATTTTCAGACTTCTAGTGAGTTCTTTTGGTCTGGTAAACATAGTTCTAGACTATAGCTATACATTTTCAACTGCCTTATTTGAAAATTTCTTATGTTTCTTGCTTGTAGTATGTATTTTGATGCTTTTTTTTGTTCTTATATTTTTTTAATGGTAGTCTCCAATTTACCATGTTAAGGTCTGTAGGTACAGTGAGTGTATATTATTAGGCAAACTTCTATGGACATCCTCCTTGTTCCAATAAATCAGCATGGCAGATTTCAAGCATAGGTTTCTCCTATCAAAATATCTATAACCATAAATAGGTAAAGAATGAAAAGCTCTTGAGAAATTCAGAAGAGGCTTCAGTGTAGACTCCTGTGTAAATAATATTTTATTTTTCAGCTGAGCAAATATCTAGACAAAACGTTACTACATATTAATCTCAGAAATTAATTTTATTTTTGAAGATGAGAGCCAGATAGAGCTACCTGATAGATCGATCCAAGAAGACTGAAATAAAAGGTCATTTGTGGGTTATCTAATTCCTTAAAATACATACATTCTGAAGAAGCACTCTGCTTACAAGTGAAATGCAGAAATCATTGTTTAGCAGGCTATTTAAATTAAGTGTTTGAGAAAACACTTCTTTCTTTGTAGAGTGCATGCAGCCTGATATTATAAACTGTCAGTGCCAGGTTGGATGGGGTCCTGAGCAACCTGATCTACTGGGTGGCATCCCTGTACATGGCAAGGGGGTTAGAACTATATGACCCTTAAGATCCCTTCCATCTCAAACCATTCTGTGATTCTGTGAATCTCCTAAGGGGTAATTTAAAAAAAGTTTTCCTTGCTTTCTTTTCCCTGTTCTACTTTCCTTTTGGAATTCATTATATGCCAGCTAATATTTGATTTCTTAGGCTGTTTTGGTCTTCCCCAGGACACTTGTCCCTTTCATTTGGGATACTCGTAAGGAGTTTGAAAGTGTACCTGTTTGCTGCAATAAATTCTTACTGAGACACCAGTGAAGCATCTGAGGTTGAACCCCAGCAGTGATAAAGTTTTACTGATACATCGTAATTATTTATAGAGAATGACTTGATTCCTGATGACTACTGTTTTTTAGAGACATAGTACCTCTTTATACAACTTCTAGATGTCATGTGTCATAAAGCCCATTTTCTTCTCTGTAGTATTGTTAGATCAAATTAAATGCAGGGATGCTGCCCAGTGGCAGTATAATTTCAAGGTTAATGGCAGCTTATTATTGTGATTAATAACAAGGTTTGCTTAGACTGAGTTTAAATGCCAGACAGTGTTATCAGAGTGGTTCCTGTAACTATGCTGTTTGATTTTTCTTTCTTTCTGCTTTTCAGCTTTGATATTACTTAAGTGGCTGCATAATGATTTAAAGTACTTTAAAGTTGCCCCACCTGCATGTATTACTGCTGAGGACTAGAATGATTTCAGGTGTCCTGTCTGTCCTCATGTTGTTCCTCCCCTCCTTCACTTCTCTGTCTCAATCTCATGATGTTGTGGTTTCTCTTAAGTATAACTTGGAAACATTTGTACAAAATTTTATTTTATTGCTGCTTAGTGGCTGCAGGTTGCTACTGTCATCCTAAGAAGGGAGTATGTTACAGTTTTCAGATTTACCATCGCTGGACATTGTTTGCAATGATTTCTTGAGGCTGTGATTACTAAATAAATAGTAATAATTATTACCAAATATCTGGAGGTATCTCCTTTTGTGTTAATAGTATTTGGTAAGCAAAATACTTGCACTTCCCACTTCCCTTTTAAATTCTACTGCATATTAGTTATGATGCTACATCAGTGTTCTGTTCGATAGCTTGCTTTCAACTTTTAGCTCAGTATAGTTAACTTTTATACATCATACAGCCCATAATAATTTTAATAAGTTTGTAGAACCTTGTGTAGTGGAAAGAGCAGCACTGTGTATCTTCTCCAGGTTTTGGGCTTCCCTCTTTAGTGTTGCTAAACTGGTCTCAGTATGGTGAGCTCCATGTTTCAGAGTAGAATTGTGTTCTGCCCATGTCTGAGGCCAGAGAATCAAGATTTCAGTAGGATCTTTTGTCTTGAGAGCTCTTCAGGAGCCCAAGTCCTGGAGGGTGTTGTGTTGTTTGACTTTGCCTGATGTGTTTCAGGTACACATATGGAAAGCCAGTAAAGGGAACTGTAACAGTCACTTGCCTTTCTGTTTCTTACTGGACAAACAAGAGAAATATAACAACAACAATGGAGGTGAGTCATCTCTTAGTAGTTTCTTTAAGTCTGTGTCCTGTTGTGGGTTAAATGATGCTTGGAATCATTCCTGAGTGCCAAGTTCAGCTGGAGAGTGTTATACTCTCTTTAATTCCAGCCTAGAGCATCTACATTCACACTGCTTGTTGGGAATGATACTTGGCACCTGTGCTCCATTTACTTGTGCCTGGAGGTTATTTTGGAGTTTACCAACTGACCCAGGTAGAAAGATTTTCCAGGAGCTGCGTAGGTGCTGGAGGACCTGTGCTCAGGAATGCTCCCTGGCCCAATGTCTGCCCCTGCACACTGAGCTCTGTGTCACAAGGCTGGAGGAGAACACTCCAGTTGTCTGGGTGGAGCTCTAGCATGGTAGAAACCATAGCATTTTGCCTAATTGCCAGCAATTACATTTGAGCTACTGCACTAATTGTAACCTCAAGTATGAAATCTAAAATGACACACTTTCAATCAGAAGGCTTCAAAGAGGTGATAGATTCTTTGCACTCTCTTTGCAAAATCAGACATTTTACTTTTAAGATGTGGACTGTTAAAAAAGCTTAAATTTTTGCTACATTAAGTGGCTGTAATTTTCTGTTTTCTCACTTCAGCCACTGTCTGACTTCAGTGCCTTCAGCAGCCCTTAGTCTACAGAAACTATGAGCTCAGATGCTGAATAGGGTATTCCCCTCTCCTCAGGCAGGAACTTGTTCATTATTCTTTCCTGTAAAGCTTAGGTACCACTGTGCTAGCCATATAGAGGTGGATAATTCTAGAAAGCAAGGAAAAAAAGTAACTTTTTACATAAAGCATTGTTGCCTCTAAAAAAGTAGTGAACTTCTACTGGATTTAATAAAAATGGTTGCTGACAGCAAAAAAGTAAAGGGTCAGTGTTCATAATTTTCTGGTGTTCACACTCCAAAACTCGTATGTGGAGAGAGCTAGAGGACTTAACCAGAAATAAGATACAGTAGACAGAAAGGTGTCCTTGGCTTTTCTGGCTTAACAGTTATTTTTTCCTACATTGCAGATAAATGGATCTGTGAATGTAACCTGTAACAAGCTGATGTTGCAAAACTTGAATGCTGAGCAGTCGTGGCACCAGGGTGACAGCGATTACACGGAGCCGATCGAAATGATCGCGGTGGTGACTGAGTCGCTCACAGGTGTGTGCTGTGGGAGCTCTTCTGACAGAAATCCAGAGGGCCTTACTGCTCTGTGGGAGAGGCTGGAGCTCTGCAAAAGTATCATGCACTGATGTCAGCACAAACCATCCACATTCAAATGTATTATCTGAATGTTGCTTGCCTGGAAATTTAATAGTTTAACCAGCTGTTGACTCAGTAGAATAGAGTTCTGTGCTAAATGACTGATTAAATAACCAAGAAACACATTCTGATAGGAGCTTGAAGTCAGTGACTGGTCATTTGTGATGAGAAGAGCAGGCATAAAGAATTGCTAGCATTAGCCTAAATTTTACAAACTTAACTTGAATCATAAACTTACCTGATGTTGTGTATTTGTAAGCCACATTAGTAGAGAGGGTTCCCTGGTCCTGGCTTGTCCACAGTCTAGCCTCTTCTAGGCGGACTGATTTGCAAACTGAGGGTTCTTTCTGAGTTCATGTTCCACTGCACCTTGCACATTAGAAAAAAAAAAATCATGTGTACAAATTGTATGCCTGTCCCAGAAACTAGGTTTCATGACAGACTTTCTGTAGAAACCCTGGCAAGGTGAAGGTGGCTGATTTGGGATTTAATAAGTTTCTTCCTTGTGTCATTCTGACATAGTCTGTGTGAGTGGAGCCCTGTGGGGTGTATCTTACACTGCATTGTGGCAGGCAGTACCAGTCTATGTATACCACCTTTGTACTGATGCTCAGCTAGAAGGATGAAGAATGATAGGAGTGGAAATGGTGAAAAATATGATAGAATTATTTCAAAGTCATGGGCAGTAACTTGTATCGCTGCTAAAGTAATGTGTGTGTTAAATGCGTGTTGTCTAAACACATACAATTATTCAACAGGAATCTCCCAAAATTCAAGTACCATCATATTTCCAAAGCAAAGTGACTATTTTATTGAATTTCTGGACTACACTAGAGTTATAAAGCCTTCTCTGAACTTCATAGCTACTGTAAGTTCTTTTGTTTGATTATCTTCTGTGGATAAACAAATGTGACTTCTCCTCTGTGCTTAGATAGCAAAGTTTGCCTTGGATTTTTAAGTGAAATTTACAGATGTGTTTTCAAATTCTCTCTTTTTTTCACAATACATTTCAGCAAATACTAAACTTGGAGGCATTTGCTCTAGAAAAAGGTAAAGTGGCAGGGAATGCTCTAATCTTGGCAGGATATATTTTTGGATAGTTTATCAGCATTCTTATGGAAGAGAAATCTTCCCTAGCTGATTTTTTTGACTGTGTTTTGAAACAACAGATTAGTTAATAAGTTTCAAACTGCTTTATAGTATAGATTTGTATATCTAACTAAATGTATAGATTTATACATACACACACACATATACTTTATATACTTTATATAGTGAATTTGTACATTTAAACAGCTTTTACATGATTAGTTAAAATTCATCAAACCACATTGCTTTTAAGCAGAAGTGTTTTTGCCTTCTGTCCTGTCTTTTTCATGCCAGCTGCTGTCCACCCCTAGAAATATTTTATGTTCTTCCTTCTGTCCCTCATCTGCATTCAGTATTTCTACATTTTGCAGAGGTTGCATATTGTATAATTTCATTTTGCTTGAAAAGGGGAGTGAATTTTACAATTCTTGAGCCTTTACTATATAGAAATGTGACCTAAATAGCAGTGATTTAGGCTGAATATACTCTTCCAGAGAGGATTTGCTCAAGTTGTAGCTTTATGCTAGCCCTATCATTTGGGCTTTTGGTTTTTGTGCTTCTCAGTTTCTTTGCCAGCATTCCAGTTTAAATCCACCTGTTTTTTAGGCCTCTTCCAAAGATGAGCTGAGTGAGAGATAGCTGAAGCATCTGGCAATTTTTGCAGCTGGCAGACAGGAAGGTTTCAGTTGTGCTGCCAAAGAAGTGTGAATGAACAGCTGCTGCTGTTAGTAAAAAGTGGAGATCTTACATGAAGAGCTTATACTCTTCAGAGAGAGAACAGGGAAATAGTGGCTGAGGAAGAGTGGTAGTGCAGTGACATCTATGGGCTGAAAAAGAAAAAGAAAAAATTAGTTCAGTGCTTTTAAATATAAAAGTCAATTTTTTGTAGTGTATAATGCAGAATAAGAATGCTTTTACTGGATGAAAATCTGCTTGAATGTGGGCATGATGGTTTTAAGTTGTAGTGCTGGTTGATGTATGATGGAGTGAAGAAGTACACTGTCAATTTTGAGCCTGGTTTCAGTCCTCAGCTCATTTGATGAATTCATAGAAACATCCAACTCAGCACCATCTCTGCTCATCTGACTCATTTTCCCACATTATGGGGAATGTAAATGTTAGTTTGCTCTTTCTTGTGATGGTGAAATGCAAGTGATAAAATTCAGACTGTGGGTAGGATATGTATAATTTATTTGAGACACAAACATTTTCAACTAGAAGGGTAATTGGGAGAGCTGAAATGCAACATGTCTCCTTTCAGTTCCATCTACTTTGCTTTTACTCTTTTTTTATTCCCTGGAGTTATGAATAATTTTGTTCTTGCCTGACTTGCCTACTTGCAGTACCTACTAGGGAATAGAAATAATGCTATTGATGTGTGGGAAATCTGAGGATGCATTATTTTTTTTTAATATGATGTGAGTGCAAATATATTGTTACATACTATGTGTTGTGCATTTTAGCTTTACCCTGTTTGATGGGTTTGTAAGTGTTTCCTTCCTTTTTGTTTAGGTAAAGGTGTCACGTTCTGATAGCAACCAGCTGACAGCTGAAGAGAGGCAGAATCTTGTAACAATCACTGCACAAGAGTCAGACTTGCTTTTTCATCACTCTTCACTTTCTCACCTGGAAAATGAGGCAACAGAGGAGAGAAATCTGACAGTCCATATCCTGAACTTCACAGTTCCAGAAAATGGAGTAATTGATGTTGAGTTTCCAATCCTGTCTGATACAAAAACTCTGAGAGTTCAGGTACTGCTTTGTAGCATGTTGCTTTGGAGTGTTGACACACTAAATTGCCTGGGCTGGGATCAGTGATATGCTGTCCTGCTGTTGTTATTTTTGTTACTTCATGTTACAGCTGGAAAGAAAGTGAGAGATGGGATTTAATAATTGCACCATGATATCAAAGGCATAAAGTGGACTTTTGCTAAGGCAGCCATGCTCTTGTAAGCTGTACCACATAAATGAACAGCATAGATTTTCTGTTTTGTTAAGAGGTTTTTTTTTCACTGTCTCACAGGCAGAGTTCCTCAGCAGTAAGACTGACATTGGTGTTTATGATGTGTTCAGCTCCCCCAGTCAGACTTACCTCCAGGTTAAAACAAAGAGCCAGGATATAAAGGTACAATCTGAGACAAAACTTGCCTCAATTAAAGCCTAGTTACTTATGGTTTTTCCATACTCATCCATATGAATCGTGTGCTTTTCCTAGGCTGGGAAGCCTTTTGAGCTGAGCATTGCAAGCAACAAGCCAGTGAGAGAGTACCACTATCTGGTAAGTTACAGGCTTTACATGTGGGGACAATCCAAGGTGACCTTGACCAACTTGAGAAATACTCCAGTGAGTGGAATGTGGTTAAACATTTGAGATTTGGCATTTTTTAATCGAGCTTGGTGGAAGAGAAGGCCCTAAAACTTCCTTTCCACGAGGAGGGTCCTTTTTGAAAGAGAACTCTATTATTCTATCTAGGAGAAATGCCCCTGGCACTGTAAGGAAATGCTTCTCTCACCTGGGTGTTGGGTTATCTCTGACAGCAGATGTGAGACAAGGCACAGCTGTGAGGGCAGTACTGTTTCTGACTGTGCAGAGCATCTGCAATGGGAGAAGGGACAAGGATGTCTCAGGAGCAGCCCAGGCTGTGGCTTTGTCAGCAGCTCCTGCAGATGCAGGTGAAAGCAGGGGCCTGGTGGATCCTGTCTGCAGATTCAGGAGTGTCAGGCTGAGCCTGTGGGTACAGGGGGAGAAGAGCTGCCTGCTGAGGGGCATTGTTAACAAGGGAGATTCATAGGAAGCATTTTAAAATAAATGTCTCAGGTAGTGGCTGAATTTCTCAGCTGCTCTACTGTATCTTGAAGGATGAGAAAGAATTATTATATATGCTATTGTTAAGTTTCCCACCCTGTCTTTAACACATGCCTGTCTTTTTCACAGTCTGCATCTTAGTGACCATGGTAGCTAGGATTCTTTTTCTTTCAGAGACTTTAACAGTAAACTGAATTAGGAAAACCATATAAAGTTTGGGCATTCATATGTATTGTATAAAATAGAAACACTCTCTAAAAGGTTTAAAATAAATCAGGTCCATGCAAGCAAAGGCAGGGAACTGCCCTTCATCTCTCTGTCTTCATTACTAAGTGTATGATCCAGTAGGAACAAATTTAGAGTGAAAAAATTGAAATCCAGGTATTAGGAGTAGCTTCAGACTAGCCCTGATCTGATCTGTTCAAATGAATGTCTGCTTTTACCTGGAGCACATTACTAGACCCCAGTTCACACTGTCCCTGAGGCAAGCCAAGTGTTCTAAGGAGGGTTGTTCTGGAGGTTTGCTTTTAAAACTTGGTGCCTGATCCAAACTCAAATGCTGTTACAGATAACCCACATGAGCCAAACCTATTACTGTTGTATATTTATGTTCTCATACCGTCTGTGTGCAATTGGTGTAGTTCTTTACTTGTCCATAGTGATACAGGAATTAAAACATGGGAAAAAAATTTATTATTTAACTATTACATCAGATACCATGCCCATTTGCACAGAACTGGTCTACCAGTTAGTAAAAAAAAAAAAAAAAGAATCACAGCTATGTGTCTATTGTTTAGCAGCTACTTGTAGAACCAATTGCTGATGACATATTGAGGATGCCAACAGTCTGAGTGTTTGATTTTTTCTCTTACAGGTATTATCTAAGGAACAAATTATGGCTTTTGGCACAAAGTCTACAAAAACATTCACTTTAACAGCAGAAAATTCCTGGGCTCCTTTGATATCTATACTTGTATTCTATGTAGATGAGCTTGGAGTGGTTGTAAATGATGCTCTCACTGTCCCCATCCAGCCTGCTTTGGATGACAAGGTAATTGTGTTGAACTTGAGTCTGAGACCATGGTTTTGTTGAGGTGTTGTGTGGTAGCTTAAAAAAATTTTCTTCTAGATCATAGGATTGTAAATGTAAAAAATTTTCATTGAGGATCTAACCTGAAGTTTGTGCAAGTCTTTAGAAAGACTTTTGATGATACCAGTACGATTAGGGTCCAGTTTTTGCATATTTGAAAGTCCTTTCTACTGGTGCTGTTTTCCACATAAACAGATGCACAGCATCTCCTTGTGTTGTTGGTGGTGTGGTCAATTACTGAGCCAAAGGTTACTCTGGCCAATATGGTGACAAAGTATCATAAGGGTATTAACTTTTACATAATTGTTAGATTTTAAAAAGACCTTGTTCTAGCCAGGCAGTGGTCACATTGTGACCAGTGTTTGGGTTTCATGTGACTATCCATACTTCATCTCAAAAAAGTTAGGAAGAAGTGTGGGGAATTTCAATTGCATCACTGAATTGATTTTTCCAGCTTGCTTACCCGGACAAGATTTGGTCCTTTGTACAAATAAAAGCCTCCCTATAACTTTTTATAAATGAGACCATCCAAAGGCTGGATTGGTTCAAATTCTTTCTCTGCTCTGGAGACTTTAACACTTACAACCAGTAATCATTAGGGAGCCTGTTTGTCCTGCTGCATGAAAAATGTCTCAATTTGCCTCGTAAGTTATCCAAGTTACTAAAAGTCCTAGGAAAAGACTCTCAGATGTCCCCAGTGTCCCAGAGGCTCTAGAAGAAACAAATCCAGGGTCTTAATTACGGCCAAATAATCTAAAAACCCGCCTTCCTGGGAGTTGTTAACAGCTGTAAATATCACTGTAGAAATTAAATCAGTGCTGTGTTTTACTATTTTCTAGATTAAAATCTCTTGGAGCAAAGATAAGGCCAAGCCATCTGAGAAAGTCTCCCTTAAAATCAGTACAACAGAGCCAGGATCAGTAATTGGAATTTCAGTTGTTGACAAAAGTGCAAAGCTTCTGGGAGAAAGTAGTGACATAACAGAAGATTCTGTAAGTATATGGGAAAAGGAGGTTGTCATTATTGTGTGTATGAAAAATGTATGTTTGTGGAAATGTTACAGACTGTATGCTGAACAAGTAATGTTCTTTGAGCATGGTTTTTAGCCTGTAATTATGCAATTTTTTTTACTTTTGCTAGTTGCATGTGTGGCAAAGACTGTAAAGCTTACAAGGTAATAGGCACAGCATTTCCAGTTCCAATCAATACTCCATTGTTTTTCACTTGTTAAGACTTGGCAGTTTCTTCTTTCAGAAAAGACAATGTTAGGGAAAAAACCCAATGATTTGTTGTTTGTGCTATTTAAAATTAATAATATAACATAAAGATTTGTTTTTCTTGGGAGGGCAGAATAAATTATTCATGTGTTTAAATTACCTTTGCTTGCAGAAGCTCTGCTGTATTTACAGTTTGAAAGAGCTTACAATATATATCATTCCTAAGGTGCTCAAAGGACATAGCCTGAGTACCATAAAATATCAATGGGCTGTAGGCTTTATTCCAGGCTTATACACAGTCTTGGTCACTCTTCCATTAATCATAAAACCACTACAACACAACCTCCTTCATCCTGTCACAGATTATTTTCTTTCTGGCATGAGAGCTAAGCAACCTACAGCTTGTGGTACAGCTATGTGAATTAGCAACAGTGCAAGTTCTTAAAATGTGAGTTGGCATTCAGTCTGTGGATGATTTTGGTTTTTTTTTTCCCTTAGGTCCTCCATGAGCTGAATTTATACAGCACAGTGCAGTATTTCCCCTTGGTCAGAGGTTCTTTTGGTGTATTTCAGGTACTGGGTTTTTTTCATGATGCTAGGCTGTTGTATTTTTTACTGCTCAGTGATTTGAACATCACTTGCTAGAAAAAAGTGAACTCTCTAACTTTTGCAACAATAGACAATGTAATGTTTTCATGGCTTATATGAGTTTCAAATTGTGAATCTTGTCAATATGTAATACTCTGAATGCCAAGGCATATATTTATTCCTCCTTATTTATTTTGATTTATACCTCCATAAATACAGGTTGCTTTATGCTTGGTATAGTCTTCACTTTGAAAAGTTTTCAGTCATTATGGCAATATTCAGATTCATATCAGCACAGTTTTCTAGGTTTCTGTATATTATTTGCTCTAGTTTTATGCTTTCTTTATGACTTTATTTGCCTAAAAAAAAAGAAGAGAAAAAGAAAATAGATAAGCACTGTTGATGTCCTGAATGTCCTGTATTGAGATATACTGTATAAATTTTATCCAGAAATGCAGCCTTTGGGTATCAACTGATGCAGTTCTTGAGGAGGATAAGGAACATTTTCTTTGTAAGTAATACAACAAATGAAGCCAAATCTAATTTACTGAGTGGGGAAGGAGGTCTATGGGATAGGGCCCCTATTATGTTTTCTTACTGTGCTGCATACAGGTTGCATCCAGCCTTGAAAATCATTAGCATTTCAAAGGTTCAAGTCATACAAAATTCATACAATCAGCATTTCAGAAATTTTCCTTTTTTACTGCAGTGGCATTACCCCTAAAAGCCTGAGGATGAGTGGAGTTTCCGTTTGCAGCTCCAGTTGATATATATTGCAGTGGTTTGTCATGTGTAGCCAAATTACAGCAGTTGCATCCAACTCCACAGAGGCCATGTAGAAATTTGTGTGAAATTTTTTTTATTCTTAAAACAAAAAATTCCTAGTGTCCCAAAGTAGTCTTATATTTAACAAAGCTATAGATTAGACTCCAAACAATATACTAATTTGACTTTTCCTAACTGTATTTATTTGAGCTTTCTAAATGTAGATATTTGGAGTAGGACAGTATTTTTTATTTTGCAGATGGTGGAATGATACCTATAGAGGATGGTTTTGGTGATGATATGCCGGTATCTAAAAATGGACCTCCTGATTTCAGCAATCTCTATGTGAGGTCACATTTTCCAGAGACTTGGCTTTGGATCGACACTAAAACAAGGTATAAGTCAGAAGCAAAAGGAAACCAATTTGTGCTTGCTTTTTGGGTTTTTTTTTGGTAGGTTTCAGTAGCATTCTGCGCCAGTGCTGAAGAACAGTGCTTAAAAATGTAGATTTATATTCTGCTACCACCTAGAGGCCACAAGTGAGATTGGAGATCGAAAAAATAAGGAGTTGTACAACTGCACAAGAGAGAATTATGCCTGACTGAAGGCCTAGGAGTTTCAATAGAAGCTAGATAAAAGTCCTGGAGACAAAAGGAACAAACTCTTAAATTTACCGACGGGGAGATAATGGGTAGGGAGACCTAGCCTTTTTCTCTACAGTACATAAAAAGATGGTGATTAGCCCAGAAAGGGAAATCTCTTGCTATCTGCACCTAATTCAGTGAATAGCTCAAATTGTCGAGTGATGGTGAAATCTGACCTGTGTCGTGAAGAACAAATCTTATATTCTTTTACAGCTGAGAAGTTCAGGAAGCAACAGTCATCTGGGATTGTTTTAAAGGACCTGTACAAGTGTCCTTTTAATGTGTCCATGTAATGTGATCCAGTGTAATTACCTTCAATTCATGTAATTTAAAATAATTAAAATTTTAAAAATAATTTTGATCCCATCACAGTATTTCTAAATGGCTAGAAAAGGAAAAATGGATAATGAACAGCTTTTCTTTCCAGGAATTTGGACTTACTTTTTCCAGCTTTTAAAACATATGGGTCCACCTAATGATGTCTGTAAATGGATGGTTTTGAAAGTCTGCTCTCCCTTTCTGCCATCAGATCTGACCCAGAAACCTCGATGGATGCCATTGTACCTGACACCATCACGTCCTGGGTAGCCAGTGCTTTTGTGCTCTCTGAAAGCGGCGGGCTCGGAGTGACGACTGCTCCGGTGGAGGTACCATCCCACTAGAGAGCTCTCCTTTAGGGCTGCTTACACTGCAGGTTCCTGCTGGACTCTGATTTAGTTCTAACAGCATCTAACATCTAACAGTTCTAACATCTCCTTGCACTAATGAAGAGATTGAGAGCCTGTGTTCAAACTGTAGAGAAAGCATCACTGAAGACATATGTGATACTGTATCTGCCTTCCCTTCCTGCTCATATGAATATCTAAGACTCCACACAGATATTCGGATGCCTGTTTCTGTTGGAGAGTTTATTTTTGTTAGAGTACTTCCAGGATGTGCCCATCTCAGAGTCTTTGTATGTAGGAAGGTGGAATGACTCTTTGGGAGCACTGTTCCATGTTTTCTTGGCTCTGCCCAGAGGGCAGTCTGTGAGTTGGTAATTCATGCAATGAGGTTTGCACAGGGCAGAGGTGGCTGGGATGTGAGAGGCATTTGTCTGCTGCTCTGTAACACTTTTGGCTAATGCTTACCCCAGGAGGGAGAACAGGAGAGTTGATTTAAGGCTAAATTTATCTGTCAAAAGCAGTCCTGAAGTAAAAACAGGTACAACCTGCTCTGGGTAAACTTGCCAGGGACTTGGGCTAGATGTCATCCAGAGGTCCCTCCCAACACAACCACTCTGTGATAGGTGCTAAGTTTTGGGTGACTTTGCTTGGGGAGCAGAGTGGACTGAGAGCTAGGATGGAATGACTGACAGTCTTGTTGCTCCCAAATTCCTATGTCTTGAGGCTCTTTTCTTGCTTCCAAATGTTTGAGGAGTTTAGCAATTTAGGCTAAATTCAGCAGCCTTCAGGTTAGATCTGTACCCTGAGGTTCCCAGTGTACAAGTGCAGTTGTCCTAGGATCACTCTGTATTCAGGGAACCACTACTTAGAGAGTTGTTTAGCCTGTTTAAAATAGGAATTAATTCTTAAAGTCTCATTAGCTTGTATTTTGCAGACACAGAATGATCTCTCCATTCATTATGTAAAGATCCTAGAGAAACTATATTGCTAACAGAGACAACTCCAGTTCCATGCCTGAGTTTAGAAAGGTTGAGACTGTGGTAGTGGGCTGTAGATTTCCATCCTGTTTCCTGGTCTAGGGTAAGCATAGCCTGAAGACAGCCAACTTACCCATTTAAGTTCTCATGCCCTCAAATTCTTGGGGAGGGGCAATTTTTGAGATCCAAGCTGAGATCTAGGCCCAGATTTCTCAGTTGGCTGCTATACCAGACACAGAGCTTGTGCTTTGAACATCCTGATCTGAGCTCCACTACAGAATTTGGAGCCCAGTCTGGGTTTTGTGGCTAAGGCTCCTTTGAGACTGGAATCTTGACTCTTGGTTCTTTCACTTGGCTTGGCAGAGATGGGACAGAAAGAGGAATAGTTTTCTGATTAAAACTGTAAGGAAATACACACTTGGCCTCTCATCCTCAAATGTGAGAAGGCTCCAAGTAGAACAGATGTTGAGATAATAATTTAGCTATAATCACCCCCATGCACTGTTCAGTACTTCACTATTGTTGGGACATTTAGGTTGTGCTTAGAGTTCCATATGGCTGAAACATGTTAATCACTACCATACAGAGAGGCAAGTAAAAGAAATACATGAAAAATGTAATGGGGGGAAATAAATGGCATCTGCGTGCTTTATGCCATGTACTGCTTTGCATCATGGTTTTATTTTGACTTCTCCTACACAGTGTCAGTAATTTTACTCAGTTGTATTTTTGTAATATACTGGCATATTCCTGAGTGTAAAACTTCAGTTTTAAAGAAAAGTAAAACAAAAAAGACAAAGGAAATAGGTACAAAGGGAAAATGTTTACTATGAACTAATCAAAAAGTCTCCATCAGAACTTCTCTAATGTTTAATATCTAAAGAAGTTTATGATGCTGAGAGCTTTAGCAAACATCTTTTTTTTTAGAGAAAACATTGGAATATTTGCTAGCTAGAAAAAAAAATCTGAGGGATTTTTTTTTCTGAAACTCTAAACACTTGGAAGATGTTTTTAAATGCAAACTGAATTAAAATACTTTTTAGTTGACATTTTGATAATAAAGGATAGCATGTCTCAGCCATTCTTATTGTACAGATGTTCATAAACAGTGAAATTTTGATCCCATTCAGCTTGATGAGACCTTACCATTGACTTCTTAGAGGCAAGATTTCTTCCACAACCCTCTGTTCACAGATAAAAGAAACTGCTTGCTGATATACTTCTGCAGTTTATATTTTAATTAATATAGTATGTATTTTTAGAAGTATAACTGCAGAACTTATGCTAAGATTAATTTTACTAAATAAAAAACCCAACGTTGTATGGTGTTGTTTAGTTACAAATTTGGGGGAGGCAGTTATTTAGTTACTAGTGTATTGACATGAGGATGGGTCAGCTGACATTGATCCATTTCTTGTGTACTCAAAGAAACTCAGTTACCTTAATGAGAGCTCAGGACAGAGTACAGCTTCCAAATTTGCCAGATGATGCTCTCACAGTCCTAATTCAGTTGCCTCTGTTGGGACTACTGTCAAAGCTGTTGGCAGCTCTCATCTGAGTGGGTCTCTAAAGGTGCTAATGACCAGAAGCATCTTCTCCTTCTGTTTCAGCCCTGCAATAATATGTTTTGTCAGCTGTAGAGTACAACTAAACTCTGTCATTGAATTTAAAAGTGATTGGAAGACATGTTGTATAGTAATTTTCTTTCTAGTCTCTGGTTGTAAGGGTTCATGACTGATTTTGTTTTGCAGCTAGAAGTTTTTCAGCCTTTTTTCATTTTCCTGAACCTTCCATACTCCGTCATCAGAGGAGAGCAGTTCATTTTGGAAGTGAACATCTTTAATTATTTGAAAGAAGAAGCTGAGGTAACATAACAATCTCTTTATCTTTGAATGTTACTAGATATTGCAGGGTTTTCATCGCTGGTGGAGACCATGTCTTTCTTGTGAGAATGGGTGTATTTTCTTCAGTGGGCAGACCTATTTCTCTATACACAAAACAGGTGTCAGTTTATGAAAGCACCTTTTCAAAATTCACATTTTGTATTGCAAATGTTACTGTATTTACAGGTTACTGTGATCCTGGATATGAATGATGCTTTTGAAATTATTCTAACATCCAATGAAATAAATGCTACAACAAATCAACAATCTATATCTGTACCAAGTGAAGATGGGAAAACTGTTCAATTTCCAATCAAGCCAAAACAGCTGGGAGAGATTCCCATCAAAGTGACAGCAATATCATCTGCTGCTTCTGATGCTGTCATCCAGAAAGTTATAGTCAAGGTAAACAGTCTGTTGCCTGCCTTGTTCCTGAAGTAAATTGTTCCCAAAAACAGGCTACATAGTGCAGCAAAAAGGCAAACCAATGTTCTTGTCTGCCTCTTGCTCTGTGTGGCTGGTTTGGGGTCAGGCGGCTTTAAGTAGAAAACACTTCTTATAAAATAATTTTATAAAAGTCCTTTAAAATTCTTTAGATCCCCTTCCAGGAATGAACCCATAGATCTGTTCTACTACAGATAGTTTGTCCAATGCTTCTTGAAAGCAAGGTGAAAGCTGTTTGTGTATCACTGAACCCCTGGTGCTGCAGCTAATTTAACAACCTGTGCAAAGTGGACCTGGTGACTGTTTCGGATAAGTGCAATTGATTTTGCCATGCATCTACCTTTCATCCAGATTATTTATTAATTATTATTAATCTATTTTAGATTACCATTTCTGTATTTTGCTACAGGTGGAATTTCAGCCTCCAGAATTTCTGGTAAACCAGACACTGATAAGACTTGCCTAGCTTTGGATAACTAAGTCTGATTCAAGTTAGGCTCCATTTCAGTGGCAGACATTTGCGTAACTCATCCTGCAATAAGAACCAAAGAATGTCTGAGGTTGGAAGGCAGTAGCATTGACCTTCCTGTTCAGGGCAGGATCAACTACAGAGGCATACTCAGAATCCCTGTCTTTATCTTTATAGGCTGAAGGATTGGAGCAGACATATTCTCAAACAGTACTTTTGGATTTGATTGGGAATAAACGGCAAGCAGTGTCAAAAACTTTGGAATTCACTTTTCCTTCTGATGTTGTAAGTGACAGTGAGAGAGTGCAGGTCACTGCTGTTGGTAAGAATTAACTTACTCTGTTTCTGTCATTAGGGAATTAATTAAGGCATTAATTTTTATTTAACTGCAATATAAGTAGGTTGAATCATTAAGTCACAGTAATTTACTGTAGCACATTAGACTAAATACAGGGAGACCTTATGGATGGAATGTTTTATTCCTTTAATTTGTTTATTTTATGGCCATATGGCATTTGTAAGGTATTTTCAGAATTAGAGAGTTGGATTTTGGTCAGGAAGATCCCGTTCTAATTACTCTGTCTGCAGAATGATACCTATAACCTGACCAGTTGTTGTTTACTATGATACCTAGGCTTTGATAACTGTAGGTGAGAGAAGAAATAAATGAAGTTTCAAATACATACCACTATTGAAACATTGTCCTGGATTAAATAGATTTTGGTTATGTAGGGTTTTATTTTTTTGGTTTGGGGCTTTTCCTTTTTCATTTTTAAATGGCAGCTCTTTGAAATTACTCTGTAATTGGAAAGGTCCGTAAAGAGCTGCATCAGTGGGTAAAAAGTGGATTAGTAGATGAAGTATCTTTTCTGCCTGCTTAGAGGTGTTTAGTAGAAACATTCCTAATATATCTTATTTTATCCCAATTTAGATTATAACACCCTTTATATATGATGTATGCATTTATTTGCAGTAAGCTTTAGTTAATTTTGGCTTAATTTTATCTTTCAGGTGATTTACTGGGGCCTTCTATCAACGGTTTGTCATCATTGATTAAGATGCCTTATGGCTGTGGTGAACAGAATATGATCAATTTTGCTCCCAATGTTTATATTTTGCAATACTTGACTAAAACCAGGCAGCTGAGAGAGGATATTAGATCAAAAGCAGTAACGTTTATGAGAAAAGGTCTGTATGCATAAAATAAAGATGTTAGATTTTTAAGAGCTCTTCCTAGTAAAAAGATTTCTGTGACTCTGCATCTGGTGTTTGAAATATTGCTCAGTTTGTGTCATGAGAACTGGAAGGGAAATCCATTTTTTTTTTTCTTCCTCTTTATTGTGGGTTGATAGAATTAGACAGCAAGTTATTTTGTTTACAAGGGCAAGTTTTCTCAGAAAAAAATTGCTGGTTTTGTATAATTGCTTTTTTTCATCTGAGAAATGCCTTTTAGAAGGTAATTCACAGGGATTCCCTAGAGGGTTATTACTTCTCGTTTGATAAAACCACATGTGAGCAAGCATTTCTGATCTCTGCCCGAGGCACAGCAGTTTAAAATGAGTCAGTGAGCAGAGTGAACCGTATTCATCCCACGTCTTCAGTGACACATCCTGACCTGACATGTCCTTGTAGAGCTCAAGGAGAGGCATTTGATCTCATAGCTGGCTTTTTTTGCCCACACAAATTTTAGGCTTGGTCAGAAGTGAACTCTGTGCTAGAAATCAAGAGCAGGAAAGTTTTAGTTGGAAATTGGTGTATATTTGAATGGGGAGATACTCCAGAACATCCCAAAGTTTGGAGACCACAGTTGCACTCTGGCTTTTGGATCAGACAGTGTCTGACTGTGGGGTCCCACACTTGCCATGAGTCAGTCTCATGCTGAGCCTGCTTCTCAGAGAGCAGTGACACCAGCCCCATGTGAGCTACACCCCTACTAAGGCATCGTGATGACATTTTCAATTCTTGTTTACTCTCTCTAAGTCTTTTTTGTTTGATTTTTTTTAAGTTGTTGACATTTCCCTTGGAAAAGGCATAGCTCAAAATAAATTTTCCTTTCATCAGGATTCCAATTTTCTGTCAAAGCAGTTAAATGATTTTTTTTTTAAACCCTTCCTACTACAGGGTTTAATTGAAAAGTACAGTGGGGAGGAAGAGATGTGTTATGTAAACAACTACTCTGAAGTTTGTGAGCAATTTGTCACTCTTTTAAGACTGAGCTTTGGTACCATAGTTTTCTGAAGTTTTCCAAAAGTGGATTTATTTAAGTTATTTGAAAGCAAATGAAAATTACAGGTTTAAGTGTCACTTACATAGAGATTGTATTGTGTTCTTAACTTCATTCTGAGACTCTGAAATGAGGTATGTGTTTTTAACACTGTAGGTGCCAAAACATTAAGTATGCTGAAATATTTGTAACCTTAACATAGAACCTTAACATAGAAAAGAACCACAATCTAAAAATAATCTTGTTTTTTTTTCTTTATTTTAATAATTGTTTTCTGTTGTTGCACTGATTGTTTTTTCAAGTGGTATCTTTAAGTTGAAATTAACTTTAGCTTAAGATGCAATTTTTATAGGCTCAGTTTTTGAAAGGATTGTTATGAGTGTTAATTGAAAACAGACTATTTCACATGTCATAATTCACCAAGTATTTAAAAAAGTAACCTCAGAATCTGAAGTAAATATAATTAATTTATGGCAAAATACTTGTGAGAAGAAGGGATCATATAGCTAAGAGAAACTGCTATGTGATCTTTATTTTAGCAGTTTCATTTACTTAGAACAAAGGCAAAGCCAAAGAAAAGCTGCCTTTTAAGCACATTTCTTAGTTGTGGTAATGAAAAATCTCATCTTTAAATCACTTTTTCTGAAATGAAAAAAAGACCTAGTTGGTCTAAAAGCTTTGTTGTTAGACCCAGAGAGGTAAGGATTTTGAGCAGAATTTCCAAGCTGTGTAAAAGGTGAGATCCTTTAGTCTTGCACATCTTTCTGAAGTCCTTTCCATCCTGATACATTCCTCTTTCAGCCTCGTGAGCTCTTTTCATTGAGCCTCCTACATCTCTTGGCTTCCATCCAGCCCTCTGAGAATAGCAGTGGGCATCTTCATAATAGGATCCTTCTTTTCCTTTCACGTGTTGATGTTTGGAGTATCATTTTTCACGGGTGATTGAGTGTCTGCTGGGCCGAGCGCGGCGGCTTGCCGGAGTCTCCTGTTCCATCGGGAGCCTCCAGGTCTCCTGTTCCATCGGGAGCCCCCAGGTCTCCTGTTCCATCGGGAGCCTCCAGATCTCCTGTTCCATCGGGAGCCTCCAGATCTCCTGTTCCATCGGGAGCCTCCAGGTCTCCTGTTTCATCGGGAGCCTCCAGGTCTCCTGTTCCATCGGGAGCCTCCAGGTCTCCTGTTCCAGCGGGAGCCTCCCGGTCTCCTGTTCCATTGGGAGCCTCCTGGTCTCCTGTTCCATTGGGAGCCTCCCGGTCTCCTGTTCCATTGGGAGCCTCCAGGTCTCCTGTTCCAGCGGGGGCCTCCAGTCTCCTGTTCCAGAGGGAGCCTCCAGGTTTCCTGTTCCATCGGGAGCCTCCCGGTCTCCTGTTCCAGTGGGGGCCTCCAGTCTCCTGTTCCAGAGGGAGCCTCCAGGTCTCCTGTTCCAGCAGGAGCCTCCAGGTCTCCTGTTCCAGCGGGGGCCTCCAGTCTCCTGTTCCAGAGGGAGCCTCCAGGTCTCCTGTTCCAGAGGGAGCCTCCAGGTCTCCTGTTCCAGAGGGAGCCTCCAGGTCTCCTGTTCCATCGGGAGCCTCCCGGTCTCCTGTTCCAGCGGGAGCCTCCAGTCTCCTGTTGCAGCCTTCCTGCAGGCATTCCCGTGTTAGATACGCTCGTGCTGGGAGACTTCTGCGTGACTGCAGCAGGGTTGGCACAGAGGCGAAAGCAAACAGAATGCAGGAAATAGCTGAGTGATCTCTCTCCCTCTGGTTCTGCTCATCTTTCTGATCCCTCCCCAGCTTACGTTCTGAGATGAATTTGTGCCTGTGTAAGGGCTGCCCAGCAGTCTCTGTTAAGCGCACTGAAAGCTGTAGTCCAGTGCTTTTACACTACCAGCAGGATGGTGATTATTGCTTATTGCTGTATATTGCCAGTTCTGCAAAGAAGAAGAAGACCTTATTTTCAGGCCTTGCAGTCAGATACTTTTGAAGAGGAAGCAGTCTGTTTGTATATATACACGTATTTGTGCTTCTCTTAGAACATTATTTGGAGCCTTAAACTTTGACAGGGACTTTTGCTTTTCTTGGGGAGAAATGCCACTCGTTCCGCCTTCTTTTTCCTTCCATTTAGTATCATTAACTGAGTTGACAGGTATGTCTGTATCTGAAAGATTCATCAGCTTTAGTGACATAATTAGCCACTGTCATGCTAAATACATAATAAACCCCTTAAATTAAAGAAAAAATTTTGATTGCAAATTCTTTTAAAGAAGACCCAGAAGCTAGATTTGTTGCTACTGAGGTTACATGGGAAGGTACCTAGATCTACTGATTCACAGCTTTATTTCTCATTCTCTTCTATTACAGACAGACCATGGCTAGGAATTCATCTTAATTAGATTGAGGTACCAGGCCATTTGTTCCTCAGGGGTATGGTTCATTCACTGTGTGTCACCAGTCAGGACGGTATGGAAGTGGGTGATTAATTCTTTATCAGTGAAAACAAGGAGCATTTTTCAGGGTTGTAGTTAAAGTTGTAGCTGGATGAACCTCACGGGACATATTTGTGTAAATTCATTTGTTTGTGTAGGACTTACTGATGTTTGCCAAAGAATTTTCTTTCTTTCTGTCTGATTCCAGTATTGTGTCTGTATCTGTCAGGTCTTCAATTAATGAGTATACTTTCTTAATTATAATAGCTAAAATAGTCAAACCAAGGGAAAAGACAAAGTGGAGGAAAAGAAAAGATGTGTTATGAAATGCTGTTACTATTCTGGATTCATAAATGGCAGGCAAAATGCAAGGGAAGAAGGGCTTTAGATACCAGAAACTACAGTGAGTAGCATATCATAGGAAGCTCTTCATTTCTAACATGAATGAACACTGGTTCTGCACAGAAATAATCTGTGAGTGAGAATGCTGCTGGTGGTTGTGAGCAGCCAGGGAGCCTTTTATTAGGGATGCTCTGCAGTCAGGAGATAGCTGCACTTGTTCAGGATATTGAAAAAATCTTGGGGTCACATTTTAAATGGTTCTTCTCAGGATTTCAGGCTCTTTAGGTCATTCAGAATTTTTCACTCATTTCAGAAGAACCAGTTTCCAACTTGCTTTTTCTGGTAGCAAGGCTACTGATTTGGCAAAAGCCACCTGAAGAGGAGGCCTGGTTTTCCAGCAGCATTTGTAGCCTTGCCCTTCCAGTTGGAAAACACTTCATTTTTGCTTGTGCTGTAAAGGTGGAGCACTTCTGTAGGTACACAAGATCCCCAGAATTATGAAGCAATGGAACTATAGCTGCATCTCTGCTCTGCTCTCACTGCTGTGCTCCTGGAACCCCTGGGTGTGTGGGAGCACATCTCTGCACTGGTTGGGTGGCTGATGAGCAGCCACAGGAGTTTCTGGTTCTCCTTCTGTAGACAGATCCTTCCTATTGCTGCCCACTTCCTCACCATTTTCTACATGGTTTTTTTATGAAACACAAGTGTAAGTAGTGCCCTTCTCAGCCTTAGAAAGTGCCTTGGTTGATATCAGCAGTTTCAGTTCCAGTTTGTGCAGGGACCCACGTGAGAGGAAAGTGTTCAATACCTGTCTCTACTTTTCCACTTCAGGCTACCAAAGAGAGCTGCTTTTCCAGAGGGATGATGGCTCTTTTAGTGCCTTTGGAAATGAAGATCCCTCTGGGAGCACATGGTGAGTAGTTCTGCCAGAATCATTGTGGAATTTTAGTTTTTTAGATATTTTCCCTGCATCTGAAAAGTTTTTGTGAAGCTGGTAAAAGTTTCCAGCTATATTAGCTTTCCACCTGGTTTTCATTAGGTGTTTAGGCCAACTCTAAGTCTTTCTTGCTGGATAACATACTGTCAAAGGCATTATTAGGGCAAGGCTTTTTAATTTTGGGGGAAAAAAGAAAAGGAATGATGAATTATTTTAACCAGGGAAATAGTTTAGTCTGAAAATTTTTTTCTGTTGCTTTCCTCAAAGGAATGAAGAATAACAATTAAATTAGTTATTCTTGCACTTGACTGAAACCATTTAGGGCTCTGTGATGATCACTGCTTCAATCAGATTATCAGTTTTCTCCATCCTGGAAGCTGAAGACTGACTGAGACATTTTGTAGGGAGTGAACAGAGTTACTAGTGGTAAAAATTTGTTCTGCTTGCATCTGTCACACTTCCTTTTAATGAGACTGTAAGCACAGCTGAAAAAGTCTTTTCAGTGCTGGGTTTCACTCCAGGAAGCATCCAGAGCATGGTTGTGGAAGCCAGAGAGATAACAGAGAGAGGTTCCAGCACTTTGTTCTGCTAACCCTTGCTCACTTTAGATGTACTGACATATTTCAGTACTTGCTTCTGTCCCTGTTACTGTGCCACTGAGTGAGACTTTCTTCTGGACTCAGTGGGCATCTTTCATTGACATCAGCAGGATTTGCCTTTGACTCAGTACTGGTGGATTGGAAGATGAAGATTGTTTACCTGTACTGACAGCTCTAGTACTTCAATAGTGCAGTGACAAGTTACATGAATGCACATTTGGAGAGAGGGGAGCCGAGGGATAATGTGGGATTAATAATAAAACAACAAAGGTTGTTTCAAGGATACCATTACAGAGATAGTGCTGGTAATTAACATCACACCCATAACTGCAGTACTTTGTAAATTATAACTTCTGTCTAGCAGCAGAAGGCAGGAGAGCAACGTTTGAATAAAGATACGCTTGTGCTGGCAGACTCAGTCTATATACTCTTTTATTTTTGAAATATAACTGCAGAAGGGGAAAAATATAACTTCTTCAGGAAAAAGGACATATCTTCATTTTTTGGTGGATCAAGTTAGTCTACTTGCTTATCTGGGTGAGGCATGCATTTTGCTCTCCTTGGTAGGGGTATGTAGAACACCTTATGCCTTACAGTATTTTTATATAATCAGAAACAGAGGAAGCTGTAATGCATGGCTAATTTTGACTTACTTGATGAACCTTTTCCCCAAGGTTATCAGCTTTTGTATTGAGATGTTTCCTTCAAGCTCGTCCATTCATAGATATTGATGAAGATGTGCTCATGGATACAGCTAAATGGATTGTCCGTCATCAGAAATTGAATGGAGAGTTCCAGGAGCCTGGGAAAGTGTTACACAGTGATCTTCAAGGAGGCACCAACAATCCAATTACTCTCACAGCTTACATCATGTCATCCCTCCTAGGGTTCCCAGATAAACAGGTATTGGGATTCATAAATATGATTCATCCTTAGGAGAATGCTTCATAAATTTTCATAGTACCTGGCAAACACTTGGTAGTTAATAGAAATAGAGGAATATTTGAACACAGAAAAAAATCTAATCTCTTTTTATTGAATATCCCTTACCTATTCAAAGTAATGCAAAGTTGTGTTAAGCCCTTCAGTTTTATGTTTGCAAAATCGAAGGGTAGTTTCTGTTTGCAAGAATACTGTCATGACTTGGGTCCAAGAACTTGGTAGGAAATTTCTTGGGGGGAGCTAGTCTTAAAGATACTAAGCCATTCCAATTGATTTAATTGAAGTTATTCATTTTCATAAAGAGTGCCAGACAAAAGGCTTGCCTTTGAGATTCGTGTGCGACTCTGAAAGAGATTTTCTTTGTTTCTTGGCTGTGGTTTGGGGCTAGTAATTTCTTTGGTTCAGTACAAATTTGTCTTTTACATTTTTCTGTTCCAAGATGTATTTTATTCACTGTACATCTTCCAATATTGTCTTCATTTCCAGCATGCTTATGCCATCAAGATTGCTACAAACTTTCTAGAAGATAAATTAGAAGAAGGCATTTCAGATAATTACACATTGGCACTTGTCTCATACGCATTGTCCTGGGCAAAAAGTCCAAGAGCGAAGGAAGCACTGAATATGCTGAACCAGAGAGCAGAACGCCAAGGTACTGCACAAATTTCTTACACAGTTGTACAGATAGCTTTTTGTCAAATTTAAAAATGTCTGTCACATATCTACAGCTCTGTGTTCAGAATTCAAGTCTGCTCAGAGTATGGCATAGGGAATTAGCTAAGAAGTCCTGAGACAGCCTTAATAAGAAGTGTCCATAAATGAGTGACAATTCACAACAGGGCTTGGGCCTTCAGTCTCAGTTAGTGTGTTCTGATAGGAGTACTGTGATGCTGTTGAAGGACATGGCTTGTCAGTTTTTCTGTTTTATTATGCACCTCATTTGATCAGCCTGGTTGAAGAGAGAGAGATGGATGAAGTTCACTATACCAGTGTGGTTTGGAGAGATCAGGAGGGTATTGGGGAGCAATGAGTATTAGAAAGAAGAGGTGAAGTATTGGACTTTCTGTAAGGCAATACAGAGGTCTGTTGCACTTTCTCTGGGGACCTACATCTCAGTATATTTAACCTCTCTCAAGTTTAGCTGAATTCTTTTTCCTAATTTGTGGGAAGAACAGACCATATGGAGTATAAGAAATGGAAGTTTTTAGCTCAAAATAGTAATTGTCGTCTTGAGGAATCCAAAGGAATTTGTGTTGTAGCCTAGCAACGGAGGCTTTTGAGTGTCTGTCTATCTTTACTGAGTTAGGCCTTTTGGATAATCACTTCCTGGAAGAGAAGAAGTCATTTTTTTGGGAAGGCTTCGCACAAGAATGAGTCTATTGAACATCTGTGCCACCTGAGATGCCTTCTCTGGTCCTGGGAGAAAGGAGCACTGGAACAACAAGGTGGCCTTTTCAGAAGGGCTTCTTTTTGTGACCACTTCAGGGACAAGGAAAGGATCAATGTAAAGTTCACTCACATCAGTTGAGTGACTATTTAGACTCCAACTTTTTTTGTACCTAGATTCAAACATTGCTGAGGAAGTACTTAAGTCAGTCCTTTATGGAACACACATTAACACAAGGTCATTAAACATTAACACGTCGTAGATCCTTCCTAGAGCCCATGTGTAAGTGTTAATGAAGAGGTTTCCCCTAAGACTTTCCCAGAAATCCAAAGACTCAGTCTGTGGATCTGGTTATCGTTGGTTTCTTTTACAGGAGAATTTCGTTTTTGGGTAACACCTGCTTCTGAAATTTCTGACTCCTGGCAGCCACGGTCCATTGATATTGAACTTGCAGCATATGCTTTGCTCTCTCACTTTCATCAAGACAGATTAGCTGAAGGGATCCCTATTATGAAATGGTTAAGTCATCAAAGAAATCACCTGGGGGGATTTTCATCTACTCAGGTAATATCTTGTCTTACGGGGTTTTGCTATAATTTCTAAACAAGCAGTGTATATTTCAAAATTAACAAGGACCATTATTACACAATAATTTTGAGTTTTATTTTGCTGTAACAGCCTTGGTTATGTACAAGCATTATTGGCATCTTACTCCTGAACTGCCAGTTTTAGTATTTTTGGCAAGTCTAAAAAAAAAAGAGAATCAGAGGGAGACCTTCTTTATATAATGTACTAATAACAAATTAAGAAGAAACAGTAGTGCCCATGGAAAAGTAATTAAACATATTTTTGAAAGAAGTATGATGAATATATGTGCTTGCTTCCTTTCCCAGGAGAGAAGCCTTTTTTTATTCTTACCATCTGCGGCTCCCCAAACTCCTGAAAGGCTATTAACTTAACCCTTTACTAAAGGGAGTAGGTTTTAGAAAAACAGCCTAACCTAATCCCTCTTCTGGCAGTTGGTCTTAACTTACTAATGTACTTTGTCCTTATTATTGCATAGATTTTTGATGGGCCATGAAATTTGGAAAATCTTCACTATCTCCAGGAGGTTTCTGTGTTATTGAAGCCATGTCTTGTAAGCTGTGCTGGCATCCAAAAAATTAGATATACTTTGGATTGCATTGGTTTAAACTAGCTTTTAAATTAACTTCAAATGTTTGTCACAGTAAAATGTCACATTTCATCATGCTGATTGGTACCAAGGTGTACAGGCTATCCTTCATTATTTTCAGATGTTGGTTGGTATTAATCTGAGAGAAATGTGTTCTGAATAAAATGCAATTTAAGAACCGTCCGGGTTCCCCTGAGGTATTAGTGCTTTCTTAATGTGTTAATTCTTGCTTATTATTTGGAGAGGTTGATTGAAGCATTAAATGAGTTTTAAAAGCTTTTCTCTATTCTCCAGAAACCTATTTTACTTGGAAGTTTGAAAATCTATCATTTACCCTTGAGGGTAAAATTAAGAAATTAATTTAATCCTTTTGTTCTTGCATAGTGTAAACTGTTTAGATTTCAAAATTGCTCCAGTGTTTTGCTAGATGCCTTTTTTAATTTGTAGAAATTACTCCGTAGTTTTTTACTTAACTTCTAAGTTTGCTTTAAAAAATAATGTTTGGAGTGTTTCCTTCTGTGAGTTTATTACATAAGAAACTTAATATATTGTTGAACAATATGGAGGAAAGCATTAAGTTGCGTGTGTGATGCTTTATAAGTTAGGGTGTAGTAATTCACCATAATTTCTACACATGATAGAGTTTACTGTGAATTTGCAGTGGCTAATCTGCTGATCTTTCTGCATTTTAAGAAATCAGTGAAGCAGGTCATCTCAGACAAGGATGTGGCATGGGAAGGAGAATGGTTTTTTCATCAGTTAGAATGAATAGTAAGCCCATACTAGCCCCTTAAGGTATGGCACAGTCACCATGTTGTAGTGATTGAATTCCTGTTATGTTAAAATTTTATTACTAGAAGTGGCCTAATAATAAATAAAGTATCTGTATGCCAAGCCTGAAAGGCCAATTTCTTCACTGACTGGTTAAAAATAGGTGGTGCAAAATGAACAGTAAAAGTCCCTGAGATTAGAGACATAAATTTGATTACTGTATTTTTTTCCCAGAAAACAGTGGATGTTAAAATTCTCATTCCCTAAACTGGGCTGAACCAAACATTCAAACATTGCCTCTTGTGTTCAAAACCTGGAGAGCTAAGTCTGCAATCACACACAAAGAGGAAAATAAGAATTTTAGATACATATATGACTGTGTGTTTGTAAATATATTCTGCAGTGGTTAAACAATTGCACAAAACCTTTGGATCAAATACAGATGGTAAACTGAGCTGAAACTCTTTGAAGTTATTGCTGAGTGTCTGATAAAAATTAATTTCAACCTTTTTGTCAAAATTAGTGTTAATGATTTTTCAGACCTATAGCTTTTGCATCAATGATCAAGGCACCCTGAAGAACTCCTGTGCAGTACTGAGTAATTAATGCACAGTCATTAAATAAATCTAGAAAGTAGCAAGGTTGTTACTTTCCTCTGTGTCTTTCTCCATGATTGGTGTGTAATTCTGACCGTTGTGTCTTTCAGCTTGTCAGGTGTTGCACGTACCTTGCACAAGAGGACAACTTCCTTGGCTGGCTCCCACCTCATTTTCCATTCCCACAGTAGCTAACCTCTTGTCTTGTGTTGCACTTTCCTCTGGGCTGGGATCTTCATGCCAGGGGAATCCAGAGATAGGGAGGTGGCTGCAGGAAGGTTCCAGCATAATCAACAAATGGGTCAATGCAGGGACTATGAGCTCCCCAAGGCATGGTCTGTGTGCTGTGCTGGCTGCTTCTTTTCAATGCAGATGGGTTTGTTTCTCTCAACAGGACACAGTGGTGGCTCTACAAGCCTTGAGTCTGTTTGCAGCTCTCACTGTGGGAGGCAAAACAGAAATGGACATAACAGTGACAGCCCCTTCTTTGGAAATGCCAGAAACATTCTCAATTGATACTCGAAACCGTTTCCTGCTTCAGACTAAGGAGGTACTATAAAAAGTGAGGAATACTTTTGTAAAGCTTGCTGACTGAAAGTACTTTGAGGAAACCGGTTTGCTCATCTTTCTTTCAGATTCCCCCTGCACAACAAATGAAAATTACGGTGTCAGTGGAGGGAATGGGATTTGCTGTTTTTCAGGTAGGCAATGCAGGCAGTCAGGTAGGTATTCTTGCTGAAGATATGCTTTCTGTAAGGAGGGTATGTTTTGGAAGTTTTATAAAACATATTAATAGGAACAGTCTTCCAAAATGTCTTAAATCAGTAGCAAAGCACTTCACTAACTGAGGAATGCTGTGAATAAAATATGGATATATTCCTGTCATTTCTGACCAATGGTGTGACCTTTTAAGTACTGCTGGATGACTGACAGTTTTGGGGCACTTCCATGAGCCACAGCTGTCTCAAAGCAGCCCTGTCCTCCTGCAGAAATGCAATGTCCATTTACAAGACAAAGGACTGCAGTGGTACACTGGCAGACACAGAGTTCAGAGTAAAATGGGTATGTTCTCCAATGGCAGAAATGGCTCATTGGAGAACCTGTGATAAACAAGGCACAGATCAATACAGAATAATATTGCATTGCTGGTTATAAGAATTTTTTGCTTTCCATTGAAGTTGAAAGCAACAAAAACTAAAAATAAGAGGTTTTTACAGCTAGGTTCTCCAGCAATTTTTGCAGTGCTCTGAAACAGCATGAAAAACTGAGTCAAAGGATTCTGCAAACTACAAACAGTAATAGACACTTAGCATCAACCAAAAGTGTGGGCATGGCAGAAAGTGGAAGGAGAAATAACACATCAGAAAACAGTGTTGGATCTATACTTGATATGGCCAACAGTGGATCTTGCTTCCCTGGTGCCCTCTCCGTGGCAATTGGCTGTGGCCACACAGGTGAAAGAGCAGACCTCGGGAAAGGTAGCAGAAATATTAGTCTCTGAGCAAGAGATACTAATTTAAATTTAATTTGACTGTGTCACAAAACAAGAGTTCCTACTGGACTACTAGTCATACTTGAGAAAACTGATCCAAAGTGACCTTTAAGTGTCTCCAGGTTTTATGCCAGGCCAGATTCTATCTCAAGTTCCATCCAATCTGTCCTTCACTTTAGCGTTCTTATGCATCTGGGAAGCAAAAAAAACCTTGGTAAATGGTTGGTTGGGATAATGGTTGGTAAATGTTCTTTGGGATAAAATACCTTTTCAAAGAAGTCTTCACAGCTGCCAATCAGCAGTGAACAGCATCTGGAGATACACCTCATTCATTCACCACCAGTCTGCAAAACCCACAGTGCCATAAATCACGACCCATGTTTATTATTCCCAGAAGTACAAATGAAGTTTACAGCAAAGTTCAAAAGTTTCAGAGGATAATTCAGATTCAGACTTGCAGGTCAAGAATGAACATCTCAGCAGGACTGCATTCACAAATTGGTAGTTTCAGTGTGCCTGTGTGTGTGATTGTGTAGAATGTAGCTAAGTGGGGCTCCAGAACAGTTAAGACTACTTCACCCTAATCATTGTTGAGAAATACTCCCTGATATTTAGTCAGATAATTTGTCAGGTGAGCTGATGAAAACCTTTTTAGCAAATTGTTTCTTGCTGGAAAACACTAATTTGTTGAAATTAATACCTTTTGTGAAAACACATTGGTTCCAATTACATTATTTCCAGCAGGAAAATTTCACATTCAAGCAAGCATATCTGGTGACGACTGGGCAGAATTCTTCCTCCGAGAATAGCCAGTTGTCTGTGGTGAAGCATTCCCTGGAGGTGTATAACACCAGGGTTTAAGTTCCTGGTTTGTTGCATGGATGTGGAAATGTGCCCACAAAGAACTGCTGTTCACAAACCAAGGCTAGGTTACCTTGTTCATTTAGCTCACTGCGCTGTTGCCTCTTTTCCTGAAGCTTTGAGTCAGAGATGCTGTGACTTGATTCAGGATATTACACTTAACACCCTGGAGTAGTTCCTCAGAACCTTGTCTTTGCTGAGATCAGTTTGTTCCTTCTGCTTCCTTTGCCAGGTCTGATACTCTAAAAGAAAGAGCACTGAGGACATTGAATGAGATTTCATTTTCTCCCAGACATAGGCTAGGTCTGGATCAGATTTAATAAATCAGATAGCATATGACATTGCAATTACATTTCTTCAGCTGGGTTTCATTGTCTTGGGCCTGTCAGAGTACAGTGGTGAGAATCACTGTTCTGGGATTTGGCTTTCTCGCCAAATGTAGCATGTCAAAACAGTAATTCATTTAATATCACACAACACAAGATTAAATCCTTTAATGGAAACATCATGCTTTCCCAACAGAATGGATTCTTAGGAAAATTTTTTTTTTTTTGGGTGAAATCTCACTGTCTATGTGTGCAAGTTGGCAGTGCATTCAGTCCTGACCCTTCAGGATCTCATAAAATGTATTTATTTTGGTTATTATGATTGTAAAGGCAGACAGTTGCTTAGAGCTTTTTGGTCCTGGTGTCAATAAAGTTTTCTAGCTCGTCTCTCCATTGTAGGTATATCCCATTGTGGGTATATCCCATGCCTGATCTAAGACACTTACTCTACAAGAGGATAGAGACAGTGGGTTAGGGTACTATGAAAGATGCTCTAGAGAAAGGAGTCAAAGAAGCAGTCTTCCTAAGGAGGCCTGCTGAAAGTCTTGAATAAAACATGTTTCTTTTGTGAGCTGGACTTGACACATGACTAAAATAATTGGCATAGCCCATGCCTTGGAAGGAAGGAGAATGCCATTAAAATCTAGAACTAGCAACAAGGGGAGGGTGGACAGGCTCAAACAAGGGTGGCTATGGGCAAAGTGGGTAGGTGAACAAGATCTCCTCAATCTCCTGATGAGGTATAGAGAGGGAATGAGGAAAAAACCTCGGAATTCCCTGTTACTCATTACTGGAAACAGTGACTGTTTTTTCCACTCAGTGTATTTTTGCTGGATTTAGGCAGAGGACTGAATGTTATTTAGTGTGATGTACTGAAATAGGTACATGATGAAATGCACACATATTTCTCCATTACCATTTGAATGGATGTTGGGTACTCAAAATGCACAGAAAATATTGGAGATGTTTTCATTGAATTCACATGCTCAGTCAAGCTCATTTAGGCTGCTAGTTGAAGAAGAAAAGGGATAGGCATTGATTAGGGGATTATAAATGTGCCATATTTTTAGAAGTGTAGTGCAATTGATAGTGTCAGTTACTATTTGAAGCATCACTCTCATGTGGAACACTAGCCTTTAATTTTCCTTCCTTGGGCCTCTCACCAGAACTGGTGGCACTATGCACAAGACTGGACCAGTTCTGCCTTTAGCTTTGGCCATTGCCTCTTAAAAGTTAAGGAATGCAGTTGCTCATTTTGTTAATTTAATGTGAGTTTCTGTATAATAGCCTTCTGTCCCCAAAGTGAGTGTGTGTACAGAAGAAGGCTTTAATTAAACTCTGTGTTGTGAAAACATTTTCCTTCATTGTCATGAGAAATAGGGAAAAGAAAGTCAGACCGTAACAGCAGTAGCTTATTCCATGAAAATACTAGCTGATTGACCTGTTCAGTATGTGGTTTCAGAACATCCTGCCTTAGCAGTAAATTCCCATTCATTAGCTTTTTCTGGCAGAAGTTAAACCAGTTTTGTTTCTACAGTGACAGATGGTTGAGGCACTGCTTTTTGCGTGCCTTCAGCTGGCAGGCTTTCTAGATTGGTTTCATCCTTGGTACTACCTTCCCCTGTGGAGCAGTTGTACATGATGAATCTTCACAGTTGCACCGTGGCTGTCTTGAGTGCCTCTACAGAATTGGCTCTGCACTTATACATCATGCTAAATTCAGCAATGTTGGGCAGGGCAAGGGCAATTATGCGTAGAGATTGAAAGAAGGAGCATAATTTTTGTATCAAAAAGTGAGAGACATGGCAGCAAAAGCAAAAATCAGAAATTAAAGACAATTCCCTCACTCATCCAGATAAAACACATAGCATGGTGAGGGGGTTCTTCTTTGCTTTTAGCAGAAAAATAAGGAGAAAGTGGCTAAAATATCTCCCCTTGCAAGACCCCAATATGCATTTTGCTTGGCTAAAGAAAAGGGAATGAAAAGTGCTTCTGGAAAATCACAGTCCTTCTGCATTAGTTTCAGGTAGCAAATAGAAAATTGTCAGTCCAGATTTGAAGGTATGACAGGGCTTGTCCAAGTTATAGGTTAGCAAGTCAGTTATAGGCCAGCAGGTCTGTGCAAATGTGTGTTTTCTCATGTGAACGCTCCTCTGGTGTTATGGTGCTAGCAGCTTGGTGTTTAAACCACACTGATTTGCTTTATGTGTCACCTGATGTCTGTACTTGCAATCCACAGCTGAATGTTATGTACAACACAAAGCACACCGATCAGAGGCTCAGGTCTGTCCAAAATCAAGAAGCCTTTGACTTGTATGTTGATGTAAAAGATGATAAAGACGATACAAACCACTTGACTTTGAATGTGTGCACAAGGTAGGTAATTCAGTTGGAGCATCTCATACGTGTCTTCATATATAGCAACTTAGATTGCTTTAAATAAACAGAATTATCTGTTTGTTTGTATGAATTTACTAATGTCTGGGATATAAATGTATACCTGAAGAAAAGAAAAATTACTTTGCACAAATAATAGTAGCGAAACTAAGAATCAATTTATAAATCAATTGTTGCTGGCCAGGTGATATTTTTTTACTGTTATGCATAAAGATCAAGGTACCCTAAATGTTAGAGGAATGTGGAAGAGTTGGTGTGAAATACAAGAAAAAACAACAGTTTCTTTGGTGCATGTGTTTTTGAGCTATAGGGATGAGTGTGGACACACTTGAAAATTGGATCAGTATCTCTGCATTCCAACTTGAGCAGCAAACTGTGACAAGGGCCCATTACTCTTACCTTTCATGAAAAGAATCCTTTGCTTTTGATACAAAAGTAGATACTTTTTTTTGTAAAGAGGGAAGGAAGTTCTGAAGTGCTGAAAACACCATGAAGTAAAGTAATCATTCTTTTTTTCATCTCTATAATTAACTTCACTCAGAATGATTTTGGCAGGAGTCGAAATCCATATTTACATTATAATAAATTCACATTGCCTTATTGTGCAACTATCTTTGTGGTCTTTCATCCACCAGTAGCAATGAACTTGGTAATAGAATACAATACATTATTCTAGATTTGAAAGAGGTGGAAAGTTTTCCAGCCAGGCTAATTCTGTTCTTTTTGCTGAATAAGGGGGAAGGGGCAGGAGGATATGGGAGAACGTGTGCATCAGGGATGATGTTTCTTGTTCGGTAATCAGCTACTAAAAACTGAGCTGAGCCTACTCAAGTATCATCTCAAGGACCACAGGACAGCCACCTGGTGTTACCTGGATAGAATTTACATCACACAAGAATAGGTGTTTTGGACTGTATATTCCTAGGTCAGCCTAGGTCAGTCAATCAAGAAAGCTTATTTCTTTGACTGCTTTCTGCCTCCATTTTACTTGCTGTGGAAGTGTTGATGCACATATTTAAAAGGTATATTTGAAGGCGTTTGTCTTCTGGCAGTTTCTTCAGTATGCATTTCCTATTGTAGTTAAAGACCACTGCATATTTTGTATGAAACCCCATAGGACATTTTATCTCTCTCTATATCTATGTATTTATGGTTTTTTGTCTCCTGTCTTTTATAATCCACAATAATGTTGTTGAGATGACTGCATTTGTTGTATTTAAGGATTTCATCTGTTTGTGAATACTTCCTCTAGAAACACTGTTTTTTTTTCTTGTGGCATTTTACATATTAGATATGTAACATCTTGTTATCTTGTTACATTCCTTGTAAATGCAAGATTTGCATAATACCACCCGATTCACCATGATTCCTCTTACATGCCTTTCATCCACACCCTCTTTTTGCTATTTCTTTAAACTTTGTACACCGTATGCCTTGAACTATTCTTTATGCTCTGCCTTCCACAAGGAAGCTGTGACTGGAGATGAGCCTCTAGGTGACACCATCATACAAATAATCAGCTATAGAGAATATGATTTCAGTACAGAGCATTGATTTAATTTGGGAAATAGCCAGCAGGCATGAAGCCAGAGCTCTGTTTTTATATGTTTCTAGTATCCAGTTCAGTGACACAGATGGTGGGCAGAGACACTAGAATACATGAGAGCTCTTCAAACAGAGGGGGCTTGTTCTCTTTTAAACTCTTCTATGAAGTGTCAACAGCATTCTAAAGTCTAGCATGTCTAGCAAACTCCTGACATGTCAAGGGTTTACATGCTGGGTTTGGGGTAAGTATTTTTTGGGCAATCTGACACTCTACTAAGACCTTTTGCTTAAAATACAGAGAAGAAGGGCTCCATCACTCTGGGGATCCTCTAGGGTAGTGATGCTTTAATTGCAAAGTGTTCAAAGAGGGGGAAATCTCATGACATTGAAAAGCAGCCTCAAGAGATTACTTGGAATATTTAGTTAGTTCCAACATCAATTCCATCAACTCTTATTATGGGAAGTGGACTGGTACTTTGAGTAAGTCTGTTTAAATTGCTTAGGCTACAGCTTCATCTCTGGTTGCTGAGCTTCATAGACTGTTCATCTTCCTCTTCTTTTCCCTATTGATTGTATATAATATATGCCTTATCTATATTCCCAAATTAAAGTTGGCCTACTTATGATCTTTATAAATGATCTGGCTTTCTAGCAGAGAAACCAATACTAAAAGGCTGTTGAAATCTTAGTGTGTGGGTGTGTATAGTCTAGCTGTGGGTATGAATCTAGCCATGGATATTCATAGGTACTGAAGGCTTCAACTTCACCACTTTTTCTTTTCTTTAATCTGGAGAATATCCACCTTCTCTCAGCCAGCTTGACAGGGATTTGCTATGGTCTTCTTAACTGGTATTATTTATGACACTGGAGCAAATGAGGTCTCATTCAAATTGAAGTGGTTCTTGGTTAGAGGAGCTAACGCACTCTCTGGGAGGCAAATACCCAGGATTTCTAGTTTTTTCTAAGTCTTATTGCCTGCATACCTTTTCCAGACATGGGAAACTGATCACTGATGGTTCAATTTGCACTCTCATTTCTGCTTTCTGCCTACATTAGCTTGGTTTTCTTTCTCTTCTTTGTATCATCTGTGAGAGGGTCTTACCCTGATCTCATATTGCTCATGAACTGAAACATAAAGTTCAACTGAAAATATTATCTGTTTTCTTCAGGTACAGGTTTCAAGTCTGTCTTTGTCTTACTGGTCATTCTTGCAGGATGATTTTTTTCCCTTTTTTTAAGAGACCATAGAGTTGTAGAGATGGTACCACAACCCACCTCCAAGGCTGCCTCTCTTCCTTTTTTTGAGAGCCAGATCCTCATAAATTCTAGGGATATATCTAATTCACTCCTTGACAGTACCAAGATAGTTTGGTTCCCTGTTGGTGTTTTAGTAGCACCCCAGGTTGGCTAGACAGCTTGGATATTTGGATATTTCACTCTCCTCTTATTGGTAATTATGCAGAAATAATTACATCCAGTTCCAATTCAATTATTTGTTTTCAATAGCAGCTACTTTGGCACAACACATCATCGAACAGATGGTTTCATTTGTTTCTAATCTTGTGAGCCAACTGAAGTCAGCAGTTGTGCTGTATTTCTTTCAAAGTTGTATCTGCCTTGAATCAGCCAGGCTTAACAGCATTGCTTTGAAAGCAACTCTTCCCTTTTGGTTTTTTTTTAGCTACCCAGCTCTACAAAGACATAGTTTTAATTACTTTCAATACTGCCAGGCTTTTGAAATGAGCATTGGAGACACTTTAATTTAGTGGGACAATAATCATTTACCTTCCATGCTAAGGCCGGGGAAACTCTTGTGCTACCTGCTTTCTTTAAAGCAGAAGAATCTTTTGCAGGTCATTTAGGTGACACTTGTAGCACAGAGCACCATAAATATGTTTTGATACATCTGTTATGCACCATAGTGTGCAAGGCAGACTTTTACTCCAACATCTGGTTTTCACATTGGAAGAAGATAGAATAGTAAGCATTATTTAGAAAAAAAAAAGGGACTCAATAAATCTTCTTCCAAATGTGGATTGATAACATGGCTATGCATTCTAAAACTGAAACTTTGTGAAATAATTGGACTTTGTTAATGGTACCTTCAGTCTTTGGGAAGGAAATATGAAAAGCTCTGGGAGACTTCTTTGTTGTATACACATGTATCTTGGCCTCCAAAATGAATAAAAGCAAAACAATGCATCCATAAGAGGAAATACATTTATTTCAGTACAGAAATTCCTACAGCAGTTTATTTGTTGCTTCTTTTGAAACATGTTTTAATTGCAATAGTTTCTGCATGTTTGTAATATCAGCCTGTAGTAATAGATGCTGATTGAAAGTTCCTCATGGTGTCAGTGTAGTCTCTCACATGATTTATGTATTGCAGTTTTCTCAGTGCTAAACCAGCTTTTGCATATGTGGCTAAAATTAGCTGGAAAAATAATTGAGAAATTAATTATTAGCTCTTTATCATTAGACATTTTCTTGTCAGTATTTTGTTCCATTTGTTTCCTAAGTATTCTTGAGCATTATTACTTCATTAGTTGGGACTTAAAGATCAAATGCTTTCTTTGGAGAGTGGGTCACTGTATTTCTACTAAAAGTTTCTTTGTCTCTGTGTTTTGAAAAGGTACTTTGGTTCTGGCTCAGCTCCCAGCAGTGGTATGGTCCTCATGGAGGTTGGCTTACTCAGTGGTTTCTCTGTGTCACCAGATTTTGTTCCATTAGACAATACAGTTAAGAAGACTGAAAGAGACAATGGAAAAGTCAACCTATACTTTGACTCTGTAAGTTGGAAATAACAAAGAAATGTGTTTGTGGTGATTTAAATCTCGACTCTGACATTGTTAGGCTTAAATTTGGAAAGACATTGTGATTGTGTTCTTTGGGGAAATCAACATCTGCTATTTACATGGAATTAATAGTTCTTCTGGTTTTGAGGGAGACTGATTGGATAGGTGCAACTCAATTAGGCCTCTTAAAAATCACACATACAAAGGCAGATGTTTCATGAAGTCTGTAATTTGACCAAAATGTCTGCAAATGAGATAATCATCTTTATATGCATCCTGACTTTTAAGACTTTAGGAATGGACTACCACTGAGCTACAAGTCCTTAGGCTCCTCCATGAAGCCACCATCCCCAGGGTTCTCAGGATGTTTCTCTTCTGTTTTGCTAGCTAAATGAAACACAGGTTTGTGTGGATATTCCAGCTGTGAGAGACTTCAAGGTGGCAAATATCCAAGATGCTTCAGTGACTGTACTGGATTACTATGAACCTAGTAAGTGTCAGTCATTTCAAATGGTACTTAATTATTCAGAAGTTTAAAAGAAAGTTTCTTCTTGTAGGAATAGGAGAAATTTTAGTGAAGAAAAAGCTGCATTGAACTGTGATCTTTTTGGACATTTACACACCCAGTTTGCTAACCAGTAGTGTTTTCACATATCTGTTGTCCTAATGGGTTGATTCCTCAACTGTTGCAAATTGTCTGGCCCAAAACTATCAGAATGAAGCTTCACTATGATTCACTTACCAAGTTAATAATTACCTCTCCAGTAGCTTTGCCATTTCTTTCTTATCTAAACTAAGAGTCCTTCATGGGAGAAAATGCCAATGTTTTCACTTCTGTTGTTACCTAAAAGAGGTGCACATTGAAAAAGGAGTTTCAAAGGGCTTTTTTGGTGGGAGGGGGCTTTAGGTTGGTTTGTTGTTTGTTTGTGTTTTTTGAGGGCTTTTTGTTTGTTCTTTTTGTTTGTTGTTGTGTGTATTATATGTATTATGTAGTATGTGTTGTGTAGATGTTTTAGAGATAGGCAACAATGTACAAATTTTTTTTTGCAAAATTAAAAGCAAGAAAAAATTACAGGCTGCTGGAGAAGATACTAGGTTTTCATTACATGAACCACTTGGTAATTATGAAGGATCTGGGCTTGGTTTGAGATAAGGCATAAAAAAGTTGTATAGGCAATTTTTTCCTGCCTTTTTAGCTCAATACAAAAGACAACCAAATATGATATGTGCAAATTCAGCTAGATAAAGATCACATTTATTCTGTATAGGCTGAAATAATTGTTCATTCACAGAATTTTAAAGTAAAATAGGAAATTAATGGTTATAAGTACATTAATTAGAGCATGTTTAAGGGGTGGAGGCTTAAAAAATTACAGCAAGTTTTTATTTGAGAGAAACACATAGGGCCTAGAATGTGTGGCTGAAATGAATTTCCAGTTCTTGGGAGAAGAGCTCAGGTTCTAATCTTTCATAAAAATGCTGCTAGTTAAGCTAATAAATATGTTTGCTGTAAAGTTACAGGTAAATGCATGTGTAAATATTTTTATTATATTTAAATAAATTTAGTTCATAAATTCTCAGTTAGAAAACTAATATTAAGGACCAAAATTTACATGATGTAATCAGTGCTGTAATTCCTTTAATTTCAAGATAATGGTTTGCGGAAATGTTATTTTACAGGACACCAATCCTATAAATATATAGCACAATATATTATTGATCAACAGATATATATATATGCCATGATTGAGCTCTTCTGGGAGAATTCCTTTCTGTCTAGGACAGGAATGTGATTTTATTTTAATTTATTATTTTCCATCACTGTTGTAGTTGGTGACCCAAGCTGCAGGGGTATATTTTATGTGATGATGACAGATTCATGTCATATTCAGAGCTAGGAAATGCTCTGGCATTTACTGATAAATGTGATTTTGTTGTGGCAGATAGTACAATTAACATTTGTGTAAGAGCTGGCTTGGATGCCAGTACAGCAGTATTCTCTTACCTGAAATTTTATAACTAGCTGGATGTTACTGTTGGGTAAACATTTTGGCCCATAAAATTACATGTTTTTAAAATACCCTGAGGCATGTAATGAAAATGAATCTAATTTCAGTTAAAAAATGCTCCTACTAAAAAAAAAAAAAAAAAGTTGTAAGTTCTCTAGTTGGAAGGAAAAAAAAAAGAAAAAAACCCACTATGAGGAAGAAAGTTTGCAAAAGCTTGTTCTGTGAGCAGTTACCACATATTGATGTTTCTGAAATAAATATGATTTTTCAGACTTCTAGTCTGGCTCTGTAGCAACCCTTTAGGGAACGGGAGAGTAAAATACAGGAGCAGGACCTAGGTTAGGTGAGCAGTCCCAGATTCAGGAAGCTGGAGCTCCCACACATGATAGTGAGAGAAAGAGTCAGTTAGGAGAGACCTGGCTTTTAACTGTTATAGCCAGCATCCTGCCAGGTAAAGCATCTGAGTTCCTTTGTTGTGTAGGTAGGGGCAAAATTCCCCTCAAAATGTTTGTGCAAGGTTTGTGAACAGGTTGTGTCTTACAGTTGAGATTGAGTCTATGAAAGTGTGCCTTTTACCAGGTGTTGGCCTGAATATATTGAGATGTTATGGGTGAAGAAAAATGAGCAATGGCTGTGCTTAAATGTCTGGGAAGTGTTTTGCAGTGTATGATGAGCTCTGTGTCAGAGTTTAGTGCATCCTTTAAAAATGATTTCTTTTTGAAGCTGGCTTCTTGGTTAATTTTTCAGAAGTTTATTAACTGATGTTAACTGACCTTTCTGAACAGGAAGAAGAGCAGTGAGAAGCTATAATTCAGAAGTAATGCAAAGTGTAACCTCTTGTGACTTCTGTGAAAGTGATTGCCACCTTTGCCACCGAGATGGTTCTGCAGCCTTGCTTCAGCACTCTTCATTGGCCTCCTTGTTCTGTATACTCTTTGTCCTTCATGTAAATTTGCAGTGCAGTTGGGTGCTGTAAAAGCAAACAGATTATGTTTCACATCTAAGGTTTCCATAAATTATCCAAAGAAAATTTTATGTTCAGATACCAGCCCGTCTTTAGTGATTACCGTGACCAAACTCCTGTTGTGTTCAGGGAGAGCTGGGCTGGCCCATATGGTAAATTTCTGGCTGTGCCAGAAAACTTCTACAAGTGTCTGCTGGAAAAGCTTTCCAAATGTTAGTTTCATACTGAACTTATTTTCTGAAGAAGCACAGAGTTACTGAGAAAGCAGTGTGATAAAAAGTAAGCTTAGCTCCACATTCCCACTTTGTTTTTACCCCAGCTTCCAACTGTGCTTGTTTTTTAGGGATGTTAGTTTACCATGCTTTTCCAAAACACTATCTGCTTCTCCATTAGCATGTTGATAAGCAATGATATGAGCTTGGTATCAGAGCTCACTTCTGTTCTGTTCTGAAGATGTGACGCTCAACATTAATACTGAATTTCTCTGTGTGCTCTCACGGGGAATAATATGAAAAAAAAAAAAAAAGAAGGATCTGGCTTTGGAGCAGATATAAAGAGCCAAAAAGTACTGCATTTACAAACTGCTGAATGCTCCAGAAAGTTGTCAGTCTTCTTTTTTTTTTTTTATTTGAATCATTACAGAACAGGTAGGTGGATTTTTTTTGTCAATTCATAAGCTAATAATGCTTGAAAATAACGCCTCAGGATGTTCTCATGCATTTTACTCTGAAAGGCTTTTTACTGTAAACGTGTCAAAGATAAAGTCTGTTTATCAGACTTCATTTTTACAGGGTTATTCAGAAACAAATGCAATTCTCTTTCCATGTGAGAATGCTGGTTTCAGCTGGCATATATTTATGGCCACATGAAGGAAGTTTGCTTTGGACCTGTTCTGGTTTTTTGATGTCTCCTAGAAGTATCACTCTGGGGCATAGTTTTTGTCTTGCGCTTTCAGCATCACCTTGTCAACAGTTCAGGTGGCACACCCCAACAGTTGTTTACTGCTCTCATTGCCATGTGAGTTGGTGGCCCTGGATGCCATCTGTGCTCCTGCTGCTGCTGCTGGGAGAGCTTTTAGGAGGCACGGGCTGCGTATGCGCTCAGTTCAGCCAAACAACTCACACGCATTCTTTACTTTAACCACGTCCATGTATGCTCAAGTGCTCTGCTGAAGTGGGATGGAGGAGAGGCATGGTGAAAAGTAGTGGCCACTTTTACACCCAAACCTGCTCTTTGCACATGGGAGAATTACAGATCTCTGTGAGTGTGGAAATGTGTGAGCTTGGGAGCTTGTTGCTCCTGAGGGGGTGTATGAATGCCTTCCTTGTCTGGCAGCCAATCTGTCCTTCTTGAACACTACCTGTAATATCTAATGGGTATTGCTTTTTGATAAGGCAGCCAGGCTGTTACACTCATAGTTACTGAAATGAAGTTAATAGCTGTCATGCTGACTAAGAGAGGTGGAAGTTTTAATTTCTATTGATTCCCTTTCTTTCATACCTTTTTTAGACGGAGTGTGTTTTTGTGCACATGGAATAATATGGCAGTCTCTTTCCTTGAGCAATTTCTCATTTTTATTCCATTTTTTCTATTGCTTAAAATGTATATTTTTGTATTTATGCTCATCTATAATGTTGTTCACAAAGGAAATTTTGCGTATTAGCATGGGAAGAGGCCTGAACTTCCTGGACTGGGGGTGCCTTCTGTTACTAATGTATAGGTTTTAACTGCAAAACTAGTTTAGATGGGGTTAATTGCTTTACTTCACCTGGTTTTGGAATTTACAACGTTTTTCACGAATTTGGGGTTCTGTCCTATTTCTTAGGCAGTGCTTAGTCCTGGTTCTTCATGGTCATTCATGCTTTTCACTTGTCCTTGGTGTGTTTTGGATCTAGGCTTTTGAGTAGTTAATTAGTGCCTGAGCAGAGTGTGTGTGCTGCTCTGACCCACATGAAGTAATGTATTTATTGAAGCCAAACACAATGTTTAGTCAGTAGGATGCAGGATCTCACCCCCTGTAACCCATTCACTTGGTTACATGGGTCCAAAGCTGAGAGAAATGAAGATACAGAATTAGACACATTTCTCCATCTCAAATCCTTTATTCATTTATGGGAGCCTAAATCCAACTGTGCCAAGTTTGTAAGATCTGGAAAAAAATTCTCATCTAAACTGGGGTGTGTTTTGTTTTATTTGTGACCTATGAAAGTTGGTCTTCTCTTGCCTTTGAGAATAGCAGACTTGACGTGCCATTGGTCTCCCTTTAATATAATTTCAAAAACCTAAAGCTCACATACTTCCAGGTTTTACTTTATGCAGGGCTTTTAATAGGAACATTGGTACCTGATTTAAGATAGGATAAAGGGGCTTATTTTCTAGACAAGATGTTCTGGAGATAAATTTCTCTTTTGCAGTAGATAGAAGGGATAAATTAGTTCTGTTTTACATGCAGTCCAATCTTCCTGAAAATACTCCAAGAAAAACAGATTTAAGCTGCTTAGTTGAGTTTTGGACAGTGCAGCTTTTACTAGTATTCCCTTACATTTGTTTTTGAGACAAACAACACATGTTTTTAAATGACTTTTGGCTGCCTTGCACACTATATTAAGAATCATCAGTCATAATGTACCATGTCAGGGAAATTGCTGGAGTCAGTGAATAAACATCCTCTTTTATTTTACTTTATTCTATACAGAAGGCATTTTATTTCAGGCATCCAAATCTGCATCTGTATCAAGCTATTTTAAAGAAATATTGTATGACTTTAAACAAATGTTTACACCGGGTGGCCTTTAACATTCCTGCATCAGTGCCTTCAGTCGCTTTGCAGTGGCTGGTGCTTTGAATGAGTTGCAGAGGATAAAATTTGTACTGTGGGGGCAGTGAATGGAATATTATTTGGCATTGTGACTTTTGGTTTTTTTTTTTTTTTTGCTTTCCTCATTGTTGTGTGGGAACCTTTACACAAATGCTCAGCATATATATTATCCCCATTGCTCTATAACACCCATTTTGGATGTTGGTGGGGGCGTGCTCCCACTGAAGTTAATAGGAAATCTTGTAGCAAAAAGTCTTTTGAAGTTCTTTAGCAATAAGGTCTACAAGGAGTTTTAAGGAGTGATGCTAAAAACTACCATGAAAAGGTATTTTGTGATGGAGTCTTCATGTTGTATTCATGTTTTTCTGACATTTCTGCTGTTAATTGAAATCTGAGTGTATGCTGGTATTTCCCATGCCCTTTTTAGCCACAGGATGTCAATGGACATGGTCTGTCTAGGACCCTTAATATGCTATTGAATCAGTAAGAGATCTTTATTTAGGATTGAGTCTAAAACAAAACCATAATGTATTTTAAAGATGTTCCCCCTGAATTCTGCCTCTGTTGTCATCCATGATCTTAGCTGAGGGTTTCTCTACAGGTTTCAATATGGGTGTCATTTAGAGATCTTCTATACTAAATGCTGTCACACAGAACAGGGAATGAGTGCTGCTTAACAGGCTTCAAGCACCTCGGGGTCTGCAAGCTGGGCCAGTTTGGTTCCCAGCATGGCACCACCATAGACTTGTTTATATTGGAAAAGACCTTTAAAATCATTGGGTCCAGCCATTAAGCCAGCTTTGCCAAGTCCACCACTAAATTGTGTCTCCAAGTGCTACAGCTACACTCTTTCTAAATACCCCCAGGGATGGTGATACCACTTCTTCCATTGGCAGCTTGTTCTGATGCTTAACAGTGTAGAATTTTTCCTAATATCCAATCCAGACCTCCCCTGGCACAAATTGTGTCAAACAGGAGCAGTGCAGGTATTCCCAGTTAGCTTCCATACCACATGCTCCTCCTGTTCAGTTCACAAGCAGGAGCTTGTGGCTTGTGCACATCAGTGGCCCAGGATAAAAGGGGGAGGTGGCCAGACAGGTGCAGGAGAAACATGAGAGGCAGATCCAGTGTTCACAGAATCATAGAATGTGAAGGAGTTGGACAGGATGATCTTGTTCCAGCTCTCTGCAATGTGCAGGGACACCTCTCACTAGACTGGGTTTCTCAAGGCCTTACCCAGCCTGGGTTTGAGCGCTGCCAAGGTTGGGGCATCCATAACCCTCCTGGGCAGCCTGTTCCAGTGTCTTTACTGCTACAGTAAAAAACTCCCTAATACCTAACCCAAGGTTCCCTTCTTTCAGTTGGAGCTCATTGCTCCTTGTCCTGTCACTACAGTTCCTCAGGGTCCCTCTCTGGCTTCCCTGCAGGGCCCCTCCAGACACTGGGAGGTTGCTGTGAGATCCCCACACAACCTTCTCTCTCCAGGTGAACAGTCCCAACTTTCCCAGCCTGTCTTCATGGGGGAATCCACCCTGGCAAAGTGCTCCAGTCCTCTTATCAGCTTCATGGCCTTCCTCTGAACTTGCTCCAACACTTCCATGTCCTTCTTATATTACAGGCCTCCTTTTTGCCTTGAAAGTCACTGTTGACAGTCAAACCTAAAATAAAATAATCGTTTTTATTCAGTTATCAAAATATTATCCTAGCAGTATTTCTCTGAATGTGTTCAAGTTGGTATGAATACTGACAACATTTGATTTTGGCTGAATCCTGCAGAAAGCAGATGCATATACATAGTTGTTATAGGCTGCAGTGTTCTGCAGTGTGCAAGGTATGTGCATAAACACAAGATTTTCACAGTGCCCAAACCAACAATGCTGTGTAGTGTTCTATTTTTAGGAAAAAATATACTAGAAAGCAACGACTGCCTGATGGCATAATTTTTCTGTCTGAAACGTTAAGAAAGAGGATTCAATTTTAATTCTAATGACTAATATTATTTTTGTTATAACATTTCTTCTTCTACCATAAGTTCTTATGCAGTGAACCATGTATATATGATCTGAAGATTTTGAAATTAGATGCTTAATTTATCTATAAAATATAACAGCAGTTGTTTCCTTTTCCCCATATCAAAATATTTCACTTCCATATTGTTTCTTATTAATTTTAATGTATTTCTGTGTGCCAAATGGAAATGCCATTGTTCTATTTCTATTCTATGCAATGCAATAAAGGCTGATAGTGTGCTGTATTAGATTAATCTAATGATTTTTTTCCTATAGATAGCTTGTTTTCAGATAGGTATGAGCATTAATGCCTTATGTACTGCATTTGAGTCACCAGTACTCCAGTTTAAGGTTTATCTTTAAATTCAAATAATTTGTTGTATTTATTAGTAGCTACCCAAAAACTTTGTCAGCATTGCCTTTATCTTATAATGTTATAATATGAACTGGGTTTTTTAATTGTGATTTTTAGTTTTCTTAGGCTGTATGGGATACTAAATACAAAGAAGAAAATAAAAATATGCTCGCTCAGTGGAAGTATATAAGCAGGTTTAATGTCCTCCTGACTTGCACATCTTTTCTTTTTTCATATCAGGCTTTAAAGAATTTGAAATAAAATTCTTGACTGCCTTGAGTCAGATACCCAATTTGATCTAAGTTAGGATCATCATTCACATTTCCACTTCTGATCAAATCAGAAATCTTAGAAAAAGAATGCTTTTATGAGCTGTTTTGAGCAAACAGAGGTGAACTAACATGCCAAGTATGCAAATAGCTTCTCTCTTTTCAAGTAATAAAGCAAATGTTAAGGAACTAGACTGTTTCAAAGGACTTTGGAAGATTGTAATTTGTTTATTTTTCTTCAAATAAAGTTTGCAATAGCTATTTTTAAATGCTATTAAAGATAACTTTTAATAATATATGTCTAATGTTTACTTGTTTAACAGTACAGCTACTTGTAGTAGATCACAGTTTCTGTACACTGCTCACCACTACCCATCCTCAGCACTTTTTAGTGGTTTCCTCATCTGTATTTTAAAGCTCAGAATTTAATAATATAAATAAAATTTTTAAAAAGTATTACAACAGTGGCTTCCCTGGTTAGGCTGTAAATAGTCACCTCAATTTAAAAGTCTACTATTTTGTTCAACATGAAGTTATTGCAAAGTTTGGTGGTATCTGTAAAAGAGGTAGCATAAATAGTGTTATGTGATGAGCTCAGTTCAGGTAAGCCCCTTGTGGTAATGGAGAACATGAGGAGCTGTACTGTTGTGTGAAAAGGAAAAAATCATCCAGATACAGAGCTAATTGCTGAAGTGGAAGTAAAAGAGTGCCAAGAAATTTTTATGCCAAAATATTTTATACAAACGTAATTGAATTGATGTGCAGAATTTTTTTTTTCAGGTGACCTGCTATTTTAACTGCCATTTTTCATGGTTTAGAAGTTTGGTCTCCATGACACTGTCTTTTCCTAATTTTCCTCGTAATTCTCTTGCTGTTCCTGCTGCCTGTCCTTGAAAGAGCTTCCTGGCCCATTTCAGCTCTGAGGTCAGGATCTGCCCAGCCTCACTTAACTCTTCTGCCCTGACCACCTCTCCTGTAAGTTCAGTGGCCATTTCTCTGCTGATGTGTCACAGATCTACCCTTTCCTTCAGAGCCTGTCAAGACTAAAATCTTCTCTGTTCTCATGGAGAAGTAGCTATCAGCTCAAACCCAGAATGAGTAAAAACCACTTTGACTTGTCAGCACAGATTTATGAAGCTGAAATAATCTTTAACCAACCTAATAGCTCTCTGTGGTAAGAGAGTTGGCTGTGTGCATGAGGATGAACAGTGGATAGACTTTATTAAGGCTTTCTCTCATATTTTTTTTCTATTTCAATACTGATAATAGACCGAAATAAAGCAAATTCGGAACATGAGATATTCTGATGATAGACCAGTCTCTAGAAAAGTGGTTTTGGAGCAAGCTAAATGTAGAATGGTAAAATGTAGAAGCAACCAGAGCTTAAGTGTAAATATTTGTGCAGACATATATACCATCCCTTCCCACACAAGAAGTGTTGGGCAGATGCATGTGTAAGTAGTGCATGAGTGGTGATTCACCTTTCTCCTGCCCCACGGACACCTTTAAAGGAGCTGTGAGCCCCTGCTGAGGATGTGCTTGTTGGTGGTGCTCACGCTGAGGCTGCAGTACCCCGCTCCTTGTGCTGTGCTAGCACATGCCTGCCCAGCCCTGGCTGGGTGATCATGTCTTGGAACCAGCCACGATGCTAGGCGCAGCTGCTTAGGTAAGTGAGGATTTTAGTATGTCTGAAGCAAAGAAGGAGAAATCATATCCTTAATAAAGAGGAATAAAATGACATAAGAAAGAGCCTCTTGATCTGATTCTCAACAGCTGCCTACCAGGGAGACTGTATGGATTTTCCTGGGGATTCTTCTGGCTCACACTGATGGAAAGGGAGGACTGAGCTGATGGATACTTTAGGTAAGTGGATAGACATTTTGTTATTTTTTTTTTTAGACAGGAATGCTCACTTAAAATGCTGGATCAAGTGGCAAAGATAGCAATATAAACACATATGGAAATAATGTACTAGGAAAGCTCTGTGGTTTCATATGCAGAAAAAAGATAGAAGCCAACTCTAGCTCAGTGGGCAGCTAATTAAGCCAGAGGTCTCTCTGTACATTGTATTCTAAGTTCAGTACGAGAGCATGTATCAGCAAGACGCCATGTGATTTTTCCCTTATAGTTCACACTTTGATTTCAGGAATGAACTGTGCATCATCCCCATAGTGATTATTTAAAAATGGGGGGCTGGATGTTAGATGAGTGTCAGTATGATAAATGTGTCTTGTTTGTGTGGATGATCATTGCCCTTGATCAGTTGTTCGCATGTAGTTTAGGTCTGTCATTTTTCTGTTCCTGATTTTAATTGAATCTTAGAATAATAAAAACACAAATGCTTTTACTGTTCAACAACATGAATTTTTATTGAGACAGTTTAAGGAGTAATTTTGCCATTGCTACATGTTCTGCTTGCTCCACTTAAGATTGAATGCTACAGCTTTCATGGTTCCTTTCTCAGCTCCATCCACCATTTTTCCAGTACACAGAGACCAACCGCAGCCTAAAAGGCTTTTATTACAGGATACAGGAGAAGCAAAAAAAGGTGTGAATTCTTTGTGAGGAAGCACAGCGTGTGGTCTCAAAGTGGTACCTCTCACCAAAGGAGTATGAGACTCCACATTATACAGAAAACAAAGCCTGGTGTGATCAACACAGCTCTGCCTCGGCTCTTCTCTGGTTTCATTCTTTTTCCATTCATTCACAATGAATTTATTCTCCTGCTTTTGCAAGAAGTAGAGCTGGGATAATGCTGCATAAGGTCATACACAGGAACACTCTCTAAAGCAATCCTAAACTTCAAGTCCCTCTAGATTAGCACATTTCACCTGGCAACCGGTGGGGCACATCTGGTTTGCAGGAGGTTTGAGCATAGCCATTCTCCTTGGAGGTGATTGAAAACAAGTTATGTGAACTGCAGGCAGAGCTGAGCAGCGGCAGGCAGGAGGTGACTGCAGAGAGGGGCAGAACAAAGGCGGCTGCCTGGAGCAGGAACTGCCTGGCAGAGAGCGTTTGTTTGCGCAGTCTCACCCCAGTGCCCAGGCACGAGAGTGGCTGTCTCCCACCTGGGGAGGCAGCCAGCCTCTGTGCCTGGTCTCTGGCCAAAACATACCTTTGGCAATGGGATGTGAGTCTGTCTGAGACATGAGAAAGCTGGCTGTGGGGAAGAAGGAAAGCAAGAGTGGGAGAAGGAACAGAACTTTAGTGTGGTTAATGTTGGACTGTTAGTGCTAGATCAATATATAGATCAGTATTCTGTGCTAGGGGGAGCAAAACTGACTCTCCATGCTGACATCTTGTTTCACAGGTCACAAAACATTCCATGTGTATTCAAGTTGAATTTTCTTGGCCTGAGCACAAACCTCTTGCTCCATGTCCCGTGCAGTGTGGATGGCTCTGCGAGGGATGCTCAGGAGCAGAACATGCTGCTGTAAACAGCCAGTGAGAGTCACAAATGACAGGCTGAGGTACAAAAAAACAAACAGCAGAGTGTGATGTATAAACAACAGTACACTTGGGAGACATATGGTGCCCTTCTAAGCTACTGGCCATGCTTTGTTGAAGTCTGTGACAGGAAACCAGTGCTCTGACTGTGGGGATCCTGTGGGCAGAGATCAAAAATTGTCTAGGAAGCTCAGCCACCATGGGAAGATTGAATGAATTAGAGTCCCTTGAAGCTCTGGGAGGCAGGGGTGTGGTTAAGATATTTCTCTCTCAGCTATGTCTAGCTATTTCAAAAGCCCTTGAACATTCAGGAGGGAAATTGTTACACTGTGACCATAAGAGGTAAGATTAGAACCAGGTGAATAAATTACAGAAAGAAAGTTTCAGTTTAAACAGCAGGGAGAACCTTTTAAACAGGAGAAACAAGCTGTTGAGCAGGCCGCTGCTGGAGACAGCTTCATTCTTTCTTCAGAAAGAAGAGCAAGTTAGCAAAACACCTTCTAATAATGACCCAGGTCTGTGTGAGACTGTCTAGGTGGTGGAGATGGAATAAATAATCTCTTGATTGCCTTCCCTTATGAGCTGATGTCTGCAAGCTCTGCTGCTATCACACAGAACTGGACAGTTTTTACAAGAGACCTGCTGAAATGCATGAAGTGTAACTTTCTGCTGATGCTAAGGAAAGTGCTGAAAAACTGCTTTGAACATACTGGAGTTGTCATGGAGTTACATGGTGATTATGAAAATCTAGGCCATAATTCCCTGCAAAAGTCATTGCTAATTCTTAAGAGCAAGGTAGGACTGCCTGGACATTTGATTTATAATAGGGTTCACAGTATGTACAGAATGAAAGTCATTCTTGAAAAGGCTTCATTAGAATGTAGAAGATCAAGTGTCCTATAAGAAGAGTTATCAGATACAGTGATCTGAATTTTTGAGCCTTTCAGGTGTTGTCTAGAAACAAGTAATTGTGACCCTGCAACCTAGCTACAGATTGGAGCCTGCAGCAACAGAGCAGCTTTTCTCTCAGGCCGTTCCTTAGGTCAGGCCAAATCATATCTTAGGTTTTGTAGATTTCAACACCCAGCTCCTCATCATTATAAAGAGATTTAAATGTTGTGTTTGTGACTGTGGTGGTTACAGCTGTGATGTTAGATTACAGCTTGCAGATTCAATGTACAGACTGAGCAAACTACCTGAGGAGTGTTTTCATTAGTGGCTATGATTTTGTGCCAAGATTTGTCCTCCGTATCATATTTCTGCTGAAATCTCTTACTTCTTCACTGTTTTCCTTCCCAAAGATAAAATCTAAATGCTGGAGGTAACAAAACCAGAAAAATTCTATCAGATTAAGTGTGTGCTGAAGGCAGGCTGGTTAGGCAGGTCTGCACCTAGTGCCTTTGAAATACATCTACAGGTGAGGCTGGCATGGTCCCAGTCCTTCCTATTATTATATTTCTTGCTGTTCTTAGAGTTTTACTGCATTTCAAGCACAGTGACTGGCTGTGCAAGGACCTTGGGAGTCCAGGACTGTAGAAGAGCCCAAGAGTCAGGGCCCTTCTAGGGTGTCTCAGCCATAGGAGTTCTCATGAACTTTCTTAGTGATTGTCTATGCTTTTGCTATTCCCTGGCACCAAGGTGCCGTGGAAAAAAAAGTCTTCTTATTTAAGCAACCAAATATCTGTCACATATCCACCAAATATCCTATATATATAGAGAGATATCTCCTATATATACATAGGATATCTATCTATCTATCTATCTATCTATCTATCTATCTATCTATCTATCTCTCTCTCTCTCTCTCTCTCTCTCTCTCTCTATATATATATATATATAGATAGATGGATAGATAAAGAGATATCCCATATATATATATATGTTGCTATAGCAACCAAATATCATTCACTGCTGTGCTGGGAAGTGCAGTGCAGTGGGTGGTTGCTCTCTGTTGACCAACAAACTGTTGCTCCAGCAAAGACTGTTGAGGATTGAACCTTGAAGGAGTCAACCATGTAACAGGCATGAGCCTCAGTAGGCTTTGGATGCTGGATGTGGCTGTTGGCAACAACAGCTGACAACTTGACAAACCTGATGATTCAAAACAGAAACAACCTTGGGAGGCAATAGAGAGGGTGATGTAATGGGTTATACAACAAATAAGGAATTTCTTTCTCCCTGGTGAGAATTCTCACTACCTCCATGAGGGCAGCTTGGGAAGAGAACAAGCGAGGACAGAGAGATGTCCTGACATCATTAAACTTCTAAGCTCTTGAAAAAGTTCTTCAGAACTACTCTGTGTCTTTTCAAGTATACCATTAACATTTACATAGGGAAGTGTGTTCTGGTTCTTAAACAATGCTGCTTGCTAGAGCTGCTAGCAACCATTCAAAGGACTCAAGAGAATTAGAGTACAGCCAGTAGAACACATTTATCAAGGAGAAATCAACCAAGCCCAACTTGCAGGATTATGTGGAGGCAGCTATAAGTACAGGGAGAGATTTTTCACCTCTGCAACTTAAAAATTTTGCATATCCACATATGAATAGAAGCACAGAAGTTTATTTTCTGTTCTACAGCTTGCAGCTGCATACATAAACACCTTGCATTTGAAATCCTCCCAAAGATGTGAAATGCCCAATGGTGTAGGTCTGATATCCTGGCAGTTCAACTCAACATCTCCAAATGAGTGCTGATGAGGTAGGCACACTCATTTGATACTTTCTATATTTCTGTTCTTCTGGGGTGCTGGTCCTATGAAAAATGATGCCATGATGCTGGATCACAGCAAATACCAGAATTGCTGCCCTTGAGTAACTTTAGCTTTACAGTCTGACAAAACAGTTGATTGCATCAATTTTAAAAGTCAGCTCCTGTGTTATTAATGTTTTAAAAAATTATAAGTTCTTGGTGAAGGCAGTAATCATTAGCACAAATGGGTGCACGCCTTGCAGCACGTAGAGCACTGAGTCAGGCATGGAATTTTCTTTGGAGGCCACCAAGGAGTCTCAGCTGAGGCACCTTTTCAAAGTCCTGATGTAATGCTCGTCTGCCAGCTGTACATATTTTGATTTTTTAGGCTGCCTTCAAGTACTTATGTTGAATATTTCAGAATTGGAAATACAGATGACTTCCAGTTCTTGGTTTCTTAAAATCCCTGAGTCCCAGGGAACTGTAAGTGATCTGCTCCTTTGAATATGAGCTCACTGCTCTTCACTGACCTAACTATGATTATAAGAGCTTACTGGTAAGTTAAGATTGGAAAAAAATTTGCCAATAGGCAAAAAATGAAAAAAATCTGCACACACAGTATTTACATAACTTGTGTAATGCCTAGTGGGTGAGCCTGGCAGGGTCTGAAAACCAGGTGACAAAAGATATTTCTAATACTTTTTCTCCAGATGCCAATAAAGAGCTCGGTGTAATTCTAGTTGCTGTCCTCAGTGCTCAGCATGCTGTATTAGATTTTATCTGGTTTTATTAGAGTAGTCCGTTTTTGTGCAAGTCTTTCCATACATGAATTAAGCAGAGAAAATAAAGGAGGTAGAAATATTGACTACACTGTTAAAGTAATTTTTATTTACAGTGGAGCAAACAAATCTTATGTACCACCATTTTTTATGAAGGAGGTTGTTTCTCAGGCAGAAGAGGTTTACATTTAATTTGTTATTTAAAATCCCATTTTTTTAGCTTATTTGGAGAATGCTAGCAGTTTGGATAAAGTACATGTTTAGCCACTGTCTGTTTCCACTGGATCCTATGCCTAACCCATCCTATATTACAAGGTTCCAAAGCCACAGGAACTTACCAAGTTTCCTTTCAATCTTCCAGAAGATCTGCAAGTATTTCAGTAAGTCTTGTGTAGAATCCTAATACAAAATTATATCCCTTAATTAAATAAAGAACATGCAGTTCAGTACCCAAAGTTTTTAAAACAGGTTCTTCTTATGAATTTAATTACAGATAGAATTTATAGCTGGTTTTATGAAAACATATCAGACAAAGTATATCACATATATTCATTAAAACGTTTTGCAGACAAGAGATAATATCTTTAAAAGCTCAGGAAATTGTTTAGTCCCCAGATGCCATGAAGAACAAATTCCCCTTTTGAAAAATCTCCTGTATGTGATAGTAACTGATGTACTAATTTTCTAAACAGATTTTCTGAAAGCAGATTCTTCTTTGGATCAACCTTAAGGAAAGCCTTTCAGGTGCTAAACTAATGTGAAACTTCAGGCCTGCACACACAATATTCAATTTCAAACGGTATGGCAGAGGAAAAATTGTCACTTCAGCATGCTCGGATAGGTCAGGACCTGGTGCATGTGCCCCTGACTGCATTGTGAGTGGCAGCTGGGACACCTGGGATGTCCTGGCCCTGACCCACCTGTGCCAGGTATTGTTCCACCATGGGGCAAACATGTGGTCCTTACTGCAGACACTCCCTGTCAACACGTGGAACAGGGAGGACACAGAAGGATGTGGACAGCTGAAGGGACATGAGGAAATAGTGGGACAACTATGAAGCAGCAGGTAGATCAGTCCTGGTTCATAGTATGTGTCTGGTAGAGCCCTGGTGAAGACACAATTCTGAACCAAATCCTTGCATCTTCTCTTTGAATCTCATTAAAGCTACAAAACATCCACAACTATGAAGTAACTTTTACTGTGTCATTAATTGTCATTTACTGTGTCATTAATTGTTATTCTGCTTTGCATAACAGGTACTTTAAAGATATGTCAAGACCCTTAGGACTACTTTGATTGGGACCTGTAGTTGGTGTCATGATTGATTTTAAGGGTCAGTGGAAGGACTCTGATGGGATTTGAGTTCAGCTATAAAATTTTGAAGTAAATGCAAACTTGGGGATGAGATCCTTGTTTAAATGTTTTTAAAAAGCCTTTCTTTGTTTTTATTTCTCCCCTATGTAACTAAATAGTTATTCTGGAAATATCATTAAAATGGATTAAAAAGAAATATTATTCATAAAAGAAGTCTCATCATTACATTCTATTTTCTCCATGGAAAATACTAGGGTTTTGATGTAGTTGAATTTCAAAGCCCTGCAGATGTAATTGTTGTGTTTTTGAAAGGAAAACATTAATTAAATGAATGTGTTGCTCCATGATAGTTACTGTTCATCTCTTTTGCACAGAACCTGAGAGTGAAAAATTCACACAAAAAACCTGAGAAGTGAAAAAAATTGAAAGCACCCTAAAATTGCTGGCTCTATCTTCTCTTCAACTAATACTGTCTTCATAAATAGAAAGGATGACCACAGTATTCTGGAACTGCCTTGCCATGCAGAAGGTGATTCAGAAATGGAGGAGGTCCAGAAGAATTATGAGGGTAGTAAGGAGACAGCAACAATTCCAAATTTAATGACATAGGAACATTTGAATCGAACCTGAACTTCATTAAAGTTACCAAGCTTTTTTCTGAAATTTGGAAATACCAGAACAGTGCAATTTCTCCAGTGGTTTAGTATTTCACTTTTTGGATCTTGAGGAAGCAACTCAATTGAGTCAGCTTCAGAGAGCTCCTGCACCTTAGCTATGTATGTTGCTGAACACTGGAATAAAGCCAACAGTTTTAAGCCTCCAAGAGACTGACCTCCTTGCAAGGCCTGAGGAAGCAAAGTATTTTAGGTCTGGGAAAATCTTTATCATCCAACTATCCTGGAAATGTTTGGGTCTGAGTTAAGGGTTACATACAGTGGTGTGCAGCTAAAAAATATAGATGCTAATCTGTACTTCAGAATGCTTTATGTGCCATTCTCTATGCAGTGTGTGGAATGTGTGAACCTCTGGAATTAGCAGATAGCATTTTAGATAGTTCATGCTTTGATAATTTTGTACTTTGTCACAGCTGGAGTCTCTATTAAAAAGTCTTGCAAAAGCTGAGCATTTGTTTGAAAGGGTTGAATTTTGAAACAACAGGAAAATAAGGAAGAAGTGAATGTAGATTAGAAGGAATATTTTACCTGGCAAGCTAAGCCACAAGCACAAGAGCCTCCTGAACTTCCAGTTTTGAGAATTTAAGATGGCTCAGACAGCTGTTTGGGCCTGAGGTTTATCATCACCAGTGCATCAGGGGACAAGAAGGAATATTGACATTCTAGGAGATAGCTGCAGAAATTTCCCAGAATTTCTTGTTTTTGTCTTTAACTTCCTTTCAGTTTTGATGCTGAATGTGAATCTTCAAACTAAGATATTATTGAGAGATTTCTATTTTGAGAGCGTTTTATGATGAGTGCATTACATATCTTTGCAATGTGATAATTCAGCATTTTATGGCAATGATTTCACTCTGTAAAATTGTAATTCAAAAACTAGGGAAAAGACCATAAAACTTTGCTGGAATTGTTGAAAAATTGCAAAGTCTAACCCACCTAGCAGAAGCTTGGAAATTTCAGTGAGCTGAGTTTCAGATTTGATTCAAATATTCCAGATTCACTGAGTTGTGATGGTTTTCCTTAAATGATCTTCCTGACCTCATTTAATAAAAATATTTTAAGAAAAATAAAACTTGAGACTGATTTAGTCTTTGACATTTCAGAACTTTGGTGAAGGGCAGGGATGTGGGAGTGATGTGTCTGTGTGTATGTGCATTTCTTTGAACCCTTTTGATGATATTGAAAAAGATACTGTTTTTCTCGAAGTATCCCCTCAAAGAGTCCAGTGACAGTAGTGCATATTTCTCTCATTATGAATTAGTAAATATCTGGTAGCATGGAGACCTAAACACACCTGTTAGGTAAAAGACTGAGTTTTAAGTCCTACATCACATGAAATCTTAATCTCCCAATAAATACTTAAATGTGCAGCTATTGTTATCCTCTTATAGGCTGATTTTCTATGGAACAGAAATATAAATCAAGAATAAAACAAACTTTTTACCAAAAATGTTTTTTGAATTTCTGAGCTCTAGGTAAAGGAACTATGTAGTCAGAAGTCATATCTTATGGTAAAACAAAATTTTTGTTAGTTCTAAAAACCTAAAATAGATCAAGGTTTGCACCAAAGTCATAGACTGTAAGGAGTGGTATTCAAACAAAAACCAAGCTTTGGATTCTGGTGAGAGGCAATATTGAGTTAGTTGCTTCAGAAGAAAGAGCTACTGAAAACCAAAACCGTAAGCCCAAAACCTCCCAAGGAGAAACAGCTGGTTTTGGCTTAGTATGTGTTTATCAGTCCTTAAACCTCCAGTTTCATGGCTCCAAACTCATAAAACAATAAAGAACACCTTTAATGTCAGCAGACGAATATGTTGCTACCATAAGGAAGCTCCAGTCAAACTGCTGATGAACTGTACTTTAGAAACTGGTTTAACTTCTTTTTCTACCAACATCACATAACACCATGATCTGACTTCTCCAGAGTGTGAATGAGGTAGTGTTACATTAAGGTTTCTAACTCCATTTAGTCCCTGCACAACAAAATGTTTCCATCCATGCTAGTAATCACATGGATCACATTTCAGGACAAATGTTATGGATTTGCTAAAGCAAAGGAACTCCAAACTGGATTTTCTTGCACACAGATTTTCTCACTGATTCCCACAATATGAATATACTTAAAGTGTGCTGAAAATGGGTTTGGCACTGTGCACACTGTCTGGTAAAATAGTCCTTCAGCTGTCTTTAGACTGAAAAACAGACTGACAAAAGTTTAACTATTGAGAAGGCAGATAGCAAAAGGAACTTGAACACATTAGAAAAACTTAGCTGCAAGTGTTATGATGAAAGACAAATAATTTGTTTCAGGAGTCTTTATGTCCATTGATTATAGCCATGACCCATTGTTTAGAATTAATAAACTGAATTTATAGACTAACATTACAGGATTTCTTTCTTTCTTCCTGAATTCATGTGAAGTATCATCACTTACTTTGAAAAACAGCATTTTTACCTCATAACATATTGAAGTACTGAGTCTATTAATTTTTTCCAATGTTAAAGAATGCCTTGCAATAAAACTGAGCCAAATATCAGCCTTGGCCACTCAGTGGGAAGGGTGGTGTGTTCTCCAGATGACAGTGGATCAAATTGTCATTATACACAGAGATTCATCCAGAGATTCTGGGCACCCTTAGTTCCCAGGCATGCCAGAGAGGCTTAGGAGTGCTCAGAAATTTGTGACTTGTGAGGCTTCTAGATGAGGTCCTGGCATAGTGTTTATTCAGACTGATGAGCTCTGTTCACAGTCTTCCTTTCAGGGAGGCATGAGACCTGCCATCTAGTTCATAAACCATTCTTCCCTCCTGGGCAACATCCTGCCACTTACAATCCCAGAAAAATGAAATGTATAGCCTCTCATAAAATTAAATTTTTTAAAAAACTTGGTATTTTTGACTTGCAAAGTTAGTGATGTTTTCTTCATTGCATTGGTCAGGTTCCAGTGCAACTTGAGGTGACCTTGAGACACTGCTGGCCTGAGAATTTGACATAGAACCACCAGGAGGGACTCTGTAACAGCCCTTAGTTCATTAAGTGTCGCTAGAGTCCCTGAAAATTTTTCAGAACTGGAAATTCACAAATTCTGTATTGTGGGCCACAGGATAAGTGACAAAATGTTGGCCTATCTTCTCCATCTCCATGAAAATCGTACATTGTTCAGATTAATCAAACCTTAGCTGGACAAGAGTGAGTCAGCCTTCCCCAGTGTCATCTTGTCCTAGAGGGGTGATCTCTAGTAAACACTTCCCTCTTCTCTACTCCCTTTCCTTGTCAACATTTTTCCACCCAGAGCTTTACCCACTCAGCTGATGCTCTCTGCCAGGATTTTCCATATCTCTTCCCTTCCAGTAACAGGGTCACTCTTAGGGTTGCCCTGAGGACTCATGTGCAGATTTCTTCCTCCTCTCCTTCTGCCTCCTTTGTTGATTTCACTGTTGGGGTTTCTGCTTCTTTTGAGAGAGTTTATACTATCCAGAAATTACCTCTGCTAGGAAATTATTCTTTTCCTTACAGGAATGTGTTCTTAAAAACAACACTAACCTTTCAGGGTAGACTCAAGGGATGACTAATATTTTGGCATACTCTCAGCAGTTCATATTCTCTCCTCTTTCTCTTTCCTTTCAGTTCCATTGTGTGGATTTTCTAACTCTCTTTAGAGTATAATTGGAAATCATATCTTAGTTTATTTCTTTCATCACACTGTTTTTTTCTCTCTAGTTCATTTTCCTGCTCTGGGAATAGAAACTACTGTGAACGAATACAGTGAATAAGCGGTGCTTTAATTGTCTTTAATTTCTCAAGGTTTTGTCTTCCTAGTTCTTTGCCATCTGTGGTGAAGACAATGCAAGCCTTAGGATTTTTCAGTAGATATCTGTAATAATTCTCCACTTTCCTTCTTTCATCTGCAGAAATTGAGCTCAGTCTATCTTCTTCAGAATTAAAGGGTTTGGAAAGTATAGACAGTATAAATCTCTGTTCTTTTACTCTTATGGTGGGGGCTTTGTTTCACTTTTTTTTTTTTTTTTTTTGGTGAAGAGGGCCAGAAGATTGCTGAGATTGATGAGATGTCACCAGTCTCCTCTGCTAAGTTGCATAATTGCCAGCTTGAAAAGGTTCCTGGATGCTTCTCTTTCCCAGCACATGCTGTTATACTGTTCACACCATTTATACTAATACTTATCGGCATGTAATGCCCTTTTTTCTTCTTTTTTTTTTTTTTAACACTTATCAGCCTGAAGAGCTCACAAAATGTGTGTTAGTGCATTTTCAAGGAAGACATATTTGGAATTACTAATTTCTGAAGGACAAACGGGTGAAAGCCATTGCACCTGCTGACTTCCAGAGCAGTTTCGGTCTCAGAGGTGACTTCAGGGCCAGGTTTCCAGCACTGTTCACCTCCTTTATCTTCTGCTGCCTCTGGTTGGGGTGTGAAGAAGTGGCCTGGTCCATGTCTGCTTGGGGACAGCCATGTGGAGACTTGCACTAGCATGAGGCATCCCTGTGACCTCACTGAGGCCAAGAGAGTGCTGGGGACACAGGAGCCTTTCCAGGTCCTTGACCCATGCCAGCTGCAGTAGATAATCCCTTCTGGCAGCTGACTGGACTCTTCCAAGAACAGTCTGGGAGCCCACTTTTTTTGCAACCATCTCCTCCCTGTATTCCCATGCTGGGAATCTCGTCTGCATCCACATAGTTTTGCTCATTAGAACCTTTCTTCTAACACCTAGCCTATGTAATCTGTCATTTATGCATATGGGCTGAGCTGCAGAAAGCATGAAAAGGTGGTCACCAACAGTGTGTTTTACTGGCTCCTTTTTTTTTAATGGTTCTTCAATGCTTAGTGTTTTTCTAAAGAATTAAACCATGCTGCTTGTCATGATCACTTTTTTCCATTTCCATCCAGAGGTGAGTCTCCTTTTAACATGCCACTTTATCCCATCTCATCAGCTCAGTGCTGTGGTAGGATGAATGAAGTACAACAGACTTTCTGTGGGACAGCTGCTCTTGGAGGCACAAATGGCTCAGAGATATGGTTGTAACTGGAGACTCCATCAAACTGCACTTTAGAGATAACGGTGGGGGCACAAATGAGCTCCAGAATGGTTTGGGTAGCTTGGAATCATTCAGTAATCCCACATGAAATACCACTGGCTCTTTTTTTGCTCTGCTGCTGGGGGTGTAAGCGGCACAGGCAGGTGGATGGGAGCCCCAGGGAACTGAAAAGGAAAGGCACTGTCCATCAGGACTCTTTGACAGTGCCAGTCCCCTCTGTGGTCCAAGATCAGCAAGGACAGACACTGCAACGTGTCCCATGGCTGGCAGAGGGGATCAGCAGCGTGCTGTCCAGTTTGCTCTGCACCTGTTGAGAATGCCTTTCTGCTTGGCTCACTTTCCTTTTCCTTGATCTGATGTAATTTTACTGATGAGGCATTCATGGAAAGATTCCAACAGACCTCTAGTAACTTTTTCCATTGAATAATGCTTTATCCTTTTAAAAGAGTTTCAAATAAATATGATAATTAATAGAGATAGGAAAAAAATTAGGAACATAAGGCATTTTTGGAGGATGAGTAAAGACCACCCGGTATATCACATATTTCCCCTCTCCACATATCTTCCCAGCCCAGCTCTAGCCAATTGCTTCACAAACAGTTCTAGTATTACAATCCTAACTGTTTTATTGGTTATGTCTCGATTTGCCACAGTCATAATTAAAAAGTTTGCTGTACTTGTGACCAGAGAGTCACAGAACATCCCAGAAATGATAGAAATCAGGGCTGCTAGGAAATTTAGCTGATCATTATTTCCATTGTTTCATGACCACTTGACATGCCTGACAGATATTTGTCCAACTTGTTCTTAAAACTTTTGTATCTGCCGCTGTACTGCCTTGGTCTCCCAGCTAAACCAGTGTTGCACTTCAATAATCACCCCTCAACCTCTGCTGTTGCCTAACAGCAGGAATTCTTGCTCCCAAAAGTTTCCATTCTGTGCCTCCAATGAAATTGGTGTTGGGATGATATTTGGAACTGGGGATATGTTTTACTCTTCCTGGGTAAAAAAAGTCACCCCAGAGTTTCATTGCATAAAGCCCACTGACACAAATTAGAGATACAATTTCTCACCTGCGCATTCAGAAGCAGATTGTTTTTGCTAATCACAGTAGCAACGAGGATAGTCTTGAGAACCTGCTTCTCCTTTCTTTCCATATGAGGCTTTCTGTTTACATAGGTGCTCATAAGAGAAAGTGTTTGCAGTGCTGTGGCACCTTTGGCAGACTCTGAGTGTGTTAAAATGATCACTTTCCATTTCCTTGAGTGTAGCCACGAAACAGCAAGATCAGAAGGAAGGAAATGAGTTCACCCTTCTTCCATCTGCAGTTTTATGTCCCTCGACATAAAACCCACCTCCTTGCAGGCAAGGAATACAATTCCCACTCAGAGACTAATAACAGCCTGTGAATTTGGTGGGGGAGGGGGATATTTTCCAAGATATTGAGCTCTAATAGAGATTTTCCTGCCATATTTCTGCTCCTTCAGCAGTGGGTCTCAGCAACGGCACATTGCTAAGGCGGGTGTAACCAGCTCCTGTGGGGAAAAGAGGATGTCTCTTGGGAAATGCCAGGCTTCTCAAGAATGGTTTTGTAAATCAGGTCTGGAAGACAGCCCATTGCCAGCACAAGTCTGTGGAGAGCCTGCATTTGGTATCTCCACAAAAGGAATTGCCTCATCAGAGGTGAGAGTCTGAGCTGATTAGCTGCAGCCTCTGAGCAGAGCCAAACCACTGCCCTGTGCAGAGCGCAGCACCATCATCTCATCTCCAGAGGACAGAGGCCGTTCCTGTGTTCCAAAGTTCATATCCAAACAAAAAATAAGTACAAGGGCGCAATCCTTTAGCCATCTGGTAAATGGAAAATTCAAACTTTGCCATGGAGGTTGCTAATCTCCTCCTGGCAGCGGGGATGCTGACCAGACACCCTGACGCAAATCCAAGCTGCAGAAGGCAGGCACACACCTGTCAGGAAGCGAGAAGAAAGCATGGCTCTTCCCACTGCTCGGCACAAGCAGACAGTGTCACCTCCCCAGAGCCAAACCCCTCACGTCTCAAAATGCTACGTCATGCAGCTGGCAGCTCCAGCCAGTGGAGTCAGTGCTTTTAAAGCAGACTGTCCCTGGTGCATCGCCCTCGCCACATCCCATGGTCATTCATTTATGGGGCCCACATGCCTTCCAGGTTGTGGACAAATCTGAGAATAATGCTGGCAAGGCAGCTTTTCATCCCCTCCTTTATGAGCATCCTATCCTCAGCAAGAGGAAAGTGAGGAGACAATTGGGTTTTATTTTGCCGTGTCTACAGAGGGGGAGAGATGAGGAGTAGAAGGAAAGGCAGCAAGCAAGTGAACTGTTGCTCCTGTTTTAAAAAGAAATATTTAGGCTCCTATCTCTGTGGATTGGGGATATAAGTCCTGAAGGAATGGGGGGAAATCCTAAAATCTCAAGGTGCAGTACCAGAAGCAATATGGGAAGAAGCAGAATGCCCTGACCTGAAAACCCTGATGACATTTGTTGGTTTCAGACTCAGTGTTGGTTTTTCTTGAAGCTCCTTCCAGCTTACCTCATGATGAACTGAAGTCAGACCCTTAAAACTTTTATCTTGTGAGGCTCAGAGCACTCTAGACCCTCTCTGGACTTGATCCAGTGTGTATCTGATGAGGAGTGGATAGACTGGAGTGCCTGACAGCCACAATACACGCCATTGACAAGAAAGCAAGGCTGGGCTGGTTTCAGTCCATGGCAACAGCAAACCCAGCCTGCCTCAAAGTGCTCTGAGGGACATGCCTGCCTGTAAATCACGGCTGACAGGGGGGAGCTCTGGGCTCTCCTTGTCTTCCTTTGATACCTGGTGTGCAGCTCAGGGTGACAGAAGAGCTCTGACAAGCCCTGAGGCTGGGTCTGAGGGGACCCTCTGGCTGCTGCTGGCAAGGCAGGCAGGGCTGCTGCTGCCCTTCCCTGCTTTTGGAGGGCTCTGCCCTCTGGAACTGCGTCCTGTGGGAAGCCTGGCCCAGGCAAGGGCTATGCAGCAGAAAAGACTCATTTGCTTGGCCTGGCTCTTTAACCAAGAATGGCTCATTTTCAGTGAGAGCTGTGTCCACAGGTAAAAGGAAATGTCAGAATGGATTGCCAGACATAGGTGCCTGGTTTGAGCCCAGCTCGGGTGGGGATGTTTTTATTATCAGCAGTTAAATGCAATGGAGGAAAAAAAAAAAAGTGAGACATATCCTGTTTATAGACTTTCACTTTAACGAAGTAAATTTGCTTTTCCTGCTTTTTGCTTCTTTCATCTCTCTCTAAATGGGCATTCTATCTGTAGCATTTTACAGTTATGAAGGATGGAGAAACAGTTCAGAGACTGTCATTATGTTCCCTTGTTTTCCCATCCTATTCCCATGGAGATTTAGGGAGGAACTGCTCCAGACACAGCATTTGGCAGCGTTTGGCCTTTATGTTTTTCTGAGCCCAGAAAGCTCTGTTTCTGTTTGATCCTGATGAGACTGGTGTTGAGGAATTTGCCACCAGTAAAAAGGCCACTGAGCTTTCAGGGAGGATGAGACCACAAACATTTGCTGCTGCTCCCGGATGAGAAAGGCTAACTGCATGCACAGTAGCCTCATTTAACCTGCGTGCTGCCCCTCCGACGTCCTGACATCAGAACCTGCCGCGATGGCAAAGCAGCGCTGCTCCGAGTCTGCAAAAGCCATCAGGACACTCTGCTGCTGCAGGGACCGGGGCCAAGCAGCAAAGACAATCTGCCTTTGAATGCAATCAAACATGAGTTTCTGCTCTGAGGGCTGGAGGGGAGTGCCAGGAGGACAATTTGAGTGCTAGCAGGACGTCTGGCCCTGGGGCAGGCAGTGTGCCAGCCTGCTCCGACCCGCTCGGCCACCGCCGCCTGCCTCTGTCCAAGAAAGTGCTGGGTCATTTTAAGAAGATTTGAAACCAAGACCTTCCAATATTTAAAAGATACTCAAACTGTTACTGTGGCTACTATGGCTAAGGGCAAAAAAAATCACATCAAATTCTAATGAATATAATGGCTTAAATTATCAGGATCAATGTCTAAGGGGAAAATGGCAGTGTTCCATTATTATCAATTTTGTTTATCATTTAAAATGCATTCAGCATAGATTCAGGGTATTTTCAGGCTGAAAAAAAGAAGGTTTACAAATACTAACAGGCTGGGCACCTGTTAGACCTCTTGCTGGTCTCTACCCAAGCTTGGATCCAACCACTTTTCACCATCAAGGTGAAATTCCAAGCTGCAGCAGTGCTGGAAATTTGCTCCTCATCCATTTTTCCTCTAGTTCCAGGAATGAAATAACACTATAAAAAATGCATCAAAACAAGCCTGGAAAAATATTTGCTGTTGTGCAGAAACCAGGAGGTAAGAAAATTAATGGACCACATCAGTTTCTGTGTGTATGTACTCAAACTGAATCAAATTTAACTGGCAATTTTTATTTTTTCTTGCAGACTAATTTTTCTGGAACAGCTGAACTACAACATTGTTTGCTCTAATGTCTGTGTGCTTCTCTCTAAGACAGGAATTATCTGTACTCTATCACAAAGGACAGTAATTCTTATACATGAAATTATTTACTGTATCAGTTGCTCTTAACACAGACTTATAGTTGGTCTGCTAAATAAATTATTAGTAGAATAAATCTGAGGTGTGCAAAAAACTCAGTGAAACTTCTCACCAATATTTCACAGTCTCCTGAAACAAAGCTCTTTCGCTCAGACTTTTGAACATCTGAGTCCACATATTTCATAATCCCAGCATTAAATATATTATTTCTTTCACGAAGAAAGCAATTGGCAGAGAGCTGTCAGTCCTACCAGCCTTCCCCCTGTTTTACACCCAGGCATTCAGGTCTTCTGGTTCATGCCCTGGTTTGCTGAGCCCCTACCCCATCTGAGTATCCCTGAGGATGTCCTTTCCCTGGTACAGAGAGGGCTTGCTACCTTAGCAGTTATTCAGGGGTGACCATTTGTTGTGATTTAGGAAGAGCACTCCCCAGTTCAGCGAGACTTTGAATGATACTCCCCAGTTCATCGAGACTCTCCAAACCACGTGTCTCTCTCGCTCTCCTGCTTTTCCCTCCCCCTCCCCACTACAGTGGGCTGGAGAGGGGAATTGGAGGCACAAAAGGCAAAGATCACAAGTTTACATAAGAACAGCTTACTGGGAACAGCAATGAGATAAGAACAATCAACAGCAACAATACTAATAAAAAAGTGTACAAACAAGAGAGTGATTTACACGCCCAAATGCTCACTGCTCACGACCCAACTACAAGAGAGCCCTTCTTCTGGAATCAAACTCCCTTCCCCCGGCCCCCAGAAATGTTGTGAGTGGTGTAGAAAAACTTCCAGGTCCTAGCCATGCCCCTTCCTGGCTACTGCAAAAAGGTAATCCTGTCCTGGCCAGAACCAGGACACCATTACCAGTCTGTTCTTCTGCCAGGCACAGAGATATCTCACCAGCCCAGCAGACCAAGCCAACAGACACATGGCAGCCAGTCACAGCCCCATTTCAGAGCTGGGGGTGAGGACAAGGAGGACTTTCCTGCTGTCCCACACCAAATACCCTCCCATGGCCAATCACAGACCTCCCAGCCCCTACCTTGTAGCCCTGCTGCCTCCTCTCCCGTTCCCTTGCCTGGTTTCTCTCATGGTTTGACGCAGCAAAATGCTCATTGGAACACAAGAGCCCCCAGACCACTCCTGTTTGCAGATGTCAGGGAAGCTGAGCTTTGCCCCTACAGTGCGTGTTGGTCTCCTATCCAGTGGTGCTTGTGGAGGTGCTCCAGCTGGGCTGGATAGGGGTGCAGCCAAATCCCCCATCTTACCTTGGAAAAGGGGGTTGAGAGGGAAAACCCTTTAGTGAGCAATGGGATTAGTCACACCTGGGCTGGGAATGGCAGATTGGAAGTGCAGAACAAAGTGAAAAGGTGGCTTTGATTACAAGGATTCATAAAGTCATCAGTCAGAGAAACGCAGAGCCTGGGGAAAGGCCATGTTGCTTGGAGAGGGAGAGCAACAGAAGCTTTAATTTTCACATGTTTTTCTTGGTCCACAAAGCAGAGATCACACAGGGAATGCCATACCCCAGCCCCACCTTCCACACACCAGCTGCTGAGTTGTGAGCTTTGCAGTCCTGCATCTCCCTGGGGGATAAATTCTCATCCACTTCAGAGGCATTTCAGACCAAACTGAAAGAATATTAACCAATATGGCTTTGTGTGTGAGAAAAGGCAAACAATCAGTTGTACAACTGTGACTCCTCTGGGAGCAGAGACCTTCATTCTGTTTCCCTGAACTGTAAGAGAAAGGAGGAGGATTTAAGTGGTAGAGTGGGAATGGATGCCTCACAGGGACAGAGACTGGAGAGGTAGCTGCCTGGAAAATTTCTGTGTGAAACTGAAAACATTGAACTTTAATTTAAAAAAAAAAAAAAGAAAATTTCAGTTTAGCTTTCAGCCAAAAAAGGCAAATGATGGAAGAATTGTGGTTTCCTATGAAAAAGTAAGAGAAAAATTTCCAGGAAAGTTTTTGTCTAGTCAAAAATATTCTGTTCCATTATAAAATAAATTAAAAAAAAAGATTAGATCAGACAATTTCTTCCCAGTCCTGGTTAGGCCCAGCATTCCTAAGAGGACAATACCCACTAGATGTCAGTGTATTGCCATGCAATAAAAACAAATGAGCCAGAAAAGTCATCAGGAGTTTTTTGGGATGAGGATATTTCCACTGTGCTGTCTTCTGTCAAAAATGTTGCCAATAGCTCCTTAATTTCTATAAAATTCCTTAGCTTTGTATTTCCAGAGTTTTTCAAGGTCGTTGCAACACATTCCATGGACTATGCCAGCCAGATATTTTTCCACTACCACATCTAACCCCCAACTGACCTTCGAGTCCCCAGATCTTAAAAAACCTTTAAGCAACTTTTGAGCAGCACAAAGAAAGAAGTGCAATCCCCCTGACTTCCCTACCACCCCCACCTCCTCCTTCAGTTCATGGTGTTGCAGATTTTCTAGAGACAGAGAAACAAGCACTTTATTTAGCTGAGGTGTGGATATAGAGAAAAAAAAATTTCTGTGATATTTTAAATAGCTGAAGTAAATATCTCTCACCTTGATACCAACATGTGAAGAAAAACAGAGTGCATTCTATGAAACACAGATGTTAAAAAAATTCCATTATTTTCCTGCTCTCAGCAATTGTTCATTTTGGGATTCAGGTATTCCAAGCACAGGCCAAAAAAAATTTCTTTGAAATAATGACTGCAGAAAAGTTTATTCTCTCCACCACTTCTGACAAATGGTATGATACTGCAAACTGCCCTCCTTCACTTCTGTCCCTGAATTGATTTCAGTGGAATTTATGACAGTTGTATCACAAGAAAACGGGGCCAACATTTTCTAAAAGTTGTGATCTGGGTGGTGGGCTGTTTCAGAATAGCCTGCTGCTTGTGTCTTCTTCAGTACTGTTTGCACCTTCTTGAATATTTATTTTGTTTTAAGAAAAATGTACAGCATTTACCTCTGGCAATAGGAGAAATTGTTTAGGCCTTAGATAAGAATGGAACTTCCTTTCCTAGATGCAAACTTCCATTTTAGGAGGCTTGCTCACATTTTTATGCTGCTGAATTCGAATTTGAATGTTCAGAAGATCAAAACTCCCTTTCACATACACATACAAACATAAAAACAAGTGAAATTCAGATTTGGAGTGTTTTGTATATGACAAGCCAGCTTTTCTGAATAGCACATACAGACACCTGAGCAAAATTTTAAACCCAGAATCTGTTAGGGCTTCTGGATTGAAGCCTTTTCTTGGTGTTCAGTTGGGATTCCTTCATTCTCAGAAGAAATTCTCTTTCTTAAGAAAAGTAATTATTTTTTTCTGAAGATTTTTTTTTTGGTAGAATTATTTTGCACCCATGAATTCCACAATTTTACATAGCTCCTATGCTTTTTAACACCAGATAATTGGGAGACAGTCAATTAGGAAAAGAAAAAAAATGTATATATCAGATCTGTATGTGCAAGACCAGACAAAATTGGAAAGAAAAGAAGAGCCCTCTTAGTCATAAAACTTCAAAGCCTCACTTTTCCTTACAGAATAGAGAATGCAGGAGTGAAAACTGAGAAACATGCCTCCTCGTGTTAAACACCCTCCTGCTCTGCTTAGTGGTGGGCGTCAAGCCATGCTTCACAGTAATGCTTGTGGGAGAGACCAAAGGACACTTTTGGCTGGCCACCAGTCCCAGGATGGTAATGAGAGGAACACATTTAATTAGAAATACCGGAGCCTCATCTTCCACCCAAGAAACTGCTGGGACTGAGCTGTACAAACTAAACTTGTGGCTGGCATAGGAGAAGTGTAAAAAGGTCGATAATAAGTTAAGTTGCTTGGTGTTTATTGGACCTTAGCGCCAAAAAAATTGTCAGTAATGAGACCCATGCACATGCAAGTCTCTCAAAAGGAGCCTGAAGAGATCAGCAGCAAGAGTTTTGGGGAAAGCACTAGGTCTATACGTGTTCTGACTGGCAAGCACTATTTCCAGTCACATTTGGCTTTCATTTACAAGTCATGCTTTGCACATGGGGTCTGTCTCACAGGTGTAGCATGTTCCAGACAGCAGAGATCAAACGAAATTGGATAAATCTGCCTATTGAGACTTAACACATGATGTATACTGGAAGATATGATACAACACCTTTGGTCCTCTGTAGTTATTCATAAGTTGGAACATTGTCCTATTTAAAGAGGTTCACTGTAAAACTGTTCTTTAATTTGTTCTAGCCCAACACCTTCATATCATCTTTTGGGATTTTCCTTGTAAGTTAAACAGTTTATGCGAGCTGTGACATCTCAGGTGGATCTTTGTTTTTCATCAGGCCCAGGGTGATTACACTGTCTGCTGCTGACAATTATTTCTTCCAGGTCTTTGGGAACACACAGTAATCAAGTAGTTGAAACAACAAAGGAGTCAACTTGCTCTATTCCTTTGCAATTTCACTGTTTTACAACTCCTAGTCTAGAGGGTCACCAGAAAGCTTTAATTCTTCTAATGACAGTCCAGGTATCTCTAGTGGATGGGAAATAATAATGTTTTTGGTGTCAAAGTTTGTTCAACAAACTGTAACCACAAGAGAAAGAAAAGTCCAAGGCTGTTGTTTTTCAATTTTGTTTTGGTTTGATCACTCATGTGGAAAGAATCTTCTGGGAAATTTATTGCTAGTAACCCTTCTATATGATAAATTCTATCTTTAGGGCTTATTCTAATTACCCCTACCCTGAAAGGACTCATTGAAATAGTGTGAAGGCTTATATATTCTCACAGTCTTAGTCTATGTGGTGTGGGTTTTTGTTCATGCCAAGGCTTAGATCATGGAAAGACTCAGGATGAGATAAAGATCCTTCTTTGGAGGACCCAGTGATCCTTCAAATTGTGAATGGAAAGAAGAACATCATGTTCTTGTACAGGAACCCAAGAAGCGCTTCATCCTGGGCATGTATATTCCTCACAGGTAGCAATTTATTTAGAAATTATTCTGTTGTGTAAGAATTCTGACACAACAGAAGAAAGACAGGGGAGCCTAAGAAAAGGCGAAATGTTGCACATGAATAGGAATGGATCTCCAAAGTGTTAGTACAATGAAAATCAATGTACAGTACTGCCCTTGCACTGAAGAAAGGTGGCTGGCTGGAAGGTGATAACAAGTATCAGTCAATCTAGGGAGGAATCTGTAAAGAAGAATATTAGCTATGTTTTCTGAAAGAGAAGTTTATTTCTACAGTGGAAGCCATTTAGCAGCAGGCTGATTTGCTTCCTTCCTAAAACCATTCTTGCAAATTTAGGACATGCTACATACTGGCAGGCAATGTGAATGAAGAGACTAGATCAACAGCTGAAATGCTGTTTTACAAAGCCCTAAGAATGATATCTGCTCCACAGGAAGAGTTAAGGAGCAACTCCAACGCCCTGAAACCCTGCATCTTGATGGTGTGATAGCTTGGGTGGCCAACAGGACTCAAGAGGGCTCCCAAATGAAAAGCTGCTGTCCACTGGACCCGCTTTTTCAGGCCAGGAAATTCTGAGTCAGAGTTCTCCCTAAAGCACACAGGTGACTGAATCTCATACCGAAGGGGGACACATAATCTTTCCTTTGCTGCAATAGGTTTTCCTGGGGAACTGTTTGTTTGGGCACTCTAGAGGAACCTCTAAGGGACCCCACCTCTGAAATGTCACAATGGATCACCTGGGGACAGTAAATAAAATGGCCAGAACTTTAAGGTCTGGCTGGATATTTTTATGTTCCTGCAGCAAATCTTGCCAGTCCCCAGCTGGTCAAATCTAGAGTCTGAATAAACAAAGTAATGCATAAGCATGGGAGAACAGCCATGGGGGGAGCAGCAGTTCTTCAGATCAACTCCAGAAAGAAAGTCACTAAGAAGATAGTGAAGAAGATTGCTTAAAGTATAGGGCACAGCAAAAGGTGAGAGATGGGCAGAAACACAGGGATGATATTGCTGGAGAGCTGGAGCAGCTGCTGAAAGGGATGTAGTAAGAGACTTGATCAGCTCAGGAGATACTAAGTGCCAGGGTTGCACTGCTTGCTTGCTCATGGGAACAGAGTGAGAGTGCAGAAAAATGGGAAGATGGTGGGGTATGATAGCAGAGAACTATCCAGAGGTGCTGGACAGACTAATACAGCAAAGTGGTGCTGCCTGAGGTTGGGGAAATGCCAGTACCTGCAGGCAGACACTGTGATACTGCAGACTGTGGAAACAGAGAGGAGAGGTGGGAGAGCAGAGTGGAACATTTTATGAAAAGCAGTAATATGCTGCTAAGATACCAGCTACAAAAAACTCTGAATCAATTTACTGAGAAAAGGATGTAGAAATATCTGGATAGATGTTTAAGAGTAAAACAAGTTGCTCTGCCAGGACAGTCTGCCTTTAGACGGCTGGGAAGGAACATGAAAGGGGCTGACTAGCAGCAACCTTCAGCTGAAGTTTGCTGAGGGAAAACTTTTATGTCTGAACATCAAAGATGCCTAAGAAAAACTTGAGAGATTTTCTTCAAGCATTGTTCTTGCCCTAAGCAATGCTTGGCAGACTAAATAATATTCTTCTTCAAGGTGTGAATTTAAGTTAGTGTTAGGTCTGAGGCACAGCCTGAAATGTGATGGTCAGTGTACATGTTAGTGATTATCCATATTAATTATTTGTAATAAGAATGTATTATAAGTCAATAAGAGTGGTCTGGGGCAAAGAAATAGTTGAGGGATGAGTTTTTTGTTTCTGGGAAAATGTTTAGCAAGGTTATTTTTTACAAACAATACTCCAGGAATCAACTGTCCCTTCTGTGATTTTTCAGAATGGGAGATTGTGACACAATCTCTAAGAAGGTCACAAAAGAAATGAATGGAATTGTTTTGCCCATATAAAAATAACAGGGGAATGCTAGAATTCATCATTATTGGCAGCCTCAGGGCACATTGCAACGAGTCAGTGCTGCTGGGACAGTGCAGAGAGGTTTGGACCAGGTCTGCTTGCACTTTGCCGAGTTCACATCATTGCTTATTCATTTCTCACTTTCCAAAATATGAAAACCAGCATTTTTCATATTTGGATGGCAAAGTCCAGCTGAGTTAATTAAATCAGAAGTGAGAAGGACACCAAGTGATTTCATGGACCGTGTCAGTTACGTTTTTAATGCAGGGGATTTTCTCAGTATGCTGCTTGGAACATGGAAGAAGAATCATAATATTGTTGTATTTTCCCCCAGTTTTAGTATGCACAGTAAGGAATGCCCTTCTGACTGTGCCATCTTTGTCAGGAGAGGTGTGGCAACTCTTGACAACCTCTGTGCCTGACCAGATAAAGAACAGCAGAGCAGCCTTAGGATTCAGACAACCATCCAAACTGGTGGAGTTTGACAAATTATTACATGTGCACTGAGTAATTCTGTGGATATGGTTTAAGCATAGGGCAAATTTAAGTTACTGTTTTATAGCTTCATCCTCTCTTATTGCAGGCTGAGAAGTCTGCAACATCCAAACTAAGAGTTATGTTCTGTACTTACTCTGCTGGAAGAGTTACGATTGTAGACAATGGAAATTTTACATCACTTGTGATGGTTGAGCAATGGTAATGAAATTTGGGTTCTACTGTTTAAGGCTAAATATTGGGTGAAGTTTTGCCATCAGCATGCTTTGACCTTTCTTGGCCAGAGAGCTGAATAGCCCAATTTTCCCCACTCAGCAGTCCTCCCTTCCACTTCCATTTTGTTGTGGCTGCTGTCCTCTCTCACCCCTGTGTATAACCTCGCTGATTCAGGCTTCAGATAGGATTACATGAGACTGACAGCAGCTGGTAAATAACTGTGTTAGAGGGTTATGTAGTAGAGACATAACCTCTCCAGAAACTGGAGGATGGCTGCAAGGATGATGTGTTTATGAAGACTATTATCAGAACCAAGAAAAATATAGCAAGGGACTTAGTACAAGGACAGCAGGATTTGAACCCTCAAAATTAAGTTTGATCTACCTTATATTTGTCTGTTTGCTTTTGTTGACAGGTTTTTTTTTTTTCATTTTTTTGTCAAGTCTCTACATTTTCAAAGTGACATTATACAGTGACTCTTACTATATAAAAAATGAAAAAATCATTAGACTTTTATCTGAGACAGTGAGATGCACACCTTGGCAAAACGAAAATGTGTTTTTCTGGCTATTAGATATATATGAAGTTATTTTATAGCTCTCTGTTCTCATAAATTTTTGCACGTAGCTATTCATCAACAAATATATAGTATGAGTAATTTCCATTAAGAACAGCTATATTAGAGTTTTAGTCTCTCACAGCACAACTGCAAGAGATTCCAATGTGGTCATAAACTAGTAAGTAGCTGATTCCCTCAGGTAGCATTAACAGAGAGGAGACTGCACGGCCCACATGCCTAAGACAGCCTTCTACTGATTTTCCATTAAGTGTTCTGTCAGTTTGCTGAAGTTTGCTTGTTGAAAGAAGCCAAAATAATATACAGAAAAGAAGAATAGTAAGACATAAGAGAATAATGCTCTGGAAGTTTCTTTCAGGTTTGGGAAGTTGCTCTTTAATTTTTTTCTGTTTTTCCAGGAACCACAAGACAAACCACTTTTACCTGTTTCAGTGCTATATGCAGTCTTACACTGTCTTGTAGGATTAGGAAAAAGGTTTTTATGACATGCTGAAAAACTCTTTTGATATTCTCTTTTCTTGTCTCTAATCTATAAATTGTAAGTATTACTAGAGGAATGAAGTCAGTGTGGGATCAGATTAGAGAAAGGTTACTATTGGTGTAAATAGCAACCATCAAAAAGAGAGTGAGAATGGATGGGGATGCCTAAAAATAGCCAAAGAGAAATATCTGAATATACACTGCAGTTATGTTTAAAATACACTTTTAATCTGTAGTCACTTGGTGATGCTCTTGAGTTGTATTTCAGCTTTGGGACTGATAATTTGCAGGAGGGAATGTACTACTTAAATATTCTTCCATTTTCATTCTTATCTCTAAGCTGAATCCTGAATTTAGTAGGGTCCCACTGTACACTTCTAAGCTCTCTCCTAGGTCTCTTCTGCACAGACTGAATAAGCAAATCTGAAATCATTGTGAGTTCTATGCCAGAAATGATCAGACCAGATGGTGCGATGCATCTCATTATTTCCAATCCTCTGAAAGTATCCACTGAAAATTAGTTGTTCAGACTCTCTTCATTGTTGCTAGAGACTCCAGAGAGTACTTCATCTCCACTCACCATAAACCAATTCTCTTCTGACCACACAAGAAGCCTAAATGAGTAGATTCCCTTTTTTTTTTTGTGACTCTTTCCTAAGTTTGTTTCCTGGTTGTTTTCAGCCTTGTGATCCCAGCCCGGTGCAGCAAAGCTGGGATCCACCTGAGATACAGCAGAGAGCATGTCAGGCCATAGAAACCATTCTGAGGCATGTTCAGAGATTTCTGCAATGCCTCAACTGCAATAGGAACTCAAGGACCTAACCCATATCTTGAAACAGAGGTAAAAATAGCTGCATCAGCTCTGCCCAGGTATTTCCAAGACTTCTTTTCGTGCTGGCTTCCCATGGATTCTCTGGGGAGCTGAGTCTTCTGAAACTGCAGCTGCTGAAGCCCAGGAGATGGTGGAGTCACCATCCCTGGAGGTGTTTGAGAGGTGTGTGGATCTGGCACTGGATGATGTGGTTCAGGGGTTACAGTGGCAGGTGGATGATCTGACTGGATGATCCTAAAGATCTCTTCCAGCTGTGATGTTCTTTGATTCCATGATTCTCTGATCCTGGGACTGTTCTGACACATTGCTGTTCATCTAAAACAGTTAAATGGGGGTTTTAGAGTGATAAAATGATCTAGGAAGTTCTGACTTGTATACAAGGCCAGAGAACCAGTCACATTTTATCTTTCATTATATGTATCTTTCTGTAGCATCTATTTCCTCAGATGGGTAATATCTTTAATATATTGATTACTTGGATTAAAATGTTATTGCAAAGCATAAACACTTACACATACACTTTATATTCTGTGTTCTAAGGGTGTGTAACAAAGGAAGCTACCTGTGTGATGCCAGAAAATATGCCTTAAATAAATGGTATTTTAAAGAAAATACTGGCAAGTTGCACAATGGATGATTTTATATTTAAGGAAACTCAGTTGGAAGTGGGGGGACTTTAAAACCAGACTGAAATGTGAATGTCTTTTCATTGGTAATGTCCTGTCCTTCCAAAGTTAGATGTTTTTACTTTGGCCTCATGATCCGACTAATCACAAGCTTAGAATTTGTAGATGTTGTATCAATACCAATTTTCCCTGAATTCCAAAGTTTCTTCTTGGTTGGCAGTAATTTAAACAAGATGCAGCAGACCCTGTCTAAATGGAACATTGCATTTATGCTGCTGTGCCATCTCAAGTAAATACTATTTCAAAGTTTTATTATTGGATGTGAGCAGCGAATAAACCAACAAGGAGAATCAATTAATGCCAGACATTATTTTCAAACTGTAACATCCTGGGTGGTGCTTGAGCCTGGTCAGCTGTATGGCAATGTGGTGGAAGTAGGGTGCACTAAACAAGCTGAGAAAGCTGCTGAAGTACTGGAGATGTGCTGACACTCCATCACCTGCACCAGAGGGATTTTGTTCTCACAGCACAGCAGCTCCCAAGGCAGCTTGTCAGCCAAACACAGCTCCAGATGATGGCTGAGCCATCGCCTACCATGGAGATGCCAGTGAGGTTCATGTGAACTTGGACATTTAAATTCTTACTCCCCCTGGTCTGCAGTGCATTGGTTGATGTTGCTGGCAGGTTTGGCAGCATTTTCTGATCCCAGAGCTCATAGAATGCCCTCTGCTCAGGCAGAACAGAATGTTTTGTTGCTGTAACTAAAGGGCAAGGGCACTTTTAACCCTCACTCTAGGGACAAAAAGCAAAAGCAGAAATCCAACTATAAATGTTCCTAAGCTTTCAAAAACAAATTACAGTTTTGCTTTTGGGTCGGAGTCCTCATCCTTTGTGCTCCATCAATGGAAAGAAATAATTATCTGTTGAATCAGTGAATTCCTCTCCAGCAGATTTCTCAAGCACCATAAAGGAGTTTAATACATTGAACAACACATCTGTATTGAAAATTTGAAGGAATGCTTATTACTGTTTTGTCTCAATCAGTGTTTTTCTCTCTAGCTCTTTTTCAAGAAAAGAAAACAATCTCTGTATTCATCAGTCTGGTATGTGTAAAACATTCTGTTTATTTCTGAATGACCACAGGAAAAATTCTAAAGTTGTATGTTTACTGGAAATTGTATGAATTGTATGAATTATATGAATTATTAGTCATACAAACCCCTAATTTTCATAAAACAAGGAAGAGCATATGTTTCAAATTTGACGTAAAATAAGGTCATCTTCCAGAGAGGCAAAACCCCCTGAATTTCATCTATCAGAAGAAATAGTAAATCAGAATAGCTCTAAAGTATATTACCACAGCCTATGCCAGACATTGAAGATATTTTCTACTCCTTCCTCCACCTGTTTTTTTTTTTTTTCCCATACAAAACCACTATTTGCAAGAAGAGGGATTTTATATCAGGATTTGATTGTCAACTGAATGTAAATGATGTTTTTCAACTAACATGTTTGAATATTAACCTGAGAGTGGGTGCCCTTAAAATTTAAATGGTTGCTCTTGCAATAGTTGCTAATTTTATTTGCAGATTTCTCCATCCCAAATACAGCTTATGCTGCAAATGACATAGTGAAACCAACTTTAGTAACCTCAGAATACAACATTTTTTGTAGAACTTACTTTGTTTCTAGGCCAAGTGATATAAACAGACATGTTTTCACTGCATTCTAAACTATCTTTATATGATGTCTCAATTAAAACAATGTGTCCAGGTAGGGTGGAGTTGCTGGACAGATATATCTTGATCACCTTTTCATTGGAATTGTTGTCTTTTTGGGAGCAATGAATGTTGGGGAGCAAGGGGCCAAAGATTGTAAAGCTTTGAGGTATGCTGAATGTATTAGGACTGGAACCAAGGCAATGCAATTCTCTACTCAAATCAATAAATTAAACTGCATTCTCCAAGCTGCTATTTAATAATTGCTGATGATAGCTTGGAATATACTGTGTAGTCACTATAATGAGTAATCTAGGGGCAAGCCAGGAACTAATGATACCTCTGCCAGCAGCTGTTGGTGTGCAAGATAGATACAGTCTGTAGTTACCTATGCTTTACTTTCTAGCTCTTTTGTCCATATGCTTTCGTGTCTTAGAGCCAGCTGGGTCTCATGGAATCACTGAGCTGCTGGACATTGAGGATGGCCTGGGAAAAATGTGTGAGACACTGGCTGAGAAGGCACAGGTGTCTGAAAGGAATTAAAGGGATCAGAGAAGGAGGTCTGACCTGATACTACAGCTAACCTGGCAGACCTTGACATAATAATATGATAATATTAAAATAACCTTGTCATTTTACCTCATGGTTCCTCACAAGGGACCATCAGGACACAGTGGCCTGGCTGCAGGGATGTGGACTCAGAGGTATTTTTGTGAGACTGACTGAGTCCTTTACAACTACTGTATGGATGTCTCTGGACATGAATTTTCCTAATTAGTGAGTCATTTTAACCTTCACTTTCTTTTCTGTAGGACTGCTGCCTAGGTGAACTTCCGTGCTGCTGATTATTCTGGCTCAAGTGGATAACAGTGCTCTCATTGAGGTGCATTGTACAGTTCCCAGAATGTTCCCAGAATGTGCTGAGTTGGAAGGGACACACAAGGATCATCAAGTCCAACTCCTGGCCCTAAACAGGACCAGCCCCAGGAGTCACACCCTGTGCCTGAGAGCACTGTCCAAACCCTTCTTGAACGCTGTCAGGCTTGGAGCTGTCACCACTTCCCCGTGGAGCCTGTTCCAGTGCCCAGCCATCCTCTGGGGGAAGAACCTTTCCCTGATATCCAACCTAAGCCTCCCCTGACACAACTTCAGGCCATTCCCTTGGATCCTGTCACTGTCACCACAGAGAAGAGATCAGTGCCTGCCCCTCCTCTTCCCCTCTCAAGGAAGCTGTAGCTGCAGTGAGGTCTCCCCTCAGTCCCCTCTTCTCCAGGCTGAACAGACCCAGTGCCCTCAGCTGCTCTTCAAGGCCCTTCCCCATCTTTGTTGCCCTCCTTTGGACACACTCTAATAGTTTTATGTTTTTCTCATAGTGCACCAGCACTTGGGGTGAGGCTGCCCCAGTGCAGAGCAGAGTGGGACAATCCCCTCCCTTGCCCAGCTGGTGATGCTGTGCCTGAATAGGAGGTCAGCCCTTCACCTCGAGAAGAGCAGTCAGAATTCCCTTTCTCCCCAGCAGAAACTTTATTTCAGTTCTTCCCTACTCCAGCATCACCTGCTGTTTCAGTAGCACTGCTCTCTTCATCATTGCGATCACAACTCATCAACTGTAAATCAAGAAGCAATTCCTGTGGAATTCCGTGAGATTTCCAGTTTGGCAACTGATTTCTGATAAGAAGTCTCTCAGCACAGTTATATGTGATGGTTAAGCATGCCAGGGAATGATCTTGGGATAAAGAACCTCCATAATTTGTGTGATTTATGAACTGCTAAAACAGTCATGGTTGTGATTTTGGTCCGAGCCAGCTAACAATTTCTTAAGTGATGTTTGAATTTCTTAAGTGATGTTGATAAGGATCAGAGATTGCACAGGCTGAATAAAGGGCACCTGAAAAGTGGTCACTGAATTAGGAAGGGGAAGGAAGTCAAGCAATGTGGGTACAGGATGTTCTGTTCTAGAAAATGGATCTAAGAATAATTCAGTTCACTTGTAGATTTGTATTGTCTGGACCTCTGTTTTTCATAGTAGTTGCATTTATTTACATTTTGTGTATTATTTATTTATTCCAAAATTATTTATGAAAATGTACATGCACACATGGCAAAGCACAGAGAAAGTAATTTTATCATTTGTCAAAACCTGTGCTGAACAGTTTGTTTGTGGCAGGGTTATGCAGACTGTCTTTTTCAGGCAGTGATATGTGTGACTAACTTGGTAATGGAGTTGGCAGAGACAGTGTTGGCTAAGAGCTTGGCCCAAGAGCTTTGATGTAATAAAGCTGCACTTTCAAGGCCTCTTCTGCAGTTTTGGACAGTCTGGAGATCCAGCGATTACTGCTCCATTATGTCAGTCCCTGTGGGTATTGCCAGCTGATCCCCACCAAGCTGCTTAAGTGCACTAACTTCTGAGAACTTAGAATTTAACTAATACAAATTTTTTTTTTCATTCTGGATTAGATTTATTAATTAGTCTTGCATGGATTTCAAAATTCCGTGTATTTCATGTTTATTTCTGGTAGGAATGTAAGTGTCCTTTTGAGTTTTAATGGAAGTGGAAAACCACTTTAATCTCTTTTGAATCAATTTCATCTCAATTGAAACCTTTTGTTTTCACATGGGCTGTAGTTAGGAGCATTTTGAATAACACAATTACTGGTAGAATCCCTAAAAAATTTTATCTCTGTCACAGGCCCACTCTGCCCACTGAGGCATGATCTACTCATCATCCGTTCTTGTGTGTAGAACACATTTAATAACAATCTGTCATTTCTTTAATTTTTGGACCTTTGGATATTCTGGAATAACATATTTTTGGGTATAATTAGGACCTATACTGTCATTAAAAAATAACTCTCACATTTGTCTGGCAATGTCCAGCAATTTCTCTTTGAGGTTTAGTCCCTATGCAGTATGGTAATACTGGTGTTTCCACTCTATCAGTAAAGTGTTTAGCAATTTACCAACCTCTGCTATTAACATACAGTAAAAAAGGTAAATATTTTATCAGAAAGTAGCTCAAATATATTCAAGAGATTCATCAGTCTTTCAGGCCTGGCAGTACCTTAGCAACCAGTTAGCAACAGCTGAAGGGAAAACTTGACCAGTGCTAGAGTTCATAAATTCTAAATGAAGGTCAGTGTTAAAGAATATTCAATGCTGACCTGGTCATTCCACCACTGTGAAGAATATAAAGACTGTCAAGACTCCTGTTGGGAGGGAATATAACTTTGTTTGTAAAACATAAAATAATTTTTTATGTATTTTTGACATAAAAAAAAATTAATAGTATTTTTTAGCCTTTCCCTCCTTTAACTTCTTTGACAAATTGGTGGATACATGGCAAGATATAATAAAAGAATGAATGCAAATCTTTTCATTATCACAAGCTAGAAAATATTCGCACCAAGGTGGCATTTATGGGGGAATCAGAAGTTAATATTTATCAAGACAGACTGAATCAGAACAAAGCTGGTCTCCTATCACTGGGGAATGCTAAAACCAAATTTAAATTCATGTTTCATTCCCACAGAACTCTATAAGTTTCCTGGTACAAAACTATTAAAACTTTTTTATACAATCATTATTATATAAGCCTTAAGTTATAAAGTTATAGGTTCTTAAAGTTCTGTTTGAAAAATAGAGGGATTTGGATAGTTCTCTGTGGATTTAATGGTAATTTCAGTAAAGTTTCAGTAAATTACCAGTAAAGTGCACTAAGCTTCATTATTGTACTTTAAAACCTGTTTGGATCAGGCTGCTGTGTATGAGTTCAGAATATGTGCATGTGACAGCCAGGGTACAATAAAGCATGTGTGGGTTAACTTGAACACAGTCTCCATTCCACAGTTATAATCTAATGAAAGTACATAGAGGTTTAATTCAAAAAGCAGCACTGAACTCTCAACCACTGTAGTGCTAGGACACAAGCTGTGTAGAAAACCACATGGGAAAGTGGTGATTACAATATTGCATTTTTTCTTGTGGGCTCTGTTGGGTTCACATAACGTGCTCTACCAAAGTATGTCTGTTTTCCTTTCCTCAGCAGAACAAAAGTGCTATTGCTGCTTCCTCTGCATTAGCCATGGTGTTTTATTTTGCTCTGTGGACATGCCATCAGTCCTGTCATTTAGTTCTGTTTCAGCACTACATTTAGGTTCTTGGGCACCTCCATCAAGACAAGCAGCATTTCCCTCCATCCCCTGCTGTGTAGCATGCTGGCTGGGAAAGGTGACACAGCAGATCTCAATGGGTTCTTTATGTGTGATAGCTAAAAACACTTCCTTACACGAGTTGTTAATAGATGATAACTGGTAGAGGCTGGACCATGTAATGGGTTAGATTACTTGGTCTCTTGTAAACAATATCCTATTTCTAAAGGGAAGGCATTGAAGAATTGCTGGTTGTAACCATGCAAATTGGCACCATTTCAGCAGTTTTGGTCAAATCATGAAGTTTACAGCTTCCAGGGGCAGTGCAAGCAGCACCTTCTATTTTTCAGCTTTTACCCCAGCCTGCTACAACTATAAAGAAAAGCTATGAATGATTTTACTACGAATCACTGAGCAGATGCCAAGTAAAGATAGACCAGAACTCCCCCCCACCAAATACCCCAAGGCTTGCCTGTAATTCTGGCCCCTCGCAGACTCAGCAATGGCCAAACTGAACCGTCTCTGTGAAAGGGCCAGAAAGTGGAGGGTCGTGTAAAACGAGGTACTTCATCCCCCAGCTCATTTGACCATCTCAATTAAGCTCTTTTGGGGGTTATCAGAAGAACTTATTGCAGAGGCTCGCAGCAGTGAGCTCCAGGGTGAGTGGAGGTCAAATCATGAATGGCAGAGAAGGGAGCTGACGACAGAGAAGTGTGGCTGAGAGCTCGAGCACATCACGCTCTCCTCTCTTCCTGGAGGCTCTGTTGACATGGTCACTGTTGGCTGCATTGGAAACAAAAGAGGCCACAACCTGGGTGGCAAAAGAGGGCTCTGACAGCTTGTTTAAAAGTTAGTGACACAGGAACCCCTGCCTCAGTGGAGGAAAGTCTGCCAGTGTTCCTCTGGTTATCCAAAAAGCATCCTGGCTCCTTTAGGATACAGCTGGTAATGCCCAGTTCTCCCCTACACGTGGGAATTGGAGGCAGCTCACTTGCCTGGCCCATGAATTGCTTTTTGTGAGGCTTATAGACCTGTGGTACATCAAAAGGTATTTTAAAGCCAGTCCTGTCTCTATTGGTAAAGAATTTATTGCTCATAGGAGAAAAAAAATCAGTGTGGGCTGACATAAAACCATGCACTGCAATTTAGAATCCTGAGTTTTGTGATGTAACCATCACATGGATTACATTGTAGTTGCCTTCTGTTGCTCTTAGTTGTTTCTCTCTCTGATGTGTTTTGGTATGAAAAAGTGTACACAAAGAAACAGATCTCCATTTTCTAATATTCAAGATTTCTAGTCCATTTCATCTAAAAAATCATGAATGCATTAAACAGGTGAGCTATAACATATGCAACTTTCCTGTAGATTTTTTATTTTACAAAATTATCAGTAATTAGGGCAACAGCATTAGAGTTTAAAAAATTGCTTGTAATTGAATGACTTAATTCCATCCTATTTTATACATGTAAATTCAGAGTAGGTTCAAATCCAGGAACTTCATTTTTAACATGTATACATGTAGAGACTAATGTCCTTTTTTTGTGAATGAAAATATTATTGTATTAATTAAAAAAAATAATATTTTTCGTAAGTAAGATTTCTAACCACAGGAAAAGGTAATAATTAGAACAAGACATGATTTTTCTTTTCTGGTTGTAAAAAAGGAAGAAGGGAAAATCACATGTGCATTTGTACCACCAAGTAAACAAACCTACAGCTTTTAGGCAGGGTTCTAGAGTCTCTTTTTTGTAGCTGTGCACCTATACATCCTACTCATGGTTAACTGGTGATAAAAAAAATAGATTAATTTTCACATGCTATCAAAATTTTAAAAACCCCAACCCAAACCAACAACCTTCTACTCTGCTCTATTTAAGTACCACAAACACAACACGCAGTGAGATACAAAATTACTGTTGAAATAATATTCCCAAGTCTTAAGGAAAGAGGTATTTTTCTTTATGACAAGAAAAAGTTAAAAAACCTTGGAGCAATCTTTACTGGAAAAGGTGGTTATTTCTATTGCTGAACAACCAGAAGGTGTTCAGCAATAGAAATAATTAGGTGTCTCTAATGTTTTGACTGTAGAGAAGTCACTTCAGCTGTAGTCTGCTCAGGCCATGTCTCCTAGACTTGCTCTGTGGAGAACAGGTGGTTTCCCCTCAAAACTCAATATCCCCAAGTTCTTCACTAGTGGGGTTTGTTTAGGTTTTTTTTTGGTAGACTTTAGCACATTTTCTCAGGATTCTTTCCACTTGCTTAAATGAAATGCCCTTAGATGCACTTCATTCTGCCTTGAAGGAAATGTATTTAGGTAGAGCTATTTTTAGCTAGCAACAGAAGTGGGAAAACCCCCCACTTTTTGTGTGTTTTTAGCAAGGGTTTCCCTGAAATAAGGTTTAAGAAGATTCTCTTTGTTACTGTTTCATATTACATTCCCTCTTCCAGACAATAAAAATAAGTTTACATCTTGGAGACCATAGTTGAGTAATCATAAAATGAAATGTATGATGTCAAGATTAAAATAAACAAGCTGAAGGCAATCTGGCAACATGATAAAGTACTAGTTTAATTGTGAGAAATGGCCAAACATATAAAAGGGGAAACCCAAGCATGGGTAAACACAGATGAAAGTCCTAGGAATTGACTTTTTAAAAAAAAAATCGCTAGACTGAGCCTCAGCCATGGCATAAAGATTTTCAGATTATTTTTTCCAGAAAACATAATAGAAGAGTGTTTAAAAATTATTGGCTGACCAAATGACCGCTGAATTACAATTTCCTAGTTATTCCATACAAATTATAATGGAGAATCAAATGTAAGTGATGCAATTAACTTTTTTTGTTACTTGTTCTTTCAGAAATCAATAAACCTCACAGAGTCCAGAGAAAATAAAAATAATATTATTTATATATCCTAGCCACTCTTTTGAAAAGTACCTACCCATTTCTAGATAGTTTTTGGGCAAATAGGCTTCCCCAAAAATTTTGTGAATGGTAGAGCTTTTGCAGAATTCCAGGGGAGTTAGGGTGCTCTGTGGTCTGGAGGAGCAGTTTGACACCATCCCAGTCTTTTTCTCCCCTATTTTGTATCTGCTGTCGAGTATTTGTTGGCTGGAGACCACCCCTACTAGAGAAGAGAGCCCTGTTCTGTAGAGAAGAGAAGAGAGCCCTGTTCTCAGCAATTCCATGTGTCCCTCTGCCTTCCCTTATGTCAGGGTGGACACCCCACTGCTAAGCACTGACTCGCTGAACTCTTCTGACAGAGACATTTTTGCTGTCAGATGGAAACCTGAGAATCAGGAGGAAGGGAATTCTCCCATTTTCTCTGAGACTTGAGCACTTGCTGAGCAGGGAGCAGATCAGAGGTGGGCAGTCCTGGTGGGGCTCACAGAATATCTAACACCCACACTTCGAACCTCCAGACAGCTTCACAAGGTCATCCAGCCTTGGATAGCCCAAAACAAGGGTGGGATGTAAGACTGAACTGTTCTACCTGAGGGTGCCTGGTGTAGCTACAGTCACACCCAAGCTCACATCACTGCATCCTCCATAAACTCTTGTTTTCCACAGAAAGGGAGTTTGGCTGTGTAGACTGAAAAGGTGCTGTGGAGGACTGTGACTGCTTGGAATATCTGGAACCTAGAGCGTGGTCATGCTTATAAATGTAGCTTATGAATGCTACATGCTTATAGTGAATGTCTTGATTTATTTTGTGAACCCTTCAGTTAGTATGTTTGCTGTAATTCTTAAAAAATTCATCAGTCCAAAATCACATGAGTAATTACTTCATTAGGGCTTCTGCTGAGACCAAGGATTATGGTAATAACAGATCTGTAATCTATTTTGATTTTTGTCCTTACATTAGAAAAATGACTGCTATTACTGCTCTGGTGATTGTTTACTCAGCAAATGAACTTCGTGCCAATTCACTTTATTGTACTTCATAATTTATTTTCTCAGTGTTGTTTATAGTGTGACTAAGCTGATGAAGGCTCTATGATGTTTGCATTGAGAATGCTGTGAAGAAAGCCAGACTGATTGGTGTATGCCCAGTGTATAGGGAATGTTCCATTGTGGGAAAGCCACTAAAAACTTGATACATATACATAAGAAACAGCACTTTTCAAAACTGATGACCTTGTAAAGTCACAATTTCTTTCTTACACTTTTTATTTTCTCAAAATAAACCTTTCAACCACAACTTCCATCTCTTATTTAGATATTTTTGCTGTCGCTGTTGGATGAGTCAATTCCCAGTTCCAGGATGACTCCACCCTTTTCTAATACAAGCCTCCACTTCTCTGTGCCATTATATTGCTGTCCTCTATACACACAGATCTGGATGATACAAACCTTCTTGTAAATTCTATGCAGCAAGTGATGCAGGGCTGAATTCTTCCGTCTCTGCTCTTTGGCAAGTCCTTGTTTACACACAGTGACTTTTCCAGTCTGCTATCACCTGGGAGAAGAGCTGGTCTGTACAAGTCAGGAAGGGAGCTTTCCGCTCTTAAATCCAGTTACAGCTATGAATAACACCAAATTTTGCTACACTTATCTGGAAAAAGCAGCTGCCTTCCTCCCACCAATAAGTCATCATTGTCTGAAATGGTCAGGCATTCCAGAATAAATGCTTACAGTTGGCATTTTCAAGGTTCAAACAGAACTTCATTCTGCTGTTAATATAGCTGGTTCTTGGATTAATTAGGGCCACAGATGCCTCTGTTAGGCTGGAGAATATTTGTCAAATAAAATAGTTTGAGTCTGGGAGTGTCTGTACTATTTGACTTTTTGCTCATTGAACTCTTATTCTGCTGTAATGATAAACACACAGAAAATTGGAGCTGACCAGGGAACATGACCTGCAAGAGAAAAACATATAAAATGCAGCAATTACTGGAAAATGTCATAGAATTTTATGTGGAACCGTTTGGATAAATTTGGTGGCCATTTGAAGAGCTGAGCCAGTATTGGAGCCAGCAGACAGGAGCATGTGTGCAACCAGGATTAAACATGAATCAAAACACATGAAGAAAAAAAAAAAGATGACATTTACTTACTGTGGAGCTGTATTGTTATTGGCCTCATTAACATGGGCAACCTGGTTAGCTGAATGCCATCCCATGCCTCCTCTGGGGCTCCTGTTGGCATTTTTCACAAGAACAGTTTCTTTAATGTTGTCTGTCTTTTATTGTTATTTTATTGTTATATTGCTGTACCCAGGCTTTGCCTGTGGTGCAGAAGGTGCTTGAGAGGTGAATAAAAGTATCAAGCAGATGGTGACATTCCCTGCAATTGTCTTCTCTCCACGAGTCTGTGACTACTTTACTTTGCTTGAGGCAGGTTCACAGTCCCTGACTAAATGTTCTTACATGAATGTATGTGATTGCTTTTAGACTTCTGACATTGTGTTGAAATTAATTTAAGAGGTTAAGTGAAGGTTTGTAAGAATACCCCCTCCTGTCCAATCACTACTTGTGATGTGCTGACTTCCTCTGAGAGTGCTCTATCCTCTGTTCAAAAAGAGCAAGTACTGGAACAGAAAAATAAGCAAAAAAAGGAGTTTTATCTTTATATACATCTCAATAGCCCTGATGGAGCCTAAATAATAGGTTAGTTACCTCTTTTGGACAAGTGTTAGAACACTCAGACCTGAAAGTGTTTGACTCCAGGGCTCAGCTTTTTTGTTTCTTACCCATCTCTAAGAAAACACAGTCTCCAGGGCACATTTGTGACAGAGGAGCTGAAGCCTCTCTTAGTGGTTCCTGTGAACTTTGAGATGTGTTTCATGGTCATCCTCAATTAGCAGTGCATGAAGAGCAGCCAGAGCAAACCTGTGCTGTGTGTTGGAGATAGCTTCTCTCAAAGCATTTGAAATAGCAGACACAGCTGGGGATCATTTCTTTTTCCAAACAAACATCACAACCTGATCTGGCTCTTCAGACACTTTAAAATTCTATTTTCTTCAAAAATTAATCCAAAGCAATGTATTAGGGAAAAGATCTTAAAAGCACTACGACTAAAAGGGCTCCAAGGAAACAAGATGAACTGATTAGACATTTTTCTGTGGTTTGATAATTCTAAAACACTTGTTCTTATATTTTTGGTACATCCAAAAGTAAAGTATTTGTTACTCTATAAATAACTTGTTAGCTAGAAACAGAGTGACAGACCATGTATTAAATAATTTTGGGTTGGGTTGGTTTGGTTTAAAAGATGTGCTCTATTCTAACTCCTGCAGGGTATTCCCGTGTATGTGTATAGATTTTGAGGAAAGGCCAGTGACTGCCTCTGTCTATTTATTAATCTGAATATTCCTCAAACAACCATTTTTCTCCATGTGAAGGAATAAGTCTCAGAAGGATATGATGGGGACTAGCAGGCTAAACCTATCTCAATATGCCTTGCTTTATACTGAGCCTGGAATGAACTTATGGAGAGACAGCAAGGACGAAGAACAATTGCTACAAGGTCAATGAGCCTTTGAAAGACAACCATTGTTAAAAAAAATATTGCTAATTCTATTTTAATCCTTAATGCTCCACTGTCTCTGAGGAGCCAGTTACGATATAGTACCTCTGAAATGGAGGTTTTTGTAGCTGAGCTCTCAAGTCTGTAAGTAGGGATGGTCTGCAGTTGACAGACATCAGAGATCTTCCAGCTTTTACTTAATCTTAGATCACAGAAATGAGATCACTTGTGGAAGTGTGTTACTCTTACAATGTATTAGGCAAATGCTGTGAGAAGACATTGATTTTCAGTGGATTTGGACTCAAATTAAAACATTTCTGAGAACACTTCTCTTAGTTTTATTGTACTCAATAAGATGGATCAGCAGCTGGGAATATCTTTGAACTACCGTCTTGTAATCAGGTGCTTCAGTTTTTGGAATCCACCACAAAATATTTTTGTTCTAAACCTGAGTAGGCTTATGGTATCCTTTGCTCCCAACCTGTCTGCCTCCAGCCTGTCTGTATAATTTACTGTCTCTATAGAACAGTCAGTCTTCAGTCTCCTCCAGATGCCTTCTGCCTTCTTGTCTTACAGCCCCCTTAAAATTTATTACATAAATTCACATTTTGTACAGCTTTATTCTTTGCATGCAATAATAAGACTTCTTCAGCTTGAAAGAAGCAAAAATTCTGCCATGGCACATTCCTCATGAAGAAAATCTCTACTAAGGAGTGGTATATACGGTTTCTTCTATAAGTTTAAAAATGTGATATATCACAATAAACTCCTGTTTAAAGTGATAGCCTTGTTCAAGTGTTGCCTTCTGGACAGAAGGTTTGTTTTGTGCTCCAGTAACATGTGTCTGTCATCTACTCTGCAAAACAGCCTCTACATATTATAAACACAAATTTAAAACAAGAGCTTTTTATGAGCGTGAGGACGGTGACAGTGAATGTGGTTTGTATTTGTATTTGGATTCCTCAGCACCTTTTGTAGAAATGATGCACAGAATTGTCCTTGGCAGCCAAGGTGGGACGTTTCACTCTGCACAGTCTGTGAAAGGGAACTTTTAAATGGAGTAAGCTCATTGATTTCTGCTGGAAAGAGATAGATGTTTATATAGAACATAAGGCAGATGCTGAATCTGGTAGTCTGACAGAGGTGAAGCTGCTACACCTCCAAACCCTGGGTCCAGCAGGCAGTGAGGCAGAGCATGCATTCCCAGCAGGCACAGCCACAGTTGTCCATGTGAGCAGTACATGTGTCACATGGATAGTCACAGACAGACATTCAGCACCTGCACAAACAGAATCATCAATGTCACATCCTCTTCCCTTCTCTGGCTGATCAGGAAGACGTGTGTTAGTGTGGGTACCCCAGTCTGGCTACCCCAGAGCAGTCTTGTCCACTGGTCTGCTGGCTCTCCTGTGATGGGCCTGAGAGGAGCTGGGGCTGGGTGATACTGGAGTTCCCTCCTTTGCCATTGCTCCTCTCTGCTACTTTCCTCTCTGGAGGTCACCTTTTCACTGCATCGGCTGATATGTGTAGTTTAGAACTAAAAATTATCTGCTTTGAAATACTGGATAGAAGGGGAGTGAAATGGTGTTTGAAGAGGTTAGTAGAAATTCAGGGACAGCAGCTGCTGTAGAGTACTTATAGGCAATCTGCAGCAGTTGTTAAATGTTAACAGCCAGCATGTAGGCTATAAGGGTAATGCTTCCTTCACATGAAATAAAAGTGCCAAACAAGTTGTACTTGTTTTTACCTCTGCAAGCCTTATGTATATTGTATTTCTCAGCAGAAAAATGATGTAGGTTCTGAATTTCCGTTCATCATCTTGCATCACAACACTTTTGTTTAAATGGAGATTCAGAATTCAAAATACAGAGTAAAAAATTATCTTAAAATTGAATAAATTCAGGGCTTTTACTCAAATATTCTAGAATTTTGGCAAATTGTGTCTGCAGATTTGATCTTTATGTATCCTTCTTTCCTATTCTGAAAGTTGAAAATATGATTACAAATAATAGTGATAATACTAATATGAGTAGTAATAAGATAGAATGTGGTCTCTGATTAAATAGCTGTGCTCATGCAGAATGGTGACTGCCTGAATGATTTTCCAGCAGCATGAACCATAGGAAAGCCTCAGCTGGAAAGGACTTTAAAGATCCTTGCAGTGCTTTTCCACTGGTTCCGCTCATAAGGCCTTGTGTTTCTTGTAGAGGTGGTGGATCTTGGAATTGCTTGGAGGCATGAAAATAAGATGAATTGCATCAGACTTCACAGATTTTTTCACTTGCCTCCAATAGGTGGGTGAGACTTGAAAGCTTAACGCATGCATCTGCTGTCTGCTGAGACTGAAAAAGATGACTTTTCAAGACCTCTAAGCTTTTGGGTTTGGGAATATGCTCATGAGCAGTGGAAGGTCACAGCTGACACTGAGCAGCTGGGCTTGTTTTGAAAGTTTTTGGTCTGGGAGCAGTAAGATAAATAGCAGCTCATCAGAGTCTTACTAAAAAATAAATAGAACATGTTATCCCCAGCTTTTGAACAATTAGGAAAAACCATCATCATGGACTTCATTAGTTATAGTTTAAAAAAAGTGTCCAGAAGGCCCTGATTTGTGGGAAATTGGTTTTGGTCTGGAGGAAGAGAACAGTACTGTTCATAGCAGTTCAGTTATTTAGCCCATGCTCTTGGCTAAAATAGTGATAGGTTTTCACTTAAATCAGCTTCCCTTATGAACAGCTGATATCCCAAGTTCAGTTCATGGACCTGACTGTGTATTCCAGCTAATTATTCCTAAATGTTTGTTATGACTAAGTTTAAACATTTATTCTGCAATTTTCCTCCTTCTGTTTATAGCTTCATACAAAAACGGCACTGCAGAATTCTGGTCTCTGAGCTGAATATGAAGCTAATGGTCCTGAACTGGACTCACATATTTTGCTATGTGAGCCCTCTCATTTTTTTTTAAGAGCAAATGATGATAACATCTATTAGTTTTCATTTTAATGCACTAGAATTAGCTGTAACAGAAGTTTTCCAAAGCGCTGTAAGCAGAAGTATATAAAGTTATGCCAAAAAGACTATGAATAATAGATCTGAAGAAAATCCTGGAATTGCATGTGTTCCATTATGAGGTTGCATTAGGCAGAACTCATTTGCCAAATTTACTATGGTTTTTTTTTTGTATGATTTTTGCTCCAAGAAACCAGAAATTAACATGTGATATATGTCAGCTGTTGGGTGGGAAATTTATATTGTTTAACAAAGGAAATAGGTAAAAAAATAGCAGATTAAAAAAAAAATAATAAGTTGTGTGTTGCTTTGTTGAATGTGAAAGAAATACTTGGAGAAAAGTAAAGAGCCTTGTTGGTTTCTTCTACACACACTCTGTAAGTGTGCATCTTCAGACTGTCTCCACAAACAGCTCCAAACCATCAAAGAACTTCAGAACTGTGTTAGTGTCTTCAGGAGACCTGCTGGAATTTAACTTTTCCTATATTCCATACTTCAAGTGGTTGGCAAAACTAGGATTGAAGAGTTGAAAAAAACAAATTACATTCACTGCCCCTTCCTAAGCCATCATGTACTGAAACTGAATGGATCATAGATAAGAATTAACAGGCATATTTACAACATGCAGGACAAATCATCAACACGGTGTTATTTGTTAACATGATAATTAAAACATACTAACATTTTCTTTACTCAGCTATACTTACTGAACAGCAAAGTCAAAATGCAACTGATACAATTGAGAGACGGTGGATTTTACATACTTGCACATTCAAAGTTACCTAACATTGTTTCTTGACTGAAGTGTTTTACAAATATGCTTTTCTATGTATGTGCTACAGAAAAACATATATTTTTTGAATCACAATAGATATCTAGAAGATGTCTATAAACACTAAGGGACTTTGTCTTGTCTGAACTTTGATGACAGAGTCGATGCTTTTCCAGAATTCATCTTTGCAAGCTGCTTCAAGCAGAAGACTCAAGTACAAAACATCTAGTGCAGTTATTCAAGTTGTCTCTGATTGGTCATGTTAACCTTCTAACTGAGCAACAAGAAGTGCATGGGAAACTCAGACAAACACCAGGGCATTTTCTATACTCTTTGCAGTTTCTCTGTTGACACTGAGTCTGTGGCTTGGTGATTGAGCTGGAAAGGCTGCCAAAAGGTGACATTCAGGAATGCTGCTTTGGGGTGGTGAAGGCAGAGGGTGCTCTGTGCCTTCCAGTGACAGCATGAGTGTAGATGTTCTTGACCCAGCTGTGAAACCATCCCCCCCAGGGTACCACAGTGCACAGGACAGGGTGTACAGGGGACTTTAAAATGAACAGGTAGTCCAACCCAAAAACCTCTTTGCAGAATTTTGTTGCTGGTAAAGCAGACGCAACGTCATCTTCAGACCAGGAGTGTTTTGTATAAGTACTGTAATTTCCATCTCTCCTCTTGCATTACAAAACTACTAGAGATTATTATATTGAATCCAGATGATTGTGAGATAGAACTGATTTACAGCTCTGTTCCCCTGAGTGGAAAAGAGTGACGTCAGTTTCAGTCAAAATTGTGGTCATTTTTTTATTCATCCTTGTAAGTGTCCTTTTGTTTTACTTTCAATACATTAGGCAATATATTTGCTCAATATATTACAAATACGATTGACTAGATATTTTTGATATGAAAGTGCTTCTGGAAAATGTACAGTGGTTAGTTTCCATAATATATTTCATATTGCTGTTCTCTTAGTAGCTCTCAGAAGGGAAACCATCACTTAAGCCATTTGTCCAATCTGGCTATAAATCAGTGGACACTACGCTGCAGAAAATATTCCTTCATTGGCAGAGACTTCAATGAGATGACCTCATCATTTTTTCCATCTCCAGTACAGAGGTGTCTACGATTTATTGCAATCTTAATATAAATTCAAGACTATGGATGTGTTTTTATGACTTATTTTCACAATGACAAAAAAAGGCCAACATAAGATAGCTTTATAGTGTCAGGATATTAAAATATGTCTATTCAAGTTTATGGTGAAATTTAAGTAGGAAGCATCTGAAAATGGCTATTTTCTCATCTCCATTCTTTTCTACTATATGAAACCAATTAATTCCATTACAGAAAAGCAATGTTTTTCCTGTCAATTCAATACACGACTTAAAAAGAAAATTTCAGTTTCAGGATTATTTTAAAACAGTAAAATTTGCTAATCTTTCCAAATCAGATAGTTTGTAATTGCTTCCCTTATTATGACGAAGGTTTAAAGTGGGAGCTAGATCTAACAAAGGGTCCAGGCCTGAATTAGAATTCTTGTCTGCTTTGTTTAGAGAAGCAATCTGCTTACCTTTTACCTAATAGTTCCCTACTGAGATTTTTAGATGTCAGTAAGAATTACTTTTTCATCCTGAAAGCTCCCAACATTTAACCTAATGACTAGATGTCAACCCTTCAACTAACTGTCCCTGGAAACCAGGAAAAAAAAAAAGAGACAAATTTAATATCCTAAATTACTTTTTTTGATATTACTGGACAAGGTAAACCCCAAAGGACTTTCAGAGATGCTGGTACTAGGCTACAGTAGCTAATACTGAAAGAATACTGAGCTGCATGGAGTAAAGCTCAGGAGCAATTGAGGAGCTAAAGATGTGAGAAGATTATCCCAGCTTGGGAAAGGAGGCCAAAAGGGTACTTCTTAGGAGTAAGAATGAAGGCTGGGCAGGACCACAAAATAAAGAGTTGTACCAGACAACGGACCAAAAATATGGAGTCTGGAAACCAACTGTAACACAAAATGGGATTTACAACACTGTCTATATTCTGTATAGATGAGATGGTGAAATGTAACATTGTCATGCAAAGCCAGTTGTTTTTCAGTGCAAATCTGAAGAAGACATGAACTGCGGCAAACAAGGGACTGCAGTGTCCTCATCTCAACTTTGCTCCAACTGTACACACAAGTCATGTGCAGAATGGGAATCAGGAATAATATGGCCTTCCTGGAATCCAGACCCTTTCAGTGGGTGATAGGTCAGACCAGTGAAATTATCCAGAGTACTGTCTACAGGATGTTGGACCAGTTCCTGAGGTTATAACTTCTCCCCTTTCTGACTTAATCACATTTTCCCTTGGTTTTGCCATGCAACAAGGAAATACTTTTAACTGTTGTTTTGCCAAAAAAGGCTACCTGGAATAGAGGCTGGACAGAGTTAAAGGAATAAAGTAGGTATTTGTTGGAAGGCCTTCAAAGGATACACCTTGGGCAGCACAAGTGATCGGCCAGGGCTCTGCCCAAGACGGACCCAAGAGGGACCCAAGATGGACACCTGGGCACAGGTTTTCACACTTTTATAGGTTTTGGTCCATTTACATATTGGGGTCAATTCCACAGTTAGAGCTTCAGGTTATGCAGTCCCATCCTCCCAGATTGCTCTCTTCAATTTGCCATTGTTTGCACTTTTTGGGCCTGAAGCTGCAATGGTGTCCTTGGTTCTCAGGCTGGAAAAGGATTGTTTTGTGTCACTAAACTGTGAAGAGAACTTGCAAACACTTGATATGAAGTTCAGAGTCACACACAAAAGCAGTATAGAATCTGAAAAAATATGAAAGATAAAACTTAAGGCACCAATATCCTTTCTCAAGGCTGAGATCTTGTGCACATTCCTTTCAGCACTTGCCAGCAGATACAACAATTACACAGTGGCAGGAATGGCCATGGTGCTTGTTTGTGCTTTTGTTTTGCAGCTGTGGTCGGCCCTTCTGAGCCTCCTTTAACCATGACCATCAGATGGCCCTCCAAGTTTCCTTCAATGGTACTCACTAGGTGATCAAGATACACTATCCAGCTACACCACAGAAGCCATCCCAGACTTCCAAAACAGTGGCAGATTGCATCAAGCATATCACACATCAAAAATGTTGAATAATACATGTTTCCTTTCCTCTTGCCTGCAAGGGTGTTCTATATGTTCAATACATGCAGCACATTGTGGGAGGAAATCTCAAGATGAACATGCAATGTGCCCTGCAGTCACGGAGTCTAGGGATACACCAGTGCCTGTGGCTTCTGCCTTTACTTCCTGGGAGGGAATGTCTGATTTCATTAAGCTTGGTGGTAATTCCCTAAGAGCTCTCCAGAGAAGAACAGTTTGAGAGTTGTGCATTGGTTAGAGGCCCTTGCCTGGGCAGAGACCTTTTCAGGTATATATTCTCAGATATCTGAGAATACTGCCTGGGAATATCGTACCTTTGGGATGAGTTGGCACAGTTGCAATGCCAACATGGTTGGCAAAAAAGAATTTGAGGTTGGAGGAGACTGTTGGTAGGAAAGGTGTGGGAAGAATGAAGGAATTGAATAGATGGGATCCTCATCCACAAGCAAAGTGGGGAAATGGGATACCCAGGACATCTGGTGATCCAGATGGATAGAAAATGTCAGAGAGAAATGGAAACATGAGAGGCAAAAACATGTCAGAGAGAGCAATATAGGTAAAGGAGCTGTATATGAGCAGACATAGAAAGGAGAAGTGAGGGAAGAGGAAGGAAGAAGATCTGTCTGACATCCAGGACCTCTGTGGGGAATAGAATTATACAAAGGTGAGAGGAATGTGTGAAATGTGATCCTTATAAAGGCAATGATGAGAAAAAATAGCATCTTTCCCAGATGTTTGTATTTTCAAGTGAAAATATGATTATTCATAATAGATATCATAAATTTCTAACTTTCAGATAAATATTTTAAAGGCCAAAACCATATGGCAATGAAGTCAATAACAAAACTGTAGGTCCAATCTGTGCAAGGATACTATTAACACACATATATACATATATTATGTATAAAACACTGCTGGGGGAAAAAATAGTTTTACTTTGTTGTCATATAAATAGACAAAAATAAACAGGTAGGTATTTACTTCAGGTATTTTTCTCACCTTTACCCCTGTACTTTCTATCATCATTCAAATGCCTGCATGTCTTGAAGGCTTCAAAGCTGGCTGCCCATTCTCAAATGCCCCATTAATTATTTATCATAGACATAAATGTTGGACAATTGTTTTTCTTGGACTATGCAGTTATTGCTTCCATTATATTATTTCCACACTGTGGCTGCTCTTCTGTGTCTTTTTGCTGGCGGTAATTTTTTTTCAGGTCACAATGTTCCATGGCTTAACTTCTCCACAGGACCAGGTATTAGGAAGGTAAATAGATATGATCACTGGCATGGAAGATGGAAGAGACACTTTCATATTTGCAGGAATGCAGCTGCAGAGAAAAAAGTCCCATAGATTCATAGGAGCACAGGCGAGGTAAGAAAGAAGTCCCATAGATTCATAAGGGCACAGGAGAGATCAGGCACAGCCTGTAGATTTTTAGAATGTATTAGAAATGCCAGAATCTTAAATTTAATCCCTCCTGTTTACAAGTATGTGATGTTTCAATGCTTGTTTTGATAAGAAGTGTCTTGGAAACTTCTATGTAAGGACACCTATAATATAACACTTGTGGTACCCCAAGACAAACAAATTTAAGTAATGAGCAAATGAAGGAGAGATTGTTAGACTGAACTCACTGCTTAGGTGAGTTCTGACAGGCTTTCTTCTTGTTTACAAGAGGAAATGAGTTGCTTGATTTGGTTAGTTTCCAAAACCACCTTTCTGGGTTTTTACATCGAAAAAGGAAGAGTATCAGCTCCACAAACTGGAAGTTCAATTATAGTTCACAGCTTACTGGTCCAATTGAAGCAAAATTGTTTTTATAGGTATGAAAATGTGCTTCAGTTGTTTAGGATCTCCACTTTTAAGGTAATGGTGGAAACATGAGCCTGTGCTCATATACTGAATATTGAATCAGTCTTTTGATGCTTTGCTGCTGCTGTGAGGTTTCTTTTGCTTGTGTATAATTTCCTGCTAAGACTGGGAGAAGTGTGTGCCTCTGTAAACCCATATAGTGTGGAAGGTGTTTGACTGAAGAGTTGGAGGCACTCAGAGACATGTTGCTTTTATATCTTTAGCAGTTATCAGCTTCAAATTACACCTAAAAAGGAATAAATTCATTCTTAGCTGTCAATTTGTAGCACTTAAAATCTTCTGGCACTCTGGTTTCTTTGAACCAATATCTTAATCTTCTGTTCCACTTCAAATGTGGTGATCTTTGTGTTGTGGTTTACTTTCAGTAATATATCTTCCTATAGTCTCAGTTTAATTTTATGTTAGTGATAATGGGCCATGAAGACTGAGCAACAAGAATAAGAGAAAGAATTGGCAAAGTGAGGTTTGGGAAGGTAAAAAAAAAAGAGGAAAATTTTCACCTTCAGGAGAGAAAGTAATAGCTTTGTTTCTGAAGTGTATTTATCAAAAAATAAGGTAAAAGTTGAAACCTGAGATGTGTGAAAATTACATGTGTTTGCAATCATTGTAGATGGTTTATTTAACAGAATGAAACATCAAAGGAATTGTTCTTTTTAATTCCTCCTCCATTAAAGGCTCATTATCACTCACAAACATTTCGTGTAGTAGTGGGCAAAGTCAGGTCCCATTTTGAGTAAGCATTCAAAGGGTATTCAATAACAAATTAAAATAAGAAGTTAAAGGCTTCATTTTACTTTAAAATTTTCAGTTTCATTCAATTCCAGGCTAAAAAGAATCTTGAGAAACTTATGAGAAAAGATGTACTTTCACAAGAAATTAAACAAAATGTACAGATAAGCCTTTGTTTATGTGAAAGCTCTTACCAATGTGGAATGACTGCAGAAAAAAAAAGATAAAATACTACACAAAAAATGCTTGTTTGGAGCAAGATCATCTTGTAAATGTATAAGAAAGCTGCATAACAATAAAGAAGAAAACTAGCAAGATCAGATGGTGAAGGACCTTGCAAGGAGGGCGTATGAGGAGTAGCTGAGGGTACTGGGTCTGCTCAGCCTGGAGGAGACTGAGGGGAGACCTCACTGCAGCTACAGCTTCCTTGAGAGGGGACAAGAAAGGGCAGGCACTGATCTCTTCTCTCTGGTGACAGTGACAGGACCAAAGGAATGGTCTGAAGTTGTGTCAGGGGAGGTTTAGGGTGGATATCAGGGAAAGTTTCTTCCCCCAGAGGGTGGCTGGGCACTGGAACAGGCTCCCCAGGGCAGTGGTGACAGCACCAGCCTGACAGCGTTCAAGAAGGGTTTGGACAATGCTCTCAGACACAGGGTGTGACTCTTGGGGTTGTTTTGTGCAGGGACAGGACTTCGTCTTCGATGCCCCTTGTGGGTCCATTCCAACTCAGGATATTCTACCATTTTATGAACCATTTCATTTGGTTCTCTAAACTGTGAATAGAAAATTCTTCAAGTGGCTAATGCATTGTCTACGTCTTATCTCAGTGGGCATGAATATGCCAGTTTACAGCTTACAGTCCCCTTTTGAAAAATAGGATGTGTTTATCCCTGGTTTTAGAAAGGGACGGTTTAGATTACCATGGTTAAAGGTCTGTTCTTTTCAGGTTGGTCCTTGGGAATTTTTCAAGATCCTAAGCTCCAAGTAAGCTTGCTTTAATTCAGTGTCTGTTCTGCTTTGAGGAGCAGCTTGGACTTGTTCATCTTATGAGACCTTTCTGAGTTAAGCAGGGGAGGACATTGTACTGTAGGTCCTGAAAGGTTGCAATAGTTTTGTCCTGGGGAAACACAGAGTGCAAGATGCACCCTGTTTTAACAGTCTGGCTAGAACAGGCTGGTCTTAGCATGGTGGCATTTATAGGCCTCATTCTTTGCTGTCTAAGCCTTCCCTTTAATATAATGAACTGGTGTTATTTTTGACCAAAAAAAAAAACAAACCCAAAAAACCAAAAAACCAAACCTAAAACAGGTAGCATAAAACTTTTCCCTTGAACCCCAGAGGAATCCCAGAACGGAAGGATCATTAATCAGTATGCATCAATGTCATGGCTAATTATTGTTATCATTCTTTTGAATGTTTCATGGCAAGGATGATATCACTGAAACTCACTTAGGGTGAATTATTCAGATGAAGTGGGCCAACATTTACCTTTCTTTTTTGCTCATATGTTTTATTTAGTGAGTATTTTATCTATGTTATTTATGTCAAGATATGTATGAGCATGATTGTCTTGGTATCTCACCATCACTTACAGATTTAAGTTTTCCAGCAAGAGAGGTGGGAACCATCTAGAGAAGGACAAACAGAAGAACATGGGTAGATTACACTGCCATAGTCTCATATGATGACCAAATAGGGAATGTCACCTTAATCTCTGCAAATCCAATCAAATAAAGGAGCTGACATAGTATAAATGAGAAACAGCTCATAGTCTGTCTAACTAATATCCTCTTTCTGATGATGAGTCACACAGTCATCAGTTGTTTCAAAAGAATATATGGAAAACTGAAAATAGACTTCTAAGTGTGGGAGATTATACCAGAAAAGTTTCACACTAACTTCTAGTAGCTGCAGATTTGTTCAGCTTTCTAAAGTATTTCTTGGACATTGCTAACCCTGGCAATTTTTAATTTATATGAGTAACTTCTCACATTTTCCTGTCTGAGAACACAAATGTGAAATATTAATGAGGGAATCCTGAACCTGAATGGATGACTTTGACTCCCCATAGTCTCATGGGAAATAACAGTGGCTCTGCTTTTAATTTACACCCAACTCCCAGTACACATTTATTTTAAGATGACATGTATATCCATCTGCAATTTAAAGAAGTACAGCTATTTAAAACTTTACTTTTTTCAGTTTATGCATTTCTCTTCCATATAAATAATCAGACTCAGCTGAGACCAGGGTACAGGTACAGACATGAATACATGTGCATCCACACCTTTCCCCACAGACTAAATTTGCTGATCTTCCCACTGAAATGGGAAACATCTGCTAAATATTTTCTGCTCAAAGGGAAATGAAATGTGAGTGATTTAACCTTTGCTTTCTCAGTCATTAAGTGATGCTCTTTTCAAATAACATTAGAGAATGAAATCATGCTTTTTCTTTTTGTGATTTTTATGCTGCTGTAATATCTGACATAAGAAATACTGCTGCAATTAGTCACGATCCTTTAATTGCTTCCTTTAGTGCATTGAGTTGTTGAGACAAACACTAGAATAATGTAACCTTTGGGGAAGTATTAAAAACCAAAATCAAGGATATAGACAGCTGAGAAATTAGAGAAACCTGTCTAAAAATACCTTCAGTCTAATGATTTACCGCTTGCACCTCCCTTTTCAAAGGATATCAGGATGTCTTCAGCTCTGGGCAACAGCTTCTGGGAAAGGTCACATCAACACAATCACACCTGTGATGGGTGCCTGTTAGCTCCTGACCACAAGTTAGCAGCATTCATCTGCACTGATGTCTGCACTGGCATGCACAGTGCCCTGTTTTGCTCCCCTAAGGGCTTGCTGTTCTTCCACCACGATGAGCAGCTCTGACAAGAACGCACTGAGATTGCAGGCACCTTGCAAGTGGCACTGAACAGAAAACTCCCTGAGAGGAATCAGGGTCAGAACCAGGCAAAATAGGGGCAGGATTTAATTTCTGAGCTCCATTGGAGTCTGGAAGAACTGAAAATCTAGCCCGTGGTCCCAACCCCATGAAAGAGCAGCAAGCACAAGATTGTGAAGCCTCCCCAGTCCCTCTCCTGCCTCACATAAGGGCTGGATGTACTCCTGTCTTTCTAACAATATAGGGTTGCTTGCTTAAATGTACAGTCAAAGCCTGCACCTCAGGAATCTTTGAGATCCTGAGAATTCCTGACCTTTACTCTTTTACTTTTCAGCTGTCAAGTTTCTTATTGTTGAATATCTGTTTCAAAAAATGAACCAAAATGGTCTTAAGCAATTTAATTAAATTTTTCTATTCTACTAAGGGCTTTATCTTGATAAATTCTCTTTTCTTTTCTTCTGTTAAGCTGAACTTTTCATATCTTTTCAGCAATTCCCAGTTTAACGACATGTTGGAACATGTATAAATTAAGTTTTAAATGAAGTATAAACCTTTCTTTCAAAAAAGGTCCAGGTATGAATAATGTATTTTCTTAAAAAGTAATTATTCACTACATTCATATGCTGATAGTCTAGGAAAATAAAAAATGCTGACTTTTAAAAAAAATCCCACAAGGTGAAGGTGAATAAAATACTAAATAAAAAGGTGTTCTATTAAGGTAATATTTGAGATACTAGAAAGAAATTAAAACTTGACCCTCTAAGCCAACAGGATAATTTATAGCATGTGCTATGGCATTTTGCTGGCCTGGGCTATACAGCTTAACAGTCAGCACCCTGAAGTATTTGCCTGAGAAACCTAGCAGTCAGCATAGTTAAAAAAGGGAATAATTCAAGTTTCATTTTGCCTTATGCAAAAAAAAAAAAGACATATTTTGGGAGTCTATAATATTTGGGTTGATACCTTAAATTCATTTTTATGCTTTGTTCGAGCTTTTTACCTACAGTCAATTGTTAGAAGAGAAGCTGCTGGAAAAAGACATTCTGAGCAGCTTCTCTTGAAATACTGTAATTTACAGCACAGGACAGTGATAGCAAAACTTTTCACTATATGGACTAAATGCATTTTTCTTGATTATTCTGGCAGATATCTAGGCATTTCACCTCTGGAAGGCATTTCACCTCTGTAGGCAGTTCACCTCTGCCAGCAGGGTGGGTTCTCCTGCTGTGCAGCATTCTGAGAGTTCTCCTGATCTGGTCCCAGATGCCTTGTACACCAATGCCTATTGCTCCCTGGAGTCAGCAGGAATATCCCAGAGACTCCCATCCAATTTCATTGCTCCTCCAGTATTCATTTAGATGAGGGCTTCGGACCCATTGTAAAGATCGTCAATTTTTCCACAGTCCAACTTTTTACAATCGCGGCCTCAAGGTTTCTTACCAATGTTGGCAGAATTCCATGCTGCCAAAGTGAATGTTTGATGCACCATCCTCTGTGAGCCATTCATGGTGTTCAAACCTGGTAACTTGCTTGGACCACCAAGCATTACAGAATCACAGAATCCATTAGGTTGGAAAAGACCTCTGAGATCCCTGAACCCGAACCACACTTTGTCAACTAGACGATGACACTTAAGTTCCATGTCCAGTCCTTCCTTAAACACCTCCAGGAGGGTGACTCCACCATTTCCAGCCCCTTCCAATGCCCAGTCACCCTTTCTGTGTAGAACTTCTGTCTAATGTTCAACTTAAACCTCCCCTGGCACACTTTAAGACTGGGTCCTCTTGCCCTGTCACTGGCTGCCTGGGAGAAGAGACCAACTCCCGCCTGGTTACAGCCTCCTTTCAGGGAATTGTAGGGAGGGATAAGGTTTCTCCCCTGAGCCTGCTTTTCTCTCCCAGCTCCCTCAGCTGCTTCTCTTACGCTCAGACCCTTCATAAGCTTCTTTGCCCTTCTTTGCCCTTCTCTCTCCAGCCCCTCGATGTCCTTCTTGAACTGAGGAGCCCAGAACTGGACACAGGACCTGAGCTGTGGCCCCACCAGATGCAAGCACAGGGATGCAATCCCTGCCCTGGCCCTGCTGGCCACACTGTTGCTGATACAGGCCAGGATGCCATTGGCCTTCTTGGCTGCCTGGGCACATGGTGTTTCATGCTCAGCCTTTGTCAACCAGCACTCCCAGGTCCTTTTCTCACTGTGCCGCTTTCCAGGCACTCTGCCCCAGCCTCTAGTGCAGGGGGTTGCTGTGGCAAGCTAAAGCTAAGAGTGTTGGTGGAACCAGACCTCCCCCAAAGCAGACCTCCCCCAATTCATCTTCTTGTCGATTGTGTTCCCTGCTGTAGACCTAAGGGATAAAAAAAAAAATAGGAACACTTGGGGCAAATCACTCTGCTTTTACTGCTGAGCTGCTGACCATGCAAATAACATTTAAAATGTAAAACCCAAAGAGCCTCTTGCAATCAAGATCACAATCTTTCTGTATCCCACATCTACTTTCATCCAGAGATAAGTAGGTGAAGCCCGCAAAATATGTCACCAAAACTGCAGCTGCTTCTGATACTGGTAAAAGGGAAGTCCTTCAGCCATAATTGTTTTTAGAGCAGGCCTTTAAACCAAAAAACTGTTTTTTTAACTTGAAGAATGTTCCAATTTTTGAGCATGATTGATTTTTACAGTTCTCATGTAAAGGAACTGCTATAATGATAAACTGTCAACTGTTATGGTGCTGTGAATTAAATCTGCTGAAGGAGTGAAGGTTTACCCTTTCAAAAGGTTATCATCTTGCACAGTCCACAGTTTTTCTTTCTATTTTTTTTCAGGAAAATTACTTTTGTAACTGTCAAAGATTTAATATATGGACTATAAAATTGAGACATTTTTGAAATTAATTGGCCTAAAGCAGAAATGTCTTTGCCATTATAGCAGTTCCCTGTCATAACCATATTTCAACATATCTCAAAGCTTGAAAAGTGTTAAAAAGAGGTTTCATTTGGTGCTAAGCAAAAGTACAACTGTTTAAAAGAACAACACATAAAACACATAGAATTATTTTTCTGCCTGAGTGATCTAATTTTTGCTGTTTTAAATTTAAACAAATATACACTCAAAACTCTTTTGGCAAGAAAAAAGTTTGTGGTACACTGTAAAATTATTATTCAAATTTATTGTTGTATTTTATAAACACAGTAATGAAAAGAATTGTTAATACACAAAATCAGCTTATTTATTCAAGTGGTTTGTTTAGGGCTTGCCGTACACAAATGGCAGAAAGGGCTTAATTAATGGAATAATTAATCTGGAATTCTTTCATTTCTGCAATTAAGTAGTGCATGTCTTCTCCCTTTGTGTCATGTTTTTTCAATTGTATAAGTCACTAAGTCTCTGGGATATTCATGCTGACTGTGAAGTCCCCAAGTTTCTACCTTCAAACAGTCCCAGCAATAACACTACATCTTAAAAGAGATGAAATTTTAATGTAGATTTAAAAAATATAAACAGAAGATTAAAATCCTTTGCTTTTTCTCTGTTTTTGTTTTCTTTCTACTGCACTTTTATGTGTTCAGTGAGAGTCTTTCTAAAGAACTGTTTCTGGATAAATGAAAGCTGCACAGCAACATTAATTGTATCTACACTGGACAAAGGGCATAGTTTATTCTCTATGCAACTGCAGAAGTGAAAATATTGCCCTGTTAAGCTGAGTGATCAGAAAGGGTAGCTCAGCAAGGTACCCACAAAGCTGCTTCAAACAGATTTTGGCAGGTCTTTTATAGTTATTTCTCAAAGCTCTCTTGTGGTCCATTGCAAAATAATGTATGGCTAAAATACAAGGCAATTACAGTGATTCACATCTTGGAAAACTGGGCTCACAGGAGGTAGAATCGGCTACTCATAAATCCTTCTGACTGCACAGATGTCAATACTGATTTATACTCTACAAGGGTTTGATAATCTCAGCTTGTAAGAAAAGAGTTCCCTAAAGATGTGATCCAAAGACCAATGAAGTCATTGGGAGATTTTCCATTAATTTCAGTGACTTTTAGATCAATCTGTAAGCATTTAATGTTAATTTTAAAAGTAAAATACAGGTAACCCTGGAAGCAAGTGGAAACACACATATATATTTAAAAAGACATATCCAAAACATTAAACTTCAAATAAAACTTGAAATGAGAAACAGATTGAGAAACTTTAAGAACTGTAGGCAATGAATTCCACAGATTATCACCACTCTTACAGGCTGTGCTTTGCAATCCCACTACAGTTTTCCTTAGTTTTCATCTCCACTGTGAAGTGAAAGTGAAAACACACACCAGTATAAGCACAGATTGTGATTACAATGCAGAGAGAAGGGTTCATAGCAAAGACTTGGAGCTGGACAATTAATGAGACAAATTTTGACTGGTGTCTCCAGCTAAATTTCCACTTTTTTTTCCCCAATGTTTTTTTGCTGACCAGTGGAGGCCCAAGTGTCATGTTTCAAAGGAGTGTTTGTGTTTGAGAGATGCTTGATTGAGTTCCTCTACAGCTGTATGCATTAGCACCCACAAAATCGAGTGACCACTGTTGATGGTCATTGGAGGACAGGCAGAAACACCATTCATTTTAGCAGAAATGCTGTTACATTGTGCTAGAACAGGCTGCTCATGGAAACCATAGCATTTATTAAGACATAGATATAGGCAATGACCTTATGAATAAAAAACCATGTTTTTGCAGCTTTGAGCATGCAGACCTGATGAATGCATGAGCTCTCTTGCCATTAAAATTCAGAAATCTATTTCTGCCATGTTTGGAGCCTTATTTAACTTTTTTTTCAGTCTGGTGAGAGTTATTTACGATAATATTTTTAATGCAACCAGCTTGGCTATTAACAAATTAATTCTTTGCATTTATAATAAAAAGGATCTTATGACCATTTTGAAAAGTTTTTATTAATATTGCAAAGCATCACAACACAGGAAAAGAATTTCTCACACAGCCGATCATATATGAAGAATGAAGTACTACTTCTATTATCCATTTTATAAAATCATAAAAATCATTACCTCATTATTATAAAATGAATAGTTAACTGAAAATCTATGACAATTTTTTTTAGTCTTTGTCCAGCATAAAAGGAGAACCTGTATGTATAAAATTATTATAATAAATGATTTAAGAAAAAAAAAAGGAGACCTTGGTTTTAAAAAGAAAATCTGGCTTTGAGCTATTAGAGATCTAGAGCCAATTTTAAACATCATGAAATAAAATTCAGCTTTGTTGAGGTGAGTGATTTTAAGGAGGCAGGAACAGTCCATTGTCTCTCAGTGTTTTTATTTTTACCATACTAAATAATGTTTTCTTGTTTAGAGGAAGACCAATGTATTGGTTTTGGTTTTTTTTTTTTTTTTGTTTCATTTACACTTTTAATGATTTCTGCCATTATTTTGAAATAAAGATCTATGGAGCTAGAACAGGAAATTAATACACTTTAAGCTCCTACAAAAAACACTCTAACCGTACCAAGTAATATGTTCAGCTACACTGAAGTCAGTATGGTCTTTTGGCAACAAAAGCTTCTTGTTCTCTAAACAAGTTCACCTTTTTGAAGGACCTTTACCCTCCCACTGGAGAGCAGTACTGCTGCTGGCACCTTCACTCCTTTACCTACTTATTTGGTGATATTCAGGAAAGGGGTTCTGCTGCTGACCCAAAAAGTGAAGTGGGAAGCTATTCCTGATGTAAGGGACATGAAAAATGATGGGGGAGGCACAATGGACATTACTGTGGCAGGCCAGAGTAATCTGTTCCTTTCCTGAAGATACCTCTAGAGCTCTTCTCTTTCCATTGAAGTCTTGAAGGCTGTCCATAGCCTTTTTTCCTGACTATTTCCCATATTATTCTTGGTTTTTCTCCTTTACTCTTAATCTGTCTTTTATTGACAGCAGAAAAAAATCGCCACCCCAGTAAACTTATTGAGATGGGAATCCAGAACCCAGCATGAATCACAAAATCCAGCATGAACCACAAAATCCAGCATGTTCCACATGAATTTTTCCATGGAAATCTCCAGCTTTGGAAGAGGTTTTTGACACAACAAGAAGAACTAGTCTTCTAACCTTCGGCCCTTCTGCTGTAGCATGAAAATATGCCTTTTTCTTAAACTCCCATGTGTATTGCCTCTGATGATGAATCCTTCAATGGAAGAATCCCATAAAATTCAGATCTAGCCTGTATCTGGTGTTTTGCAGAGTCTAATTGACATAAATCTCTGCATTTCTTCTGAGAAAGTAGGTGGAGTGGAACTAAACAGCAAGAGTCCTTTTTAGTTCTCTTCAGAAAGTGAAAATCATCAGCTCAGCCATAATTTTGTTACCTTTATATTGTCAGGTTTCAGTTGAATCTGAGTTAGTGGTAAGATTACATACAGCTTTAGGTGAAATAAGCTACATTCCCACTCGATTTCTGTTTTTGGACTCTTTGTCTCGATTTAATGCCCAGCATTATCATAATAAATTACTGAAATGAAGTTAATTTTCTTTTACTTCTTTACCAGGGAAGCAGTGGCATTGATTTCAGCTATTAAGAACCCTTTTGATATAGTTCTACTGTATATTAAAGGTATTGTCATAAAAATATGATGGAAGGTCATGTTTAGGTAGGATACCTACCACAGGAAAGTCTGTCATGATCAAGTGAATGCATAGATTATATTATCATGGAAATATATTCTGAAATATTTGATTTCTCAGCTTGCAATTATTGAATATGCTTCCAAAATTTTCAGTGCTCTGTGAAAAGGAAATCTGTGCATGAAAGTTTTGGTAAAAAAATATTCCAAAAGTTGTAAAATTAAAGCTGAATAAGTAATAAATTATTCAAACCCATCTGGGGACCTGAGTTATACTGTCTGTTTCTTGGCTTTAGGTGTCTATTCTTGCTGGAGTGTGTCATAGTTTCTGTTAGAAAGTGCAAAAAACCTGACCAGATGATGTCAGCACAGACAAGGTGGCTCCTGGCAGCAGATATTAAATAATGGCTGGCCTTAAACATGTGAAATGCATTTGGCTAGCTGGCTGTGTGACCTCTCCTCCTGCTCTAGCCCCAGCCAGCAGAGTCCCTGGCACAGGGGTGTGAGCACAACCTTGGAAACGTGTCCTTCTTTCAGGCTGAGGTGCAGAGGCAGCTCCCCACCCACCACTGGCTCCTCTTCCATCTCCTCTGGCAGGAACCCCCATTTGAAGCTTCCTGAGTTGGTGAACATTTTCCTCTGGAAAGAATGAAATGTATTAAATTAGGGGTTCCCAAAGTTTTCTTTCTGGAGGGCAATGTGATAACTGGGAAGAGCCTACACGTTTCCAATGCCTAAAGCCTTCCCTATTCCCCTTCTTCTCTGTTCCAGACCCCAGGAGGTTGTACACAAAGCCAGATGCCTGGTCCTTTTGTTTTCCCAGGTGCTGGGAAAACTGTGCTGGACCATTGCCCAGTCCTGGCAATGCCCATGGAGGAGACCTTGCTGAAGTTTCTTGGGCTTAGTGTAAGAGCATTAAATGAGCTGAAGCTTGGGACACGCACTGAAGCTTCCAGGATCCATCCGGTGAGTCAGTGCCAGCCTCTGACCACTCACTTAAGTTCTAACATGAGGACTGCATCTTTCTGTTGGGAATCTCTGCACTAGAGGGCACCTGCCTTTTGCCCTCAGCTGGCATTGTCATGCTATCCCTCCCTTATTTGTTAAAAAATGCACCTCTGTACATATGCAAAAAATAAAATGAAGCAAAAACCTATCTGCCAACCAACAGACAAACTCAAGAGTGCTTTGCCAACCAGGCAGCTGGATCTTCTGAATTGTTTTAAGTCCCTTCAGATATAGTCTGAACTTCTCACTGAACACATTTGCTGCTCCTGCAAAGACTGGTTCAGCTTCCCCTGCTGCTGACGTTGAAATGTAAATATCAGCTTCCTCTTCCAAGGAGGAAAAGCAAATATTGATCCATGTTTCAGGTTTTTGCATGATCCTGTTTACCTCTGTCTAGCCTGGAACCAAGCATCATTGATACTTTTAGATATTTGACCTCTCTCTTTTGGAATTATTCAAGTCTTTCATAATTCTGAAAAAGAACTGGTTAAAACATTTTCTTTTGCTTGCCCTTGTTCAGTGGCACCCAGTGTCCCAGCAGCCTGTGTGCAGCTCTGAAGATCTGTACTGGTGGTGTTGCCTGACTACCCTGCAACCCTACCTGGCCATGGTACAGAGGTGAAAGAATCCTTATGACACAGGAAGTGTTTTGCACCTTTTCCTCTTGAATGAATTTTTATTGCAGAAGTGTATGGGTTAAATGAGCTCAGAGGTGGCTACCAGTTTCCTAACACCAGTTTCCAAACACTTCCTACTGTCCTTCCAGCTTCATTCACTCCAGTGCCTTCTCTCTCCCTTTTCTCAGGTTAGCTCAGGCTGTGAGACAGTGTGTGATGTGCTGCCCAGGATGGATAAGAAGAGAGAAGAAGCAGAGGAAAGCGGCCAACCAGGAGATAGGAGTCCTCTGGCAGGGCCAGTATGTGGCAGAAGTTTTTCCTAGGCCAGCCAGCAGTCAGGAGATGTAAATAGTCTGACTGGCATCAGCTGGAAAGTTCATAGTCCAAAGGTGTACACTGCCTCATCCCTGGTGGGCAGCAGAGACTGCCTGATGGGCCAGACCCAGCCTGCAAGCTGGCTGCAGTGCAATCCTGCCTTAAACTTAAGAATATAATTTTCCTTCTAGAATAACAACAAAAATTGCCCTTAATTTACTGAGCTATTTTGGAATATGAGAGGCAGTTGCTAGTTACTTGGATTGGTGTTGCTCCCTCATTTGAATTTTCCAGACAATGATGTACATGCCATCAGAAAGGCATGCAGTTCTGGATCCCCCCTTCTCCTTGCCTCATTCGCTTCCACAGCAGTTCTTGACATGTGTGGTTTGCTGTTCCTGCTACCTGGCCTGAAATAACAGCCTCTGACCCACTGACTTCTTTTTCCACCACCAAGATCTTGCTTAAACGTGAGGCTGCCTTCTAGAAAATGGTAGCATTTTCCAGCTAAAACACATATTTTCTTCCTCTGTGGAGAATGCCTTTATACTTCCTTGGGAGATGGGTTCCAAATAGCACTCCTATGCCACTACCCCCCGCCCCCTTTTTGATTTAGCATTGCCAGTGGCACAATAGTTATTCATTTGCTCTTAATATTCTTCGGTCTCCTTGACAGGGCACCAAATTCTACAGCCTCCCTCTAGAATAGAGTATTTTTTCTAGTTGTTCAGGTAATATAAAAATCTGTTTTTGAAAAACCCAAACCTCTGGCTACAGCCCTCAGTCTTAGCTCACAGCTAGGCACTATGGATTGAGGAAGAACATTCAAGGACTGTGGTAACTTAGAATTTGCTGGTAAGTGGTTTGTGGTGTTATTACTCCACTGGTCTTTCCCACCATGGACAATCCCATTTAAAATGCCCAGGACTTCTTGTTTTCATATGAAATTAAATCCTCTTTGCAAACTCTGATTCTCTGCCCTGCATTTCCATTGGTTTGCACAGATTAGTACTTTGTCTTGCTGTTTCCCTTATGATCATAAGCAATCCTGTCTGTGATTGATCCATCTCCTGTGCTGGTCACATATGCTTTTCTAGCCACCAGATGAGAGCATCTTTGCTGTCTGGTCTGATCATTTTGCTGAATATTACAGATTTGTGATTCACTATTATATTCCAGTAACTTTTTGACCTGCATTAGCAATGAGGTAGTTTTGTTCTAGGCTAGCCTGTACTGTCACGTCCCACACAGAGATTTTTTTTGTGGCTGAATGCCTGAGATGATTTTCTAAATCTCTGCAAGCTTTTCCAGTTCTCATTTCTATACATGTATTTTGGTACAAGAAAATAGGGCAAAGGGAAATTCTAGCTTCTCTCCATTCCCTGATTCTCATTTCTGTTAGGAAGTACTTGATGATCATTTTTCCTAAGATTTATTTCTAAGGTCTCTTCCTAAGTCAAGAAATTTGCCTGGATATTCTGATCAAGAGAAGGAAAAGAAATGCCTCCTGGCAAAAGCCACAGACTTTTGGGGCTACCTATGGATGCACACATGAACCCATGAAACACAGTCATTATGCTGCAGCATTTAAGACATACCAAACTCAGTATTTTGGTACAATACAGGGGAAGGAGTTAGAGGAACCAGTTTGAACCTTCTCCGAGAGTCAAGCTTGGAGTACAAAAAGAACTTCTTGTATTGCTTGGGGAGTTGATAAAATAATAGTAATGGATGCACTTGGACAGAAACACAGTTGTTAACATGTTCCTATTTTCTGGCAACAGGAGTGTGGGAGCTGAAGTCAATGTAATTTCACTCTATCTGTGTTCAGCAAAAGAACACAAAAGAATCTGAATTTTTATTGTTAAGCTGGCAGTACAGAGACTCACAGTTTCTGAGCTCTGGAAAGCCAGACATTCTTCTGAACTGAAGATTATTAAAACAAGACAGCTTGAACTCTGCTCTAGGCCCAGGAGTGTAAATCTGGAATAAGTTCACTGGTTTTGATGAGGATACTTTGGATTTACACCAGCAACTGAGAATAGAACTTGGCTCTGTGTCTTATTCTTCTGGTGGTAGTGAAAAATATGATCCTAATAAAAGACGTGCAAGCGATCACAGGAGTATTCTCACACTGGTTCTACGCTTCAGTTTTAGATGCAGGATTTGAGATTGTGGAACAAAATACACCTTATACAAGAGTAGCTCTAAGAAATCTGCTAAAGAGGAATTCTTCTATAAGAAGAGTGGCAGTTTAATGCTTGCATGGATCCTATAGCTCTCCTGTATTGGCCTCTATTGCCTTACAAGAGGAGATTAAAACAATATTGTTCTGGTTTTTTTAATTTATTTTAATCTCTGGGTATAACACACAAAACTAGGTTTATGCAGAAATTGTTTGGAAAAAGGCTGTGTGTGTAGCAGGAACTGAAGAAGCCTGGATACTTTTTGCTGTAATGACTTTACAGAAATGTCAGCTATGGAGTACACCCTTACAGACACTGGCATTATCATCTTTTGGGCTGCAGCATTATTCCTTGTAGCCCAAAATTGTGGGTAACTGGTTTGCAGGTGAGAATGTAAAAAAACCCAGTAAAGCTGCCTGATGTTCTATCTTCTCATCTGTAAGAAGGTGTGTGAAAAGTCTTATGGACATAAAGTTAGAACCAGATGAAACCTTCAAAGATTAGTCTTTTTCTTTTTGATAATATTGCAAATCCTTCTATGACTTTCCAGTTGTTTAGGCACTATATTGCAAAAATTTCCTGAGCCACCCTTCTTGCCATTATAAATCTGCAGATACTGTGATTTAAAATGATACACAGATGGGAAAGTTTCTCACAGGCATCAAAGCCATTAGATTTGTATTGTTTTTCTATTGTTTGGTAATATTTGAGAGGGATTGGATACGTCTGTGACCTGGCTAATTGCAATGAAAATTACAGAGTATTAAAAACAAATGGGAAGATGGAAAAGAAAGTTGTGGTAGGATTTTGAAAGGAGTTTTCAATCTCATGGACATTCATTGTCACTTGAGTGCCTAACTGCCTCAGGCTGTATTGGAAGTCCCATCATGAGAGCTGGAAAAAACAAAACCCCAGCTAACCCATGCCTCTAGACTTAAAAACTCAAGAAGCTATAGTCACAGACTAAATAGAGTATGATTTGAGGCCATGCTACGCTTCTGCCACTGGCTTTAATTGGACAAGCATGTGCAGATGCTTTGATTTTTCCTAGTGAGAGAAAAGAATCAATAGTATTGTCATCAGGCTGCATATTTTGCTCTTTATTCACTTTGATAATCCCTCTCCTTAGCCTGAAACTGCTGCCAGTGTACTTAAAATGTAATGTCTTAATCACACAATCCCCTAGACTCAATGAGGTGATATTTAAGGTTTACAGGGATGATACAAGAAAATCCAAACACTTTTGGTGCTAAATGTTCTTGAAACACAGTATCTCTGGATTTTTTCCAATTTTTGTATACTGAACAGTTGAAATCAAATGGTGCAGTAATGCACTTACTGTTTACATAATAGCTGAGGGAGAGGCTTTATGAAATCAATCAAACCACTTTGGAAGTTAAAATAACTAAATAATGCTTTCAGATGCATTCTAACCTAGTTTACTCCAATACAACAAATAGATCTTAATTTTTTTTTCACTCTTTGGTACTTTGCTTAGCCTTCTTTTTCCAATATTCTCTCAAAAGAAACAGGAATAGATGAATAGATTGACTTCACTAATGTGGGCTTCTTTTGAGACAGAGAATTATGCTTGGATGCTGTAAAAAAAGTGACTAGGCATGCCTCATTGGGCATGATGAACAGGGCTTTTAGTGATGTCATTAGAGATGGTATGTTTAGTTATGTCTGCTTTCTAATGAAGAGTATGTTCTGTCACCCAGATGGCACATCTGCTTTTTATGACATTTTTTGAGAGTTATTTACATGAAAGTTCATCACTATTCTAGATTCTGTTTATGTTTTGGGGGGCTTTCCCAAATGGGGCTGCTGGTCATACCTAGCACTTACAGAACCACCAGCACTGCATAGTTACTGTAAAATGCTTACAACACCCTCAGGGGTGGAAGGGTGACATGGGTGAAACAGTAAACACAAATGAGTTCAACATGCCTGTCTGAGGTTTTTTTGGGTCTTTCCCTTGCTCTGTTCATAGACAAGATCCACAGAGTGGATCCAAGTATTACCTGCACATTGCTGTTTTGGTTTTTTGTTCTCAATGGCTTTGGGAACATGAAGCCCTTTTTCAGTGGTAGCTGTATTCTGCTCTGTGTTCTTCTATGGTAAGGGAGAAAAAGGAGTTGACAAAGGTCTTTCCTTGATCTTTCTGTAATAATGACACAAGACTGAAAGGTTTTATCACTTCTATGCTGGCTGATAACTGTAGGGCTACACATTAGAAAATCTGAGATCCTTGAGAATCACAAGTCCACAAGAGCAAACTCTACTTCAGTTTTTCTCCATAACTCTTACCCAAATATTGATCTATGTTGTGAAACCATATCTCAGGTAAGTCTATTATTTGCTTGCTTATTGGATATGTGTTTATTTAATGTTTTTTTCCATCAGTACAGATATTAAACCCCACATTCAGCAGCAGCTGATGGGGAAATCAGTAGCACTGCTTGCAATACAAGTCTGAATTCAGTTATTGTCTAGTGGAAACAGAATATATTAATCAGTAAATATCAACATGATTGATAGCTGACGATTTGCCATTTAGACAGAGGAACCCATCGCTGGAAAAAATGGACATATATTGTACTGGCACTTAAAATACTACTCCTTAACCTATAAGTAAAGTAAAATACTACTCCTTAACCTGTAAGTACTGATGGGCCTTTTCCAAAATTCTTCTTTCATTAGAGCTTTGTCTCATGAACCTGACAGTTTGCAGTAAAATAGGATACCAGCTTTTACTCCATGTTCTGAAAGCAAAAAAATAGGGTATGGTAAGGGTATGGTAAGGGTATTAACAGCATGGTAAACACCTTCTTTCCATGTCAGAGGTTCCACTGGCACAAAATGTTATTGGCAAGCTGATACCAAGGAGAGTAATAATAATCATACCAAATGAAGAAGACATCTAAGAAAACTAAGTTTAGATATGGTGAACCTGCTTCCTTAGAAGACTGTCCAGCTTGCTACTTTTAATTTTTAAAACTTTGTAACAGTCTTTGTAAGTGTAAGACATTTTGGAAAGTCAATAGCTAAACAAAAGTAATGTTAAGACTGAACAGAAGAAGTAATTAAGCATAATTAATTTGTTTTACTGTTGATTTCCCAAGAAAATGGTCTAGAGAGACAGATAAAACCCCTGAAACTGCAGGATGGTCAGGCAATTAATGAACCTTAAAATGTAGATTTGTTGTTATAGAAAAGGTTATGTCACTTCTGAGTTAGTAGAGTATTTATGGCATCTGAAGCACCAGCTCAGCAGGAGTATTTTTAATGTCTCATCACTGAAGAACATTCTTAATTTGAAATTCCGAGTTTTTTATCTTTCATATTGCACAGCTGACATATATCAGGGTTTTGAAATTCATGGTTTGACATCAGATACTTTGAATGTCTTGGGAATATGGAAAAATCTGTGTGATTTAATATTTGCCTTCTTTCAGACAAGTGTTTCAGGCACAGTTCTGGCATGTGAAGATAGTTCAGGAACTGTCTTGGCTAGTCCAGTAGGAGGCTTTTCTTCTTTTCTTTTTTACTGGTGCATGTGTAACTTCTTTGATTAATTCCCCTCTTTTGTCTTCCAAACAATCAGGGCAAAACAAGGAAAAGAAACAAAACTTGTGACACATGGAGCTGAGAAGCTGGACTTTTAACCTCATTTATTTGTATTCATTTGCTATGTCCTCCACAGCAGGAATTGTCTCCTTCCCAAGTTAGTACAAGATGCAACCCTGGAGGGGGCTTTGGGCATGACTGCCATCAATCCTAAAATAACAAGTGCTGAGTTTGATCCAGAATGGTGTGTTTGCAGAGCATATGCACTGAGTAGTCTCAATTTCCAAACTTACTGTGGTTAACAGACTGAAAGGGAAAATATTTGCATCTTTTCATTACACAACTAAACAAAAATTTCTAAATGGCTTTCAGTAGAAATAATAGGCAAATTTCACATCTCTTGAGATATGTTATAACAAAGCTGAACTATGCTACAGCTTTGAATCTTTAGCTGCAATTCTACATAGATGTGAGAAACCCCCAGTTGCTTGGTGGTCTGAACTGGTTTCTGATATCTAACACACTCTTGAAGATGTAGATGTAGGGTAGATCAGTAAAGAAATGCCATAAAAAAAGTTGTAGCCTAAACTGAATATACTAGCATGTATAAGTTGCTTTATACCATAGGCCAAAGGCTATCGCACAACTTATATAATTCTTCTGAATCTTTTATACAACTTAAATTTCTTCCACTAATTCTTCACTTTCAAAATTTCCAAATGTATTTATTGTACCCACTTGTGTCGAGTCATGCCACTTTCAGACAGGGATAACTAGTAAGCAGAGCTACCCAATGTGTCACCCAAGATTTTCCACAGTAAATAAAGCCCTGGTGTGAGATCCAGTCCCTTCCCTGCCAGAAGGCAGCTGAACTCACCACCATAACTTGCTAACAGCCACTGTGGGGCTTGCAAGGGTGACTGCGTGGGACAAACTATTACAAGGGCATGAGACCTGCTGCTGAATGACAGTGATGTCACACTTCAGCCTGTGATGCCACACGGGACCTTCTGGTCTGTGCTTTCCAACTCTGCCTCCGGCTGTGCCTGGATTTTCCAGCTTGATCCCTTGCCTGTTGTGCTCTCAGTTTCAGTTGTCATTCTGCTGATTTGGCTGCAGTGAGCAGGGTTTATGACTGTCTTATATGAGCCCTGAGAGATAGGTTTGTTGGTGTGAATAATTCTCTCTCTAAGTCCCCTAATTGCTGCTAATATTTGTTTTGTTTTCATGACATCTCTAAGCCAGATTTTCCATGAGGAGGTTACCAATAATGCTGCATGCCCTGAGGATTCATGTGCATGCTCCCCTGCTGTGTCAACTTTTTACTCATTCTTGGTAAACAGCTCTTGTCTGGGACAAGTGTGACCTGAAAGATGACATGTGGTGCACTGATGCTCATCTGGATTTTAGGAAAATGCATGACTAGTTGAAGTCAGTCCTGTATCTGTGACTGCCGGTGGTATCAGGTTCCTCTCACACACTGTCTCCTCTGTGTGAGCCAAACTGCTCCAGGGCACAGGCCAGATTGCAGCAGTGCTGTTTAGTTTCCTATCCAGCATTTTGCTCCCCACATTTGCCTTGTGGATTGCTTCAAACTGCCAGTCCAATCACGTGATTTAATATACAGCCAGCTGGCTGGAGTACACTCAGAGCCTGGTTGATATTTGGAAAGAAGAACAATGCCTGATTTCAGCTGAAATAATGGAATATCCATAAAAACAACATGATTTTTTAAGAGGCTGTGCAGCTAGTCATTTGTCAGATTGGTTACCAATGATAGTCTTTCCATCAGAACAATTAAAGGGCTTCTACAAAAGCAAATCAGCAAACAAGATAGTGGAAGACTGTCCCAAGCACTTTGCTGGTGGTCCAAAACCTGAGCTTTGCTTCTCAGAATTCAGTTTCTCAACAGAAGAAACAAAAGCTGGAGATAAAGGACATGAGTATTAACTGGTGGCAGGAAAAACACATACATAGCATGTATGTATTTTCACAAAGATGTCTCTCAAACTACTAAGTGTAGTTTAGGTCTTCATTCTCCCTCTGCATTTCAGTCTGATGTTTCATGGTCAAGTGACTTGAGCAGTTAGGGCAGTGTTATGCCAGAATGAAAAACAGAAGTAGGAAAAAAAGCCAACATGCCAAGGAAAGAAGGAACACTCACTTCTGCTACCTGATTTCCTCTTGTTTATTTATGAATTTACATAAGTAAACTTTCATTTCTGCTTTGGAGTTTGAGTTTGGTACGTTTGTTTCTGCAGGAGAGTTTTCAAAAATGCTGATCTTGGCTTTCACTTAGCAGAACTGAGTCTAGTGAGTGTGAAACTTGTTTCTCATTCAGTCATACAGGAAGTTTTCCAGGAAGCTGCAACCAAGTCAGATGATATTATAAAAACATTAAAGAATATCAGTGAACTCTGAAGAATGATGATATGACATCTCATGACCCGAGGTTAGAAACAGAAGAAAGTTCTATTTGATTCAATTAAAAAAAAAAGAAGTTTGATCTACCTCCATAGATAAAAACCCTAATTATAATATTAATATTCCTGGTTGTATATGTTTGACATGCACTGATCCTGGTGTATGGAGAAAGAATAACTCAGAGAATTGAAAGTAACCTGAAAAATGTGCAATAAGGTCCTGTGTAATCTGCCAATGAACAGCAACACCTGGCATGAATGTTTGTCCCACCTGCTGTCCCACAGACTTTTACAAATGTGCTTCTGGGCTACACCTGAGTCTAGTCCTGCCATGCCTAACAAGCCACACTAACTGAACAATGAATATGAGTTGATTTGTAGAAGGAAATCAGGGATAATGATGCCCTGCTGCTGACTCTATGCACACTTCAGGGACATTTAATTTGGATTAATTCTAGCTTGTTTTCTTGGGCTTTTGGATCATAGTGGTTAGAAAACAGAATCAGTCATAGAACAGGTTTGGATTAGAAGGAACATTTGAAAATATCTAGTCCAAACCCTCTGTATGCTGGACATTAGGAACATTCTTTTCAATTATTTTTTTTCAATTCAGCTTGTGTCTTGGTGCCATCTCACAACCAAGCATGGTAGCAGGAGATGACCCAAAGACCCGTGCCGTAAATTCATGAGACTACTGAAAAAGTTCAGACTCCTGAAGATATCCTGGGACAAAAAAAAATATACCTAGACTAGATTATGACAATATTAATTCTATATAATTTTAATTCTTATTTTTCTAGTCAATTAAATACATAAAATTTTAAGGTTTGTCAACAATCTCAAATGCAAAACCACTTGGCTCCTCTGCACCTTCAAAGTCTGGTTTGCCCTTACCTTTATATACAAGAGCTGGCAGAAAGATTAGTGCAATAAAAAGGGATTTTAAAAAAGACTTCATGGGCTTCATGGGCCTCTGTCTCACTTTGGATACCTCTTGACCTGTTTTATGAACTAAAAATAGCAGGAAAGTGAGATTGCAGACGTCAGGCCTGAGAACTGCTGAGCTGATACAAGAGAACTGTGCAACAGTTACTAACTTATTCTGTTGTCATAGATATCTTAGGCTTTCCATGCCGCAGTCACTTGTCCTGCCCTTTAGATAAAGCCATCTATATTAATCAGCCTGTTCATAGGGCAGGAAATTCATTAATAAGTTATTTAAGCAAGGAGATAAGATCCTGGCCCAACTCTCACTGACCTCAATGCAAGGATTTTGCTTCTCACATCTTGAAAAACCTCTTGCTTGCTTCCCTAAATACAAACAGATTAGGCTATTAAATTACCTCATCACCTTTTTATTAATGTGGGATTTATTTATTTATAAAGCAGAATAAAAACATGAGTGCTGTTACAGAGATGAGCAACACAGTGGAAAATGAAAGCAGTCTGAATGTCTTTCAGTGAAACCATTTACTTTAATTCATGACTCAGGCCTAATTCTTGTCATGATTTTGTTATAATAAATTCTAAATAAAATAAGATTACAGTGATTAAATAAAATCTCTTACCAATGATTACCTAGAACACACATGCAAACAGTTAGACTGTCTGTCTACATTGCCTGTTAAATATCAACTTAGCTTAATTTTTCACTATTATTTCCAAAACTGTCTTTGAAGCTTGATCTGGAACAACTCATCCCCAGAACAATGTCTTAGACTTCCCTGCCCAAAAGAAACAGTTAAATTACAAGAAAAATAAACAATTTATCATTCCCATGATTAATACTCACTTTTGCCTGAAACCTACATTCAGGAGATCTTGTCTGTCATAAATCCTTTTTTGATATGCTTCTGAGTTGCTTCAAGTAAGAGATTTCTCAATTACAGCTACCCAGAAGTATTAAAAATGATAAGTTTTTAGTCATGAAGTATCATCTCATTGAAAGCAGATTGGCCCTCGGGAAGGAACAGTATAAATTTATCTTTTTATCTAGAAATAAAAACAATTCTGAAATTTTTATGACCTCAGCTATTGCCATTGTCAACGTTATTTTTTCCTATATCTGAACAGGGATAATAAATCTGCAGTCAATTTTTAGTTTATGGCATTTCATGAGACTAGTGCTAATGAGAAGTGCTTGCTAGTGTCAACTCCATGCTTAGATTTGACAAGACATCTCAAAGGAAGTGTAAGGAACAATTAAAATGGAATTTCACATGTAGTAGCCTATTGCATTTGCCTTTTTATTGTCAGTCAAGATGAACAAAGAGGGACAATTTTGCATGTCAGGTTGAGGGTGAAATGATTTGCATTTCAAAGGGCCTGCAGCTATAGACTTTATAATCTAGGATCACTGTTGCTACTATAGATGTCTACAATAGGTGAGATAAATCCCACGTCAACAGGTAAAATAATTAAGGTGCATGTATTGCCACATTCCACCCCTTCAGCTTCCCACATCATTCCTCTTTTTCTGTGCTTTATCTTAATATACAACTTCAAGGCTTTCTGACACTAAAAAACTAGGTTATTTAGAGTAAAACTGGCATGAGCAGTTTCTACAGAAGAATCCTGCAGGAAATATTCTCAATGGCTTTACTGAAGTCCAGGTAGACTACATCCACAGTCTTTCTCTCATGCAGGTCCTCTGATCACAATACCAGGTTTGTCATGGAGGACCTGTCTTTCCTGAAACCAGCCTGGCTGGGACTGATCCCCTGGTTGTCCTGCACGTGCTGGATGATGGCACTTACTATGATCTGCTCTGTGAACTTCCCTACTTGATAAATTTCTAAGTCTAGTATGGCCTTAGCAAAAATATTTCTTGGTCTATGTTTCTTTTATCAATTTGTGCTTCAATGGTCATTTGCATAGGAGGGTTGTTCAAGTAACTGCTATTCATCTGCAGCAGTTAGGAATGGTAAGATGCAGATAAATTATGGGACTATCAAGTTTTTCTTCAAAATTTTAATATTATTTAAGCAATCGTGTAAAAAATAACACAATTGTTTTGAAGAATTAGTAACTGTAGTATGACATTCAGTTTCTAAAAGTGTAGATTTTTGTGTGTGTGTAAAATGCAAACACATTTTGAAATGTGTTTCAAAGTAGTTGAAATACAATGTTCTTTCATTGTTCTTTCACTTGTGATTTATTGCCCCAGTGCTGGTCTGTACCTATAGCACTGTCTGTCAGCCATGCATTCTGCTATGCTCTGGGTTTTTTTTCATTTTATGAACTTTCTAAGGATTTAACAGTCTATATGTGTGCCTTAATATCAACTTCAGTAAACTGAGAGCAACATCTTGACTGCCAGTATGTATTTCAGATGTCTATTAATAAATATACTAGCGGGGAAAATAAATTCTTCCTAGGTGAAATAACTGTTGAAAAAAACCTATGTGAAAACCCAACTCACTGTGGAAAGAAAACTGGTTGAAAGGTGGTGCCTTTCACACAACACTCTGTGCTGCAAGTCTAAATATGAGAGATGTGCAGCTTGTGCATGAGTCCATGCCAGCACCTTGGAATAGCATTTTCTCACATCTGTTCCTTCCCTAAGTGTTTGCCAAAAATGTTGAAAGAAATAGTTTAAAGCCACTTAAATACTTGCATTGTTGTTTGTTTTGTTTTTTTTTTTTTTTAAACAAACCTTTTTCACATTAATAGTCTATTTAAACATGATATGGTCTGTCATATTTTAAACTGCAGTCTAGTTTTCTCATGATTTGTCTTATACAAATGTGATTTTTTTTTCTTGGAAGGATAGCTTGCAAAGAAATGGTTTTCATAGATGAAGGTAATTGTTTGTAATAGGAAAATCATGAAGAAAAAGCACAAGAGCTTTCTTTTTTGAAAAAGAGGGGAAAGATCACTCCCTCAAACCTGAAGAGAAACCTTAAATTAAAGTATTTTTCCCAAGGACAAGAATAGTCCAAACAACTAATCCTGATTATACAAGGATGTGATGGTAGTTAACCAAAAATGTTCAATCATTTTAGCAATTTTCACTCTTTTCTGACCTACATTGGTGTCTTATTGTTCTAATAGCTCCCAGTTTGCAGCTTCTTTGCTACACTTCATTGAAAGATAAAGATCCTCTGCATTCCTGGGCACAGAATCTTTCACTGCTTTCTCTGTGTCTAAGTTGACTGCCTCAACCCCTTTATTCCAGATTTCTTCCCTGCCATTGTCCAGGACATGCTAAGGACCTTGGACTGGGGTCATTTTCCAGAATGTATATGTATTTTCATTTGCCTTGGGACATTTGTTTATTCATAGTATTAAATTCTGAAATTTAATTTTTTGTCAGCATCCAAAATTTTGATCTAAGCACCGTGAGGATGGGTTTCTTGGAGTCTTTAGGTACTTTTATATATGGAAAGTAAGGTTTTAAATTAAAAGGTATGGGCCTCAAGTGGATACCTGTCTGGTTTTTTTAAAGACTGCAGCAACTTGTCAGTGCATACAGATGTGTTACACCTCTGGGGGTGTTAAAGAGGAAATGTTAGAAATTCTGTGTTTTCTCTGACTGTGCAAAAAGTGCTGGCTGAATACAAGGTATTCTTCTGAACTCAGACACAATAGCAGTGGCAACATTTAGGGATCTGATAACAGGTGTTCTGACATAGGTCTTGCACACCTACTATTACTTTTTCCATAAAAACCTTAGTTAAAAATGTTGCCTGGGAGTACCCTTAAATCAGGGGAATATGAAAGATCATTTGTGTAATTGCAATATTACCACTGATTTTTGTAAATGTTGTAGAATGTAAAGGATACCAATCTCAACAATATTTCTTTTGGAGCTGCGCTTGTTTTTATAACAGTTACATCCTAGCAAAGAGTGTAATGTGGCTAGTTGGGGTTAAAATAACTTCTGAGGCAGGTAACCTAGCTCTTCCATTTTATTGGCAACAAGAGTTTGGGCACTTAGAACTGAAACCAGCCTGCTACCTTCAATTCTAAAAGCCCTGAGATGCTGGCTTAGCTGCTGCTTTAGCCAAGGTATGCCAAGTTTTTTTCTGTTTTTGTTAACATGAACATACCTTGTGACTGAAGATCAGAAGGATCAGCCCTGACATGGGAACCAAGGAAGAAGGAAGAATGGTTGAAACTACAGATTCTTAGAGTTCAAATTTGCATTGCCACAGATAGTGTAACTATGGAAATAACTTACTGTTTCCTATTGCAATTTCAAAGTTGCATGATGTCACACAATAGTTCTCTTTGGAGACTTTTTTCCTTTGGAGTGGTGTTAAGTTAAATAAAAATAAAGAAAATACTGCTTCCAGTAAAATGAAACTGTCATAACACAGTCAAATACTTGCAAATATTGCAAAATGGAGGAGATAGCTCAAATGAAAAATGTGAACAGGTACACATAGGGCTGAACTATCAAGTATGTTTCATGCCAAGGTTATAAATACAGTTCCCTAGAGTCTCTCTACAGTGAGTTAAAAAACCTTTAGCTATTTTCAGTGAGGCATTCAAACCACCAGTGAGTAAGTGTTCACCAGTTGCTCAAGGGTAGGCTGCAGGGAGCCCTGAGCAACTTGGTCTGGTGAAAGATGTTCGTGCCCATGGCAGGGGGTCAGAACTAGATTGTCTTTAAGGTCCCTTCCAACCCAAACCATTGTGTGATTCTATAGTTCGAGGCAAAGGCTCATCTGAGTTACACTTCAATGCAATAGCTCTATATTAGTGAAAAATCCTGCAACCCTGAAAGTCAGGAAAGCTGTGAGTTTATTGCTTTGACTGTTTAGTGAGAAAAAGGAGAATATGGCTTCAGTGTCTGTCATTGGTGTCGGAACTGTAAACATGTCTGCACATCATTTAGAAAAGTAGTAACTGACATCTATGCATGACAGAAGGCTCTAACCACTAGAACAAAATTAAATAATGATTAGTGCCATCAGCTGAGGGACGTTACAGACTGTGGTCTTTGGCTTTCAAATGGTTTATGTTTGCACACTACTGCATGAAAGGTTTAGCAGAAATACATCTGTGTCTTATGGCTACTTAAAAGGTGTCTAAATACAGACTCTGGCAAGTAGAATTACTTTCACCATGCAGCACAGATCCATTGCTATAAATATCCTGTGTAGTCATTTCTTCACTTTGTCCTCTTACTAACTTCAATACAGGAGTCTTGTTCTTCTTGTTAATTTCCACTGAATGCAAACAGACTATGTAGGACATCTCTGCCTCCAACCGTGTTAGAGACATTCTCAGAGAGAAGGAGAGGCTGGAAGCAGGTCCAGTAATTCCAGGGTACAACAATGGAAGCATTAGATCATCTCAATTTGCCATTAAAAATATTTTCTTAACTTGCTTTTCCAGCTGGCTTAAATTCTTTGCTTGAGCTCTGTGGAAATCAGATTCATCTTGACCCTGAATGCATTGATGAGTTCCTGGTCTATTTATTATTACAAATGGTTATTTTTTAGAGGAAAAACAGTGGCTAGGAGAAACATTACAGAAATGTTTTCTTAACTCTGGTGCACCTTGGGAAATTCAGGTTTGGGTGAAACTTTAACCTTTTGTTTCCACTGCAAGGTGGGAACATTTAAATTCTACCGACTTCTGCTATTTTCACATTTCTTTAAAAAGCCCCTCTGTGGGCTATAACAAATTCTGTGTGTCTCCAAATAGAGTTATGTGGATTATGTGCGCTGTTTTTCCTAGCATTTCATCAGGCTCATTATTAATATTGAACATATCAAAGGAGTAGCCAAAATAAAGCAAGCTGTAACAGCTGTGGAGATGCACATTTCTGTATACTGGCACTCTGATTTGTGAATTATGTGTTTCAAGTAACCTCATTAAAATGTGTCCTTTGGAAAAAAACCCTCACATATCTCTTGTTTTTTTTCTCCCCTTACATTCCTGAAGTGAGGGAAACATGATGTGAAACATCACAGGCCAAGAGATTACAATAGAATCTTGAAAAGCAGAAGAAATGTGCTTGAGACATTTCAAAAATTGAAAATTTCAGCCACAGTGGTTCCACCAGTGCATGAGAGCTACTGGCGAGTCTAAATAAACTCAGAGTGCCATGTAGATATTTGATGTGCTGGAAAACACGGCTTGAGAGCAGAACCAGGTAGAACAGAATGGGTCTGAAATCCTCCACTACCTAAAGAAGATGATGAAGAGTGGTGAAGATCACTCAGAGAAGAAAAGAGATGGTCAGAGTCTCCCCAGAGTGGGTCCCCAGAGCAGACATATTAATGTTCTTTAAAAACCAAGGCTTCAAAACCAGGATGTGAACCAAAACCACAGGCAAGTAACTAAGTACAATTATATGTGCACTTTTGGAAACTTCTGAATTTGAATTTTCATGCCAGTGGGCTATAACATTAAGTGGGTTATTTTAAACCCAAATTATGTGAATTTTTTCCACACTGCTCACTGGGGCTGGACCTGGAAATGTGTGGAAGAGGCTAGTAAAACTCTTCCTATTAGCTGGACTAACTGGTGACCTGAGCTAGCAGATCTGATCAAAGGCTCCATTCTCTTGAACCCTTTGCTAAGATCTCACATCTCAGTGTTTGTGAGTAATGTTTCACACCATCTCCAGCTGGCCCAGAGACTACACTGCGTTCTGGTGGGTGATGCTCTGGCCCCTGTTACCACTGACACCTTCATCACCTCTTGGCTGGACTATAGCTGTGGGATAAATCTGAGCATGAGTCCTACAGCACTTAGGAAACTCCAGCTGATAGAGAAGAATGGAACACATCTTCACAGCCATGCTGGCTGCCTGGGATCCACCAAGCCACAGAGATTACCCTTGGCATTTCAGTTCAAGCTCAAATTTCTTTTATACTCTCTGTGAAGACATATGTGATTGGATCATTCCAGATTGATGCAGTCCCCCTAAAGGGGTCTGCAAGAAAGATGGAGATGGACTTTTTATGAGAGCATGTAGAGACAGAACAAGAGGGAATGGCTTTAAACTGAAAGAGGATGGGTTTAGTTTAGCTATTAAAAAGAAATTCTTTACTGTGAGGGCAGTGAGGCACAGGAACAAGTTCCTCAGAGAAGTCTTGGCTGTGCTATCCCTGAAAGTGTTCAAAGCCAGATTGAATGGGTCTCTGAGAAACCTGGTCTAGTGGAAATTGTGTCCAGCCATGGCACAGGGATTTCAATGAGATGGTCTTTATGGTACCTTCCAACCCAAACCCAAATGTTCTTTGATTACAACTTCTGCTCTTTTGCTATGCACAGTGCATTGCAAATGGGATAAAGCTCATCTCTCAGAGCTTTCAAAAGACCTAGAGCTCTTGCAGGGTCAAAAGAATGTCTGTAGTCCTTGTTCCTCAGGAACTTCTTCCTGCTCAGTCTCCTGTTCCACTCTGCCTTTTCTAATGTAGATACATAGTCTTCCCTAATCCTAAAACTCAAATCCTGCCAGAACACTTCTCCTTCTGGAAAGCATGAGAAAATAGAAATCATACAAGACATACACAGTCCTGTTGCTTGCTGCAAAGCAGGAAGTCAGGGAGCAAGAAAGGACTGTGGCTAAGAGGACCTATGTGGTAGAGCAGGCTGACCACACACAGCTAATAGCAAGTCCAGAGTCAAAGTTGTGGCTTTCTTTTGAACAGAGGTAGTTAAGAGGCATAATGGCTAAATTTAGTGATGGAAAATATTCTCTGAGCTCTCTGAAAAATTAATTTTGTTTGCTAGCACTAGAAACAGTTGATAAAATCAGAGAATATTTTATGGTTTTAAGTCATCAGAGTATTTATGCAGACATTTAAATCCATTCCTGTTTAGTGAAGCATATGAGTATTTTTGAGTTTTATTTCTACTTTTCTATTCATGCTGGAAATATGAGAAGTGGGCCTGGATGTTAACACAAGAAGGAAACAAATTTCAGAATTTTCTTTTGTGGAAGCAGAACATCTGACCAGTTAATGCAAATAAAAATTGGACAAACTAAGAATGCTAGTCCCTCTGAAGTAAGGAACTAGTCCTGGGAGCAGAACTAAAGAAGCTTATAATTTTTAGAACTTGGACTTCTAATAAGGTAGAGGTTATGACTGTATGGGTGATACAGAAGTGCAATTCCAAGATCCACTTCAGTAAGAATAATAGTAAAAAAAAAAAAATTGCTAGAACTTCAAATACTCTGTCTCCTGAATATAGCCTCTCAAGAGAAAACTACAAAGGATTTCCTAATATTTTGGTGGAGTCTCCCTGAATAACTAACCATGACTTGTCCTAGGGAACTCTGTACATCTCTTCTTTAAAATACTCCTTATTTCAGTCTTCTGTACATAATCCAGTGAAAGCAATTCCTTCTGTGTATCACAGCTGACCTACAGTACCAGTTCAGTTTGGGAGCAATGCAATAAAAACAGCTAAAGAATGTGCTGATGAGAAAAGCTATTGAGGGAAGCGTCATGAGGTTTATAGCACCTTCTTAGTTTCCTGGTGCTTAAAATCAGCTGAGCTAGCAAAGTAGAGAGCTGCAGCTGGGAATCAAAACCAGCTTCCAAATGCAAGTGTTACTGATATTACAGAGGAATACATCTGAAGAGAAAAGCAGAATATGTCTCTACAGCACCAAAAAGCTGTTTATCATATTATTTTGCCTATACCTAAGCTTTCTGTGCTCCAGTTGAAGTATTTGAAGGAACTACAACAGCTGTGTATATATACATATATATACACACATACCTACATACAGTCGGGTGCATATATAGGTCTATATGCAGGTATATTTCAGGTTCAGAAGAACTTCTTTTTAAAAATTCCATATTGTGTTCAGTGTGAAATGGCTGAGCGACTCTGATTCCAAGAAATTAAAAGGAATCTTGCAATGAATTTGTGGCTCTGCACTGAAGTCGCATGCACTTCTTTAGTCAACATTTGAATAAAGTTTTGCAGCTCACTAAAATGACTCTGATTCCTCTACCCACATGTCTTTTTTCCATATGACTTTCTAGTCAGTGTGTCAACAAGATTTTCCAGCTATGATTAACAGTGATGAAGAACCAGTTATCTGACAAAGCTATTATATTTTACTGTTTCACATTGGTTAGAAACACAGAGTTCAGCTGTAAATTTCACTTTGTCACATGTCAGTGGTAAAATCACATTGTCAGTAGAAATAAAACACCTAAAAAGCTTTGAAGATTGCTATCTGTGATGTATATATTGACATATAAAATACCAATTATGCAAACACTATCAATTCAGGAGTTTAATAAATAGTGCGCTATTGAGGGCACACATTTAAATTATACAAATAATAGTTACAGTAGAAGGGAAGAAAAAGAGAAATAAGGAAATTATCACAGTAATCACAAAGAATTGCTAGGAACTTTCAAGGAACTTTTCCTGTTATGCTATGGTATTTTTGAGACATAGTATTGTAACTGTTTTGGTAATGCAAAGAATAAAAAAATAGAAGAAAGAGAAAGAAATATTTACTGTGTTCACTTTAGTCACACACGTAGCAGATCATGCAGAGGATCAGATAATTATGCTTTCCTTCTTCACCTGGGACAGATCTTCTGTGGGTCATCCAATACTTGGTGGATGTCAGTGGTTATTTGATCAGTGCCTTTGTTCTGTTACATTGTGTTGTTATATAGGAAGTGTACTATATTCTTCTATGCAAAAAAATGCTGTGAGAACCTTAAGGATGATTTGCATTGATGAATAAAAAGAAATACATAACTGCAGTTGTAAAAGAAGATTTTTAATACAAATGCACACTAAGGTAAATGCTGTTTTCATTGGCATAATGTTCTGCAGAGCATTCTTTGCACAGAATGCTTTCATTATTTTCCTATACAAGCTATTTGTCACTCAGTAACAAATTAAGATCCCAATATTCAGTCTATTTTTTCTTTCTTTACTGTTCTTTTTTTATAAACTGATGCAGAGGAATTTTTGAATCATAAAGACAAGAGCTATTCCTTCATAGCCTTGAGTATCTAAAATAGCAAAGATATTTGGATATGCTTCCACTATACTAAATCCTGTACGACAACATTAGCTCCTTTCTATTGTGAATTCCTTTGTTTGTGTTCCTAAGTATAAATAATGTGAAGCAGTATGACTACAAATAATATAATCACGCATTAGTTCACTGGCAAAAGGAGTCATAGGACTGCCTTATTAAGGCTGACATCTCTGCTTCTTCCCTTGGACACCCTCCATTTAACAAAGGGCAAATCCTGTATTTATCTTTCTGACAGCCCTCAGCACAAAGCCCAATGTCTGCAGGAGCTGGTCTTTGGGCTGGAGTGGCCTCTGGAAGTGGGTAGCTTCTGTTTTGAGACAACTTGTTAATGTAATTTTTTTCATAATTTAACAAAACATATCCCTGTTAGATGTTCAAAACACTCTTAAAAGGAGGCAGGAACTTTCTCTAAAACAGTAGAAACCTGTAGGTAAAGGACTGCACAGAAATTTTTTGTAAATTAGCTATTGTGTTAAGTACTTTTTGGTGGTTCTGTCCCAATGGCAGAGAGTATATGGATGGATGTGAGGCAAAAAAATGGGACTTAAGAAGCAAAAGGCAAACCTTTCTTCACAGGAAATTGTATCACTCCACTGGCCAGCATGAGCTTTCAACACCTCCACACACTGTTGCAGACATTACTTGATTTAAAGAATCATGGAGTTATCTAGGCTGAAAAAGGCTTTTGAGACCATTGAGTCCAATCATCACTAAGCACACCACTAGCCCAGTCCCTAAACACCACATCTACGTGATATCAGAACACTTTTAAAGAGCTTGTTAGGGCTGCCAGTCTCATATGCACTCTATGGCTGACAGTGCCCCTGCATTAAGTTAAAAGTATTGCATGATTTCTGTACACAAAAACACACACAAGTGTTACTGAACCTGTGTCTTCAGGAGATGGTCATGCAATAAACTGTGCCTATGTCCAGAGAAACTCCTGGCCTGTCCAGAGCTCTTGTGCCATTTCAATTGCCAGCTACAAAGAAGACAGGAAAGAAAGAAAGACAAAAGCAAGGTGAGTAAGCATGATGGAGCAGAGATAAGATAGAGTAACAGCTGTACTTGGAGTGTGAGAGGGTGCTCATTAGGGGAAAGAAAGAAAACAATGAGACAGAAACCTGCATCAATGATCAAGTGGAAAAGCAACACAAAATGGAAAGAACAGCAGAAAAATATGATTGGGGAAACAAAGCTCAGCTGAATTGAGATACAAAACATTTGAAGGACAATAGCAGCCAAAAGGGCAGATATGTATTGTGTGTCCATGATGACACTCACCACCAAACTTTCTCATGATATGACTAATTCCATACTTTTGAACGCACTTTTTCGAGTAAATTGTTTTGCCATGCTGAAACAAGTTGTCCCAACAAATTTAAATTTTTTGTAGGGCCATTAAATGTAAAACTAACAGTAGAAGTGAGTCTGTTCTAAAGAACACTTTCCCCCGACAGTAAAGCAAAAAAGGTCATGAAGTTTTTTAAACATTAATCTTCTAAGTTTTACACTAAAAGCATGAAAATATTGTAGTGTATGGGGGAAAACGAGTTAACACGTTTTTTTCCCCACACCAGTTAATTCCTGTTTAGAAATGGACAATTTGCTATTTAAAGAAGAGTGCCAAGGAAAAGCACTGCACCTAACCCCATATGGAACCTCATCTCATACCATATGCATCTTTTTGAAATGTCTGATATAGGATGTTGATTAGGGAGATTTAAACACTTTGAGAAACAACATTCTGTTTAAACCTTATCCTAATTTATGAATATTTGGGATCCAAGGAGTCCTTTGAGATTTTAACAGGGGAGTTAATTTCTCAAGGATAAGCTGCTACAGGGACACAGCCCCAGTTTACATGAAATATTTTTGGTTTTTTTCTCCACTGGTTATAATTCTTGTAATTTCCTGCTGGGCACATAGTGTAGTGTATGTATAAGTGTACAGTAGGAGGCAGGATGGAAGGAATTAAAACAGAAAAAATAAAGTACACTTGGTGCTTTTCCACCTGAAAGAAGCCTAGTTACTTGCCTAAACTTTAGGACTCATCTCTTTAATTTTGCTCAACAGTTCTCTTGATGTCTATGGAAATTCCAAAGTGGAATGAAAATAGAATAGAGCTTATTGTCCTTTGGGAATATAACAAAATATAAAGCAGCCATTTGTAAAGTATTTCTAATTGCAATCATTGCAGATCACACCATTTATATGTTTTCACAAGCATGAAGGCAGAAGTTACCCAAATGGATAAACAGAATTCAATGCAAAATAATACAAATTTGTATTTTCAAGGTTTTAAAAGCATTGGCTGTATATCTCTTCTTCACAAATGGCAGCCAGGAATTTTCAGATGAAGTATGTTATCTCTGCTAATGATGTCACCAGTGTACTTTTTTATGTGCAATATATTAATCATTTTGTTCATAAACTGGCTGTCCAGGAAAAAAAAGGGGTCAAGTTGCCTCACTAAAAACCCAAGAAGATGAAACAAATGGACAGAGCAGATATTAAACACTTATTTAAAAAGATCTTATCAGTCATTAATCGGTTTCGGTGGTTTTATCGGATTGCTGTGACAGTTAATATGTCCATGTCTGGAACTCTTATAGCATTAAAAAAAATGGAATGGGAAAGTTGAATCACTTCTATATGTCTATTTCGAGCCAAAATTAATCCAAAGTCCAGAAAGGAGGCAGATTTTAACCTGACTTCAAATGCACATAAACGAATTTCTTGGAAGTTCTTTTCAATTTACTTTTTGGTATGAAGCAGAGAAGTCTTGGATAAAAAAAATAGAAAATACTGAACTGCAAATTTGACTAATTTCTTTTGCTTCAGTTGTGTTTTTTGTCCAGTGGCACACTGTCTCTTTCAGAAACTTTGTAAGCTCTCAATAATTTTTCTCTAAAGGCCTGGCAAATGTAGCCATGTCTGGTCTTCCAGGTGGGTTGTCCATACTGTCAAATTAAATGGTTTTAGGATATGGAAAATTGTAGCTAATGATGACCTAGACTGGAATATGGGAGAAGAAAGGACTTTGAGCCAATCTGATGTTAGGTATATCATAAGCAAGATCCAGTGATATGGCACTGGAGAGATTTCTAACCATCAGTAGATGATGTAACTCCTGAATAGGCAAAAGTCAGTGAATCTATTAGTACTTTTTACTAAGTTTAAACTTTTTCAGTTAATGGTGTACCTGAGTCTGAGCAGATTTGTTGTTGCTGGCTCTGTCTGACAGCTCTGTTCTGCTTGCACCACGTGCTGTAGTGGGATTAAAGTAGCTCATCACTGCATCTACTCAAATTCAAGGAAATGACAACCTCGATTTCTGAGTGAAGAAGGTACATGCAAATCAGTCTTTTCAAAGCATTTGCAACGAAACTATTTCCTCACAGGGATGGGCCCCAAATAAATTCATTTATTTTGTAACAGTGATATCTACCATGGTCCCAGACACCTGCTATTTGTGGGGGGTTTTTGCAAAAATTACCTTTTTTTGATTATTATCTCTGACTGCACAATGTTCTGAGGAACCTGATCTATTTTCCCAGTCTTAAAACAGGGCTTTTGACTAGATGAGTTCAAGAGGTCCATTTCAATCTCAACACTTTCTCTTATTTTGGGATTCTATTATTATGATTAATTGTGATAAATTATAATTACTTATGTTGATAATTCTTATTAAGGAGGTATATACAAACATTTAGTGCTCATGGGTGTATGGATCAGTGTGTGTGTGCAGGTACAGATTTTTTGTGCATACGCCCCTGAAGAGATACTGGTCCCCTTCACTGGCATTCCTGAAATGCAAATAGAGATATTGCCATAAAAGTTTGGGTTGCCAAAAGGGCTGATATGGCTGGTGAGACAGACATGGGGGTGGGAAATTAAAGGCTCACTGTTTGCTGATGTTCTGGGAGGAACCTTCCCCTGCAGTTTGCAGGCCAAAGGAGACCAAGTGCCTGGCTGCTGAGACAGTCTCCCCTGTGTAAGGCACAGGACATCTTCCCCATCTCCATCAGGCATCATGCCCTCCTTCCTCCTCAATATGTGATGGTGATGGAAATGATGAGGCAACACATAAATACCAGAAGAATTGTTGTCCAAACCTAAATAAAAATTGTATTAATCTGTCTCTGGTCAGTGTCTCATTAAAATAAAGCTGTATTGAAAATTCAAAATGTTTAGTAATGTCAGAGTTTAATTACTATTTAGTGGGAATGAAACTGTGTATAAATGCACAATTTTCAGGGAAAGTCAGCTTTTGGATGGTGTGCTAAGGGCTGGGTGATTTTCAACATTTACTCTGTGGAAAGAGAAATTCATTAAAGAATGGAAAATAGAGCATATTTTAAGAATGTGCAAAGGTATACCACTAAGTAGAAAGATACACTGAAAGCAATAATTTTACTGAGCTCAGGTTTCTAGCCACAAGTGTGAACTTTCTCCAAAATACTGCAGTGGCTGCACAATCCCTAAACCTCAGCATTCCTTTTTTGTTTAGCAAATCACTGTGAAGTCTATTGCCTAATGTACCCTTCATGCTTTTCAAACACTTTGTCCTCGTAGGAAATAACTACTTGATCCTTCCAACTGATGAGCTAGACTGGATCATTGTTTCAGCTGAGTTCAAATCCTGAGAAGGAAAAGCTATAAAACATCAGCCCTTTGAAAAAACAGGGGATTTCTCAATCATCATGTAAGGATGCTCAATGTGCACCACAAATAGGCATCGAGAGTTTTGATGTGACGTGTTTTGATAATTTATGGCAGAATTTTGTGTCCCACATACCTGAACTCTCAAATGTTCACTTCTCACTTTTCCTCAGATGACTTTTGCCTTCAAAGTATCTACTGCTGAAGAAAGAGCTTGTGGCTCAGGATCATGTGGGGAAACCTGCAGCTGGATTAAAAGAAATCACTTTATCCGTTGTCCTCTTAATCTGACAGTGAATAAAGTACCTTTCTGCTTCAAGTTTCTTTTAACATGAGAAAGCAAATCTGTCATTTAAAATAGTTTAAGTAAAGGTAAAATATGTGCTATCTGGAAGAACTTAAGTCAGAGACTCTTGAGCCTTCCAGAACTGCTGTGCCTTTTCAGCTCTCAGCTACAAGGAAGGACTCAGATTTCTGTCTTGGCCAAACAGCGCCATGCAACACTATCTTTATCTGTTGCAGAAGATAGAACCAAATCTACCCAAAAGAAAAAGTGAATTGATGGATCCAGAGTCACTCTGTATTTCCAATACGGGGCTTACATGGCTTTTCTCACTTTAGTTTTGTTTGGTAAAATATCTGTTACAGATCTGGGGTTTAAAAAACTAAATTGGAAAGATATGAATAGGAATCACACAACATATATTTACAATGAACAGAATAAAAGCTTATTTGATAATAACTATCTGCAAGATGAATATCTTAAAATATTTTCCCTTTTTCTGTATAAATAACACTTCTCAGATTTTTCTTAGCACCTGAACGTAATTTCCTAGAATCTTTGCCATCTCATTGTAACATAAACACAATTTATCCTGTTCTGCCTCAAAGTGGACACTGTACAGTGCTCTCTTAAACGCTCTAAATTTATCCAACTAAAAAATAGTTTGAAACCAAAAGGAAATCCTTTACAGAGACACAGAAATTAAAGGAAAATAAGTTATTAGGCCTTGGTCCAAGCTATCCTAATAACTATGCAGACTTTCATTATGCCACTCAACTTTGCATCCAGTCTTTGGGACTAGAAAAAGTAGCAAACTGAAGTAAATCTTTACTGCTTGATAGAGTTTCACTAATGTTTCCTCTTAACTTCTTAAAATTAAAATTATTATTAAAATTATTATTAAAATTGTTATTTTGCTCAATCAGAATCTCACCATGAGAGCTTTGTGTACTGAGTTTTTTATCAGTACTTCGAAATATTAAAAGGTTTTCTGGTACTGAATCTTTAAAAAATTAATTATATTGAAGCATTGTGGAAGAAAAGATAATACTCAGAAAACTTGATTTTTAAATTGCATGACAAAACAAAGCATGGTACCTGTCATAAGCTTGATTTAATAAAATTTTTTCTTCAGTTTTTTTTTTCCCAAACATTGTAATAAGCTAGAGTGCTTTTGACAATTATGTACATGTGGGTGCTAAAAAATGAAAATTATTGGGGCCTTTCAATTTTGACGAGACAAGATTCAGATATTGAGAAGCTTGTTAACAGAGGTTGCAGAGCATGGCACATCTGTTTTCCATGATTAGTGAGTTGTCCTGTTGGACAAGCTGCAAGAGCACCTTCACCTTCTGTGACACTCTGGTCAGTTATTTCCCTTGGTTTAAATCAAGGTTATTTGTTAAAACAAAGCAAACTTTGGACAACCTGCTTTGGATTATAAACCAAGAAATGTAAAATTAAAAGAGTTCTGGCCTAAAATATGTAGAACACATCCTATTTCCCCCTCTTTTATATGCTGTCTCAGCTAGGAGAATATGCAACTTTAAGTTCTCTTGCAGGACACCATACATATTTTCAAGAATGATGATTTTCTTTTTAACTGAGGGTTTAATTATTAAAACACCACACATATTATTCAAATCACAGCATAAAAATAAATTCAAAAGCAAACTTCAACGAACAACATACTGGCGTTTCAGGAATTCTGTGTTAGTCATAGCAATGACAAGGAGGAAATGTTTCACTCATTTAAAGTGAGATGTTGGCTTGCTTGAGAATGATATGGAACACTAAAACCCCCTAAAATATATCCACACAGCTCCTGGATCTGCTGTGTTACCGAAAATATTTTTATTAGCACTCATCACACAAAATATACCTTATCCTGTCAGGAAATTAAACCAAATTATGTGATAGAGCCTTTTATTTTTACATTGGCACAAGTTGTTCTGCACAAAGTCTGATTCATTTGGAGTGTGGCAACTTGCAAACATATGGCCCTTTCACCAAAGTAGACACAAGGATGTTTTTAGAACTTTAATGTTTTAAAAGCAAGGTCAATATCCTTTGGAATAAGCATATAGCAGAAAATCCAACATTGCTACTTCAAATAGTTCTGTCAAGCAAGATGATATTCTTGCCAAAGCAACACCAATGCTTTTATAAGCACCACCCCAGAATTATCACTGATTTATACAAATGTTGTGTTGTTTGTTTGAACTACCCAGTTCAAGCTGGAAGTAAAAAACATTCACCATTATGTGGACAGAAGGACCCTAATTCTACCAGCTCTGCTCTCTTGAAGCTTTGCTCTGTCTTCAGGCTTCAAAATTGGCTTCTGCCTTTCTTTGACCCTCTCTGTTAATCCAGCCAGCTCCCTAGTCCTGAAATCCTCATAAAACATTTACTTATGTCCTAAAAATGCTCTGTATGAGAGAAACCTGCAGCAAAGGCTCTACAATCCACTGCCAAAATTCTGTAAGGAGTTAAGAGCTGACTGTGAAGGCTTGTCTGCTTCCAGAGCCAGGAGCAAAATCTTTGTCACAGGAAATAAGAAAATGCATCAACAGCTTAAATTATCTTCCAACAGAAGTGCTTTGCCATGGGGAGGTAATTTATCTTCCACCAGGAGTGCCTTGCCATGGGGAGATGCACTGAATGCCAGACACTGTCACACCAAAATCTGAAGCAATTCCATTGCTGGTCTTTCAATAAGCAGCAACAATATATTCAATCTTTTGTTCAAGGACATATTTCAGGAGTCCCTCTCGAGGATTTACAGAAAAAGTGGAACCTGGAGTGTTGGCTGATTGCAACCACAAGTATCAAGGGCAAAGAGTTAGCATGATACCGGAGTAACAGTATGTCAGGGCACCTGAACACTTCTGCTGGGGCTGCCCCCAGCCCCTGGCCATGGCACCAGACCTGCCAGCCCCTGTCCCAGTGCTGCCCCAGCAATGCCAGCCTCCAGCTTCACCTCCATTCCTGTAGGCAGGTCATCTCCTGGATGGACCTCCCACCATATGTGCTGCAGCTGGTCTCCATCCCTGCCTCTGGCTCCCACTGATTGTCCAGTGCAGAGCCTGGCCCTCGTTCACTGCTCAGTGTGCCTGGCATGGCTGTAGATAGGCATGGCCAAAGGTGAAGCCAAGTCTGCAAACAACAGCCTTCTTTCCTTAAAATCATTGCTGCAATGGGTATATTTCAGGACACTCTTTGTGTTTGTCTATTAAGGGGAAGAAGCTTAGACAATATTTTCCAAAATCATAAGGTGATGTAAAATTATTCAAAGCAACTCTCAGTAAAAATCTCTGTAGTTAGTAATAACTTAGACTGCTTATTAGTGCAAGCAAGAAAGATTTCTTTCAGAGGGTGAAGGAGAAATTCAACAAAAGCTGACTGATAGTTGAATTAATCTGTCTGTTATATAGTCTTTTGACTCAGATCAACAAATTTCGTAGCCAAACAGACAAATGTGTATTTTAGACTGTTTCTTTGTATAGTAGAATAGATAGAAACTGAAGAACTGGAGTACAGAGGGAGGAGTAGTAGTAAATGAAAACATTGGCCCAGAATTAAGTGATGAGTGGGTGAAGTTGGCACAAACTTTTAATAAAGTTTTTGGAAATTCATAGCAGGAAAAACTGCATAGCATTAAATGCATTGATCATACCAATATAATAGATACTGTAATTATTGTACCACAGAATGGAAAAGAATTCAAGGAGGAGAAGTTGGGGCAACAGAGCAATAAATTTATTTAGTGCTAGAAATTAAAATCTCAGTTGAAGAAAACTAACCAAGAATGCACCATGAAGGAGATGAGTGAGATGGAATAAGAAGCTAAACAATTAAGAAATTTGATGCTCATGAAAATGCAGCAAAAGCAGAAATAAAGAAAATAAGAAGTTGGTAGAAAGATTAGGTACTAAGGTACTAAGACAACAACTTGGTTATTATGTGTGACACAGCTTAGGCTTTGGTTGAAGCAGAGAATGTAGTGTTGATTGATAATCCAGTAAGTCAATGGAAATATTCCTGGTGAGTAATAAAGATATTTGGGACAGGAGTTCAGGTGTTGGGCTATGCCCAGATGTCAAAGAAAAGTCTTATTAGGAAAAACAGCTCAAGAACTAAATCAAATGGAAGAGAAATAATTGCCCTTCCTATTTACAGATTATGGAGCCTTGAGCAGTGCCACAATTATTGGATGTTCTAGTGGTAAAACCCTATGTGTAAGGACATGTTCTGGTTAAAGATCAGATTGCATGTTTCCAACCAGAAATGTTTCCATTTAGAAGTGGGAAAGGATGATTGCTGCTAAAGTAGAGGCTGTCAGTATTAAGTGCTGTGTAAAGCAAGAGTAGTGCAAATATTAATTCATATATTCATAAATAATTGTATGCATAGAGAAGCAGGTTTCCAGGGAATAGATTTTTTTATTTCAATCCAAATAGTTTTTCTCTAAAATAAATGGAAAAGTGATTCTATGAATCTCCATTATATGAGATTCTATGAATCCCCATTATATAGAGATTACACTGGCATTTGAAGTTTGCTAAATTCTGCACTTTTCTACTCTTACTGTCTGATTGATAGTATTTGTGATTTAACATTGCTTTTTCCAAATGTGAATATTATTCCCGAGTCCTCTTTTTTTTTTCCCTGTTAAAAGGATTTGAATGTTATAGGTTTGTTAAGAAAACCATCATGCTAATTCATATATAACTAGTTTATTAGCTATTTTACAGTTCTTTTGGCTTATTTTAAGGTTCTAGGTTATAATTAAGTAGCCCCTAGTAAATATTTGGATGCCAGTAGTTTATTTATATGCCATTTCAAGAGGACAGAGTTTTATCACAAGTCTCAAAATATGTTGTATGAGATTCTACTGCTGAGAAAAGTCACTACATGGAAAAACTGAAGCTTCAACCTCTTATGAATATGAAAGATATCTTGCGCTCATGAGCTGAAAGCTTCTTCCTCAGAAACAAGCTAATAGGTTAAATAATTCCCCAGTTTCTTTTGTAAAAAGTCTGAGCTCACATTTTAACACATCTGACCATTTGATATGGTTCTGATTTTCCTTGCTGAATGACCTTAATTCAGCAGATAAAAATATTAGAAAATTGCCAGTGAATATAATTTATTCACTGATTTTCTGAATTCATCTTCCAAGGAAGATAACCAAAGTAGAGTGAAGCAAAAGCTATCCTGAATCTATGGCTTATTTTTGTACCTACTTAGCATTATAAAAATTGTACACATGATTTTACTCTTTTGGAGAGTACAAGCCTAAAATTTCTTTTTCTAATAATGGAAAATATTGTCTTTCATTACCAAAATAATATTAGAAATAATCTGTGAAATGTACTATTCTTCTCTTTTGAATGTTTTTTCCCTCTTGATGCTTTTACCCTCAAGACCATTTTTCTACCTGGGTCTCTAATACCTTTTTTGCAAGCTCCATATAATCATTAGTTCTTGGGCACTGACACTTTTCCTTTACTCTGATGCCATGTGCAGTGATTAATGTAGAGCTTTTCTTAAAATCTTACAAACTGTTTGTTTCTAAGGGTGAGTAGCTGAAGTAAAAGGTTTATCCTTATATTTTTACAGTTTGTGAACTTTTTCTTCTCATATGTTTTATCACATTTTCTGCCCTGATAGGACTTGGAATGACCATCATGCTGGGAATTCAGCTAACTCATTGTCTCCTCTACTACAAAATTAACTGGACTTCTTTCTTTTTTTTTTCTTTCTTACTAACTGTGCTTTTAATGTGAAAGTTGCAGCCATTATAGACTTGTGCTGAGGGCAATTCTCTTTTCAGTTTTCTTGCAGTCCAGTAGAACTGCTCCCAGACTCTTGAGAAGTTCAAGGTTTCAGAGATATTCCCAGTAACTTGCATCACAGCAGGCAGCAATGCGCTGCTCCTGAGTATTGACATAGCCATTCATTCCTTCAGACTGGTCACAATGGAGAATTACACTATTTTAATCTTTTATATTTGAAAACACTTGAAGAAATACATGTTGAAAACTGCTCATGCAAAAAACCTTGAAATGCAAACCCACCAGGGATTCTGAGCCAGAATCAGTAGTGCTTCCTATTTTAGAGTGTTACTAAAATATATTTTATTTACCATGTAGCTTTATCCAGAGCCCTGTCTTTTGAGGTGGCCTTTAGCAGTAAAATTTACAAAGATAAATTTCTAGCTAGCTAGCACATTCCTTACTTAGAACAAGTTCTTCCAAGCAACTGTTTAGCAGAAGTTCTGAACTCAGATACCACAAGCATCAGTCCCCATTCCCTAGTTTATGGAATGTTTCTGCCTCATTTTCTGTGTCAGGTCAGGTTATAGAACTTCTGTATCAGTGGACTCGCTTGCTAGATTGTACTTCTGCCAATGAATCTTCATCAGGCAAATGTTTTTTTCCTGTAGGTAGGTTTAATTTGCAGCACGTACCAAGATGTACAAACCTCCCCAAAGTGGTAGAAGAACATGAAAAATTGCCTGGCCACTGAAAGAAGAAAACTTACAGGTCTTCCTGTAAGGGAGATGAATCTGGACCGTGGATCAAAAGAAAGAAATGTGTGTAGGTAGATTTTAGTGGTGTATGAGCATGGAGAGTAGCAATGGGAAATGGATGATGTGGAAATCTGAAGGTGATTACAGAGTAGAGTAGATTATAGATCATGGATCAGCCTGGATCATGGGCAGGAAGGTAGGGAGGGAGCTGTGGGAATTGCACATGGCATGATTGATGAGAAATAGACTGATGTGATATAAAGTGATAAGTGAGCATTATCATACGTTCAGCCCAAACCATGCTTCTTCTAAATATGTGGTGGAACTGAGCTGTGCTGGACACTTAGGAAAAGGGTGCAGGTGACATCAGATGGCAGGAAGGAAGGCAGATTCTGTGCAGACTATGAGCTCTGCTACTGAGGTGAATCCACATCCCTGCCATGGCACAGGCTGTGGTGTCTCAGATGACCACCTTCAGTCCTGCACACCTTACACTTCCACTGGCAATCTAAGTGCTATGACACAGCCTTTCATCATACACATTCAACTCACAGCCTCCCTTTTCTGACTTACATCCTTCACCCACAGCTGTCCTGACTCATTCTGCACATGACCCATTTGTCGGGACAACAACCTCGCCCACAGATCTCCATCCCTTTGGTGCATCTCCCTTCCAAATCTCTTCCTCCCATTCTCACCCCATCGCCTCTACAGGATGGATAGGCTGGGAGTACCAGTCTTTTAATATCAGGTGCACTCAAAGTTTCTGAGTGCATAATTCTTAGGAATGAATAGTAGAATTAGTGCTGGGTTATGGCTGATCTGTCAGCATTCATCAAAAACCATGAAATATCAGGTATACAGATGACACTGACTGCAACCCTGTAAATCAGATTCAATTTTATCCTCAGAGTTTGCATGAATTGTTAATATTTGAAAGCAATATAAAAGAGAGAGGAAGAAACTCTTCCAGAAAAAGTTCAGACCAGTAATAGTGCATTTCTTATATGCTGTGAGAAACTTGCTTGTAGATCAACCCTCATTATAAAAAGGAGTTGCCACACTTTGTTCCCTTCCCTAGAGAGAGGCATGTAACTTCATTAATTTTATGATTAGTTAAATTTAAGATTTAGATTTTTGTTTGCTCATGCAGTTTCCAACCTATCAGATTATTGCCTGTGACTCTTCATTTTAACATAACTCTGTGGAGCTTGAGAACTGGATGGCTGCACATTGCCTGTGACACTCATCAGCCTTCTCGGAGCACTTGGCCCAGTGCCTGTGCATCCCGTTGCTGTGAATCAAACACAGGTCACTGGACGCTGTGAATCTGCTGTGACCTGCTTCAGAATAGCCATGTTGAAATAAACTACTTGGTGATTTTTCTTATCATTTGGAAAGGGAAGACATAGACAGACCAAATAACTTCACGTTTGCTTTTCATCAGTAAACTCTGGTTGGTAGAACTTGGTCATGCTAAAAGGCAAAAAGTAAAATATTTACAATAAATCGTGGTTGCTATATTTACAATAAATCGTGGTTGCTTGACTGCGGATATCTGGTAGGAAGTAGTGGGGCATGAAGTGTGGGATAAAGGATCCTGAAATGTTACCTGAGGATTGTTTTAAATCACAAATATTAAAAAAAACCCCAAAAACCAAACACTGGCCACATTATTTTCACACCTTATGAATGAGTGTATTAGAAAAATAGAGAATTAGCTGGCTCAATCACTTTTAATAAGTTCTCCTAGCTTCCAGCCAAGGTAATGTATACTATTTTCCTGGCTAACTGCCACACGTTCTCACATAATTTTTTTAAAACTGTGATATTTATTTGAATGTCAAGATGGGCTGCGCCATATTATGGGATTTTATGGAATTTTTTGGATTTAGCTTCATAAAACATGATTAATAATCAAAGTTGAAATGCAATATTAAGAAAAATGTTTAAGTGAAAAGAGCAAATTCCAGCCTATCAGTAACAAAGGCAATACATGGACAAAGCATAGCAAAAACTAGACATAGACAATCAGGTAAAATGAAACACAAAACTCTTTTCTGCAGATAGTTAATGTACTGGACTATATTCTCTAAAGGCTGCCAAAATACCTATGTAGGCTCTGGAGAGGACAGCTTAATACTAATCATGAGGTCTGGGACGGGTCAGGTTATTAGGAATCTGGGATGGCTGGGATTTCATCCACAGGCTGTATACGCAGCTGATCGTTTCAATAAACTTCCCCCCATCCCCTTGCCCCCCTCCCAAAATGAGGAATAACAAAGCCCACAGTTGCACTGGATGATGATATTTCAGTTTCTTGTCCCAGGGAAAGCCATTGCTGCATTTAGCTCAGTCAGATTTAAGTACACGATACATGGTTCAAGTACAGCATGGAACTAATGAAGTCTATTTCAGCACATGACCATTATTATATAACTAGGGAAAAACTTGGTGCTTTTTAAAGTCATGGTGAAACAGTTCCTGAGAGCTAGAACCAAGTATAAAAACAGTAGCCTGCTGTTTTGTTGTTGTTGTACATGTCTGTATTTCACACAATCAGAAACACTGGTCCTTGTATCAGCGATCAAATAAAACTAAAAAAGAATATTTCTGAGTTTTCTGAATCTTAGTGGGGAATTGAGACTGTAATAACAGTTTTCCCCCTTTTCCAAAAAAAAAAAAAAAGATAAGAATTCTTCATCTTGCATGTAGTTATCTACACATAGGTTTCATGACTCATTCTCTGACACAGTATACTATATTTTCACATGCAAATAGAAGCATATTTATTACTGTAGTATTTAATGGTGGTAAAATATAATATGTAGCTTGAAAGAGGGACAATATTGAATGAAACTGTTTCTTCTGGAAGATACTTGCCAAATTAAAACATTTTATAATGTGAATGTGAATCAGTTGGAAAAGCATATTCTTATACCGTAATAGCTGACATAATAGCAGACTGTACAAGAAAATGTCCTGGGGGAAAATGTAGTTCAAATTGTTTTAAAAAAGATGCTGTCAGCCTTAGGATGCTGACATTAGAAATGGGAGTGCAAAAGTGTTATGGATATAGATAAAGCTGGCTGTGATGCATACAGAAGGTTGACTTTTCCCAGTGTCAGATTCCCTGACATGTTAAATCTGTTCTGAAGGAGAAAAAAAAAAAGCAAAGCACATGGAAATTATGTTTCTGTGTAGAATAAAGAACTCTATGTACCCTTGCCTGTTATTTCACACTATTAAAAAAAAAAAGAAACTGAGTTAACTAATGGAATGTGAAAATGAGGTTAACAACACAGTATTTTTCTAGATGAATAAATTGAGACAGCATAATTAAATGACTCATCACAGACTGTGCAAGAAAAGATTTGATTTAATGGAATCTACATCTACACATTTTATTGAATTAAAGTGTGAACAGGTAAAATATTGAATAATGTTTAATTTAATGCAATTAAATTTGTCTCAGTAATCCATGCAGATGAATCTCTAATTGTAATTTTCTTCTTATCAATATTTAAACTATACTGAAAGATAAATCAACCTTTTATCAATCAATATTGTTGAGCATAGACATAAGCTCTCTTCACTGAAATTGAATCAGAAATTATTTTGATTAAGAAATTACTTAGCTCTGTAATGCTTCTGAGAAGTTGCTATATACTAGTAAAAGTTTTCACACCAGCAGACTTCACTTCTTGTTAGTTATGTCTACGTAGCTCTGAGCTCCAGTTCATGAGGTCAGGAGGTGACCTTGTTGAAAGCTCCCCAAGTTGCAAAAATGGTACCTGTAGCTCATACTAATCTTTGTGAGCAGTTTTAAAAATAGATTGTAACTAAAAAATGTAATGACACGGCTTTTGCTCTCTGAAGGGGGGAGAGCACATGTGTTCCAACAGGTCAGGTTTATAGTTTGCTTTTCCCAGCATTTTCCCTGGAAATGGGGCCAAGTTACATCTTTGAGTTCCAGAAGTGGATAAACTGCCATTTAGTTACTTCTCTCACACTAAAATTCTTCTTCCTAGTCTCTAGCCTGAACCATCCCTTTTGAATGCTAAGCATGTAGATTCTTGTTGTGCCCATGACTGAAATGAGAGGTGGTGCCCCTGCTTTGGCAGAAACTTTGCAAGGCACTCATTTCATTCTCTGCCTTTTACCCTGATGTTTTGATTTTTCAGGTGTCCTAGATAAACTATATTTACTGTGTCTCTGTAGGCTCCTGCTGCTCTTGTCTGCTCTTGTTTTTGCTTGATTGGGGTGCAGTGCTCAGACTTGGTTTCCTGATCTCTGCAGAGAGCCCCAGGAAAGGCACTGCAGATGTTGGGTGTAAGAGCCATCCTTCTCCTGTCCTGCAGGTTCCATTAATTCTTTTCAGATCCAGATAATGGCAGTTATTTTTCCCCAAGATGCTTTGTCATTGTGGGCTGTTCTACAATTAGCAAGCTGTAATAATCCATCTTCCCAGCCTTGGCCAGGTGGGATGTATGTAGGCTTGTCACCTCCTTGCCTTGGTACTAGTTTAAAGCCTTTCCCAAAACCCAGTCAGTACTTTTGAAGAACTTTTAGACTTGTTGGTGAAGAAGGAGAGCTGTTACAAAGTTGAAGGAAACCCTCACTTGGATACAAGTTCAGATAGAATTATTAGTAGCTAGGGTGGTGCAAGGCCTTCTCTTGAGCTGTCAAAATTCACTGCTGGTTGCAGCCAAAGGAAATAAATGGACTGTGCTTTAGATTTTAGTAGCTGACCAGTTTAGTGCTCAAATCCCTGTTAGATGTTACTTGAATAAATAAAGAACCGGCCTAGAATGTTTTGTAAATAGTGTGTCAGTCTCACTGGGATTAACTGCTTATCACTACTTAAGGAAATAAGCACTTTAATGAAAAAAAACATTGAAATTCAGAATGTGTTAAAATCCATACTTGGAAAAAGCCTAGTAGTCATTAGAAAAGAACTTCTCTCACTGTTCTTTACAAAGTAGTGTGAGTTCAATTGTAAGAGTTGCAGAACCTTTCATACAGTTTCAACTAAAGGTTAGATTTTTGCTATTAATGAGATTCTCCCAATTTTTTTATTTTTAATTGTTGTCTCTTGAAATTAGTATTGAAAGGCCTAGCTTGCTGCTAAGACACCAGGCTGTCACACATGATTGCTTCAAATAGGATTATTTTTCACTCTGTAAAGATTAACGGGGGCTCCTCAGAGATTCAGTTTCCTGGAGGGAAAAGGAAACAATTCTTCATTGATACTCATAATATCTCCCAGGCACATGGGAAAAAGTGGTATTGGGCAGATCCTAAACAGAAATTGCTGAGCTTAAGTAGTGTGTGGGCTGGAAAAAGAAAGAAGATGGGCGCAGTGTCACTCATTAGTTTTTTTCTGCATGACTGTTCTGCTGCAGCCAGTCCCAGCAGTGCAATACAGCAACATAAAGGGAAGCTGATTACAAACTAAAACTCCTCTAGTATGTGGTCATATGCAGTTCAGTTCAAACAGCTTTCTAGTGAGAAAATCATTGGAGGGGTTTTTATTTTAACTCCCCAAAGAATTCCTTGTTGCAGAATGGCTATTCCTCATCTGCCCTGGTTAATCATATTCTGCAAAAGACTCCACCGAGCTTTGTATCCATTTTTACTCACTTTGCTTAAAGAAAAATGAGTTTACTTGCAGAAAAGCAAATTCATAGGAAAAAATCCAGCTGAGCATGCTGACATATGCTCTTGTTTCCAAGTAAAACACAGAGTGGTGGGATATTTATTCATTGTAGAACATAACATATAATTGAACTTGTCTGATGTAAGTGAAAGGTCTTTCTTTCCATAGGAAGCAATGACTATAGGAAACATTTAATTATATAATTAAAAATAAAATCATATTGCTTTTTTTCAGATGCAGCTCCTACAGCAGAAAAAAATATAATTGTTTTCCACATAGTGATATGAAGATCCAATCTCAGTTTTCTTGAACTGCTTTTTTTATGGGAACCTACTCTAGTTTCTCATTATTTGATAAATTTCTATCATTTGTATTTCTCTGTTGACAAGAAAAAGACAATTTTAAAAATCCATAAAAAACAATACATTCCTCTTTCATGAGTACTGTATTTTAGAAAATGTATTCCTTAGTTAAAAGGAGGATGGAGTTTTCAGGAGAAGGAAGTGTTTTGGCTTGTATAGAACTTTTTTTTTTTTTAAGCATAATCATTACAAATATATGTGCATGTTTGCCTGCCACACAGGCACAGACTTATTCCTCTGAAATTCAGTGGAAGTGTGACTTTTGACATCTGTGTTAGCAGGTCTGTTTCTGCCACAGGCAAGGTTCTTAGAGCTGCCAACTAATTGTCCCTTACTTCCTTTATTAGATCCTGCAAAATTCTTTCCTGTTATCCTTGAGAACCTAACTGAAAGAGATTGAAATTGTCCTGGCTTGATTATTTTATTAGACAAAGAAATGAAAAAAAAATGAATGTGGAGGAAATTTGAATTAGCTTGTCAAAGAGGCTGAGACTGTGATCGAGAAGAAAAGGGATAGAGACGTGAGGTGAAACTGGGAAACACATTGGGTTTGGTGGTTGGGAAAAGCTTAAATAATTTGAGAAAAGGGCTAAGCAAAGAGAGATACTGGAAAAATGTAATTCAACAATGACATGGGCAGAGGCACAGGCTAGAGGCATGTGAACACTCAGACTGGTTCACAAAGCAAATGGGCACCAGAACCACGGAGCAAACAAAATGGAAAAGAAAGATCTGAAGAGGTGCTGTAAGAATGGCAGGCAAATGAGGTGTGGTTGGGATATAAAATGAAGTCAAGGAGACACAGTATGGAAAGAGTGAAAGAGGAAAATGAAAATGGGGGTGGATAGGGATATAAATGAGGCTAAAACAGAAATAAGGCAAGGTGCTGCAGAGGAATTAATGGATTTAAGGAGGGAAAAGTTGCAAACTATTAGCCAGGTCTCTGTCACAACTTTGTGTTCACATGTGCTTCTGTCCTTCTAAAGGAAACCTTTTTTCAGTATCATCTTTTTGATCTGTGACTTTGGATATCCATTGATCACAGCTAAATCAAATTGGAGTGCTTCCATTTTTTCCTCAGTTTCTTCCTGCTTCAGGTATATTTCCTCATTTAGCTGCAGTTGGGCCATTCCATACTATCCAGACATTTATGGAAACCCACCACTGCATTTTCTCTTTGTGCTGTTGGGATAGATTTAAAGTTTGATCCCATGCCCTCTTAACAGTGACTGTCCATTCCTTGTCCTCCTGGGCACTTTTTCCCAGTTTTCCTGCCAGCTTATTTCTAACATAGCTTTTGGTTGTGCAGCAGCACAAACAATTGTGTTTGCACAAAGTAGAGGTGGTGGGTAAGGAGAGCTGTGTGGGAGCAGATGGGTGGCAGGCAGAAATGCCTCAGTTAGCACCTCTGTTTATACAGCTTCAACCCAGCAGAAGTCCCATGGCATGCCAGTGTACAGGTACCAAAGCAGATAAAATATCCCTAAATATGCTACAGAACATATTTCTGTAGATTTCAGTGGGGCTTAAAAATTCTTTTCCCCATGGGGAATGTGGCCTTGCAGATCAAGCATTTTGGACATTTCACTGTGCTCTGCTACCAATAAATACTTTTAAAAGGCATTGTCGAAATGCCTAATCACAATTTATATCAAGAATGACAGCCTATTAGGGTTGGTATTAACTCTGTTAATACAGGTGATGAATGGATTTAATGACTCCGGTGAACTTTGATGCCAACAATGCAGGTGCTGACACAATGCCAAGGATCTTTTCATATATATCTATGCACACAGTTCCTGAAGAAGAGAAGTTTGTTTGTGAAGATGGTGCACAAATGACATGTGTTTTTCCAGACTGAGAAACAGCTGATGACTCTAGTTCTTTTAATTTAATCTGGAATGATGAAGGTTGGCATTATTTTCCTTGAACTAATGGGTAACTAATCAATTTTTTCAGCTGGTTACAATTATATTTTACTAAGGCACACTACTTTGCTACAAGAAATCTGAACTGAGCTGAACTCTAGCTGTCTTAAATATGATGAATTGTTATTGAAAGGAAAGATTTGTTTTTTATCTTTATGTTGGGCTGTTTGTTTGAATTGGTTTTTCAAGTAGACCAAAATAGAATTTAAAATCTAAATTTGGAATCCTATGTACCCTAAGCATATGGTACTAGTTTAAATGTAAAATAGTCTAGACAAATTATCAGTGCCAAATAAAAAAAAAAAAAGAAGAAGAAAGCATTGTGATTATTTTCCTCTGTTTAGCACTTCTGAGGATGCACCTGGAGAGTTTCCATTTTCGGGCTTCCCAGTTAGAAACTGTTATAAATGGTTAGGGGTCTGCAGTACATAGTGCATGAGGAATTGGACTTGTTTTGATTGATCTGTGGGGTTTCCATCCATGCACATTTTCAGATGTTGACTGAACATTGTCCTGTTCAATATGGTCTATCTGTGAAAACATCCCTGCTTTGAAGAGGGGATTCACCTCGGGATCCTTCCAAACTTAATTATCTTGTCATGATATAACGAAAAAATACTGTTAGGCATAGTTACATCACCCTATTTTCTATTTATTACCTATAATTTTTTTTGATTTGCCTTTAATTATTCAAAAGAGGTCCCATTGCCGCTTACAGGAATAAGTAAAGTACACATAGTAAATGTTCTTGACTGAACAAAAAACATTGCTTCCTGAAGCCTTTACAGACATGGGAGATTTAGTGACAAAGTCTCTTATTATAACACCTCTCTTCTACACTTTCCTACCTGTATTACCCTACATACTGAATGCATTAACATGAGCTTTGATAAACCATATATTTTAAAACAGTTCAGTTTTCACATTAGCTTGTAAAAGGTAGAAAATTGGATAGTCCTGTCTTTCATGTCTTCTCATGATTAGTCATCCTTTCTGCTAAGAATATGAATATAATTTTTAATTGGACAGTTTGGCTTGGACTGTACCAATATCAGGGTTTCCCTGGCAGTGGGCTACAGGATGCTTTGGGTGGGAAGGGACATGAGCTGCCCCCATCCAGCCACAGCAAGGACCAACCCATGGAAGTGCTCTGTCATAACCCCAGAGTGCAATTACCTGGGAGGGGTGTGCTGAACCATGGCTCAGACACGTTTAAGGTAATACATGGAGACAACATGTTTGGAGACAAGATGCTCCTGGGAGAACATGTGGAGCTGATGCTTTGGAGATGCATGGAAAGACAAGCTGTAATCGTGAGTGTAACAGCAGGTATGCTTGTTGGAGAAGGCCTTGGTGTTTGTTTATGAGTTTGTTTGGCTGTTTGTATTTTGTTTTTCCCAATACACAAATCAGCCATTATAAGTTAATGTTAGCTGCCAACTAAAGAATTGAAAATTCCTCCAGTTGAGACCCTTTTCCCTATATTTATCTTCTAGCAGTTGACCCTCGCTACTCCCTAACCTGTGAAACAAAGAATTCTCTAGTATGATATATTTCCTTTCCAGCAAAATATGCCTAAGTCACATCCAAACTGACCACAAGTCTCTTAGGTGAATATATAAATATATTAAACTATTGATGTCTCTGTCACTAGGTCAGCCCTTGAGATTATTAACTGGCCATTGCCTATAGACTTTTCAGTTTCCAGTGGTGGAAAGGTGGATAGAGCATTGCAGTACCTGTCTATGCTGTCATGCAAGACAAAATAAACTTTTCCCATACTGTTTCCATAGTTATCTAATCTGCCTGCAATAAATTTTGCAGGGATATCTACCCAAGACCTAATGTTCAGCTCCTAATTCACTACACTTCCTTCTTCATCTTTTACAGTTAAGACTCCTGTCTCTGTCCTCTGCAGGGGCTGAGCATTTATTTTCCTGAAATTTTGCACTTTTCTGCATTTTTTAAAGGATTAGGCTTTCCAAAATGTTCTAAAATGCTCAAAAGAACTGCCTTATTCTAATTTGCAAATGAAACTTCTCCCTTCTTGACTACTCCCCTCCTTAGTCCTTTCTTTCCCTGGTTACCAGTTTCCTTGTGACCACCAAAAAAAAAGGAGCACTAAGGGATTACATGTTAGTTAATAGAATTTGGCCTCATAAACAATGACTGAAGAAATGATAAAGCTATCTCCACAAAAGATAAAGCAATCAGAATGTAAATAGCCAGAGGACAAGAAAACCTCCAAAACAACTAGCTGGTGTAGGCTTGCCAAGGACAGGTCATATCACATAAATGTAATTTTCTTTTATGATTAAATATAATTTTTTCCTTTGACAGGGTAAGTGACTAAATGGATAATGGGAAGGTACTTGTGCAATGTGACGTAGTCTGAGCTTAATAAAGTTTTCATGATTTTTTGCATGACATTCTCTTAATCTAAGAAAATATGATGCAGTTCTAATGATCATGAGATGAGCATGGATTTGGTTGAAAAATTTTTCTCAGAAAGCAGTCATCATTGTCAATCCAAAAAAGATGAAGTCATGTTTACAGAATAATAATATGGATGAGGAAAATAAGATTAAAGGTGTACAATAAAATATAATATCTCTTTAAAAGTGCCAATGCAAATTTTATCTTTACTGGGAGAAGAGAAATGGTTAAAAAGGTTCTTTATGGGTTAGGCAAAAGCAATGTTTGAGACCATATATCACTCAATTTTCTCTTATTCATCAGATTTGATCAAATTCTTTGCTGGACTCGCCTCTAATCTATGGGAGTATCTGCAAATGAAAGAAAATAATCTCAAGCTAGGAAACTGCAAATGAAATATCACTGAAAAAAAAATGTATGTGAAAGAATGCCTACTTTAAGGTTTTGATGTTTTGTGTGCATTAAATCAAAAAAAAAGAAGCAGAAAAAAATTACTGTTATGATGTAATCATTATCCTCATAAGGATTTTTAATACAGTAAACTCAGCATTTATTGATTTTTTTTTTAATTTTGGTACACCTGTTACATGAAAGAAAGTAAAGAATATTTTTTGTTGCTAGAAAAAGAAGAGAGATATACTTAGGCAAAAGTAAACAGAAGCACTCAGTCCTGACAGGAGGGGCAGACATCTGCACTTCATTAGAGGAGAAAACCCTTATAAGAAATGTTTACCTTAGGGAAGAGAACATTCTTTCTAAATAAACATTGCAACAAGATCTGTTCATACCCTGACCCTGGCTGCCAGGGCCACAAGCAGAGGTCTACAAAGAGCCCATTTTGCAGTCACAGTGCTGCTTTCTTGTATTTTCTTACGAGTTGAAGGATCTTGAAGACATGAGTCCCAGGAGATGATGTGAAATGAAATCCTTTTGCTGCCTATGGCTGTATAGTATTTCACAATGTCAAAATTTGCAGCTGACAAGACAAAAATATTGTCCCTTCTCAAGCTCCCTGCCCCCCAAGAAAGACCCCCCTAGAAAGCCACCCCAAAATGATGTTAGCAAATTAGAGAGTTTTTCATGCAATTACAAGTAGGATGCCTGATCATTGAGAGCATTTCTTAAAGGTGATGACTTTACATGTATTTAATCTCATTGAATGTGAGGTGTTTAGCACTTAAACATTCCAAAGCAGTTAGGGGTCTAGGGTCATGCTGTGAGTGCTGACCATGTCATATTTCTGCTCTGAATGGGAGCCATGTTGAGAATCGATTCATATTGCACTGGAAGAGACATCTACTGAAAATCCCAGAACCTGAGAAAGATAAAGGATAAAAATTATTGAGCAAAGGCTGCCTAAAATGAAGGTGGTGACTCCAAACCCATGTTTACTTTCTTCATATACAGTTTTGATTTCCTTAACTCTCCTTTTGATCATTGCAAACTTGTTTTATTGTTTTGCAGTGGTGCGCTGGCAAAATACAGAATACTTCTATGATAGTTCATCTGTTTCCATTTCATGGACAGCCCCAATTGTTTGAATGGCTAAACATTTCCAGTTTGATTAGGAGTCTCTTTCTTGTTTTTCCTCTACAAACTCATGTTTTGGGTTTAGACTTCATTTTTCTTTAAATGTCCAGAACATGGGAATTGTATTCATAAAAGTATTAGCTGACACTAGTTGCATCATAGTTGGACGTTTTCCTCTTCTTTTCAACCCACAGCCAGTGCTAAATTTACCAAATTTAGGTTGAGGGATACAGGTATTATCAGAAGTAATTACTTTAAAATAACAATATATATTTCATTGTATACATCTGTATTTATCTATATGGTATAGCAACACAAAGGAGTACAATAAAGTACCTGCCTCAACATAGGAATTGATGTTATACATGTTTATAAATGTTAATGCAGGGAAGAAGTTGGGAAAGTGTCTCATGGTCAGCGGAGATTAATTCAGTTTCCTAGGCTCCTTTCCATCATCTTGTCACATCCCCTGCTGGAGAGCTGTCATGAACAAACCAGCATGGATATTCTTACATTCTTTTCTCTACACTTGGAAGATCTTTTTGAGCTGAGCTATACAACAAACAGACAAGATAGAAAGACAGACAGACAAACACACACACACACACACACACACACACACACACACACACACACACATACACTCTCTTCACTTCATGCTATCACTGTGGAAGCACTATGTCTTTAAGCATTTTTATTTCATCCAGATTCTTAAGAAAGAAGCATTACTCTGCAGTAGTGGTTACTCCTTCACATGTCTCTTGTTTTAGCCCTGTTATAAGAAGCTCTTAGTTTTCTTCAATCATTGACTGCATCTCTGGTGTGAAAGATTATTAGACTAGAATAGAGTAGAACAGGACGTTCCAGTTGTAAGGTACCCACGGGGATAACTAGTCCAACTGCCTGAGAAATTCAGGGCTCAGACAAAGTTAAAGCATGTTATTATAGAATCTTAGAATATAGAATTTTCAAGGTTGGAGTAGACCTTCAAGACCATCGAATCCCACCCCAATTATGGGCATTTTCCAAATACCTATTAAACACTGACAGGCATTGACTACCACTTAGGAGGATGTTCCAGTGTTTGGCCACTCCCCATGTAAAGTAAGGCTTCCTAATATCAAGTTTGAACCTCTCCTGGCACATCTTTGAAACATTCTCACACATCTTATTATTGGATGCCGGGTAAAAGAGCTCAGCACCTCCCTCTCTGCTTCTCTGTCTCAGGAGGTTGTATAGAACAAAGAGGTCACCCCTCAGCCTCTCTCGCTCTGGGGATTCTTCTTCAGATTTTAACATTTCCCTCTGCTTCCTTGTCCCACCTGTATGCCAGAGTCCCAGAATAAATTTTTTTATCCCAACAATGATCACTTGATTTGCAGGTTTCAGTGGATGACCTCTTTAGAGGCAATTATCCTGCTCCTCACTGGGTTTAGCTGGCACTTGTCCTGTACAGTGGTTTACAAGGTGAAGCTTTTGTGTCTGCAATGCCAGCCCCAGTTTCCTTATGGACCAGTTTTTTCCTAATGAACATTAACATATACATTTTTTAACTTGCCTGCAGTCCCTTAAATGGCCTATTTCAAAATGAAAGTTATATGTTGACAATACAGTTATATTCAATCCTTAGAGGAGAAAAACTTAAACAACTGACTCTTTTAGGCACGTTATCATGTCAGATATAGAGAGATTAACTGTGTCCATGGGCATGCAGAGACTGCAGCAAGAATTCTCACTGCAGTTCTGCCCCTGGAAAAGGTAAAAAAAAAACTTGTGAAGAAAAAAAAAAATCCAGAAACTGCAAATTTAGACCACAGCTAGAGCTCTATAAATGTATATAGCACCCTGTCTATATATATGTATATTAATCTACTTAAAAATGTATATAGAGCAATAAACATAGAACTGAACTACTGGGAATGGGGCTGAAATGCTCTTATAGTCTCTTTCATACTTTTCCAGCCTGTCCACATTACAGAGCTTGCTCCAGTGTCTGTGGAATTCCTGTTCTCAGGAGGTTTGTGAGGTGAGGTCCTGGGTGCTGCCTGTTTTCAGTGAGTATTAGTGAGCTTTCTCTTCCAGTGCATTTTAGAAATTCACATTTCCTCCTCTGTGTTTTGTTTTCAGGAGGATCAAAGTGCAGTATTTTGCATGACATTTGTGAAAAGTTGTTGAGGAAAAAAAATAGCATCCTAAAGGAACAAGATGAAACAAATGTAGAGGTTAAAATTACAGAACACCTGCCTTTTTTGTAAATTTTGGTAGAAGAGAACATCAGCTGGGACTTTCCCCTATGAGCCAGCATGGGGCAGTGTTATCCCTGCAAACTCAGACCACCTTTACTGGCAGATAAATCAGCACTAGCATCTTTAAGGTTTAGACATAAACATCTGAACAGACTTGGAACCTCTTGTAAGCAGCTGGCTTGGACAAACATAGCTACACAGAAAAGAAAAAAAGAATTGCCTTCAGGCACAGGAGTGAATGTGTTGCTTTGTGTTATACATTTTAGGAAGCAAAGAGTGTGTCATAATAGCCAGGCACAGGCATTCCCAGTTGTAAGGATGATTAAGATGATGATGAAGATGATGATGACAAAGATGATAATTAACCCTGTGTAGCTGAGGATCAAGATACAGTAAAACTAGTAATGTTTTACTGAAAAGGTAATAGAGAGAGATGTGGGCTGATGGAGGCACTGGGTTTGACCAGGTTAGTTTGTATGCATCTTTACAAATGAGATCTTTGTGAAAAAATGACAGGATTTTATAAAGGCAGCAAAAGAAGTATAAATGCAACTTTCATAAGCTGTGCTTTATCTGCAGCTGTATTAACTTCTTTTGCTTCTAACTTGTATTAGGGATCTGTTTAAATATAGCTAAATTATATCCCTGAATTCAGCAAATCTGCCTATTTCAGTATTAAGAGATGGCAGCTAAGGTCTGAGTTTAGCCCATTACTGATATCATATTTTTAAGCCACTTTCCATAAAAGCATTTTCTTGAAAAGCAGCCCAATAAATTCTGCTTTAGAGTTCTATGGATATTGAGGCATTTATTTTACACACAGGCCAGAATACTTAGATGGCAACCATGATCACAGCACAAATGCTAGAGAATCTTTTACCTTTACCTTGAGCCTGGTTGTGCCTTCAGATGCAGGAGCCATACAGCTGCTCACCTGCAGCTTTTGAATGATCAATCTAACATGGTGCTTAGGTGGAGTAAGAGTTAGCATTTTTCAGTCACTGCTGATCACCAGAGTGATCAGAGGGAAGAGGAAGCCTCCCATGTTGGTGATGAGGGGGAGCTCCTGAGCTCTCCTGTAGGCCTGTTGGAGGATAAAACTAGAGCAGAGGTGATCCCTGGAAGAAACCGTACAGCCTCATCTGTGAAAGCAGTTGAAAAATTGTGCTTCCATATTGCTTTGTTTGAGTTCTGGCTGTAAAGACATATTTGCCTTACAAAAAGAACCATTTAGGACTTAGCAGCATAGGACAAAAAGTAGAGGAACAGAAACCAGTATTCTGTTGCAGTATTCACTGGGCTTTTGACTTCTTAGTATTTCTGCATTTGGTCCAAAGTTCACAATGTCATTTTCAAACTGACTTCAACGAACAATGATGTAACTGCATCAACAAACTGATCCAAAAAACCAATCATTCTGGCATCAAAGGCACTTGAGCACCTGGTTTTACCAAGGACCTCCTTTTGGCACTTTAGCACACTGTCACAGGTGTCCTTTACACCCCTGCCATTTCAGGAGTTACTGGGGGTGCATGTATGTGTGTACTGGGGGACTTTGTCTTGGCAGAATGTCCAAAGGTTTGTTACCAGATATCTCTGTAACGATGAATAATGAAATTGTTCCTGTTCAGCAGCTGCAGACACAGTCCTGGATTCTCCTCTTACCCCCTCCCCACCTGTGACAGATTTTCTGCTCTTCCACATTACTTTCCTTCCTCATGCAGTAAATTCTTTTGAAGAATTGGCAACATATATGCTTTGATGGTACAGACAAATTTTTTGAGCTCAGGTGTAATATCTCTGAAGTACAGATTTAGAATACATTTAGTTATTAACCATTATAATTGTTTCATTTGAATGTTTTTTAGGATTTTTTGGTTACTTGATGAAATGTGCCGCTTGTGAGGGCATGCCTCTAAAAACAGAAATAGATATATTCAGGGATATTTAATTTGGGTAAAAAAGGTTTTGTCATTAGAAATAAAGAAATGTTGATATATATGCTACAGAAGAAACTACATACTTTTCAAATCCCCTTCCATCAAATGCATCAAATCCCCTTCCATCAAATACATCATCTGTCTCTGAATTCTTCTGGTGGCTCTGTGTGTAACTAAAATGCCATAGATGCAGATCTGTCTGACATGACAGTAGTAGCATCTAGTAGTGCCTGTAGGGTCTTCCCCAGACCACTAAATCAGACTGGGAATCTTCAAGTTTACAAAAATTTTAAAAGCAAAGTGAGATAGGCTAAATTGGATGCAACTGCCGGATTTTGAGTAAAATCAAACTGGGAAAGAATTGTCATTTTGCAGTTGTACGTTAAAAATGGTGATAAAATCCTTTTTTATTTTCCTAGTTAAATATTGATATCAAAAATCAGTTTAAAATGAGGAGAAAACATAAACAGATTTTTCTCTCCCAAAAGGAATCAAGCTAGGTGGTGTTGAGGACCTGTTCTTTGATCTTTGTTGTCTTTGTTCCCTTTTATGATTGGATTTCACTGTTGCTGACAACCTCAGTTAATCTGCTGTGTTTTCTTCTTCCCTTCTAACAGCTCCTAAATGGAGACTGTCAGGTATGTCATCACCTTTAATTTATCACACATGAAGAAGGTATTGTTTGCCCAGATGATCTGACAGGGGATTTAGGATGTTGCTAATTTGTGGACTGCTGACAAATTGAGAAGCTGGCAAAGCATTCCTTGGGAAAAAAAAAAAAAGAAAAAAAAAGGAGAAGCTGAGCCAGTTTTTTCTTCAAATAAACTGTGGATAATATTGCTAGGTCTGTTTTAAATTCCTAAAAATTAAAAGGAATGAAAAGTCAGGAAAATAGAATTATTAAAATTGATACCAAAACATATTTAGAAACCATGTCTTGTATAAAAATAATTAACAAGGTGGCTCTGGGATTCAACCTATATTTTTAAAGGACATTTACAAATAGAACTGGTAACCGAATACTTTTAATAATAGCCAGTTTTCTGTGATATAATATTCCTCAGATGAAATTATGTGACTCTGGGAGCAAGAACACAGTGAGGAAACACAATTAAATTTAAATATTTTGAGAAGAAACTAAGAAATGAGATTTGAGAATAGGAAAAAAAGACTTCAACATTAGCAGTACATTTTCTGTAATGTGATACAGAACACAGAAAACCAGACACTTTTTGTCTTGCTCTATCCCAAAATCAAATGGTAATATTAACATAATTTTTTAGCTTACAAAGCTATGAAAAGGCATCTGTAGTTTTTGATATAATTAGGTTCCTATACACTCTAAATGTTTTTTAAAAGACAATTAGCCCACTTCATGAAAATTTTTTCTCTCTGGAATCAATGTTTTGGTACCATGAAACGAAGAAGTAATTAAATGTCCATGTTAAAAGTATTTACAAATGCCTTAAACAGAACTTTTCACAAAAATTGAAGGGAGATAATTTTTAAAAATGAGGTTCCAGTGTTAAAAGCAAGGACATGTTGGAGCAACATACATCAGAGTAACAAAGGGATATAGAAAAACCCATTCTGTCCTGACACCCCTGAGGAACCAGCCCCTGGCAAATTCACACTTGTGGTTTGAACACAGCAGAGGTTATGGAATGCAAAGTAGTACAGTACTGCCAGCTTCCAGCAAAAAGTCCCAACTAATTGGGCCAGACAGCGAAAACAGGGGGGAAAAAAAAGAGAAAGGCTTCACATTGTCAGGGAGGATAATTTGTAGCTCAGTCTCTCAGGTTGGATCGCTTGGGCTGTGTCTGTGGTACATATTTTCAGCCCAGCCTGAATTACTTTTGCAGAATTGCCCTGGACAATCCATTTGTTTAAAAGTACGGAGTCTTAAGTGTTCTTTAGAAGAATGAACAGACGGTGCAGTTTGAAGGAATGTTATTTAAAAATGCTTTTGGCTGGGCCTGGTGCCTCAATCTTTAGTCACAGCAAGTTGTATTTGATTGTTGCTCTGAAATTATGCTTAAATCCCTCTGGTGAAGAGTCATTTGTGTGGCTTAGGGAGAAAGCCTGGGTAGAACTGGACTTACAATTTCCCCTTTGGTCTTGCCCTTGGAGAAGAATGCTTTGCTACAGCACTTTACCAGACCCTGGAGCTAACCTCAGACTTCACTGACCTCCTATTGCCTTCCACCATCTCCTTCTCCTGCAGCCCTGGCAGGAGCTAAGGGTTTTGCCATCCTTTCCCTTAGGCTAAAGAGGTCTGTGTCTCAAGAGCTGTCTTGAGTCAACACAGGGTGCTGGGAGGGCCCAGCACTGGGGCCACATAACCACATGTGCCATGAGTAGGATGGGAGTCAGGAGAGTGCACAGCCCCGTGCTTATTTACACTGGTAACATTCTGTGATCATTCCATGATCACATTCTTTGAAAAATGGCAAAATTCTTTGTAATTTTTCAAGCAGAGCATACTAGGGGTAACGTAACAGCAGTAAAATACATAAAGTAAACAGCGAATAAAAATTAAAAACTATACGCCGGATGTGTAGCTCGACAACTGATTAAATTCCTTTTTTATAACGCTTTTTAAAATGGCTTTGCCACATGTCAAAATTGCAAAAGGATACAGGTAGTGCTATTCACAAAACTGGGGACACCACTAGTTCAAAGTGAATTGTATTAAAAAAAAAATCACTTAGCAAAAAAATCAGGACAACTATTACACAGAAAAAAATGAAGCCAAATATGCCAAATCAGTTTTTATAAACTTTTTCAAACCATAGACACTGAATCTACAAATGCAAAATTTAAATTTGACTTCTGAACAATTCTTTTTTAACATGTAAGCTATGTCATCTTCTGAGCATAATTTAAATTTTGAATAGCTTAGGTACTATTAGCTATTATTGCAACAGAAAGGAAAGTGTTAGGGAGATTGTGTAAGAGTCACACAGGAGTTGAAAATTTTGCTGCTTTGGTATTTTGTTAATATGGAGGGTCTGCTTTAGAACATTCTAAAATAATGCTTTTCATCTTTTAAACATATGAAAGGAAGTGTTAAAACCTCTTAGGACACCTAGGTGGATAAAACTTCAGGATGAAACTCCTTTTATGGATGATATTTCCATGAGTATTGCTAGAAAAATCCCCAACATATGAAATAAATCTTCTCTATAATAGGGGAAAAGTCATCATGAGAGAGGACAGAAATTAGAGAGTAATTAAAATAAATAACCTCCCTCCTAATATTATTCTCCCAAGTGAGCTCCTGGAGGCTTAATTTCAGTCCAGCAAGTGAAACCAGCTTCTTTAATTTCATCCAGCCCTTCCCAGCCTCCATGGGTCTCTGGGGCTGGTGCCTCCTTGCAGCACCCCTGAAGCCTGGCTGGGCATCATCTCCTCCTCAGGCTCTGCTTGTGTTTGATGGTTTGTTTCCCCTTGATCAGCCCCTTCCCCTGCCAGCCCACCCTGCCTGCTGGATGAACATTTCAGCATTCCTTGATGTAATGCTGTTTCCAGTCTGGTCCATTGGGTGGGACACACCATTACCTTCCTTTTCACTGTCTTACATGATTAGAAATTGTTTTTCTTTATTGCATTGAGCAATCTTATTTAGTTCAGTCTCTTTTTGAACCTTCTAAGTTGCTGGTCATTGATAATTTCTACAGTCTGTTCCCTGAACTTTCCACAGTCTGTCCAAGTTCTGCTTAAAGCAAAAGTGCCTTAAGCACAAGAAAAGATCTAGAGCTGAAATATACAAGGCAATGGCAAAGCTGAATTTTTTAAATGCTACTTCTTGATTCTTTCTGGGAGATTCTCTGGGGTTCCAGTAGGTGTAATTTCCCTGTGAATTTCCCTGTAATTTCCCTGCCTATCTTGACATGCATCACTGTCTCTTCTCTTGGTATGATGAAACAGCTGCATCTTAGAAGCTTCAGACAAGAAATGGAATATAGGATAGATGAAGTGTAACTCCCAAGATATATTGAATTAAATATTCTAATTTTGGCTCCACCATTTTTTTAACATCACATTAATGCTTTTACAGCTTTGTCCCAAGTTTTTCTTCTTAAACTGAAGGTTTAATTGTAAAATTTTATTTTCAGCATAAATATTTTTTTTACAAGAAGTTCAAACTTCCCATACTTGAACACATTGGAAAATGATTTCTGTGGTCATCCTAGCACTGTGCCCTAAAAATACCTTTCCCAAGTAAAAAACCCTGCCTTTGACAGGAAATTTTACTCTAGGTTTAAAGCAGTGCTAATACTTCCCTATATCTTCCAAAGGGTGCTGGACACATTTATATGGGGTGTGAACAGAAGGAGGTTACATCTCCTTCTGAAGTCTGTGTGGATAAATTGTGTGGAGTACTGAAATTCACCCAAACTCCAAAATATTTACAAGGCATAATTCTTCTGTAACCTGTCTCTATGGAAGCAATTGTGAGGACTACTAGGTGCCCACATGGCTCTGGCTTTTGCAGCCCACAGGGAATTTGAGTTTTTGGGTGCACATGCCGTAGTATGAAAGCTAACAAACAGCCAGAGCCTTGCCAACCTTATCCTTTAAAAATGGTGAGTCATGATCTCAAGGCATGAAAGAGCTTTGTGTGATGGGCTCCCCAGTCCAGCCAGTGCCTTCAGCTGGAACTGCTCCACCCCTAAAACAGAGCGGCTCTCTGAAGCTAAGCATGCCAAAAGACACTGAACATTTCCAATCCCTAGAGGTGTATTTCAATGAAATCCAAAAATAGTAAGGTGGAACATGGCATTTCTTTCCAGAGAGAAAACTAAAGTTTGCTGTTGAAACTGGCTAAAAATGAATGTTGAAAACACTTACTGCTTTTCTCACTTGCATCCTGGCAGTTTAGGATTTTTTTTTTTTTTTGCTTTCCTTTCAATCCAGCAACCTTTGGTGGTTTCCTGAGTTGCAGAAAACATACACTGACCCTCTGAGGTCTCCAGGAAAGCCTTCTGGAGGAGTGCTGTGGTGTCTCTTGATTCCTTGGTTGCCCTATCCATGCCTATCCATTTGTCTGCTCTTGAAGCTGGACACATCTGGCTGCAGATGTTCCCTTTTCCGTTGAAAGAGAAGGAATCTCCCCTACCTCCCGAAAACTTCGACTGATCCAGAGGGCAGCAGCCAGGAAGCAGCATGTGGTCATCGTTCTCCCAGACTCTTTAGCAGAATGTACAGTATGTGGTGACCTGAAAACAAAGTAATTAAACTGCCATACCCATCTGTCATCACTTTTTGAGTGAGATGAGATTTAAGGAAACTTTTTTCTGAGCAGTGAAATCAATGATATCTGATTTTCTGAAGATTTATTCCCCTCTTTGCAATCCCACACATTTCAGTAATCCTACTTTTCCTGCAAGAGCCCCAAGGTAAGCACTATTCCTGATTTGGAGCTGCGTGCCTGTTGATCTGTCTGGCCAGCAAGCACATGCTGTTTGTCCAAAAGGAAGTTGCAAAAAATTAGATGTATAAATATGGAGATTTGCTTTATTTTCCACATACATCAGGAAGTTTTCTCTAAACCAATCTGATTTTCATGACACTTATGGGATTATCTGTTGGGAACTTTTTTTTTTCATCTACATGAAAACTGGCTAATAGTTTCCAAAATTACTAGAAAGGGAGGGGCAGATAGTTGGACAGAAATATACACTGAGAGACAACAAGATGTGATATGCATATTAAACCAATTTCTAGATGGCACTGAATTAAAATACTGAACAGCTTACAGTATTTTTTATTTATGTCTTCCTTAATAACCCTTTATTGTTCACTTTGCTGCCTCTTAAAAATTTTAATGTATTTTCTTTTGGTGAAATCTGAGCTTAATCACTGGATTTAAATGTTGCACTGCTATCTATAACTTAAACAAACGCAAAAGTTGTGACAAGATAATGAGATCTGGCAGGACTTTTTCTCTGAAGCTCTGCTCATAAGGAATAAAGGCTATCAAAGAAGGCATGTCTTGTTTGATCCCTACTTTTTTCTCTGTTCCATTTGACATATTACTATAGTATCCAGAGCTCAGAGATTTGTAAAAATTTATGTAGTTTTTGTAACATGTATTATGGTTATTGTTTTTGTAATTCAATTTAAAGTCTTTACGACCAAAATTCAGAAACTCCTGGAACTGTATTTTCTGTAGTGTTAGCATTCTCACAGAGTGTTTTCACTATGCTTAGAGAAATAAAAAATGGCTTAGCTATGTATTATTGTACTTGCTATTCTGCTAAGAGGTTTAACACTCTTGCAAAATAAAAGAGCATATCACTATTCTCTAAATAATAAAAAAAGGTTTATTTTTAAAAATAGAAGGTGAATATAATGTCCAGCTAGAAAAATTCTCAACAAATTAGGGGGATTGAATAGGGGAAGGAAGGAAGAAGGACATAAAAAGGGGAGGTTTTATATAAAAAGGGTTTTTAAAAGCTCCTGAAGAAGTAAGTGTAATAGGTTCCACTACATTCTTGTATTTGTCCTTGTAGTGCTTCTGCAAATTTGTTTCTTGACGGTAATATTAATTAGTAGCCTGTTTCTCTACTTAAAATTTGCATAGAGATGTGAAGCAAGGCAGAATATAAATGTTGGATCTAAGGCCAGAGTGTCAAATGTCAAGTATTATTTGAAAACTAAGTGGAAACTGATTGTCTCAAAAAAGTTTAATACGAAATGCATTCTCTCCCCTTGAGTGCCTCTAATATGTATATATATGCATGAGTATGTATTATGGGGAACATTATATTGTGTTTGCTACTTCTACAAGATGTAGCAAACACAATATAATACAAGAAGCAAAGTCCTATCAGCCATTCTTCATTATTCTGAATAACCTTAGCAATACAAAGAAATCTATTACAGTTCCCTCCCTCCCAGTGCCAGTGAGGTCTTAAGTAAGTTTTGTTGGAATCAATACATTCTTCCTAAAAAGGTTATGTGTTTTCTTTTAAGATGCTATTTTAAAGATGATCTTTTTAAAGTTCATCACCTTTTTATAGATGACCTTTTTTAGTTTACTCATTGCAGAGAAGATAAATTGGACAGGAAAATATTACATGAAGAAGTGACTTAGTAAAAGTTCCATGCTACGTGTTTTGGGTGAAGTAATAAAGTGTGAGCCACCCAAGGTTACCCTTTGAAGACATATGTTTTGTGAGTTTGTGTGCTGAATGAAAGGCCATTATGGTTTGGGAATGGTACTCCTTAATTTAGGAGTACCATTCCTAAATTAAGGAATTTAGAAATTCCTTAATTTGTAAATTAAGGAATTCCTAAATTCCATGCTATGTGTTTTGGGCGAAGTCTCAAAACACATAGCATGGAATTTAGGACACCTAGCATGGAATTTAGGACTCCCACTAAAATGAAACACTGGCTGCTTCTCTTCCCCAGCCACCTCTGATGAGGGAGTAAAAAGGCAGAGATCCCGAGTTAAGAACAATTTGCAGGAAACAGCAATGAGATAAGAAAGAGAACAGTAATGGCAACAATATTGATAAAAAACATATACAAAAAGATGGTTTACATGTGAGAATGCTCACTGACCGACCAGTCTGGCACCACAGGACCCTCAAACTGATGACAAAATGGTGGCAGACCCTGTGCACATCACTTTTTTCTTACTGACCTGCTCCTTCTTGGAAGTGAGAATCCCTTACTTTGTCCTCACAGTGGTAACGTAAGGCAGTATAGAACAGAAACCTAGAGACGCTCACATGGCTCCACACTCTGCCTCTCCATGTCTACCACAGAAAATGGACTCTCTCCTTCCACACTGGGAGCACAGACTAAAAAATGATGCTTTTCAGTCATGGAGCTCATGAGGGTGCTAACATAGATCAAACAGGAGCGTCATTTAAATGGCACTTAATACAGGTCAAATATTGATAGCAAGGCTACCAAGAGCTAACAAAACAAACATCTACTCTGCTTTGAAGTGCATTCCAGATTTTCCCCCATATTTTCAATCTTGTCTGTCTTTGAGTTGATTTTGAATGTTGCCTAGTAGTATCTTGTTTTTAGCATCAGAAGCATGCACAGTCTTGCTGTTTTAATTTCATGCTAGAGACAAACCACAACATCAAACAGAAAGTCCAAATACTAGTGTAAGCACCAATACAGAAAGGGAAGAAAATATGCTCATACAAGCTGTTCATCAAGTAGTTAAAACAAAGACACTATTAAGTGTTGAAAGGGTTAAAACTAGAACTAGAAATTAAGAAAATCTCTAATTTATCTTTATGTCATGTGGTGCAATCAAACTGAGTCAAGAGTATAAGGTGTTTTGCATCTTACTTTAGAACTTGTCTAAAGTAAGATGCAAAACTCTGCAGATATATATGAGGAAATAGGATAAACTAGAATATACAAATCATTTGAACACTTGCTGACTAAAGTAAAAATCAGGGATGAAAAGTGTAGAACTCGCTCAGCTACTTAAAAATTTGTTAATTTCTAATTTTTTCCTGAGACTAGGAATCTGAAGAGCTGGCAAATACCTAGTGCTGGTAATTTCTGCTTGCATAGCTACTAGTATAAGGTAATAAAGGTACACTTTGTTTTTATTGTTTTATTCTGTACACTCTCATGTTGAAACTTTGGAAATCCACTTTAAAGAATAATGAAAAATGTACTTTATGCTAAATTGCTACAAAATACAACACAGAACCTAAACTAATGCCACTGTGGTCAAGAAAAGATAAAATAGTGTATGTTAAAATATAATATTCTCATGCCAAACCAATAAACCTTACAACTTTCTTGTGTAAAACCTTGTGATGAAACAATCCTCCAAGAAAAGTAGATAATAAACATATTACTTGTTATTGGAACAAATGTATTCATATTACTTTAAACTATACATTGGACGATATGTATTTATATTACCTATACATCGCCCAAGTAAGAAATGTTCAAAGAAGATGAATTTCAGGATATGCTTATCAGTACATCAATATTGTTTCAAGCTGGAGATAAAACAGATTAAGATGCAATATTTTTGTTGCACATTACCCTTCTTTATTATCCTTTCATTATTATTTGTATATGCTGCTTCTAAGTATGTTTCACCTAAGCCTCTAGAATGCTTAGAAAGATGCTTCCTGTCATTCTCTAAATCCAAAGAATTAAAGTGACAAAGAGATAATTTGTATTTTGGACACAGAAAATAACTTTGGAAATACAACACCTTTTTCAGTTTTGGAGTAGGCAATAGTTTAAACAAGGCACCTGAATAATTTGTTTTCTGTTCAAGTGTTTGCAAAACTGTGGTATAGTATAAATTGAACCCAAAACTTATGGGTCAGAAACTTTCTTCCCTGGTGATTTTAGAAGATGGAAACACCAAGTTCTACAAAGTGATAAAGGTGAGACGTGCGTCAGGCGAGGCTGGCTTATGTGCAGGAGACGCCTGAGTGGCAGAAACGTGATGAACTCCATGAGGCCAGAAGTCAAGGTGAGAACAGAGCCAGAGCTCCAGTCCTGCAAATCTGACTCGTGGTGGTAGAGGAGTGCAGAACTGGAGGCAATCCTGACCTCTTCCATTGAACACTGGGGTCTGCAGCATCCTCATTCTTCATGGGAAACCAGCACCAGCTTCACACAATTCCAGTCACAATCCAGGAGGTCTCTGATCTTTGTGGAAGCTTAGAATATTCTGCTTCAGTATGGTGAGATGTTTCTGTCCCATGAATGCACTGATAGTGATGCAGCAAGGGCTTGGCTTCTACTGGCCATTGCCATTGCCAGACTGGATGCATGGCTAGCTCAGCCTTTAGTGTGAGCCAATGCAGCTGTTCTTATGCTTACATTACTAAATGCAACCCTTTATCCACAACTAACATGAAATGTAAGGGGTGCATGAATACATTAATTAGGGCACATGTAGACAAATCTTCAAAATGTATAAAGTGGATGGTCCTGCTCCATCCACTCTGTGAATTTCCACCTGATTAAGAACTACTTAGAGTATTCAATTCTCTGTTAAAAACAGTGCAACGCAGATGCACAGTTCTTTAAAATATGAATATGAAAGTTAAATTTTCTGAGGTGTCTGGTTTTATCTCTTGTCAGTCTTGAAATATCCGAATGAAGTCAGATTTCATGACAGCAGAGCATGAAACATTTAGGCAAATGTCAAGAAACATAGAATGAATAATTAAATTTCCATTACAAATTGTAAGAAAACTCATGTGAGAGGTTTCCAATAAAATATGGATATAGATGAAGTTCAGATGTAAGAATATTTTGTTATGAACATAAGACTTGGCTCATATTTTCTAAGTTTTGCAAATAGAATTCCAGCAGAGACAACATAAACCGATCTGTGGTTCAAGTAAGAAAAGAAGTAGAAATTCACCTGAAAATTTTTGTCCTGATTTCAGAAATAAAGTCCTGAGAGATAAGATTATGTAAAACAAGAGTAAGGAAACTTTGACTGGAAATTAGCGAAATCTGAAATTTGCATCAAAATGCTTTCCTGCATGAGAGTGACTGAGCTGTGCAGACGTCAGAACCTGGGCTTAAAATAATTCCCAACTTGTCTTTTGAATTGGGGCAGGATTACAGTGGGAAGGGAGAACTCAAGAAGTTTAAATATAATTAGTATCAGTCTCATGCATGGATTCATGAGTGTTAAAACAAACAAACAAAAAGTTTTTTATGAAAATGTCTAATCTTAGGAGAATTGTACACACAAGCTTTCAAAATTCTGAAAGAGTATGTAAGACTTTGGATTTTTAAAGATTCAGAGTGACTCTGCCTTCCTGAAATCACTGCTGTGCACCACGTAGTGCACAAACCAGAACTGTTCCAAGAAATGATGGTAGTGTTCTTGGAAGAAAAAGAATTACGAGCAAGTGTAGATGTGTAGGAAGTTATTGGAGGAAAGCCAGTGGAGTGAAAGGCGTGAGGCAAGAGTCTTCTGAAGGCAGTGGACCACTCAAGCTGGAACAAACATCAAGGAAGCCAAACAAGCTAATAATTTCTGGAGGCACTTCTCAAAGCTCTGAGGCTTGCACGTCTCTTCCTTTCAGTTCTTTTTTTGGAACTTTCAAAATCTGATACCCACAAATAACTTTCCTAAACATTGTTGGCAGACCTTGAATTCTTTTAGAGGTAAATATGTTTTATCTGTGTAACATTTGTTTTCTAACAGACAAAATAGCTGTAATATTGTTTTAATTTAATTATTTTGATATAAGTAACAGGTTGGAATGGGCAGATAGATGTCTAGTTTGTCTGGAGTGTGGACACCATTC